>NC_140590.1:172309404-172909404 GCF_964204655.1 Triturus cristatus
GGAAGTCCTGGTGCGCCAGGCGAGCGTTCAACCGCATGGGTTGGTCCCAGGGTTGGGAAGCCAGGTTCAGGTGTTGTCTGACCTGGAGGGGGGGACTACTGTAATCAGTGTCCTGACCCATGTTGCTTCTGGGGGTACCACGCCAGTTGGGAGTGGGCAGTACTCTGGAAGGGGGTGCAGAGGGAGGGAGTCCTCGCCTCTGACCCCGGCTCAACTGAAGGGTTTAGACCCTAGGTTGGAGGGCCAGGTTCAGGGTGTCCCCCCGGACCTGGACGCCCAGTTGCAGGATAGAACACCTGAACTGGTGGGCGAATTGCGCAGGACACCTGCCCCAGGTGCCCTGGCAATTCTGGAAGGGGGTACCACTCCAGGTGGGAGGGTACAGAGCCCCAAGGAGAAGGACCGGGTGTGGGAGAGGCCACCCCAGTCTTGGGTCCAGCCGCCGGGTACAGTCCTGGGGCTGGTGGGTCAGTGCCAGGATGTCATACCTGACCTGACAAGGGGGAGAATGGACAAAGGGTGCCAAGCACCTGGGGCTACTGCCCCCCGCTCCCTGGCACCACTGAGGATTGAGAGCCCTGATAGGCATACGGCCTGGGTCTCATCCCTGACTACTGTCAGTGGCCACTGTAGCATTTTGCTGTCTGTCTGTTGGGACACACCTATGGGCCAGTTAAGGTTAGGTGCTGCACAGGTGGTGTCCACAGGTGAGGAGAAGGGTTCCCCATGGATTGGCTTGGTGGGCCCTGAGAGTATGGACAGAGGGAGTCCGATAGGTTCAGATTGGCATAGAAATGGAGTCTGCCCCTGCAGTTGCGGGCCAGGTCCTTGTTCTATCGCCCCAAGCAGGGAAGACCATCACGGTGGTGATTGGTCTAACCTGCGTTTTGGCTGGAAGGGGGTTGTGTTGGACTTGGCCCTTTTTGCAGGGTCATCCCTAAACTTTTTGCCTTCCTCCTGTATTTTTTCTGACCTGTTGTTGGCTGTTTTATGACTCTGGGCACCTTACCACTGCTGACCAGTGCTAAGGTGCATATGCTCTCCCTATGGTAAAATGTATACATTGATTGGTGTCCATGTTTGGCTTATTCGGTTTACTATCAGCCCCTAGTAAAGTGCACCAGGAGTGCCAGGGCTTGTAAATGCGAATGCTGCTGGTGGGCCTGCAGCGCTGGTTGCGCCACCCACAGAAAGCGGCCTTGTAAAATGTGTCTAGGGTCTGCCACCGCAGACCCTGTGCGCGGTCTGGGACCGTCGCGCTGACTACGCAAGTACCCCCACTTGCCAGTCCCTAAACCTTCCCTTACCTACATATTAGCCACCCCTCTGGTAGGCCCAAGGGCAGGGTGCATTGTAGGCGTAAGGTAGGACATGCCCTGATGTGTGTGGCATGTCTTAGTAGTGAATTACAGCCATTTTCGTTTTTCACTATTGAAGGCTACCTGCTCTCCATAGGCCAGAATGGGCTGCTGGAGTCACTACACGCTGTGACCCCAGTGGACTCAGAGAGCATGGTAGAATGTCAAGTTTAGTATGCCTGAACTCAGAATAATAAAATACTTCTTGTAGTCAAGTTTATTTTAATATCCTGGGTTTGTAAATACTACTTTTAGAAAGTTAGTATTTACTGACCTGGCCATTTCAGTCCGCCTCTGCTGTGTGTGTGTGTTCTGCCTAGCAACAGTAGGAGCAGGGTTGGGGAATCCCCAGAGACAGGTTGGCTGCCAGGTGGTGGGTAGAGAGGTGACACCAGGATGGGTGGGAGGAGTACACCTTGACTCTTGAATAGACCTGTGCTCTGCCACCACAAAGCCGGCGCCACCCCCTGTGGGGCGGCTGATGTCTCTGCCCTGCTGCTGAAAGGAAAGAGCAGAGTCACCATAACAAAGTGCTCCAGAACTGGACTGAGCCAGGCCTAGGCCCCCTGGCGCTAAAGAACAAAAGAATCATGGTATAAAAGTAGGAGCCTGGCTCCTAAGAAATCAGAATCCTGTTTACCACAAAGAACCTCTGCCCGACTAGAAGGAGAAGAAGACGCTGGAGGAGCTGGCCTGCTGCTTGCCTTGCTGAGAAAGGAGAGGAAGAGACTTACTGAAAAGACTTTGCTACTTTGTGCTTGAACATTCTCCAAGGGCTTGATCTGAGCTTGCCCCCTGAACTGAACCCCAGGACCAGTGGGTTCTCTGTGCTTTTGCTCATCCTGCAATTCGAGCCGTGTGTGCATCCCGCTGGAAAAGAGACTGCGCCCCTCATCGCCCCTCCTAGGGCCGTGACACTCAGAAGCTTGCCTGCCTCAAACCCGTGAGAGCCCCGCTCCGTCCAGAGCCGCTCTCTGTCCCCGGACCAGGCCGCCTGCATCCCTGTCACCACCTGCTACTGGAGCGCGCTGACCGCGCTATCACCCCTCCTGCCGGAAGCCGTCCGACGACTGTGATCTACGCCGGGTCATCCAGCTGCACTGACTGTGCCCTGTGACCCCGCTTCACTATCCCCGGACATCTCAGGCCGCGCCGCCCCCGCTGTGGAGACCCTCCTGCACCGCCGTGCTAAAGGGTCGCTGGCCGCGCCTGCCTACGTGCCCACACCTGCTGATTGAGGACCCAAGAACACTTCCCGAAGCTGAGAGTCGCACCGACCTGTGCCGACCCTCCTAATCACGAAAGAAGTCCAGTATCGGGCTCGGGGCCCGCAACGCCTTATTTCCCCGTTCGCAGGAACCGATCTCTGTGAGGACTGGAACTACAAGTAAAGAGACTACGAACTATCCATTTGAAGCTACGAACAAAGAACATTTGCCTGCTTTACAACCTGGTGGCCTAGCGAAAACGTTATTGGTCTTGTGATAAGTCTGCTGAGATATATATACCTATTTTTACATAAAGAAACGTATTTTTATATATATCCAAGTCTGGTGTCCGTTTCTGGGGGGATTGACGTATTTACTGTATGTATGATTGTAAGTGCTTAACCATTAACGCCTGAGGAATCGCCTTGGCTGCTCACGCCACGCACCTAGAGGGTGAGCAAGGGTCATTCAAAAGGGGTTATCCTGCGCCCTGACGTGGAGGAGAGGGTTCCTGCTTGACACAAGGGCAACCTTGCGCCAACCAGAGATCCCCGACTCTAACACTTACTTAGAGTATTCTCGTGAGAAATCTCTTCCCACATTTCTTTCAATTCCGTCTTTTCTGATTTAGTAATGTAGGACGTTGCATATCGAGCAACAGCAATGGAATTGTCCGCAACATACTGAATATCCATGTTAGCGTTCCACATGGATAAAATAACTGGATTGTAGTCATTTATGTATTTTGACTCTTCGCTTCTTAAGTTGTGGGTATTTTTCAGAGACTTTCTTGTGATGGTATGTCGCATAGCTGACATAAACCTGTTCACTCTTCCTTTGGATAATACAGGACGAGGAAATCCAAAACGGCATTTGGTATAAAACTTATCCTTAGACTTGTACTTTCGTCGACAGTATTTTCCACATCTATGGCTTTGGAATCGTAAGACTTGTTGTTTTAAGTTTTTATCTTCTATGCTATTGGGGACAGCACATGTAGCATAATCTTCAATGAAAGACAAAACAGTATCATCTGAATCTGTTCCAAATTTGGTGGTGTCCTTGATCCATAACAACATCTGTATATGAGGAGCACCTCTTGCTTGATACTTCTTTCTCCAAAAGAAATCCACAATTTCTCCAAGACGAGGATTCTTTTTATTGCAGATGAAAGACATCATAGCTTCAAATCTATGATTGAAACATCTGCATACATTAACAGGATCCAAAGAGCACAATTCTCCAGGTGTCTTGTATCCAATATTTTCTATATTGGAATTTGCCTCTCGAAAAAATTTCAAGTAAATCATCCCAAGTATACTCAGCACTGCTTAGTGTAATGAACCATGTAGAAGTTCCTAAGTTCCGTAGCATACATTCAGTTCTCCATGACGACGGTACCAATATTCATTAGTCCCACGCTGACATGCCATCAGATTAATCAACTGAGATTCTACATGATCATCTCTCTGATGCACTTTATCCATAAAATCCTTTGCAGTTACATTTTGCAGATGCATTCCAGTTGTGATTTACTGCATATAAAAATCCAGACAATTCACTTTCAAACAAAAGATGAAACATATAAGGGATACATTGTCAAAATCTTGGATCTTCTGCATATAATCTTGTTGTCCGATATTCAGATGCAGGAATCTGCACAGGACGTTCATCATATCGTCCACCTTTTCCTGTTGGAAACAACTGCGCGAAACAACGAGCTTCCAAGCTCTCTTCCCATACACTCATGAGACTTCCTCTTTCTTTTTTTCATTTGGAACAACTCAATCATATTCCCCATCACTTCTTTGGAATGAAGTGGATGTACACTGTAATGTTCATAGATTTCTTCACATCTGGACATGTCCACTTATTCAATTTGTCCACTTAATGTTTCATTATCTTCTGCTAAATCTATTTCTTCTTCTTCTACAAACACATTTCTATAGTACTCATTATTCTTTATCAGATACAATGTTGCCTTTTGCACTTTTCTAACATCCACTAACTCTTGCTAGATGTTCTTATTCTTAGTAGGAACACCATTAACTAGAATGACTAGTGGTTCATGTTCTGCATGGTCTACACCAATAGTTTCAATGTTTTTCTTTAAATCTAACGGTAAATACACAACTCTTCCTTTCAATCCTCTTTGTAAGTCTGATGGAGGCAATTTACCTGTTTTAGGCTCCATACGAACAATAGCCTGAAACGGGTGCACACATTGAATGAGAATAGACTCATAGGTGTTTAAATCTATCAGCTCTGGAGGAATAGCAACCAACTCTAGATTATTATGAACAGCTCTAGCTGGCATTTTATTCTCATCTAATTTGTTATAACAATATTTGCAAATACGCTGCTCAGATCCCAAATCAAAACAATCCTCTACCAACAAATAAGTTATAAATTCCTTCCACTAATGATTATTTTCTCTTTCACTTTTTAAATACAGATTGACACTCCTAGTCTGATTTTTATAGTGAATTCGCCGACAACAAATACAAGAAACATTTGGTCTTTTACCTGAAATTACCTTAAACTTTGTGATTTTATCTTCAAAAATTTTTGTAATCATGGGTTCTACATAGTTTTCAACATATTGTTCTACTAATGTGTCAGTTTCTCCACTCTCTTGCTGAGGACCAAAGTAACAAAACTCAATAACCTTCTACACCTCTGATACTGACCCACGCTAAAGAGCACTGTTCAACTCATTTAACTTTAGTGCAGGGTTTTTTGCATAACACAATCTTCTCACTAACTTCCGCATTTGAATACTGCCAACATCCTGAAATGGTGAAAAACACTTTGACAAACTTTCCTAGAAAGACAAGCCAGAGAATGACCTTGCAAACCAGTATTTTTTCTCACTCTGCAAGGGTCTAGTCCTTGCAACACCTTAATATTTTGTTTAACACTTTTTTACTATATGCTCGTAAGAAACAGCATAATTTATCAATAGATTCTTGTCGTACACTACAAATACTACGGCAATCCCAAGTGGTCACAGGATCTTTAGGACGTCTCCCTAGAACTTCATCAGCTATCACTTCTTCTGCATTTCTTTCAACCATTTTCTCTTTGTCAATTGGACAACCATTTCTAACCTCATAACCTCGACCACTGTTGTCAACTGCATGCAATAAATTATTGCTCTGTAAATAACTCTCTTCATTAAAGAAAGGCTCTGAACGTGAACTGTGTTTCCATTCACCCAAAAAAACATCACAAAAATGTGTTCTGTTAATTGCTCTTTTCCTCCTACATTTGGCCTTCATTAAATGGATTGGTTTATCTAGTGATCCAATTCTGTTTAATACTAAAATGAATAGTTTCCTTTTTACTTCAAAAGCCTTTTCAACAATGGTTTCAATATGCTCCTTTTCTTTATAAAATAGAGCTCTCTTTTTATATTTCTTCACATCTTTCAGCAAATTATGTGCTACTCTCTTGTAAAATATGTTTTTGCATATTTCTTTATACTGATTTTGCCTTCTTTTACCATACTTCATCTTCTTTGACTGTCCATTTGCTCTTTTGCTTTTCCTATTATTTTGAATATTTTTTCTAGTTGAAGCATTCTCAGAGGTTTCAGCATTCTGTACATTCTGTCTGGTCCTACAAACATTTTTAATAAATTGTTTTGTGATCTTACCAGAAGATGTTTTCTTTTTAGCCACATTGTGTTGTTCATTCAATACTTGTGGTTGATTTTTCTTCAAGTAACTGTCCTTCTTATGTTCTTTTCTTTTTCTTACTTTGTCCGGCATGATTTCTCTATTTTAATGGTGATAAACAGTATCTGTAAAAATTAATCACAAATAAATGTATATTAATATCTTTATAAATTATACTTTTCTATTACTATACAAACACATTTTATATAAATACTGACTAAGAAATTATAGGCCTGAAGCACAAGTGTGATGGTGGTTAGACCACTACATGCATAGTGCACACTACTTTGAAGCAGTTCATGCCCTAAAGCCTGCCTCACTGAAAGAGTACATGCTTACCGACAATGATTAAAGTACTATAAGGAGAGACACTGGGTGAATTCACAGTTGTTTGAATTTTCTTTTACTGAATAGATTACTACCTGCTACTGAAAGACTCACTATGGGTTTGCAACAGCAGTCACAGTGTGTTTGCTGGAGTGTATGCATAGTGACTGTGGAAATGTAAGCCTGATGCACAAGTGTGAAACTGGTTAGACCACTACATACATAGTGGATAGTTATTTCAAACAGTCCTTGTGAAAAGGCATGCTTCACTGCATGAGTACCTGGGTACTGACTGAAACATTAGAGTAATGCAAGGAGAGTGCCTGAATGAATCTTTTAAGGGTTTGGGTTTTTGTGCAGTGAATAGATTAGTACATGGTGCCGGATGAGTCACTAGAGGAGTGCAAGGGGATTGACAGGGTGTTTGCTGGAAGTGGATGGCTACTGACTGGCGAATTGAATGTGTGAAAGGCAAGTGTGTAGGTGGTTAGAGGCCTACATGCATAGTGCATAGGCGTTTGAATCAATCCATGTGCTAAGGCCTGCCTCACTCCATTAGTACTTGGGTACTGACTGAATGTTTAGAGTATTGCAAGGAGAGTGCCTGCATGAATTTATAAGTGTTTGTTTTTTGGCACAGTTAATGGATTACTTCATGGTACTGAATAAATCACTGGAGAAGTGCAAAGGGAGTGACATGGTGTTGCAAGAACTGTTTGGATACTGACTGGGATATTGAAGGTGTGAAAGACAAGTGTGTAGGTGGTTAGAGGCCTGCATGCATAGTGGATAGACGATTGAAACAGTCCATGGGCTAAAGTCTGGGTCACTGCATGAATACCTGGTTACTGACTGAATCATTAGAGTACTGCAAGGAGAGTGCCTGGGTGAATCTTTTTAAGTTTTTGTGTTTTGGCGCAGTTAATAGATTAGTACATAGTGCCGGATGAGTCACTAGAGGTGTGCAAGTGGAGTGAAAGAGTGTTTATTGGAGTTTATAGATACTGACTGAGAAATTGAAGGTCTGAAAGACAATTGTGTAGGTGGTTAGAGGCCTCCATGCATAGTGGATAGGCGTTTGAATCAGTCCATGTGCTAAGGCCTGCCTCACTCCATTAGTACTTGGATAGTAACTGAATGTTTAGAGTATTGCATGGAGAGTGCCTGGGTGAATTTATAAGTGTTTGGGTTTTGCCGCAGTAAATGGGTTACTACATGGTGCTGAATGAGTCACTGGAGGAATGTAAGAGGAGTGACAGGGTGTTTGAAGGAAATGTATGAATACCGACTGGGGTATTGAAGGTGTGAAAGACAAATGTGTAGGTGGTTAGAGGACTGCATTCATAGTGGATAGGGGTTTGTAGCAGTCTATGTGCTAAGGCCTGCCTCACTCCAATAGTACTTGGGTACTGACTGAATCATTAGAGTACTGCAAGGAGAGTGCCTGGGTGAATCTTTTTACGTTTTTTAGTTTTGGCGCAGTGAATAGATTAGTACATGGTGCCAGATGAGTCACTAGAGGTGTGCAAGGGGAGTGACAGGGTGTTAATTGCAGTTTATAGATACTGACTGGTCGATTGAAGGTGTGAAAGACAATTTTGTAGCTGGTTAGAGGCCTACATACATAGTGAATAGATGTTTGAAGTACTCCATGTGCTAAGGCCAGGTTCACTACATAGGTACCTGGGTACTGACTGAATCATTAGAGTACTACAAGGAGAGTGTCTCGCTGAATTTATAAGTGGTTGGGTTTTGGTGCACTCAATGGATTAGTTCATGATGTTGAATGGGTCACTGGAGGAGTGTAAGGGGACTGACAGGGTGTTTGCAGGAACTGTATGAATACTGACTGGGGTATTGAAGGTCTGAAAGACAAGTGTATAGGTGGCTAGAGGCCTGCATACATAGTGCGTAGACGTTTGATGCAGTGCATGTACTAAAGCTGGGTTCACTACATAAGTACCTCAATACTGACTCAATCATTAGAGTACTTCAAGGAGAGTGTCTGGGTAAATTTATTGCTGGTTGGGTTTTGGCGCAGTGAATGGATTAGTACATAGTGCTGAATGGGTCACTGGAGAAGTGTAAGGGGAGTGACAAGGTGTTTGCAGGAACTGTATGAATACTAACTGAGGTATTGAAGGTGTGAAAGACAAGTGTGTAGATGGTTAGAGGCCTGCATGCATAGTGGATAGGCGTTTGAATCAATCCATGTGCTAAGGCCTGCCTCACTCCATTCGTACTTAGATAGTAACTAAATGTTTAGAATATTGCAAGGAGAGTGCAAGGGTGAATTTATAAGTGTTTGGGTTTTGGCGCAGTAAATGGATTACTACATGGTGCTGAATGAGTCACTGAAGGAGTGTAAGGGGAGTGACAGAGTGTTTGCAAGAACTGTATGAATACAGTCTGAGGTATTGAAGGTGTGAAAGACAAGTGTGTAGGTGGTTAGAGGCCTGCATGCATAGTGGATAGGCGTTTGAATCAATCCATGTGCTAAGGCCTGCCTCATTCCATTAGTACTTAGATAGTAACTAAATGTTTAGAGTATTGCAAGGAGAGTGCCTGGGTGAATTTATAAGTGTTTGGGTTTTGGCGCAGTAAATTAATTACTACATGGTGCTGAATGAGTCACTGGAGGAGTGCAAGGGGAGTGACAGGGTGTTGCTGGAAGTATATGGATACTGACTGGGGAATTCAAGTTGTTAAAGACAAGTGTATAGTAGGTTAGAGGCCTTCATGCATAGTGGATAGCGGTCCATGTGGTAATGCATGGTTCACTGCATGAGTACCTGTGTACTGACTTAATCATTAGACTACTGCAAGGAGAGTGCCTGGGTGAATCTTTTAAGTTTTTCGGTTTTGGCGCAGTGAATAGATTAGTACATGGTACTGGATGAGTCGCTGGAGGTGTGCAATGTGAGTGACAGGGTGTTTATTGAAGTATATAGATACTGACTAGTCAATTGAAAGAGTGAAAGACAAGTGTGTAGGTGGTTAGAGGCCTGCATGCATAGTGGATAGGCGTTTGAAACAGTCCATGCGCTAAGGCCTGGCTCAGTGTATGAGTACGTGGGTACTGACTAAATGATTAGAGTTTTTTAAGTACTTATATGTATGCAAAGACATAAAGTACCCAAAACCTTCTCTCTAAATGGCTCCTAAATGCATGCAGACTCTCAGTGTGATTCTAGACAACAAACACTATCCCATACATATTACCAAATCACATTTTCTTTTCTGGAATTGGGAAACAGAGTACACACAATCCACATATTGTACTACTACTCATAATTGTAGAACCCTGACTCTTTCACAAATACCTAACCAATGACTAGTTTCTTATTCTACCAAAGTATGAGAATAGGATAGGTTTTTAACCAGTTATATATCTGCAAACACATAAAATACTCAAATCATTCTCTTACTACAGTTTCTAAATGCACACAGACTCACAGTGTGATTCTAGAAAACAAACAATATCCCTTGAATTTTACAAAAACACATTTACCATTCTTGAAGAGGTAATTTGAGTGCACACATTCCACATATTTTACTACTGCTCATTAGTGTATAAACCTGACTCATTAGTGTATAAACCTGACTCATTTTACAAACACATATACAATAAATGGATTCTATTTCTACCAAAATATAACAACAGGATAGGTTTTTAAGCACTTTTGTGTCTACAAAAACATGAAACCCCCAAATGCTTCTCTCACATTAGTTCCCAAATTGACACAGACTCACAGTGTGATTCTAGACAAACACTATTCCTTCTATTTTACCAAAACACATTCACTAGTGTGGAAGGGCTGAAGTGACTGCTGAGATTCTACCAATAAGAATCATGCATTTAAAAAACAGAAACATGCACCCTAGTTTTCAGTGTAGAAGGTTGTCAAACAACCAATCATTTATTTTCTTTTTTCAAAACTGCATCTTATCCACCATTTTAGAAAAATCTTACTTTTCAAACTGCCATTTCATTTACAGAGACCATCTGAGTGCATCCAGACCTCCCTTCAAGATGCTTAGAGTGTGGATTGTGGGACACAGCAATATTTTTTGGAGTCAAAGATATGCAGAAAACAAAGGCATTCACAAAGACCTAGGTTTGCCAAATGTAGACATTAAATGGATTGGACAGAGAGGGTTAAAGTGGCACCAACTGATCCCATTGGTGAAATCCTTTTTGCATCTCCAACACCCTGACCTCATAATTTTGTACTGTGGTGGCAATGACCTAGGCACTTTGACTGGGGTAGGTCTGGAAATGCTTATCAAGGACACCTTTGCAGAATTGATTTCACTTTTTCCCCAAACTGCCTTTGTCTATTCTAACATATGCCAAAGGCAGAAATGGAACTGGTCCAATCATTTTTGTCCACAGATAGAGAAAGCTAGGAAACGTGTGAATAAATCTGTTTCTGCTTTTCTCAGAGACTATAGAATGGGGTCAAGCGAGAGAAATCGTGCACCCAATGCGATAGGAGTCGTGCACCCAATGCGTGCACACCAGGGGGCTGGATGCGCGACTCCTAATTTTACCGTAAAAAAAAAAAATAGCCCTATCACTAATTTTGATTATCCCCAGGATAAACAAGTGCTACGTCATTGTATTCTTAAGTCTTGTACTAATAATCCTTAGTCAACATTGTCTCGAAATAAAGACAATTCTACAAGGGAAAACAGACATTGCAAGTGAAGATACAACACATCATGTTGTGCAAAGTGCACCAAAATATACTATCTGTTATTTAAGATAGATCCAATGGTCTAAGTGGTGAGAAATGTAAAGTTGAATACGATACCAATTTGACAACCCAGAGGATCTTCGCACTAAAAGGAGAGAGAGTACAACTAAGGTACCCTCTGCAGGTGTAATCAATGCGAAATGTCCGTGAAAACATCCTGTACATCAGATTCGCCAGATGTAACCAAAATAGTGATAACAAAAAAGTGAAGTGAAGAAAAGGTTAGGCAACCCGTGTAGTGGTTAGGTACCTTCCTTCTCTCCTGCAAAAGAAACAAAATAAAATAACATTACACATTGAAATGTCAAAATTGTTAAAAACACAGTTCCTAATGCACATGTTACAAGGATGGAGGAGGCTCCACAAAACATAACTTCTCACATGAACCCAATGCTAAGCATTAAATCCCACGTCCTGAAAGACAGTATAAAATGCAAGAAAAATGAAGAAGAGAAACATGGAGCAGAATCAGAGAAATTACAGAGTAACATAAAGCGAGATGCGGTCTACTCTTTCTTAAGGTGTACCGAACGTTTTTCATCCTGATTCATGCCACCTGGGGCTCTAGTCTGTAAATCTATGATGTACCTAGACTCTTTTTGCCTGAGTCTAAGTGTTCTATTACCTCCTCTGTGATCCGTCCGGATCTGTTCAAAAATAAAATATTTAAGTAACGAGGAGTTGGAGAAATGTCTTTCTTGAAAATGGCGAGCCACTGGATACTTGGGATCTTTATTAGTAATCACTCGCTTGTGTTCTAGGATTCTCTTTTTAGCCATAAGAATGATGCTGCCAATGTAGTACAGTCCACAGGGACATTCTATTGCATATATAACAAACGTGGTGCTGCATGTTAAAAATTGAGTGATTTCTCTCTGATTAGGACCACTAGTATATTCTTTGCGGAAAGTACTAGCTGAACACGCTTTACAATGCCCACACGGGAAGAAACCTCTGAGATTCTGTATATTCCTGTCATGTATCTGAGTGATGTCACTGTGTACAAGCTGGTCTCTAAGGTTCCTACCCCTTCTATAGGTGATATTGGGTCTATCTTTGATTGTATTGCCAATACTCCCATCATTTTTTAGTGTATTCCAATTTTGTGCTAAAATCCGTTTAATGCTGTCTGATTCAGAGTTGAGAGTAAGGATCATACTGGTGTCCACATCCATGGTGTCTTCTGAATTGGATGTTTTTTCTGTCAGAGTATCCTTCCTTTCAATGTCTGCTACTCTGTCAATTGCTTTTTTATGGACCCACGTGGGATAAACTCTCAGTCTGAACCTTTCAATCATCTCTGCACTCTCTTTGTCAAAAGCAACAGTGCTGCTGCAATTTCTTTTTGCCCTCAGTAGCTCCCCATAAGGGATACTCCACTTTAGGTTTTCTGGGTGGCTGCTGAGGGCATGTAGGATGCTGTTCCCAGCAGTGGTTTTACGAAAAAGGGAATTGTGTATTTTGTTTTGACTAATCTCCACTTTAACATCCAGATACTCAACCTTACTGTCACTGATATCCCCTGTAAGGTGTATACTGCGATTGTTCTTATTAAGTTCCTCAATGAATTCCTGGGCCTCTGTGAAGTTCATCTATATACCTGAGCCATAGTTCTATCTTGTTCAGATTCTTGATGGTGTCTACCCCAGAGAATAATTCTTCTTCCCAGAGGCCCATAAACAGATTCACAAAGCTAGGAGCCAGATGAAAATATACAGTGGGGGTATTTTATTAATGTACGTTTTCATTTTACTTTCCTGCCCTTTGTGGAATTTTTGGGGAAATATTCTTAAAAAGAGTATTAACCAATTTAAACTTTATAACAGACATTTTTTTTTTTGTTGTCCATATTTTGTATCGAAACAATTTCTGTAAATTTAAACTGAACCTTCTCCAAATTAGTCAGCAACATGAAATGTACCTCTATCAAGTTCACCGACATTGTTAATGCTACTAATCTGATCTGAACGTAGCAGGGTAGAAGCTCAGGACGAACCACAGTTCAGAGTTTCAGTTACACCAAAAATCAGTTCAGAACTTCCAACAATACACATTTGCTATGCAATAGCTCTCACATTTGCAAGAGTTGGAGTTAGTGGCAATGTAAATAACAATGCATTTTATTTAAATGTTTTATAAACCTGCAAACGATGCTTAAACACGCAATTAATACTCTTCGTCGTTGCTTATAAAAAGAAAGGCTGCCAACAAATGAGCCTTTTACTGCCAGCCTTGCTTTTTGTAAATAAGGACTATGGGGCATATGTATCAAAGAAGAGAATTGCGATTCTTAATTAGCGGTTTTTAGCAAATCGCTAATTGAGAATCGCAAAACGCAATGCTAATAAAATATCACAATAATTTAGCGATTTTTTAAAATTTGCAGAATTTAATAGCGAACTCCATATAAGCGATTCCTTATTTGCGAATTTGCTATTAAGAAAGCACAAAATTAGCGAATCTGCAATTCAGGTGCAGCTTGATGAAATCACACCCAGGAAGGGTGACTGTCCATGCTGTTCCTGATTGCCTGAGGCTGTGTCAGAGGCTGGGAGGAGAAGCAAACCACTGTGGACTGCAACACCACCAATACCAAATGGATCCACAGGAGAAGGATAAGGAGGAAGCTGGGAGGAAAAGAAAGCATAAATTCAGTGAGAAGGAGCAGGAGGTACTCATTGAAGAGATGGTCCATAGCCATGAATTGCTGTTTGGCAAAAAAATCCCTTCATGTCCCTGAATCCCAAAAACGCAAAATATGGCTGGACATACAGGCGAAGGTGAATGCCATCGGTGTAACCCAGCGCTCCATTACTGACCTACGCAAGCGCTGGTATGACATGCGCCCCAGGTCTAAGGACAAGGTTGCAACCAGGTTTGCGGAGGCGAAGAAGAATGATGGGGGTACATCCACAGAGACAGAATCAACACCCCTTGAGGAGTTAGTGGATTCCACCCTACAGCCTGAAAGCATCAGCGGGGTGGCAGACATCGGGACAAGAGTTGCAGGAGACGCAGGCCAAGGGCGCAAACCAATGCATACGCTGTAGAGGATCTTGCGGTATTTTCCGGCCTGGAAGGTACCATGGTGAAGGTCCAGTGCCTGCAAGCCAGAAGTATGAAAGAAATACCCAAGCAGTTGGTGTCTGTTAAACATAACCTTACAGACATGAAGGAGGGCATCAGAGAGCTCAATCTGAAAATCAATGAGGGACATATGGACTGTGCAGACAGCATCAGGGAAATGATTGGAGCAATAAAAGAACTCTGTGCCACAATGAAAAGAGACCAGGCATCCAGACACAGGGGAAGAATGTGCCACACATGTGTTTGTAGGCTCTGTGACTGCTTTTTACCTAACGCTAAGGTACATTAACACACAGTCATCCTCAAATCATTATTTGCATTGTGTCATCATTACTCATCTAGAAATAGTTGTGTGTTATTTCATCACGTCTGTCGGCCCGCAGCTACTCCTACACCACCTGCTGGTCTGCAAAGTGGACCTGGTACCTCATCCTCATCTGATTCTGTATCTATGAGTTCTACTGGTATGCCTTTTCTAGTCGCAATGTTGTGCAGCATGGCACAAGTAGCCACAATCTTGCAGCAGGTCTCTGGGTGGCATTATAGTGCTCCTCCACTTTTATGCAGGCAGCAGAACCTGCTCTTCAGTATACCAAATATCCGCTCAATTACACAGCACGTTGACTTGTGTGCACGATTGTATCTTTGCTCTCTTGGATTAGTCGGATTGAGTTACGGTGTGAGGATGAATTTGCGGACTGCATATGCACTGTCACCTACAGGATTAAAGACACATGGTTAATCACTGTCCTCTCACTTCAGCCCTTACCTGTATGTAAGAGTGCTTGACATTCATTTACCTAGCAGGTAGCCCTAGCCAAATACGCCCCAGTGAGACGTGTGTGTATCCCACTGTGTCTAAAAATGAAGGAATTGTGTGTACTGCCAGGGTATTTTGCCACTATATCAGTTATGATATATTTGGCATTGCAGATGATCTGTATGTTGAGTGAATGGAATGATGTGTGATTTATGAATACGTACTTATTGTTTGAGGGGGTGAGAGGGCTACATGGTTAACATCTATGCAACCAATGACATGGGGAAATTGGGCGATCTAGTAGAAGTCCAGTTTGGTTTGCTGCAATGCCTGTTGTGTGGCGCGGAATGTGATGTGATGATGCAGCCTCTAAATCGCTGCATCCAAGAATGCATGGATCTGAAAGAGACACGTTAGTGATAGATTCCTTACCTTAGAATATCCCCAGGCATCTGACTGGATCCGGAAAGTTTTTAGTCAGCAGTACCCTTGCGTGTCGGTAGGTGTCGTCGAACAGCTCCGCGTACGTCGCTGGCGTCATAGTCGCCGAAATGACATCGCTGGAACTACTTAAATGCGCCCATGTGCGCTGACGTCAGTTTTCTTTTTTGGCGCCAAACAAGCGCAGATCCGGAGAGAGCGGTACCCCCAGTCATTTTTTGAGTGAGTTTTTGGGACTTTTTGTCTCTGTTTTCAAGTATATATCACTCTGCAGGTGCATAGGGGTGTCTGGTTTTAAGTCCTGCGCAGCCTGTCCCCGCACGATGTTGGTGACGGACCCGCACTGTGAGTGTCTCTATTGCCTGGGGCGCGACCATGACTCCGGGTCGTGCCCCCACTGCCGGGCCATGGCTCTGAAAACTTTGCGGGAGCAGTCCCGAAAGTGGCTGGAGGCCCAGGAGTCGGTTCCATGCCGTTCAAGGTCCTGGTCCCGTGGGAGGTCGAGGGACCGGCCACGGAGCCATCACCATCATTCGAAGTGTACGCACTCCTAGTCAGGTAAGGTAAAGCACAAGAAGGTGAAGAAGAGTTGTTGCTCTTCGCCTTCCCCTAGCAGGTCGCGCGACACAGCTAAGGGTGCAGGTGGATCTGCCCCTGTGGCTCCGGCGGTGCCTACGCAGTTGCCGATGGCCTACCCGCCCTTTCTGGGTCCATCGGAGACTCCAGCCCAGCTGCAGGAGTTCCTGTCAGCCAAGGCACGTGTCTTCAAACCATCCGGCCCCGCGGGTGCGCCTTCGGGCCCCGCGGGCCCAGCTGGGAGTCCTCGTCATCGACGACGCCGGCCTCGACATCGAGGGACCCCCGTGGATCCAGGCCTGGATCCCCATCCACGCCGGTTGGCACTGTACGACCTCCACCGGCATCAACATCGACAGCGCCGCCACTGGCTGCAGCCCCAGCCGATGCCGTCCCCCGTTTCCTCCCCAGCGTGGAGCCGGTGCCGGAAGGGTGTTTACCAATGCCGTTTGGGAACATCTATCCCAATAGCCACCGACGTCCATATGTTCCACCTGTTCAGCAGGCTGTGGAGGGCGGGGAGGACTGATAGGGGTCTGAGGACCCTCTCGCAGCTCAATGCGAGTTAGACCCGCACTGGGATGAGGATCCGGTGGATGCAGGTGACCAGGATTATGCTCCGGATTCTGGCGCACTGTCTCCTTCTACAGTGGCTACGGAGGAGGGTGGTTCATATTCTATAGTGTTGCGTAGGGCAGCCGAGGCTCTCCACCTCGAGCTCCCTACTGTGGCCATCAGGACTAACCTCCTGACATAGGTGCTTCGGCCCCACTTCTGCTTCGACAGAGCGGCTGCTGCCCTTTACTGATGTACTCTCGGACGTTCTTTTGGTCATCTGGTCCAGGCCCAAAACAGGGCCTCCTGTGGACAAGAACGTGGCCCAACGCCATCACCTAGCCCCGGGCAACCCCGTTTTCCTCTCCCAACACCCCACCCCGAGAGCTTGGTTGTCCAAGCCTCTGCGTCACCAAGCGCATTCCCTTCTGCACCTCCAGACTGGGAATCCAAGAAACTGGAGCAGTTTGGGAAGAAGATTTTTTCTTCTGCCAGTTCGAGCCTGCGGTATGTGAACACCGCAAATCTCTTGGGCCGTTAATCTCATTCTGTATGGGATACAGTTGCGCAAGTGCTGCCACAGTGTCCGGTGGAGGCTCGGGCAATACTTTCCCGAGCTATTGCTGAGGGGATGGACGCAGCCAAGTTCAACAGCTGACTAGCTGGGCAGAGCAATGACAGTGGCGCTACGCCATCACGCCTGGCTGCGGATGACTGGCTTTTCAGGGGATGTCCAGAACACATTGATGGACATGCCCTTTGATGGCACTCGCCTGTTCGGCAATAAAGCAGATTGCACGTTGGAACGTTTTAAGGACTTACGTGCTACTGCCAAGTCCTTAGGCCTTTCAGTTACACGCACTCCTTCCACTTCTGCTTTTCGCTCCTTTCATGGCCAAGGAAGGGGCGCCCAGGCTCATTCGTTTAAGAGCCACAGTCCTGTGCAGCAAAAGTCTCCGTGCAGCCGTGGACGTGGGACCCGCAGAGGTGGGTCATGGGACCAGCGTGCAGGTCAGTCCACAACCCCCCCTGCAGCCACTGCCTCCAAACATTCCTAGACCGGTGTTTCAGGCCCACCAGACACCAGTGGGTGTCAGGATTTGCCATCATCTCCACCTCTGGCACACCATCACAACGGACAGGTGGGTTCTGCAGCTTGTCTGAAGGGGCTACTCCCTCCCCTTCGAGACTACCCCTCCAGCCGTGCCACCACAGTACCACCGCAGTTCGGGGGATCAATTGACACTTTTCCAGCAGAAAGTTACAGCCCTCTTGGCCAAGGGGGCCTTCGAGTGCGTTCCAACGCCAGAAGTAGGTTGTGGTTGTTACTCCCACAACTTCCTGGTTCCAAAGAAGGACAAGGGCCTGCGTCCTATCTTAGACCTTCGGAACTTCAATCGCTTCCTCCGGAAGGAGACGTTCAAGATGCTCACACTTGTGCAGATAGGGGTTTCAGTCTTCTCCTATCTCGATGACTGGTTGTTGAAGGCAGGCTCGCTCCAGTCGTCTCCCACCTCCAGACTACGGCCGGCCACCTGATTTTGCTGGGGTTCTCCATCAACGTGCTGAAGTCGCACCTGATTCCCTCTCAGAAGCTCCTCTTCATCGGAGCGGTTCTGGACATGGCGCAGTTTCGGGTCTATCCTCCCGAACAGCGAGTCTGGGACATTCGAGCTATATTCCGATCTTTCAGCCCTTGTCCCAGGTTTCGGTCAGCACGACCTTGAGGCTGCTGGGCCTCATGACCTCCTGCTTCCTGCTCACCAACCATGCCAGATGGCTTATGCGGGCTCTGCAGTGGGACCTAAAGTTTCAGTGGGCGCAGCATCAGGGGAACCTGTCCAACTACGTCCAGATCTCGAAGGGCACTGCACAACAATTGCAGTGGTGGCTCACGAATCAGCATCGGGTCAGTGGCAGATCCCTCTCCCTTCCCCAACCAGAGCTCACAGTTGTGACGGATGCGTCCCTCCTGGGATGGGGTGGCCACATGGGAGAGGTGGAAATCAGAGGCCTCTGGTCTCTGGCGGACTCCCGGCTCTATATCAACCTTCTGGAGCGTCGGGCGATCCTACTTGCACTGAAGGCATTTCCTCCCTCTGTCAAGGGGAAAGTGGTGCAGGTGTACACAGACAACACCACCGCCATGTGGTATTGCATAAACAAGGCGGGGCGGGGTCGTGGACCCTATGTCAGGAGGCTCTGCGCCTCTGGACATGGCTGGAACGTCAAGGCATTTCCTTGGCGGTTCAACACCTGGCAGGTTCCTTGAACTCCAGGGCGGACGAACTCAGCTGCCGGTGCATGATGGATCATGAATGGCGTCTTCACTCAGAGGTGGTGCAAGGTCTCTTTCAACAGTGGGGTGAGCCTTGGTTAGATCTATTCACCACCGAAGAGAGAGCGCAATGTCAGCGGTTCTGCACGTTGAAATTTCCAAGGCGGGAACTCGCTCGGTGACGCTTTTTGACGTGAGTGGAGCTGCGGTCTATTGTACGCCTTTCCGCCTATACCACTTCTACCCATAGTGCTGAAGAATATCAGGCGCGACCGGGCCCAAGTCATTCTTGTGGTCCCGGACTGGCCTCGAAGAGTTTGGTATCCCGAGCTACCCAGTATGAGCATGGTTCCCTCGATCCGACTGCCTCTTCGGGAGGATCTTCTGTCACAGCAGCAGGTGACGGTCCTCCAACCGAACCTGTCCAGCCTCCACCTACATGCGTGGAAATTGAGCGGCGACAGTTGATTTCATTTGACTTGCCTCCTGAAATATGTGATGTCATTCTGGCAGCCAGGCGTCCCTCCACTAAATCGGTATACGCCTGCAGGTGGGAAAGATTTGTGGCATGGTACACAGCAAAGGCTGTGGACCCCCGTTCTGTACCTCTTTCAGAGGTCCTTTTGTTCCTTCTTTCTCTGGCCTAGCAGGGCTCTGCTCTGGGCTCTATCAAGGGCTACCTTTCTGCAATCTCGGTCTTTCTCAGGCTCCCTGATCAGCCCTCTCTTTTCTAGTCCCCTGTTGTTAATAGATTTCTCAAGGGCATTACTCACCTTATCCCTCCTATTCCGTTTCTGATGCCACAGTGGGACTTTAATCTGGTTCTTACTTATTTGATGTGTGCTCCCTTTGAGCCGCTTCACAACTATCCTCTTTGTTTACTAACTTTGAAGACTGGTTTCCTGGTTGCCATCACCTCCGCTAGGCGCGTGAGTGAGCTCCAGGCGCTTTCCTGTAAGTCTCCTTTTCTGTCTGTCCAGCCGGACAAGGTTGTGCTTCGCACTCGTCCTTCCTTCTTGCCAAAAGTTGTCACTGCTTTTCAGATTGGGCAAACTATCACCTTGCCCACTTTCTTTCCGCCTCCGCACCCTTCCAGAGAGGAAGAGAGGCTCCACCGTTTGAACCCAAAATGTGCGCTTTCATTTTACTTAAATCGCACACAACAGTTCCAGGTGGATGACCAGCTCATTGTTGGCTACGTGGGTGCCAAGAAAGGCCGGGCTGTACACAAGAGGACTATCTCCCACTGGGTTGTCTAGTGTATCAAAGCCTGTTATTCTCTGGCTAAAAAGGAACCTTCAGTGGGGTTGCGCGCCCATTCTACCAGGGTGACAGCAGCTACTACTGCATTGGGACGTGGTGACCACTGCAAGGCATCTGTCAGGCAGGCACGTGGGCCTCGCTGCACACTTTTACCAAGCATTATTGCCTTAACAGTCAAGTCCGGAGAGACGGCTTCTTTGGCCGTTCTGTTCTCCGTGACTTTCTGGTGTGATCTTTGTTCGCAGACCCACAACTGGGGTCGGTATTGCTGGGGTATCTATTCTAAGGTAAGGAATCTATCACTAAAGTTTCTCTTTCAGATGTACTAGTTAATTACTTGTGTATAAATATATCTGTAAGAGACATTAGTTAGTCATAGATTCCTTACCACCCCACCCATCCTCCCCATTCTGCGAACTGATTTCTAGGGTTAAGGTCATGCCTTTCAGGGCCCTAGTTTCAATGCACCAGTGGTCAGTATCTTGCATGGCTCCGCGTTCCTGGCGCGGAAAGTTGGTACAGAACTGACGTCAGCACGCGTAGGCGCGTCTAAGGAGCTCCAACGACGTCATCTCAGCGACTACGACGCCAGCGACGTACGCGGAGCCGTACGACGACGCCTACCGACACGCAGGGGTAATGTGGAAATGTGGATTTTCCTGGTCAGTTATGTCCCCTATCTTGGACCCCAACGGTTCTATGTGCATGTCACAAGTACATGTATGTTCCCTCCAGTTCCAGTTATGAAGACGCAAATACATGTGCGTCCACCGTCAACATGTCCTCTGTCAGATCCGCCATGAATATGTCGGATATTCCATTCCTAAATATGAAAGGCCACCGGCTTTATATGGTTCACTTATGCCATTTTACAGTCCAAGGCAAGTAGGCCCTGATTCTGTCATCAAACTCCTTTTGCCTTCTGCCTCTGAAAGCTCCAGTCTGAGCCTGCATCTGTGACCATGAACTCTGTCTCATTCTCTGCGCGGCTCACGAAGCCTGACATCAGCCTATTCTCTGCCAAGAGCTGTATTTCACCTTCGAATTATCTGCTTCCCCCTCAGCCGATGCATTCCTGCCTAGTAGCTTAAGTAAACATTCTTCCAGTTACCAAGTAAGAGGCCCGGCTTCTCCGCCCTCATGCAAGTAATTCATAGCCCTGTCACCATGGAATATTCCCATCCCCTCGCCTTCAGTGTAGACACTTAGACGCTTGTACACACACGCACAGTCAGTATAGAATAGATTCTGTCCGAGAGTCCTTCTTTATGGATAACATAGTTCTTTAAACATAGGATGTTAGATATGATTTGGGATTAGGTTGATCTGACCCCCAGACTTTTCGTCTCCACATGTAGAGCTAATGTCAAGTTCCCTTCACCCCCTAGTTACACGTCAATTACACGTCATGCTGCTGCGCGCGCATCTATGTCAAGTATTATCTTATAGATCCACCTATGCATGATATCATAACCAATCATGTGTCTTTTTACTCCTTGTAAACACCCATTTTCGGTTACGCAGGTACCACGTCAAGTTCCTTATCAATTATTACGCCTACTGTATTTGCTTCATTATAACGTATGTACTATAAAAGTTACTTCTTGTCAATAAAGTATGTACTTCACTTCCTGAACCCCGTGGTGATGGAACTTGAAGCATCCGATTATAATCGATTATTGGAATAAAGCCCATTCAGAAACTCTAATATCACGGATTCTGCCTCTCATTTTACTGAGCTATTTTATTATGATTATGTATCAAATTCAGTCCAGGTAAAGGAATTTTTATTTACCACATGATGGCGCCCGAATAGGGACACTTTCTCATCTCACGCGCCGGCGGTGAGTTGTAGGCCCGGTCTCCTGCCACAGCTGGACGGACAATTACGCGTACCAGCAGGATTTCCTGTATCTCCCTCCGGTCAAGCGGGGGCGACTGAGACTACGATCAACACCCAGACGAGGCGGTGAGAAGTGCGAAGTATCCCGACCAGAGCCTAGCTGAGAGAGCAAGATCCGAGGTATATCGAGACCCACCAGTTCGAAGTCTAGCCCAGTTCCCGACGAGTCGAGTCGAGTCCAGTCCGGTTCAAGTTCAAGTTACTGAGGCCTTCCGTTTCCGAAGCTACCCGGTGAGTACCATTTCTGGGGAGGCATTTCTGACGTGCACATAGGTTGTGCCGGTCAAGACGGGTTTGGGTACACAAATCCGGTCTGCACTGTTTTAGCAGTGTATCTGTACTGTTTAGCAGTATATCAAGTATTCCGAAGTATCTAGTAAGTGTCAAGAATTAAGCATGGTGATTTAGTTATGCAGACGATCATCATTGTTGTTTCAGTTAAAGGTTTAATGTTTTAATGTTAAATGTGTTAAACGTCTTGCATATTGTGGTATGAATGGTTGTTCATTAGTGTGCTTTTTGTATTAAGTGTGTTCAAAATTAAGTATCGGATCAGTTGTCAATATGCCGCTTTTTTCGAAATTAAGACAGATCACTACTAGGAAAGGGGTACTTGAAGAAGCCGTCCCTATTCCTCCTAGGGATACTCCAGGGCACTTTATGTATCAGAAGCATGGCTTAGATGCCATATTATTTCTTGATTTATGGGTAGATTATACCAAGGGATTGCCGGAAAGTCAGAGGTGGCCCACAGCGGGAACCTGGGATGCAGAGTGCATCATGAAAGTCGAGGAAGAATTATGGAAGAGAAAAGTCAGACAGTCACAGAAAGACGCTGTTGAGTTATGGCGTAAAGAATCTCATAGACGTACAGAAAAAGCACGTAGACAGGAAGAGAAGAGTAAAGAAAGTTCAAATAAAGTTCAAGAAAATCTATTAATTGAGGAAGGTATCCGAGTGAAATCGGAACAAGTAGATAGACAAAGAAATGCCCTTATGAATGGTATGTATCCTCTTCTAGCCGAAGGATTACCTAAGGCTGCTCCAGAGATGCCAAAAGACTTGCCACCCCCATTATTTCCAATTAAGGTACATCCTAAAGGACATCCCAGAACCGCAGAAGATGTTTTTCTTTCCTCATATCTAGATGACGCAGCTCCCGAGTATGCTAACCCCGCACCACATAGACCGTCTGGCGGGGGGGTTCAACGTCAGGATCAGGTATCTGTCCCTGTGCAACAGCAAGTCCCGACACTAGCTTCGGCAAGCACATCTGTTTCCGCATCTGTCTCCACAGTCGATTCTACAGTGGTGTCCACACCTATAGTTGCTGTGTCACGTTCGACGAATCCTTTCACACCCGACGCCCCAGATGGGGCCACGGGAGGTGCTAGCAATACTTTTACGCCACCTAGAATAAATAAACTTGTTTTTCAAGAGTCAGCGCACTCACGTACACCCAAATTCGTAAGTGAACGTGCGCTTAAGGAACTTCTTATAGATTGTAGATATGACCCGGTGGTCGGTAAAGAGGACGAAATGGTCCTGGCATCATTACGTATCAGACGAGCCGCAGGGTATTTAGCGAGGTTACCAGGAATGACTGCGCATCTAGATAAAATATATCATTTTGTTCAAACAGGGCGAGATCCAGGATGTATTAACAGAGCTATGGAATTCCAGAAAGTAGAGATACAAGGGGAACTGCTACGTTTCCTCATAAACTGTGTGATCAGAAATCAAGACCGACCGGGGGTAGACCCGGATGCAATGCATATTCTTACAAAATGGAGCCAGAATATATCAGAAGGAAGACACGATAAGCAAAATTGTATAATAGCCATGTGCCGAAAGATCCGTAAAGAAATAGAACGGATACACGAAGAGAGATTACAGACCGACGAGTTCGAACAAAGCGAGGAAGAAGGGTCAGGACCACCCGCAGGACAGTTGGACACCATAGCCTATGTAGGTAGAGGAAGATCTTGTCATAGGGATCAGACTAGATGTCATATTGACTCAATACGTCCGATATGTCCAGATAATAACAGGAATTTCCAAATACCTATAATTAATATAAGGTCTAACGAGCATTCGTTCCAAACTGCTGACAAACTACTCCGAGAACGAAGGGGTTATCATTTTCTCGATTCTATGGATGAACAAGATTTAGCCAGGGCGGCTGTCCACTGGGTGGACAGTCCCGGAAAATATAGTGATGCTACAGTAGTACGCACATTTTTGAATCTCACCCCAGATGAACAGAGGTTGGCTGGGATTTATATGATTCAACAACTCATTATACTATATCGGAGTCAGCATTCGGACCCTGGTCCGTTACCTGACATATTGACTGAATTGCTTACAAATAAATGGAGAGGTCCAGGTACTGAATTAATTAAAGAAATTCTAATGTCAAGAAAACAGTATATTCTTTTTATATGCTCAGAGCATACCTCATTGCCCAGCAAGGAAAGAACAACGTATCACATGGATAGACAGAATCCCTTACGAGAAGTACACCCAATAAAAGGCGAGGGCGACGAGTTTAGGCGCGTATTTGTATATACGCCCATATCAAAAATAGAACTGTTAGAAATGAAGAAAGTGGTACCTAGTCATGACAAAGACCCAGCGGGTTTTCACCGAGAAATTAAAGACATGTTACTCATGGGAGAGTATACCTATCCCGACATTATGACGATATTAAAGGTGTTGATGCCTGCTGGCATTTATGAGAAACTCAAGGAAAAAGAGTGGGAGGTAGGAGACCAAAAGATAGAATGGTCAGTGTTAGAAGCGGAAGAAAAGGCCCGAACTGCAGGAGCAGGACTCGGGGATAAAACTAAAGCACTACCAGGTTTGCTAGTACAGGTACTGCCACGTTTATTAACTACGAAAAAGGAAGATTGGGGTACAATTTCAGCCTGTAAACAGAAGCAAGATGAAGACACTAGTGATTACTATGCCCAATTTGAAAAATGTTTTGGTATAAATAGTGGCATAAAAGCAAGTAGCGAATCATACCCGCATCTGTTTGTAACAAAATTAGTAGAAAATGCTCTGTCCCCGGTAAAGAATAGAGTATTAAAATTCGAGAGTACCTGGCAAGGTAACACTCCAACACAAATGTTACAAATGTTACAGTACCATCACAATAGAATTAAAGAGGAACAGGAACATGAACACAGACGCATGAAAGACACAAAAATGAAAATGCTAGTTGCCCAGACAGTACCAGCTGAAGGACATAAAAAGGGTATGACACATTCCGATTCAGCAGGACCGGTAAAAGGGACATGCAATTATTGTAAGAAGCCAGGTCATTACGTACACGATTGTCCAGTTTTAAAACATAATATTGCCATAGGTAAAACACAAGAAAGACCACGGCCACCCAGACAGGATCAGAATGAACAAGGAGCTATGCAGCATGCCCAGGCCATGCCAGCCGCACAACAGCCAATACAGTTTGTGCCAGCTGCACCACCGTTGCCTGCTGCTGCCACACAGACCACAACACGACAAATGTATCAGACTGCACAGTATGAATATCCTGAGTATCAGCGTTACGCATGAACTAGCCTAGAGAGGGAAGTTGACTTACCCCTTATCGAGATTCCTGTAGATCAAGAAGGACCTTATGTACATAGTGAATTATTAGGTCAAGATAGAAAATTCTTACTCGATACAGGGGCAAGTCGAACAACTATAAAACGTAGTGAAGTTCCAGGGGCACCCCTCTCAGGCTCTCAGAATATCTCCCTTGGTTTTTCAGGAAAACCTATTGTTAATGAAGTATCACAGCCTCTTCCACTTACGATAGGACCTTTGACACGAACTACAGATTTATTGCTTACTAAATCATGCCCAGAAAATCTGTTAGGAATTAAAACTCTGAAAGCCCTAGGAGCCATAATATGTTGTTCTCCGGAAGGAGTAAGGTTGTTTTTACGTGATTTTAAAGGTCACTATGTGTCTAGAGACATGGATCCCCGACTACAGACTTTACCTACACATCTATGGGCACAAGGCCCTACTGATGTTGGTTGCATGAATATTACATCATATCGAGTCACACTCAAGGCAGGAGTGGTGCTACCACGAATGCAACAATACAAGTTACCACCAGATGCTGTAGTGGCTTTACTACAAATCATTGACGAGCTAATTGCCCAAGGAGTAGTTGTAGAAACAGACTCCAATGTATGTAATTCACCGATAATTCCGATTCTTAAACGAACAGATCCTACAGCCCCGCCAGTATATCGATTGGTTATTGATCTGCGCGAGTTAAACAAATGCATTGTGCCACAATTCCCTGTGGTCCCAGATATCTCGTCATTATTGACAGCTATTGATTCTGAAGCAACATTCTTTACTGTAATTGATCTTAAAAATGCCTTTTTCAGCGTCCCAATAGATCCGGAAAGTCAATATTTGTTCGGATTCAGTTTAAATGGGCGTAGCTTTAAATTCTCACGCGCACCTCAAGGATTTACAGAAAGTCCCAGCATCTATAGCCAAGCACTGAAACGAGAACTTGACAGTATCCACATGCCAGTTAACACCGCTCTGCTTCAATACGTCGATGATCTGCTGATCACCGCAAGAAGCGAACCTGAATGTGAAAAAGCATCGCTGACAGTTTTACAATTCCTAGCCGAAAAGGGGCACAAGGTGTCCCCTTCTAAGCTGCAATTCTGTGTCCAGCGAGTTGTTTACCTTGGACACTCGCTGTCCAAGGAGGGAAGGCAGCTTACACCCGACCGCATTCAGTTAATAGCTAACATGCCAATACCCAAGACACAAAAGGAAGTACGAGCTTTCATAGGCCTCACGTCATATTGCAGGCAGTGGATCCCTCAGTACGCATTTCTAGCAAAACCACTCATTCAGTTAACCACACAGGAGGCAGCCACACCGACTGTTCTCCCTTGGACTCAGGAACACACACAAGCTTTTGAAAGCTTAAAGAAAACTTTATGTCAAGCACCCGTTTTAGCAACGCCATGTTACAGAAAACAGTTTACACTCTTTGTTACAGAACGCGAAGGTGCTGCCTTGTCAGTACTCACACAGGAACAAGCAGGAGCACACAAACCATGTGCTTATTTTTCTAGTACATTAGATCCCGTAGCTCAGGCTTTGCCTGCATGCCTGAAATCAGTGGCAGCGACAGCTTTGGCAATCAGACAAAGCGATGCTATAGTGTTGGGACATCCATTGACAGTTCAAGTACCACACGCAGTAGAGGTTCTTGTGAATAGAACGCAAACACAACACCTGACCATAGCAAGACTTACAGGATATGAACTTACATTGTTTCAGCCACATATAGAAATCAGACGCTGTAACACATTGAATCCTGCCACACTTCTACCTGTAATAGGAACAGACCCACTAGCCCATGACTGTATTGAAGTTATCACGATAACAACGAAACCCAGACAAGACTTAACCGATGTCCCATTATCAGACCCAGACCTGACATTGTATGTAGACGGTTCATGCATGAGGACAAGTACAGGAGAGTTAGTGGCCGCTTACGCAGTCACAACAGATACTGAAGTCATTGAAACTAATCGTATAAATACTTTGTCAGCTCAAGCCGCAGAGCTCATCGCTCTGACACAAGCCTGTATTCAAGCCACGAATAAAAAAGTCAACATATACACTGACTCACGTTATGCATTCGGAGTTGTACACGACTTCGGCGTGCTGTGGCGAGAGAGAGGTTATTTAACTTCCCACGGTGCCCACATTCAGCACGGACCCCTCATTCATGCCTTATTAGATGCAATACATCTACCCACTGCAATATCAATCATGAAATGTAAAGCTCATACGAAGGTTACTGATATCATTTCTCAAGGCAATGATCTAGCCGACAGAACAGCTAAACAGACTGCTCAAACTCAAATCCCCGACGTGACAAAGACAATAGTCCCGACACATTGCATGACAGTTAAAGATCCTACTCTTGACGTAATTGACATACAGACACATGCTACACCAGATGAAATAAAGAAATGGACTGAATTAGGGGGGATCCAAACGGACCAAGGATGGATGTTGAAGGAAAAGTCTGTATGGTTCCTTCCTGACTCAATGGTCCAAGTTATAATCAACACTATACATAGTCCAGCACATCTAGGAGAAAAAGCTATGCTAGACAGCATTCAACACATTTGGTTCAATAAACATTTACGAGCAGCAGCAAAACAAAAGGTCCGTACCTGTATGATCTGTTGTCAGTTTAACCCAGGAAAAAGCGTTCCCGTAGAACAGGGTGGATTTCATATTCCTAACCATCCTTTTGAAGTACTCCAGATGGACTATATCCAGATGGAACGATGTCGAGGATTCAAATATGTTCTTGTAGTTGTCTGCGCTCTGTCCCGTTGGACAGAGGCATACCCGGTTTCAGATTACACTGCCCCGACTACTGCCAAACAGTTGGTTCGAGAATTCTTCCCACGATACGGTTTACCACGTGCTGTTTACTCAGATAACGGCCAGCCGTTCTCATCCGAATTAATGAGACACGTTTCACTTCTGTTAGGATATCAGTGGAAATTCCACTGTGTCCGACACCCCGAGGCAGCAGGCCTCGTAGAAAGACATAACCAGATCCTGAAAATCAGAATGTCCAAAATATGCAGAGAAAAAGGTGTCGACTGGGTAGTAGCGCTACCCGTTGCACTCTTTTACATGAGAATGGTAGCACACTCTCGAACAGGGCTATCCCCGTATGAGGTGATCTTCGGCAGACCACCGAATATGTGGGGGACGCCTATACCTCGCAAAATAACTGATGTTGACTGTAATATGCTGACAGATTACTTGGCTTCCTTGATGTCTGCACTACAATCTTGTCGTTCACAGGTAGCTGCAGCTTTTCCCGACAACACCGAGGTGAAACCCCATGACGTTGTTCCGGGTGATTTGGTGTTTGTGAGGAATTTCGACCGAAAGACCCAGCTGGAGCCCAGGTGGAAAGCACCCAAGTTGGTCCTGTTGACCACGAGGACAGCCGTGAAGATCGAGGGCCGCAAGGGCTGGATTCATTCAAGCCACGTCAAGAAATTTCATGGACTATCCTCGGATATAGACATTGTGCCCTGCACTCCCTCACAGACTGATTCAGAACTTCCCTTTGTTGAACAAAATGACTCTAAGAACTATAAACTAAAGCTTAGGCCCAAACAGTCGAGCAATTTGATTGTTTAAGTCCTCTCCAAGGTGAAGCGGTTGAATTGTCTCTGACATGTATCCCTTGGACCTGAGTAGAGAAAATACCCGGAAAATGTTGAAACGACAGGCGTATTGTAAATCACTGCGTAGCTACTGTATGGGGACATTATTAATTCTGTTTTTATTGAGTCTTTTAATAATTATTACGAGTATGTTGTTGCACATATATTACCCTATTTCTAGACATGTTTATAATGTTACTACTGAACATTCTTTTAGTGACTTACCTCCGCATGAATTATCTTATAGACTTGCGCTGCGCAATAACACATTCATTAGTATGTTACATCATTCCCATCAGACTAGTAATGCCACCAATTGTTGGGTGTGTGGCCGACTCCCTCCCTATCAGAATTATGAAGGAGTCCTGCCTTTCTTTCCACATCCATTCACACATAATGGCTCCTGTGGAGCATGGTTTAGTTTAATCAATTCCATAGACTCAGACACAGCAGTTTGCCAAGATCATTGGATATGGGGAAACCTGAACCTAGTCTTACTCAAGGTCTGCTACCCTGACAAGGAGGGTCGCCCCAAAAGAACAGGAACTGATCTAGAAAATGAAGTATATGGATTAGGTAATTTTACACCTAATCTCATGATTCTAAATGTCGTATCCGAAGTTGAACTAGTCTTGCCCACCATGTCAGTATTCCCAGCGAAGGGTGAATTGTGTGTAAGAAAGGTTGGTTCCATACCTATGGGCCATAGTAAATGCAATACTATAGTAGAATTCCGTGATCAAGGCAAATCTTCATTTAGAGCTTCTCGCCACTCCTACTTCATATGTGGTCAGACTGCATATATGCGTCTACCTCCAGATTGGGATGGTACCTGCTACATTGCATTCCTTTTGCCACCTGTTTTTCTAGCTCCTCCTGATTACTACAGAAATATTCATTTAGTACACAACAGAAAGCGGAGAGATCTCCCCATTGTCGATTACACTGAAACGGCATGGGACAAGTATGTAGATTTTAATAAAGGCATCTTTCCCTATATAGGTACTGTTACTAATAGTAAGCTGATACGTAGATTAACAAGAACCCTTGAAGCAGTAGTGAATGAGACTATTTCCGCCTTAGGCAATTTAACAGAAGAGCAGTCTGCTATGCGGATTGTTGTGCTTCAAAATCGTCTTGTCCTTGACGTCATCCTGGCTGATAGGGGCGGAGCTTGTAGGGTCATCGGATCAAGTTGCTGCGTATTCATACCAGAAAATTCGCCATCTGTATATAAAGCCATCACTCGCCTTCATAAGATTGTAAACCAGATACACCAGAACCCAGGCACTTGGACTTGGTCCAGTTGGTTTTGGAGTGTGATATCAGCCTGGGGATGGAGAGTTTTATCCTTCCTAGGTATTGGCTTTCTCATACTATTCAGTTGCTGTCTATGTCTACAATGTGGACCAGCGATTTGTGGTCTGTGTGCCACATCGTGTATTCCACCACCAAGATTTCATTCAAGATCCCGGAAGAAGAAAGAAGAACAAATGATGCTATATGAACAGATCGATGGATTGATGAAGATCGATATCTCTTGAAGGGCAAGTAGGGGGACAAGGAGGGAATGTGGAAATGTGGATTTTCCTGGTCAGTTATGTCCCCTATCTTGGACCCCAACGGTTCTATGTGCATGTCACAAGTACATGTATGTTCCCTCCAGTTCCAGTTATGAAGACGCAAATACATGTGCGTCCACCGTCAACATGTCCTCTGTCAGATCCGCCATGAATATGTCGGATATTCCATTCCTAAATATGAAAGGCCACCGGCTTTATATGGTTCACTTATGCCATTTTACAGTCCAAGGCAAGTAGGCCCTGATTCTGTCATCAAACTCCTTTTGCCTTCTGCCTCTGAAAGCTCCAGTCTGAGCCTGCATCTGTGACCATGAACTCTGTCTCATTCTCTGCGCGGCTCACGAAGCCTGACATCAGCCTATTCTCTGCCAAGAGCTGTATTTCACCTTCGAATTATCTGCTTCCCCCTCAGCCGATGCATTCCTGCCTAGTAGCTTAAGTAAACATTCTTCCAGTTACCAAGTAAGAGGCCCGGCTTCTCCGCCCTCATGCAAGTAATTCATAGCCCTGTCACCATGGAATATTCCCATCCCCTCGCCTTCAGTGTAGACACTTAGACGCTTGTACACACACGCACAGTCAGTATAGAATAGATTCTGTCCGAGAGTCCTTCTTTATGGATAACATAGTTCTTTAAACATAGGATGTTAGATATGATTTGGGATTAGGTTGATCTGACCCCCAGACTTTTCGTCTCCACATGTAGAGCTAATGTCAAGTTCCCTTCACCCCCTAGTTACACGTCAATTACACGTCATGCTGCTGCGCGCGCATCTATGTCAAGTATTATCTTATAGATCCACCTATGCATGATATCATAACCAATCATGTGTCTTTTTACTCCTTGTAAACACCCATTTTCGGTTACGCAGGTACCACGTCAAGTTCCTTATCAATTATTACGCCTACTGTATTTGCTTCATTATAACGTATGTACTATAAAAGTTACTTCTTGTCAATAAAGTATGTACTTCACTTCCTGAACCCCGTGGTGATGGAACTTGAAGCATCCGATTATAATCGATTATTGGAATAAAGCCCATTCAGAAACTCTAATATCACGGATTCTGCCTCTCATTTTACTGAGCTATTTTATTATGATTATGTATCAAATTCAGTCCAGGTAAAGGAATTTTTATTTACCACAGTACTACTGACAAAAAACTTTCCGGATCCAGTCTGACGCCTGGGGATATTCTAAGGTAAGGATTCTATCACTAATGTCTCTTACAGATATATCGTTACACAAGTAAGTAACTTGTGCAAGAAGCACGACAGGCAACTCTGGGACACCCCTTCTGCTGTCGCTATTACCCTCTGGAAGCTCCCGGATGCCAGCAAGTGCAGTGAACACAGGACCTGCACATGTGGTGCAATGGTTCGGGTCCTGTGGGTTGGGTGTTCAAGCATAGGTTTTATCTCAGCAATCAAGTCCAGTATGGTAGCTGAGTCCTGCCTATACTTCTCATGTATCTCTTCCTCTGTCTGCTGGAAAAGAGTGATGCGCACTCTGAAGACCCGTTCCTGTCACCTTCTTCTCTGTGCTGCTGCTTGAATACGCATCCTCCTGGCTATCACATACTGCGCTGTCATTGTGGAAGTCCCTGTTGCTTTGTGGGCCTGTTTAAATAGGTTGCACCTGGTTACCACCTGCTTTGAGTTGGTGGTAAAACTCAGGCGCAAAACTGCAATTTTAGTGGATTCGCAATATGTGAATTTTTGATACATAGGTTTGCGAATTTGCATTTTGTGATGAGGGTATTTGCAAATATCGCAAATTGCACTTCGTCATTTGTGAAGTTGCAAATGGATATTCACAGATTGTGGGACTCGCAAATACCTACTTTGCGATGCGAAACCCTGTTATACATTGGAAGAGTGTATTTTGCGATCGCAAACACTGTTTTTCTGTGATTCGTAGCATTTACGATCGTAAAATACATTGATACATATGGCCCTATAAGTACAAAGTGTGTGTTTATGCACCATTTTCAGATATTCAAAACACATAAATAAAAGGCATTTTCATTTACAATGCCACTAGTCTTGTTGCTGCACTACTATCAATCTCACCTCTCTCACACCCTCTCTCTCTCACACACACACGCACTCACACACACTTTCTCTTTCTTAGACACCACACCTACCCAAACAGACCTTTATCTGAACTGCTTCTAAAGTTGTTTATCAAACACATTCTCATATACACATTTTCTATCAAACGCACGCACCCAATTTATACACACACACACATTTCTCTTGCACATGCTTTCAGATACCCCTCCCGTCTCTCACACACAGTTTCACCTTAACAGGCACACATTGTAGCTAAAGCTTCCTCACACAAATTCTCAGCTTGCTCTACTTGATACATTCCATCACCGGTGTCCCTCAGCATTCCGAACAAGTGAAAGAAAATATTACCATTTCATTCTTCTGTCTCCCCTTAAATATGTTGCTTTAAGCAACCCTCATCTTTGGGAAGAATTCCATGTTAAAGAACAGTAGATGTTGCAGTGCCCAGTATAATGTGCTGCATGGCTAAATACTTATAAGGTTCCAAGGGTGAGACAGATTGCATTGCAAATGCTTGTTACTTTAGCTCCCGGGTGGCCCAGGTCCCAGAGGAACATGCTTATAGATAATTTGTCTAGTTTTCAGCGGAACCCAATGCATCATTTTTATAGAAAAAACACAAAAAGCATTCAACATGTTAACTCAAAGAAGGAAGACCGCACCTGCTCTCATTCTCTCTCTAGGCTTGTGATGACACACAGTCACACCAAAGGTAACTCCTTTCTAGGGGTTTGTGCGGTTCAGATAATTTTTTTCTTTCACAAGGTGAGTCTACATCTGCAAGCCGAACTTGAGGTCCTTTAGCAATTGAGAGAAGAGCTGATATTAACATCTCTTTCAGCAAATGGAAGGCCCTGCAAATCAAAGAACCAAAGCAAATGTTTTCAAACAATGGAACAAAACCGAGTATGGCAAAGGAAACAGTTTTAACTAAACACATTCTTGCAATAAAATTATAGGAGATTTTCAAATCCCTACAAAAGGAAGCTATTGCCTTTTTATATTGTTTGTCCACGGTCACTGAACATTAGGCAAAGCCTCTCTTGGTTCTTCACATCTGCAAAGCCTCTCTTGGTTCTTCACATCTTTCCTATATGGTAAGATCCATGCATAACATGAATGTGCCCACAATATTACTGTATATTAACCAATTGATAATAACTATTTTTCATACAGCTGCAGTTGTGCCTTCTTAAGTACTATATGAAGATGTGGTAGTATTATTCAATTTAATGATGTAAGAATGTCTTGACTTTAACGGAATGTAATCTCGTGATGTGTGTATCACACTCCCTCATCTTTGCCTTCTTTGATGTCTGTCCTAGTTTTAAATTTCAGAGCAGTCTGGTGGAGCATAAAAAACATGCACTGCCTTGCAGGGAGCTCGGTGCTGCAAAACGTTGCTGCAGCAATGGCTCCCTTCATAGTGCATGAATTTTTGAGGAGTGGGTGCTCTGTTTGTCAATTTGTTTGTATTCATTAAATAAACTTTTAAAGTGAGAGTTTGTGTCTTCAATTAAAAAAGCATCATCAGCATGTTGGAATGGGTGAATATGAGGTTGATGAAAACCATGATATGTGCAGGCCCGACAAATGTAATACCAATAAATGCAATGTCTACCTATGCCATAACCCGTGTTTGCATATCAATGTCAATGCCCATAAATGCAATGTCAATATATGCCATAACCTGTACCAGCACAACAGTGTCATTACCGGCAGTAACGATGTCAATGTATGCCATAATCCATGCACATGCAATATGACAATATTGTTACCAACAGAAACAATGTCAATGTTCGTTATGACTTAGACAAGCTTAACGGTGTCAATATCAGTAAAGATAATGTCGATATACGCTATGACAACTGTAAATACAATGTTGAGAATGTCAATAAAAAAGATAGCGGTGACTGCCATATTATTTACAGGAGTTCCAATGAACTCCTATCATTGCTGTCGGATTCACTAAAGGTGACCTCCCCATTAACCCAGTCAGAAATACGTGGTCAGGCAGGTCCTGCAACCCACACCCATGCATATTGAGTGACAAGTGGGGTCTCACTTAAACCCGAAGGCAAAGGCGAATGGCATGCGCCCCCAAAAATACCACAAAGTTTGATACCACATGTAGATAAGAACCCTCGGCCAATAAGGACGTGACTTGCAATCCCATATAGTGATCACGCGCTCCTCATGCCGGACATCTGGACACATACACACTGGCCCACACTAGCTCTCGCTAAGGTCAAGAGCCATCTGTGTCCTTATCAGATGCCCAAACTTGTTGATTTATGTCTTAGATGCTTTGCAGGAATGCAGAAATGAGCTGTATATAAAATCAGCCAAAACTTATTACACCAAGAGACTTTCCTCAGACGCATTCTGTGAAGACTGTCCCAGACGCTGCACTTAATTAAACCAATGCTCCTTATCCGAGTAATATTTTGGTGAGCCAGCTAGGAGAGGTTGGTTTATCAAGCCCGACTGCTGCTGAAGGGTAAGGGCCCTGCCTGAACAGATTCACATCTACGCAAACAAGATTAGTGAGCAGATGGCATAATTGATTAGAGGTTTTGCTGAATCTGAGGGGCAGAGGTCCAACTGGAGGCCCCCGTCACAAGGGTAAGAGACGAAGGTCCAGATGTACAACCAAGAAAATTGCGCAATTTGCGAGGCGCAATTTGCGATGTATAACAGTGTATTTCACACTGTTTGTGATTCCGAATGGGGTCGCAAATTGAGAGGCTCATTAATATTAATGAGTCTCTCGCAACTAGCGAGCCCATTGGGAATGACAGCCCTCCCAGAGATGGTGGCCTGTTGGGCTCAGCAGACCACCATGTCTAGGACTGCTTTTAAACAAAGCAGCTATTTTGTTTTAAATGCAGCCCGTTTTCCTTAAAGGAAAATGGGCTGCATTTAAAAAATGAAAATGAAACTTTTCGTTTTCATTTTTTAAGTGCAGGCAGTGGTCTCTGGGACTACTGCCTGCTCTTAAAAAATATTTTCCAACATACTCACAAAAGTGAAGGGGTCCCATAGGGTCCCCTTCCCCTTTGCGAGTGGTTTACCACCTACTTGAAGTAGGTGATTAATTGCGAGTGTTTTGCGGCCACAAATGCAGTCGCAAAACACTAGTACATAGCATGTTGACTTGCTATTAGGAAGGGACAACCCTTCCAAATAGCGAGAGTCGCAAATGTTATTTTGCGATTCAGGGACTCGCAAAATAGCATTTGTACATGCTATTACCCTTTTTTGCGGCCGCAAACGGGAGGTTCTCCCGTTTGCGACCGCAAAAAAGGGTCGTACATCTGATACACAGACCTAGCACGTGGCATGGCAAACTAGGAGACGTGCGTACATAATTTCTTCACTTATCGGCATGCTAGAGAAAGGTAAAGGTAGCTACAGGTATTTTAAGCTTGGACAGTTAGGCTTGATACAACCGTACAGCCATGACCCTTGGTGTGTTATATAGGTTTACTTTTTAGCTTGAACAGTTGAGCATGACACAACAGTGCATCCCTGACCATTGGTGTGTTATATAGGGTTACTCTTTTCAGCTTGAACAGTTGGGCATGACACAACACTACATCCATGATCTTTGATGTGTTGTATAGGGTCACCACCTCGATCTTATTTTTTAGTTCACTTGGTTTTCTTGGACACTCCTGGGGTTTCAAGATGTGAAAAAGTGGACTTATGCACTTGACCCACAGGGCATCAGGCAGTTGGCACGCACAACCCATCAGGTTCACTTAGCTTTGTCTCCTCACGATGTAGGCTTTACGAAGGGGCAAAGGCTTTTGAACAAAGTAATCCTTTTTTCTGTCAAACATTTCTTTCTTAGTCTCTTTTCGTTTTTTCTATTTTATGCATTTATTGATGTCGTGGTGCTGTTATATTTTGCAATATTTTGTAAGTTTAAATGTCACGTCATCTTAGTAAGTCTATGCTTTATAAATAGGGCTCCCGGTTTTATGGTATTGATTTTTTAACATTTCCGTCTGTATTTATCCATATTAATTATTGGGCCATTTTATTGGTATTTATCCATATTTAATTATGCTTTGAGCATAAATTGAGTGGTAAAATGGTATAATTCTGCATTTATTTAACTGATAAACATGCAATCATACTTTGATGCCTGTTGCATTTTAGCAAATCAGGCAGGCAAATATAACAAAACACTACTCCGACAGGTAAATATTATTATTATATACAAATATATGTTAACTTATGCCTGTATTTAAGGGAATCTCACAAGAAAGCCTTTTCTGTATAATTCGACTTTTAAAACTAAATACAGACGGGAAATAGATTGATTTCTTTCTGTATTGATCTGTAAAAATCGGTAAAAACAGAAAACTGGAAGCATTATTTATGAAATAATAACCATTTTTTCCTGATCAGAACTTATCGTTTGCTAGTTTACTGCTACAAATCAACTCGTGCTGCTCTGAGCTAACAATTGCATTCTGTTACAGGTTGTTATTATTTCATTGCATTTGTCTTTTGTTCAGTGTTAAATGCATTAGTTTTTTTATAGAGCTTGTAACCAGTAGATTGTTTGTGGTATCACCCCATGTACACTGCTCCCCAAAATCTCTAAACATTTAAAGAACTTCAGAACAATCCACATTTTCAAACTCCTTAAAACAAGTTCCCAAGCCCATCATGGAGACTCCACTAAGCCACATGCAAGCTACGTTCACCCCCCAAGCTGGCAAAATAGAGAAACACTGCCATGAGTGGCATGTCCATACCATAGTCCATGTATTTCAACACCATAGAACATAAAAAGACATATACAAACCAGGTATACAGGACATAACAAGACTAAGACGTAGGACCTACTAGAACTGTGGGCAATCTTCAAGGTGGCCCCAAGCTACAAGACTATCCACAAGTTCATAAGTAATGCATCTACACCTCCCCCAATGTACAGCGGGAGGGATGTGCTCTTGCTGATGCCAGCCATCCCAGTCGCCGCTGCGCCGGGTTACACCAGTCCCCCGGTCGATGAGGCTGCTCAACCTCCCCATGGGCAGCAAGCTGCCAGTCGGGGAGGGAGATCACAGGGCCCACCATCCCAGACGGTGTCAGCCCTGGCTCAGTCCACTGCCTAGCTCCCTCAGAGTTCGAACCCCTCGCTCATCTGTTAAGACTCATGGTTTGTGGCCCTCCTGGAAGGTGACTCAGACAGTGAAAGCTACTTTCTTTCAAAGTGTTTTAACTGTCACACATGACCTAGTGCCCACTTGTGGATGGGGAACCAGGTGAAAGGTTTCAGACGACAGAAAGAATGGAGATTTTACTGGTGGAAATACAGAGCTTCCCCCACTCTCAATAGAGTGGGAGAATTCAGAGTTGGCAGGGTGGGAGGGTTACTAATTTACAGCAGTCTTCCTTCTGCATCAACCTCTACAATAACAACCATCTATATTGTTGTGGTCTACATTTTCACATTACCATGGGCCACATGTTTCATTGTTGCTCTCTGAGGTTTCTAGTGACCATGTTGACTTCTTATGGTAACTCACATTAGGTTTCCATTCTGGTCCACACGTATTGGCAAATTCCCCAATAAAGGGACCAAAATAAAATAATATTGTACTAACTTTCCTTGGGAAAGCAGCATACTAATATTGTGAATATGACAAATGAATGGAACTGCTTTTTATGCATTCTTGCTTTAGTGAAACCTCCGAAAGCTTTCAGCACTATATTTGGCAGATATTCACCCATCCTAAAACTCTTTTTATATTGAATATTTCTAAATAAAAGTATGCACTTTTCTTTTTCTGGCACGCTTGGTGGGTATTTTCTTCTGAGAGTTAGATGTGTAGATCTGTAACATCTTAAAAAGCCTATCCCTGTTATTACTTTGTGTATAATTGTGGATTTTGTGCTGATAGGGTGCTAAAAGATTGTTTGTAATCTATTTTTATTGTAAAGATATCTGTAGTTGAGCTATAAATGTGTACATATACATATAATAGATATGATATACAAAATGTTTAATATATATGTGTGTGTGTGTGTGTGAATATGTATATATATAATATATATATATAAATATATATATATATATATATATTACCTACTGGCAGTCGCCAGTAGGTAGTTATAGTTAGGATCTATTTTCCATCGGAAATCCGCAACATTCTATTCCCAATACCTTTGGTGCCGATTGACGAATCTTCGCGAAATTTTCAAAACTTTTGGCCAGTTCCGGTCCGCTCCTATCCTGAATGTCTCGGGATGATTCGTGTAGCAGGGGCCGAGAAAAAGGGGGGTCCCAAAACCTGTGTTCCCCTTGCAATTTCCCATAGGACCTTTAGCCGCAGCTACAGCTCGAACTGCTGAACGGAATTACACCAAATTTGGCAGAAAGGTAGACCTTGGTTCAGAGTCGTGCCTCTTGCTTAAATGGTGTAAATCTGTTCAGTAGTTCCTGAGAAAATCAAAAGTAAAATCACATATATATCTAGGCAGAGCCTGACCCCACATCTCATCGTGAGATCTGATTGGCTGTCAGCACTTCATCCAAGAAGTGTTCGCAGCCATCTTGGGACCAATATACATGATAGCACCTCATTAAAAAGCATTGCAGTTCATAGAAGGTTTTAAGACTTTAGTTACATTATAAATCATTTGTTGATGGTACCATACTCATTTTAGGAATTGTGGTATATTCTAAGGTGATTTTACCATGTGAAAAAGCCTTCTGCTGGGATATCATGAATCATGTTTGAGAGAAAACTATTTTCTCATGCTTTTCCCACAGAGGTTTGGAAGGTGATCTATAAGCTAAACTGAGAGCATATTTTCAGTAAATTCACATTATCTTTCTCAGTCATGTGAGAATGAAGTCTGACATTCTCAGTAAAACATGTACATCTAACAAGGGCAGAGACTCTCAGTTGATTCCTTTGTGATCTACTGCAGCTTCCCAGACTGTTCCAAAGAACAACTAGAGCGCTAACAGTCCTACTTATGACAAACATATGGCACACCTGAAGCCATCTTGATTGGAATAAAGTGGTAACTCTTAAAACATTTAATTTAAAAAGGAACAAAATGAGGGGGTTCATTTTGCCATAGAATGTATGATTAGTGCTGCAGAAAGAAAAATTAGGGCACATTTTGAGTGACTTCTCAAATCCTCTTCTATTTCATTAAAACATTCTGACATGCAGACTGAAACATGCACTTTCATACCAGCAGCAGACTTCCCTGGTGAGCAGTAGCTTTACTACAGTGATCTAATGAGCAACTAGCGTGCTAAAATTCTGAATTCATGGCAAATGTGTGACACAACTACATAACAAATAAGTCTCCCAAGATGGCCACCAGAGACAAAAGAGCCCAAATGTAGCACAAATATCACCCAGATGCAGCCCAAGTATAGCCCAATGACAGAATGTCCCAGAGTGTTCTAAAGCACAACTAGAGCGCTAACAGTCTTACTTATGACAAAAGTATGGCACACCTGAAGCCATCTTGATTGGAATAAAGTGGTAACACTTAAAACATTTAATTTGCAAAGGAACAAAATGAGGGGGTTGATTTTGCCATAGAAATTATGATTAGTACTGCAGAAAGAAAAATTAGGGCACATTTTGAGTGACTTCTCAAATCCTCTTCTATTTCATAAAAAAATTCTGACATGCAGACTGAAACATGCACTTTGAATACCAGCAACAGACTTCCCTAGTGAGCAGAAGCTTTACTACAGTGATCTAATGAGCAACTAGAGTGCTACCATTCAGAATTTATGGCAAATGTGTGACACACCTGAATGCCTTCTTGATGGAACCAAAGTAAACAAGCATTGAAAATGCAATAGGTCTCGCCCTCGTTTAAGTTAAAGTTAAAGCAATTCTGTTTGTAATTAGGTGGCTTTTTAGCTTTGCTTTTATTAGTGTTTTTCAAACTTTCATGTACACAACATGCATATGCATGCATATATGTATATGTATGCATGCATTTATATTTGTATTTATACAGATATGCAGATTATATATATGTTTTTATATGTATGTATATATATACACATACATATATATAAATGTATATGCATATATATGTGTGCGTGTAGAGAGAGGTAGAGAGGTAGAGGTAGAGAGTAGTAGAGAGAGGTAGAGAAGTAGAGAGTGAGTAGTAGAGAGTAGCAGAGAGTGAGTAGTAGAGCGTGGTAGAGTGAGTAGTAGAGAGTGAGTATGAGCGAATGAGTAGTAGAGAGTAGTAGAGAGTGAGTAGTAGAGAGTAGTAGAGAGTGGGTAATAGAGAGTAGTAGAGTGAGTAGTAGAGAGTAGTAGAGAGTGGGTAATAGAGAGTAGTAGAGTGAGTAGTAGAGAGTAGTAGAGTGAATAGTAGAGAGTAGGAGAGAGTGAGTAGTAGAGAGTGAGTAGCAGAGAGAGAGAGAGTAGTGGAGAGTAGTAGAGAGTGAGTAGTAGAGAGTAGTAGAGAGTGAGTAGTAGAGTAGTAGAGAGTGAATAGTAGAGCGTGAGTAGTAGAGAGAGTAGTAGCGAATAGTAGAGAGTAGTAGAGTGAGTAGTGGAGAGTAGTAGAGAGTGAGTAGTAGAGAGTAGTAGAGTGAGTAGTAGAGAGTAGTAGAGAGTGAGTAGCAGAGGGAGAGAGTAGTGGAGAGTAGTAGAGAGTGAGTAGTAGAGAGTGAGTAGTAGAGTAGTAGAGAGTGAATAGTAGAGAGTGAGTAGTAGAGAGAGTAGTAGGGAATAGTAGAGAGTAGTAGAGAGTTAGTAGTGGAGAGTAGTAGAGAGTGAGTAGTAGAGAGAGTAGTAGGGAATAGTAGAGTAGTAGAGAGTAAGTAGTAGAGAGAGTAGTAGGGAATAGTAGAGTAGTAGAGAGTGAGTAGTAGAGAGTAGTAGAGAGTGAGTAGTAGAGAGTGAGTAGTAGGGAATAGTAGAGTATTAGAGAGTGAGTAGTAGAGAGTGAGTAGTAGAGAGTGAGTAGTAGAGAGTGAGTAGTAGCGAGTGTAGTAGGGAATAGTATAGTAAAGAGTGAGTAGTAGAGAGTGAGTAGTAGAGAGTGAGTAGTAGAGAGTAGTAGAGAGTGAGTAGTAGAGAGTGAGTAGTAGAGAGAGTAGTAGAGAGCGAGTAGTAGAGAGTAGTAGAGAGCGAGTAGTAGAGAGCAAGTAGTAGAGAGTGTGTAGTAGAGAGCGAGTAGTAGAGAGTGAGTAGTGGAGCGTCACTAGTAGTAGAGAGTAAGTAGTAGAGAGTGAGTAGTAGAGAGTAGTAGAGAGTAGTAGAGAGTAGTAGAGTGAGTAGTAGAGAGTAGTAGAGTGAGTAGTAGCAAGTGAGTAGTAGAGAGAGTAGTAGTGAGTGAGTAGTAGAGTTGAAGAAAGTGAGTGGTAGAGAGTAGTAGAGAGTAGTAGAGTGAATAGTAGAGAGTGACTAATAGAGTAGTAGAGAGTGAGTAGTAGAGAGTGAGTAGTAGAGAGAGTAGTAGAGTAGTAGAGAGTGAGTAGTAGAAAGCGAGTAGTGGAGAGTGAGTAGTGGAGAGTGAGTAGTAGAGAGTAGTGGAGAGATTGAGTAGTCGAGAGAGAGTAGTAGAGAGTGAGTAGTAGAGAGAATAGTAGAGAGAGAATAGTAGAGTGAGTAGTAGAGAGGGAGTAGTAGAGAGAGAGTTCTAGAGAGTAGTAGAGAGTGGTAGAGAGTAGTAGAGTGAGTAGTAGAGAGTAGTAGAGAGTGAGTAGTAGAGAGTGAGTAGTAGAGAGTAGTACAGAGTGAGTAGTAGAGAGTAGTAGCGAGTGAGTAGTAGAGAGTGAGTAGTTTAATTTAAAGGAACACCATGAGGGCGTTCATTTTGCCATAGAAATTATTAGTGCTGATAAAAAGAAAAATTAGGGCACATTTTGAGTGACTTCTCAAATCCTTTTCTATTTCATTAAAGAATTCTGACATGCAGACTGAAAAATGCACTTTCAATACCAGCAGCAGAGTTCCCTGGTGAGCAGTAGCTTTACTACAGTGATCTAATAAGCAACTAGAGTGCTAACATTCTGAATTTATGGCAAATGTGTGACACATCTGAATACTTTCTTGATGGAATCAAAGTAAAAAACCTGAAAGTATTTCCTACTGAGAAGACCGTAGTAAATGAGTAAATTAGGAAACTTCATAACAAATAAGTCTCCCAAGATGGCCACCAGAGACAAAAGAGTCCAAATGTAGCACAAATATCACCCAGATGCAGCTCAAGTATAGCCCAATGACAGAATGGCCCAGAGTGTTCTAAAGAACAACTAGAGCGCTAACAGTCTTACTTATGACAAAAGTATGGCACACCTGAAGCCATCTTGATTGGAATAAAGTGATATCACTTACAACATTTAATTTGCAAAGGAACAAAATGAGGGGGTTCATTTTGCCATAGAAATTATGATAAGTGCTGCAGAAAGAAAAATTAGGGCACATTTTGACTTCTCAAATCCTCTTCTATTTCATTAAAAAATTCTGACATGCAGACTGAAACATGCACTTTGAATAACAGCAGCAGACTTCCCTGATGAGCAGTAGCTTTACTACAGTGATCTAATGAGCAACTAGAGTGCTACCATTCAGAATTTATGGCAAATGTGTGACACATCTGAATGCCTTCTTGATAGAACCAAAGTAAACAAGCATTGAAAATGCAATAGGTCTCGCCCTCGTTTAAGTTAAAGCAATTCTGTTTGTAATTAGGTGGCTTTTTAGCTTTGCTTGTATTAGTGTTATTCAAACTTTCATGTACATAACATGCACATGTATGCATATATGTATATGTATGCATGCATTTATATTTGTATTTATACAGATATGCAGATTATATATATGTTTATATATGTATGTGTATGTATATCTACACACATACATATATATAAATGCATATATATGCATATATATATGTGTATATGTGTGCATGTAGAGAGATGTAAAGAGAGGTGTAGAGGTAGAGAGGTATAGAGTATTAGAGAGAGTAGTAGAGAGAGGTAGAGATGTAGGGAGTGGAGAGTGAGTAATAGAGAGTGACTAGTAGAGAGTTGTAGAGAGTAGTAGAGAGTGAGTAGTAGAGAGTGAGTAGTAGAGAGTAGTAGAGAGTGAGTAGTAGAGAGTGAGTAGTAGAGTGAGTAGTAGAGAGAGAGTAGTAGAGTGAGTAGTAGAGTGAGTAGTAGAGAGTAGTAGAGTGAGAGTAGTAGAGAGTGAGTTGTAGAGAGTAGTAGAGAGTGAGTAGTAGAGAGTAGTGGAGTAGTAGAGATTGAGTAGTAGAGAGTGAGCAGTAGAGTGAGTAGTAGAGAGTGAGTAGTAGAGTGAGTACTAGAGAGTAGTAGAGAGTGAGTAGTAGAGAGCAATTAGTAGAGAGTGTGTAGTAGAGTGAGTAGTAGAGAGTAGTAGAGAGTGAGTAGTAGAGAGAGTAGTAGAGAGAGAGCTTAGTAGAGAGAGAGTAGTAGAGAGTGAGTAGTAGAGTGACTAGTAGAGAGTAGTTGAATGAGTAGTAGAGAGAGAGTAGTAGAGAGTGAGTAGTAGAGTAGTAGAGAGTGAGTGGTAGAGAGTAGTTGAGTGAGTAGTAGAGAATAATAGAGAGTGAGTAGTAGAGAGAAGTAGAGTAGTAGAGAGTGAGTAGTAGAGAGTGACTAGTAGAGAGTAGTAGAGAGCGAGTAGTAGAGATTGAGTAGTGAAGAGTGAGGAGTAGAGAGGAGTAGAGAGCGAGTAGTAGAAAGTGAGTAGTAGAGAGAGAGTAGTAGAGAGTAGTAGAGTGAGTAGTAGAGAGTGAGTAGTAGAGCGAGAGAGTAGTAGAGTAGTGGAGAGTGAGTAGTAGAGTAGTAGAGAGTGAGTGGTAGGGAGTAGTAGAGAGTAGTAGAGAGTGAGTAGTAGAGAGTGAATAGTAGAGAGTAGTAGAGAGTGAGTAGTAGAGAGTACTCGAGAGTGAGTAGTAGAGAGTGAGTAGAGAGGGAGTAGTAGAGTAGTACAGAGTGAGTAGTAGAGAGAGAGTAGTAGAGTAGTAGAGAGTGAGTGGTATAGAGTAGTAGAGAGTAGTAGAGTGAGTAGTAGAGAGTAGTAGAGAGTGAGTAGTAGAGAGTGAATTGTAGAGAGTGAGTAGTAGAGAGAGTAGTAGAGAGTGAGTAGTAGACAGTAGTAGAGTAGTAGAGAGTGAGTAGTATAGAGTAGTAGAGTGTGAGTAGTAGAGAGAGAGTAGTAGAGAGTAGTGAAGAGTGAGTAGTAGAGCGAAAGAGTAGTAGAGAGTAGTGGAGAGTGAGTAGTAGAGAGTGAGTGGTAGAGAGTAGTAGAGAGTGAGTAGTAGAGAGTGAATAATAGAGAGTAGTAGAGAGTGAGTAGTAGAGTGTGAGTAGTAGAGAGTGAATAGTAGAGAGTGAGTAGTAGAGAGTACTAGAGAGTGAGTAGTAGAGAGTGAGTAGTAGAGAGTGAGTAGAGAGTGAGTAGTAGAGAGAGTAGTAGAGTGAGTGGTATAGAGTAGTAGAGAGTAGTAGAGTGAGTAGTAGAGAGTGAGTAGTAGAGAGTGAATAGTAGAGATTAGTAGAGAGAGAGTAGTAGAGAGTGAGTAGTAGACAGTAGTAGAGTAGTAGAGAGTGAGTAGTATAGAGTAGTAGAGTGTGAGTAGTAGAGAGAGAGTAGTAGAGAGTAGTGAAGAGTGAGTAGTAGAGTAGTAAAGAGTGAGTAGTAGAGTAGTAGAAAGAAGTCAGGCAGTGTCAGTCAGTCAGTGTCAGTCAATCAGTGTCAGTCAGTCAGTGTCAGTCAGTCAGTGTCAGTCAATCAGTGTCAGTCAATCAGTGTCTGTCAGTGTCAATCAGTCAGTGTTAGTCAGTCAGTGTCAGCTAGTGCAGCTCTGCTGACCTGGTTCTCTGGCTCTAAAGCAGCTCTGCTGACCTGGTTCTCTCCCTTTAAAGCAGCTCTGCTGACCTGGTTTCTCTGGCTCTACAGCAGGTCTGCTGACCTGGTTCTCTGGCTCTCGAGCAGCTCTGCTGACCTAGTTCTTAGGCTACAGAGCAGCTCTGGTGATCTGGTGATCTGGTTCTCTGGCTCTACAACAGCTCTGCTAACCTGGTTCTCTGGCTCTAGAGCAGCTCTGCTGACCCAGTTCTATGGCTCTAAAGCAGTTCTGCTGACATGGTTCTCTGGCTCTAGAGCAGCTCTGCTGACCTGGTTCTCTCCCTCTAGAGCAGCTCTGCTGACCTGGTTTTCTCCCTCTAAAGCAGCTCTACTGACCTGGTTTCTCTGGCTCTACAGCACCTCTGCTGACCTGGTTCTCTGGCTCTACAGCAGCTCTGCTGACCTGGTTCTCTGGCTCTAGAGCAGCTCTGCCTACCTGGTTCACTGGCTCTAGAGCAGCTCTGCTGACCTGGTTCTATGGCTCTAAAGCAGCTCTGCTGACTTGGTTCTATGGCTCTAGAGCAGCTCTGCTGACCTGGTTTTCTGGCTCTAGAGCAGCTCTGCTGACCTGGTTCTCTGGCCCTAGAGCAGCTCTGCTGGCCTGGTTCTCTGGCTCTAAATCAGCTCTGCTTACCTGGTTCATTCACTGTAAAGCAGCTCTGTTATCCTTGTTTCTCTGACTCTACAGCAGCTCTGCTGGCCTGCTTCTCTGGCTCTAGAGCTTCTCTGCTGACCTAGTTCTTAGGCTGTAGAGCAGCTCTGATGACCTGGTTCTCTGGGTCTATAACAGCTCTGCTAACCTGGTTCTCTGGCTCTATAGCAGCTCTGCTGACCCGGTTCTATGGCTCTAAAGCAGCTCTGCTGACCTGGTTCTCTCCCTCTAAAGCAGCTCTGCTGACCTGGTTCTCTCGCTCTAAAGCAGCTCTACTGACCTGGTTTCTCTGGCTCTACAGCAGCTCTGCTGACCTGGTTCTTAGGCTCTAGAGCAGCTCTGCTGACCTGGTTCTCTGGCTTTAAAGCAGCTCTGCTGACCTGGTTCTATGGCTCTAAAGCAGCTCTGCTGACCTGGTTCTCTGCCTCTAGAGCAGCTCTGCTGACCAGGTTCTATGGCTCTAAAGCAGCTCTGCTGACCTGGTTCTCTGTCTCTAGAGCAGCTCTGCTGACCAGGTTCTCTGGCTCTAAAGCTGCTCTGCTGACCTGTTTCTCTCCCTCTAAAGCAGCTCTGCTGACCTGGTGTCTCTGGCTCTAAAGCAGCTCTGCTGACCCGGTTCTATGGCTCTAAAGCAGCTCTGCTGACCTGGTTCTCTGACTCTAGAGCAGCTCTGCTGACTTAGTTCTCTGGCTCTAACGCAGCTTTGCTGACCTGGTTCTCTGGCTCTAAAGCATCTCTGCTGACCTGGTTCTCTGGCTCTAGAGCAGCTCTGCTGACCTTGTTCTCTGGCTCTAAAGCAGGTCTGCTGACCTGGTTCTCTCCCTCTAAAGAGCTCTGCTGACCTGGTTCTCTGTCTCTAAAGCAGTTCTGCTGACCTGGTTCTCTGCCTCTAGAACAGCTCTGCTGACCTGGTTCTATGGCTCTAAAGCAGCTCTGCTGACCTGGTTCTCTGGCTCTAGAGCAGCTCTGCTGACCTGGTTCTCTGGCTCTAAAGCAGGTCTGCTGACCTGGTTCTCTCCATCTAAAATGCTCTGCTGACCTGGTTCTCTGGCTCTAAAGCAGTTTTGCTGACCTGGTTCTCTGCCTCTAGAGCAGCTCTGCTGACCTGGTTCTATGCCTCTAAAGCAGCTCTGCTGACCTGGTTCTCTAGCTCTAAAGCAGCTCTGCTGACCTGGTTCTCTGGCTCTAAAGCAGTTCTGCTGACCTGGTTCTCTGCCTCTAGAACAGCTCTGCTGACCTGGTTCTATGGCTCTAAAGCAGCTCTGCTGACCTGGTTCTCTGGCTCTAAAGCAGGTCTGCTGACCTGGTTCTCTCCCTCTAAAATGCTCTGCTGACCTGGTTCTCTGGCTCTAAAGCAGTTCTGCTGACCTGGTTCTCTGCCTCTAGAGCAGCTCTGCTGACCTGGTTCTATGCCTCTAAAGCAGCTCTGCTGACCTGGTTCTCTGGCTCTAGAGCAGCTCTGCTGACCAAGGTTTCTGGCTCTAAAGCCGTTCTGCTGACCTGGTTCTCTCCCTCTAAATCAGCTCTACTGACCCGGTTCTCTGCCTCTAGAGCAGCTCTGCTGACCAGGTTCTATGGCTCTAAAGTAGCTCTGGTGACCTGGTTCTCTGGCTCTAGAGCAGCTCTGCTGACCTGGTTCTCTGGCTCTAAAGCTGCTCTGCTGCTCTGCTGACCTGTTTCTCTGGCTCTAGAGCAGCTCTGCTGACCTGGTTCTCTGGCTCTAAAGCAGGTCTGCTGACCTGGTTCTCTCCCTCTAAAGAGCTCTGCTAACTTGGTTCTCTGGCTGTAAAGCAGTTCTGCTGACCTGGTTCTCTGCCTCTAGAGCAGCTCTGCTGACCTGTTTCTATGGCTCTAAAGCAGCTCTGCTGACCTGGTTCTCTGGCTTTAGAGCAGCTCTGCTGACCTGGTTCTCTGGCTCTAAAGCAGTTCTGCTGACCTGGTTCTCTCCCTCTAAAGTAGCTCTGGTGACCTGGTTTCTCTGGCTCTACAGCAGCTCTGCTGACCTGGTTCTCGGCCTCTAGAGCAGCTCTGCTGACCTGGGTCTCTGGCTCTAGAGCAGCTCTGCTGACCTGTGTCTCTGGTTTTAGAGCAGCTCTGCTGACCTGCTTCTTAGGCTCTACAACGGCTCTGCTGACCTGGTTTCTCTGGCTCTACAGCAGCTCTGCTGACCTGGTTCTCTGCACTCACGATGTACGTTTATTATAGGTACAAATATATTATTTTTATGAATATCTTAGATAATCTCTTGCCCTAATATGTATATTAAAGACACATACATATCATTTTGGAACATAATTTTTTTTGCGGGAGTCGCGCACCTAGCACGCCCCAGCACGTATATGACGTCACGCGGGACCCGCAACCGCGCAAGCATCTCGTACCGTAATCCGCATGTGTCGCGAATGCGCGGGAGCAGGAGTCTCGGACTAGTCGCATACCAATCGCGCACATCACGCAATATTAAATGTTGTATATGATGTAACTGAAAAACACGCAGCTGTCGCACACCGTACGCGAATTCTTCACGACTTTTCAAAATGGCGGCTAGAATGCACGCACCCACCGTGATGTGTACGCTTTGAGTGTGCACATTTTTTTTTAAAGAAAATATTATAAATGTATTAAAATTAAAAATGAAAACAAGAAAATTAGTGAGTGACCTGCTGTCTGGGGGGGGGCAAGAATGCGCAGGGCCCTATTTACAACTGCGCAGGGCCCTATTTACGACTGCTCGGAGATCTCATTACAGTGATGCCTTCTCTGTAGTGTCTACGTGAACTGAAGGCAGGGTGCTCTGGCACTCCTCGAGGCATGAGAGGGGTAGCCATATCAACTGACGTGCGCTCCTGCATTACCTTGAGGTCATCGGCAGGCCTGCGGTGGTGGTACGGAGTGGGCCAGCCCTGCTGTGCGCTGTGGGTCAGAGGTGCCTTGGTCTCTTCTGGGAGTGCCCCTACTACCAGGTGACTAGCCAGTGACGGACTCCGTGGTGACTGGGAGGAAGGGAACTGGCTTGTGGTGAAGTGCATCTGCAAATTCAAACAGCGCAAACCCAATCATAACCAAACCAAAGGGGGACCCTGCTGCTGTGTAATCTAATAAACTGGAAAAATATCTGTCCCGCGCAAACTTCCATCCGAGGTTGGGGTGTCTGGCAACAACATGGCCAGAGAGGAGCCATCCCTGGGATCAATTATGCTGGCTATCCAATCCTTGGGTACGACCCTGGAGACAAAAAATGACAAGGTCACAATTGAAATGAAGTTGATGAGAGCAGACAAGCGCAAGACTTCAGAGCGGGTCACATCGGCTGAGGAGAACATAGGGGAGCTTCAATCTGTGACGCGAAAACTAGAACGCGTGCAAAAGTTGGCGCACCAACATAAGCTGATGGCCTTGAGGGTGGATGATCAGGAAGGGAGGGCCCGCTGCAATAACATCAGGGTGGTTGGAGTGACAGAAGGTGCGAAGGGTCCCAGCATGGAAGATCACATATTGAACCATCTTAAGCCAAAGAGGCTGTCCACCTTGTTTTCGGTTGAAAGAGCACATAGGGCACCGATCCCTAAGCCAAAGCCGGGGCCCTCCCCTTGGACGATCAGAGTTCGAATCCTGAACTTCGGAGATAGAGACGCCGTTTTGCAGGCGGCTAGAGTGCGAGGCGATCTCCCCTATGAGAACTCAATCGTACGGTTTTTCCCGGATTTCACTTTAAAGGTGCAGCAGGAGAGGCGCACATTCGATGGGGTGAAACGTGCTCTTGGAGAAAAGGTGATAAAATATATGATGCTCTTCCCGGCCAAGTTCAAGGTCCTCGACAACGATAAATCCCTGTTCTTTGTCACACCTGCTGAGGTTCAAAAATGGCTGGATGGGGCTCCCCTGAACCAACAGGCGTCATAAAGAAATGGACTGGCGTTAGAGTCGCTACCGCAATCTCGAGTCTCCGACCCGTCACAGAGAGGGAGTGAGGTCAGAATCATGATCCAGAAGCTCCCGTTCTGGGAGCCCCATGAGCGAAGCAATGTATCCTGGAAAGTAAGGGAAATGGTTCTCTTCTGTGAACTGCTGCATGGTATCTGAGGGACTTAAGGTACAGACCTAAATTGACTAATAATGTGAAGTGACAAGGCTCGAGGGACCATAAAGTTTGAGACACTGACAAATGGGACGCTGTCACGAGTGTTCCAGCTGCATTACATGTTGTGGGGTGGAATCATGGGTCTGAGAGACGGCGTTTCTAAGTGGTGGTGCCAGTCAGCCCTACACTAGTTATTTATTTTTTCGGGCAACAGGCGCTCTGCTATTTGGGATGTGGGGATGTTCTAGACCTACAAGGCAGGGTTTGGAGGGAGGGGGGTATTGTTGTTTTTTTTTGTATTCAGTATGTTTTTTGTTTGATGGTTCTTGCTTCAGGGCAGGCGCCTCAACAATTGTGGCTGAGACTTGTGTCTATGGGTCAGGAGCTGCTGCGCGTAATGGGTGTGTCTTTTATTGCTGGGGTGGGGCTGGATACCATAGGCTAGATGCATGGCTACACAACCTATTAGAAAGCTGACAATCCTTTCTTGGAATGTGAGTGGCCTGGGGGACAAAATTAAATGCACTATAGTTTTACAGTATCTGCCTAGACACTCACCGGACATTGTGTACTTCAAGAGACACACCTTAAAGGCAATAACTACTTAGCCCTTAATAGATATGGATATATACTACAGGCACACGCTGGTTTCACATCATGGTCCAGGGGCATGGCCATGCTCATTAAAAATGCAATACTTATGGTGATACAGCGCACATGGTGTGACCACTTGGGACGTTACGTGGCCTTGTCAGGAACTTGGAAGGGACAGGCTGTGAATCTGTGCATATTCCCCCGCGACTGCACGAGATTACATTCCCGGACCTTAGCATACTCATACTGGAATTCCCGAAGGGAGCTTTGCTTCTAGGGAGAGACATGAATGATACAATGAAGCCGGAAGTGGATGGGGAAGTTCTCCCTCCCACGGTACAGGGACCCCGACCACTGTACCCATTCACGCGAGCACTGGGACTGGTGGACCTTTGGAGGTGCCATAACCCCAGGACAAGACATTACACTCTGCAGCACATGGCAGTTGAGCACGATTGGATAATATTTTTACGCACACTACCACGGCAGGTCTCTTCCAGGGAGGGTGGCACAAGGGGCGTGGGATATCAGACCACTCACCGGTTGAAATATAGCTGCACGGGCTGGACCGGTACTTGTCTCTTCCTCAAAGACTGGATCCTTTCATGTTTCGGGATCAGGAGTTCCGAGAGCGCTTTGAGGAGCGCGCTGAACAATAATTCACCGAAAATGCCGGCTCTGTGAGATCCGACAGCATTCTCTGGGAAGCATACAAGATGGTGGCTAGGGGCTTTGTACAGTGCGAGAGCGGTGCTCAACGTAAAGAAAAACGAACCCAGTGTGAAGAGCTTGAGCATGAGATAGTAAATCTGGAGCGAACACTAAGCGCTGACCCTGGGGGCATTAGCGGGCTCAAACACACTCTCAAACTCAAGGAAAAAACCGTCCGGGACATAGCAGAAAACGCGGCTTGGGCTCACGCGATTCCCAGACAAAGAAAGATCTATGATCTGTGCAATAAGGCAAACTGATCGCATGGCTGGAAAGGAGAGACAGGAGTCGCAATTGGGTTTCCGAGATTAGGTCCATAGAGGGAACACAGGATGGTACAGAGGCAGACCTGACAGAAATCTTTGCCAAGTACAATGAAAACGTTTATCAATCTCAATCCATGTGGGAGGAGTCAGATTGCATTGAATCCCTACCGACCCTTGGGCCTGAGGACAGGGAGGTGTTGGATTCTGACTTTCATATGGAAGAAGTAGAAAATGCCATGTGAGACCTGCAATCAGGTTAATCGGGGGCCCGAATGTGCTTCCCACAGAGTTGTTTAAATGTGTGGCGGGCAAGCTAGCTCCTTATATCTTCGAAATGTTTTAGAGGCATTTGACGAGGGCCAACTCCAGGACACGAGAATGGCGACTACAGTGGTCCTCCTCAAGAAAGGCAAACCGCATAACCTCTGTAGCTCCTACAGACCTATTTCTCTTCTGAATTTTGAAGCCAAGGTTCTAGTCAAGATTATCGTGAACCATTTGAGTCCTGTCATACAATCCCTGATCCACCCAGATCAATCTGGCTTTATGCCACATAGGAGCACCAGACTCAATCTGTGACGCTTATATGGAGTCATGCACATGACCCAAAAGCAGCCAGATGTACCGGCCGCCTTCCTATCACTGGATGCGAGGATGGCATTCTATAGCATCGAGTGGTCCTACCTCCTTGCTGTTTTGGAGAAGGTTGGCATTGGCCCAAATCTGCAAAAGTGGATCCGGCTGTTATACACTGCTCCGATGGCACCCGTTAGGGTCAACGGAGTTGTTTCCAGGGCTTTTTCGCTACACAAGGGGATGCGTCAGGAGTGCCCGCTGTCGCCGATGCTATTCGTGCTGGCACTGGAACCACTGGCGGCGTGGATCAGAAGAGACCCGGTTGTGAGGGGCATAGATTTAGGGGGGCTGGGAAGAGCGCATATACCTGTATGCGGACGATATCCTTCTCTATGCACACAGGCCCCGACAAGCATTCCATAGGCTCATTCACATAATACGGTCTTTTAGTTCCTACTCTGGGTACAGCATTAACTGGGACACATCCCTGGTTTTCTCACTGGCGGGTGACCCTCCAGTCTTGACTTCAGCATGCTCGGAGCTGACACTGCAAGAAAAGTTCAAGTACTTAGGCAAGTCTGTGGAGGAGTTCACGCAATTGAATCTGCAGGTGTACTGGCGGGGGCTTCCATTCTCCCTCATGCGCAGGACTGTTCTCTTTAAGATGATGGCCATTCCACGCTTACTGTATGCCATCGAGAGCACCCCTTACCGGATCCAGGAAACGTTCTTTCAAGCGATTGAGTCCGAGCTGCGTGAGTTATTATGGAGAGGGGGCAGTCCCAGAATTGCGCTCAAGAAGCTCCAGAATGGGGTGTATGAAGGGGGGCTGGCAGTTCCGGATATTAGGAAATATTACTGGACTGCACACCTCATCAATGTCAACGGATGGGTCTTCTCCTCACTTGAGGAACCAGCATATAGGGTAGACAGGATTGGCATTGGGCACACATACAAGGACGGTTATTGACATTTGGCATAAGGCAACTAAAATGGTGGGCTGGGAGTTGAAACTCACCGAGCAGACTCCACTATGGCAGGGAGACTTTTTGAAAGAAGTACGACGTATCCAGGGTTTCAAGTAGTGGAGCCTTATTGGCATTGACGTACTCTGTGAAGTCTGGAAGGGAGGCAAAATGGTGACATTCAATGCCCTACGGGAGGGCTTCCAAATTGGAGGAGGTGAATTCCCTAGATATCGACAACTGCGTTCGGCACTCTATTGTTATTTGAAAGAAGGGACTGTGATGCCAGAATATTTGCCCCTGGAGGATAGAATCCTCTTAGATCCCATGATTGAGAAAGCGGTGTCCCTTACTTATAAAAAACTGGTAAACACCTCTCTGGATTGCATGGGTTCCCTGAGGGAGGACTGGAAATCTGATGTGGGACTTTTGGAAGATGACGACTGGCCGGGGTCCTTCAGAGCCCCAGAGGAATAGCCATCAGAGCGCGCTTTAGGCTTGTCCAACTCCGCATCCTTCATAGATCTTATGCCTCGAGAAGGGTACAGTTCCGTATTAGTGGTTGTGGATCCGAGCTGTGTGCTAGGGGGTGTGGTGAGAAAGGGTCTTTCAACCATAATATTATGGTCCTGTCCCAGGATTCAGAAGTATTGGAGGGGTTTAACCTGCATAATGGAGGTTGTAGTGGGCGAGCAGGTTCCAATGGAGTCCAGATGGCACATCCTGGATGTCACGGGAGAGATCACATGGCCACAGTGGGCCAAGCTCTGGCTCGCCCTAGCAAGGGGGGGTCGGCAGGAGGAATATTGCCTGAGTGTGGGGGGCGGTAGAGCCCCCGACAGTGGCAGCATGGATATACGATATGGACTGGTGTCATAATGCGGAGCAGGTGGTCTATCAAAGTCATCGATACCCTCGCAAGTGGGAGAAAATATGGGGGGCATGGACACTGTATAGAGGTCTGTGAAGGGGACCGTGAGGTGGGTTGTACATATTATCCTCTAAGAGCTAAGCAGAGAGTTAAATCTAGTATCGTGCTGGATTGCGCAATATGTAATTGTATGATATGTGCTGAGGAGTTATGTAGCTACTATGCCATTTGCATAATTTGTATATGGATGTCTGGGTCTGCTTTGTTTCTGGACCTTGTTTTTTTGTTTAATAGAAAGCTTGTTTAAAAAAAAGTTCAACCAAGGAAATAAAACCTTTTAACATTTGCTCTCGGAACTCCAACTGCCCGAAAATCCTAAGAGAGGACCAAGACACAGTAACCTATTTTACGGATGTTGATGTTTTAATGTTTCAAGAAACATGGAATACGAATAAGGAACCCCTCATTGGTTATTATAAGGATTCAAATTTTGCATCTCGCAAACCAAAATGGCTCAGAAGGTCCTATAAAAAAGTTAAACATACGTACTATGAGGGAATATGGACTAAGCTGCATTTTGCCTGCAAAACTAAAAATTGCAGTGCTAATATCCCTGAATCCTCTTGGGCGTCTTTTATTTTTAATCTTTATGGGGCCTCTTCAGATATAATGTTTAACAATAATACAGTTCATCAAAAGTCAAGCTCGCTGAGCAGAGAAGACGGTGAAACACCCAGGAATGATCAGTATCGCATTCAAGTTCTGCCACAAGTCAATGAGGTATTGCAATCAGAACAAGTAAAAATGTCGATAAACAGGATTACATCGCATGGTGCGCCAGGCCCCAACAGAATCCTGAATTCAATCTTTAAAGCAAAGCGTGTTCTTTGGTCAGAGATTTTAACAACTTTGTTTGATGACGTTATTAAAACTAAAATGGTCCCAGAGTCATGGCAGGGAAGCATAATACAGCCGATTTCCAAAAGTGGCCCACAAGATAATCCAGCAAATTATTGGCTGATCGTCCTAACAGACGTGAAGGCAAAAATCTTCTCAAGCTGTCTGCTGAATGACCTGGAAGAATGGACCTCCACAGAAGATCTTATCCCAACATTCCAAACAGGCTTTCGAAGGGGCGAGTCAACGTCCACGAACTTGACCTTACTGACTTTATTGGCTAAAAGAGCAAAGTATAGAAAGCAAAAGCTATATATTTGTTTCATCGACCATAAGGCCGCTTTTGATTCTGTCCCCCTTAATTTACTTTGGGCTAAGCTATCTGAATGGGGCATCCCAAATCAACTGCTCAACATGATCAAACTCTTATATACTAATACGTGGGTTCAGGTTAAAGTCGGAGACAGTAGATGTACAACTCGCTGACTTGAAATCTAGAAGTGGTCTTAAACAGGGTTGCATCTTGGCACCATGCCTTTTTAATCTTTTACTGCAGACTTACCGTTATATCTCAAAAATGTCAATGCCGACTCACCTACCTTCATAGGACAAGATATCAAATATTTACAGTATGCAGATGATACCATACTGTTAGGTCACACTGCTATAGGTCTAAGAAGATTAGTTGATTCATCAAGAACTATATATCTGCTAATGGTTTACAAATGAATAAAAATAAGACAAAAATGACAATTGATGGTACAAAATCAGACAAGAGAGTATGGAAGATTAATGGGTTACATATTGAAACTGTGAAATTCTATAAATATTTGGGTATTATATTTGATAACAAATTGTCTTTTAAACAGCATTTTACTAACCAAAAAGCAAAAGCTACTGCCTTGTCCTTTGCTTTTAGAAAGTTGAGATATACGTTGGCATGTCCAAACCATGAGCATTTACTCAAGGTCATGAAAGCAAAGCTGATTCCATCTTTGGCTTATGTTTCAATGATTTTTCGAGTTAAAGACACTAAAACCCTTGATGATCTACAAATAAAAAGATTTAAATCTGTTTTTAGGGTTCCAAGGTATATCGGGCATGCCAATGTCAAATTGGAATTTGGTCTGTAAAGACAAACTGATGAGACAATCTGCCTTTTTAAAATCGTTACATTCTTTTTTCTATTCAGACCAGGGTATTCTTGCAAACCAATGTTGGCAGGAGATAACGAGGTATGAGCATGCCAAGGGCTGGAGAGTCTATTTAATGGAGAGTTTAAATAATTTTAAGTCTCCGCCCGTTGAAGATGTAGTCAGGAGCAAAGTGGTGTTTAAACAGACAATAAATCGATCAGCTTATTTTCTATTGATTCTTTTAGACAAGGATAAGCTCGCTAAAAAGAGTCACTCCTGGTCAGTTATTAACTCATTCAATAAATTAGAACCACATCCGTATCTCACAGCCCATTTAAAATCATCTTTAAGGGACAGGTTTAGGTTTTTACGATTTGGGAGCTTTCCCAAAAAGGATGGAATCCCTACATGGGAACTAAATTGGCCCACAAACAGCTGTAGGTTATGTGGTTTTTATAATTACTCTTTTATGCGTATTGTAACTACTTGTCCTCAGCTGTTAGAAGAGAGGAAAGCACTGTTAATATACATCTTTTACGAATTAGGGGTGAGAACATGTAGACAAGCTATCATAACGTGTCTCTCTGGGAACATGCCCCGCCTGATCCCACAGTCTGTAAAGTTTGTCCTTATCGCAGAAAAATAGCTACTTTCAGAGTGTGACACCTGACTTTAGAATCAATCATTTTTATTACGAGGCTGCAAGAAAACAAATACACAGCATAGCTGCCTACATCATATTGCCGGCAGAGCGGCACTACTGAAAGGACACAGCGTTTAGGTCAACATCCCTGTGGACGACCTTGCGATAAGTTCAAGCCGTAGTAAGTCAAGAAGGCGCCTAGCAAAGGTGCCACTTTTTATAAAACATGAACATAAGAAAACAACCCCCCCTCCCTCCCCTCACCCCCACCCTCCCTCCGCATCAGTTCAAGCTGGTAAAATCATTCTTCTTGTCACCAATTATCGGGCAATTAACCAGTGATTCAGTTCGTGGATGCTCCAAGCAGTTCTAAAGTTATAAGACGCAGAATTTGCAGATATTTCGGGCACGTGACTTCTCTCATATCTCTGGTAAGTATCTGCAAGAAAGGAGCCCACAGTTTTGCAAAGTCCTTGCCATTCCCATCCACACTCAGCGATAACCGCTCCATTGCTAAGAGTTGCCAAAGCTTCTGAATCCAATCCCGAGAGTCAGGAATCGTCAGCGAACCCCAATGGGCTAGGAGCACCTGTCGCGCTGCCAGCAATGCCATAGCGATTCGCTTACCGTTTAATGATTTCAGCGGAAAAAACTTAGGGTGGGGGAAACCCAACAAGGTAGACTCGGGAGTACGTGGCAAAGTAATCTGAAATGCTGCATCAATGTAATCAATGACTGCTGTCCAATAGCGCACCAGTTTGGGGCAGCGCCAAAGTAAATGCACCAGAGTGCCAACAAGCCCACACCCCCACCAGCAGAGATGCGACTTGGAGCTGTCCCAACTCTTAATGCGCACTAGAGTATAATACCAGTGAGTAACCACCTTATAGGCAGATTCCGCCCCTGCCGTGTTAGAAGCCGTATGGTGCGCCCTATAAAAAATGTGTTCCCACTCTTTGTGCGACAAGGGCCTCCCTAAGTCAGTTTCCCATCGGACCTGCGCTTTTGTGCGGTGTCTCTTGGCTTGTACCGTGATCATGGCGTAAAGTTCAGAGATGAGCTTACTATCCTTCGATTTACACCCAAGCCATTTTTCAAAGGCCGTCAGGGGGCGAGACATTAGAAGGAAATTCTCCGGCCGCGTAACCCAGTGTACGACCTGTGAATAATGGAAGGCCTCGGATTCAAGCAAATCATAGTCCCTACGCAGTTGAAGAAAGGGAACCACCTCCCCGCGATCAAACAGGGCACCCACCCTTTTGCACCCCTCCTCCCGCCAACGTTGGAAGGTCTGGGATGCGCATCCTGGCTGAAAGTCGGGGTTGTCTACTATGGGGGACAGAGGGGAAGGGAAAGTAGTCCATCCCCTCGGGCCTGCTAATCGATCCCAAACTTTGAGAGTCGGGGAGGTAACCGGAGAGGAGTTAGCCCCCACGCTCTATGCCGCTGCAGAAGCCACAATTCCCGCCATATATTTTGACCGGCCACCATTTGATCCATAAAATTCCACAGCTTACTGGAAAGAGACCTGTTCCATTCCTTAATGAAACAGAGACATGACGCCTGATAATAGGCGCCCACTACCGGGAAGCCGAGCCCTCCCTGCGCTTTCGGGGAGGCAACATGCGCAAATGCGAGCCGCGGTTTCTTGTAATCCCATAAGAACTTATTAAGAAGGCCTTGTAATTTGCAAAGTGCACCTGGCGGCGGGCTCAAAGAAAGCATTTGGAAGACGTAGAGGATGCACGGTAACACCGTCATCTTTACTGCCGCCAACCTGCCATACCACGCTAGCTTGAGACGAGACCAGGCCGCCAACGCCTTGGCCGTTTGCTCCAGCAACAGAGAGTAATTAAGAGCGGCCGTCTTAGTAATGGAAGAGGTCAGCCGAATGCCCAGGTATGTAATATCCATGAACACCCACTGGAACTCAAAATCTTGTTGGAGATCCTGTATCTCAGTCTCCGGAATAGAAATATTAAGGATTTGCGATTTTGTGAAGTTGACCTTGAACCCCGTCACCTTTCCAAAGGCAGAAAGCTCCCTAGTCAGATGCCGCAGCGTCGTTCGGGGGTGCGTGAGTGAGAGGATGACATCATCAGCGTACATACTAAACTTATGAACATCAGCACCAAATTTCAGGCCCGCAAAGTCAGGATTGGAACGAACGCATTGAGCGAAAGGCTCCATGTAGAGCGCACATAGGAGAGGAGACAAGGGGCAGGCTTGCCGCGTGTCCCGGGCAATAGGGAAGAGGGACGATTTGCAACTATTGAACCGCACCGCCACCCTGGTAGAGACATATAGACAACTAACCCAACGTATGAAATTGTCTCCGAACCCGAATTTACGTAGCACCGCGAATAAGTAGCCCCAATCTACCCGATCAAACGCTTTCTCCGCGTCTATCGAAAGCAAAAAGGCCGGTGTAAGCGATCGGTGAATGAAATCGATAAGGTGTAATAGTCTCTTAGTATTATCCCCCCCCTGCCTTGTCGGGATAAAGCCGGACTGATCCGTATCCACTATGTTGTCCATGAGGGGACTAAGTCGTGAGGCCAACACGCCCGCAAACAACTTTGCGTCAATATTAAGGAGCGAAATCGGTCTGTACGACCCACACTCAGCTGGGTCTTTCCCGGACTTTAGAATTACAGAAATGGACGCCTCGGACATGGAAGGTGTTACCCCTCCAGTGTCTATAAAAAGGAGTTCAAAAGCCTTGTTAAGAGGGGAGCCTGCTCCGCACAGAATTGTTTGTAAAACAGGGCTGAAAAGCCATCCAGGCCCGGAGACTTAGCCAATTTGAGCCGCGCTATTGCCGAAATTACCTCCTCGAGGCGAATAGGGGAGTCCAAGTCGTCAGCCGACGATTTGAGTAAGGGGGTGATATTACAAAGGCCAAATATTCCCGTGGATCATGCCAAGGGGTGTTTTCTCTCGAATAAAGGTGCTGGTAAAACTGACGAAAGGTATCACCAATCAGGGCATCCGTGGTATGCTCCTCTGCATTCTGCCCACGTATGACGGGAATTGCGGACACCTGCGCCCGCAATCTATGTGCGAGCATCCTCCCACATTTATCCCCACTGAGGTAGAATTTGTGCCGTAGCCGCAGGAGCGCATGCTCAGCCCTGTCCAGATCCAAATGTTTCAGCATACGACGCTGCGTTTCCAACTCCCTCCATATTCTCGGCGCCCCGGTGCGTTTGTGAACTACCTCCAATTCACTTACCTCCTTCTCAAGCCCTCACACATTCAGGCTCACAATTTTCAGATCCCGCACTACTAACTTCAAGGCTTCCCAGACCGACTCGAGAGTTGTGTCCCCCTGATCATTCTCAGCAAGATAATGCTTTATAACGTCCCGAATCCGTTGAATAATAGCGTCAGAGTGGAGGAGGGAATAGCGAAGGCGCCAGCCCGGAGGAGTAGGGCGCGTGCAGCGTGCCGGCAGCTGGACTGAGATGAGGGCATGATCCGACAGGGAGCGAGGGGCAATATCCACGGCGCATAAATGAGGGAAAAGAGATGCAGAGGCTAGAAAGTGGTCAAGAAGCGCATATGTTTTGTGTGCCGCTGAAAAGTACGTATAGTCGCGCTCTTGCAATCGCCACACATCACACAGCCCGCAATCAGACAGCCATTGTTTCCCAGCTCGCGACAATGCCCCGGCCTGATTAGTCCTCTGCCCCGACCTGTCTAACTCCGGATCCATTACCACATTTAAGTCACCCCCAATCAGAAGCGCTGAATCAGGAGAAGCGAGAGCCTCAGAGAGGGCTAAGCGCAAAAAGGGTTCTTGTCGCTCATTCGGGGCATATAAGGACCCAACCATACTGCATATCTCCCCCACTGCACTCTGAGTGCCAAGAACCGCCCCTTCAGCTCTGCTGTCGTGGAGACTAACTTGCATTGTGAATGTGCACTAAAGAGGATCGCCACCCCATTGCGCTTGGACAACCCCGAAGACCAAACTGTTGTGGGAAGCGTCGGTCTCGCATCCGCTTGGTGTCTTTAGGCAAAAGTTGAGTTTCTTGCAGTGAACAAATATCACCCCCAGCATTCTATAAAAGGGAAAAGATTGCTAACCGCTTAACTGGATTATTTAGCTTCCACACATTCAGGCTCACAATTTTCAGATCCCTACCCACCATAGTGACGGGGGGTGAAAGGCCATACGGCTACCCTAGCCTGCTAACATCAAAAGCAGTAACATACATCTCACATAAACTAAATACCCGCCAATCTGACCATGAACTGATGTGAAGTCCCCCCCCAAAAAAGGTACCCAAAAAACCCCAGCCCAAAACATTAGAGAACAGAAAAGCAAGAAAACAAGCAACAGAGAGCCAAGAGGTATAACAAGAGTTTATCTTGATGGTCAAACGTTCAGGGGGACGTGGGACACTCCCCATGCACACCAAGTAGTACAGGGCAACCACTCCGTATGCCAGGAGCGAAGGTACTATGCACATTTCGACTGCGCCCTCCCTCCGGCACCATCACTTGAACCCAGATGGGTGCCTAACCTTAAGAGGTGCAAAGAACGACCGTGCTGTCCGTCACCTGCGACACCGACGAGAGGGATGCATGTCTCTCCAACCTTCTAGCCTCTGAATCCGGTTCAGAGCTGGGCGACGAGCTTCCAACCTGCAACCTCTAGAGAGCGAACCTGCAGGAGTTTGCCCTGATACTTGACGATGAGGCAAAACGGGTGACCCCAGGAGTAAGGAATACCCTGCTCTCGGAGATGGCTGGTGATAGGCTTGAATTCTCTGCGCTTAACCAAGGTGGAGGCTGCCAAGACCTGGTAGAGCACCGGCTGATGGTCCTGAAACTGCACCGGGTGAAGGTCCCGCGCCCGAATGTGGATACACTCCTTAAGCTGGAAATCATGCACACAAACGAGGATATCCGGGGGGGAGCTTTAGCGCCACGAGGGAGTCCCACCCTGTGGGCTCAGTCCAATTGGAGTTCCTGACCCCCATCATCACCGAGGATGTGACTAAATAGCCCGCTGACATAAGCTAAGCTCGGAGGTCATCGCCTTCCCCTTTCCAAGGGACCGCCCGAATTCGGATGTTATTACGCCTGGAGCGATTCTCCAAATCCTCCGCATGGGCCTGAAGATCCATATTCTGATCGCTGAGGAGAATCATTTCCTGTTGAAGCTGATGCGAATCGTCCTCTCATTCCAGGTTGTGCTCCTCCAGCATCGCCACCCGGTCCCCAATGGCATCGCCATCCCGCCAAACTTCTTTTAAATCAGATGAAAGCTGTGAGCGCAGGTCTAGAATATCTTCTTTGAGGGCCGAAAACAATTCGACCATAAAAGCCTTGGTCACGGGCGTATCGTCATCTCCTGAAGGTGGCATCTTAGTGTCTGTCTGCGAGGCGGGATGTCCCGATGTTTTCTGCAAGAGGTCTTTCAGGGGTTTCTCTTTCCGACCTCTGGCCGACGTCATCGTGAACCAAACACAGCTCGATCCGCCGCGAAGCACCCCCCGAGATGGTTCAGAAGGAGATAGCACTTCAGACCCACAGTAGATCAACTCCTTTAGGGCCAGGCAGCCTAAGACCCAGCCAAGCAAGAGAGCAGAAGCAATTCCCACGTCGGAGCCGGGTCAGAGCCAACTCCAAGATTGAAGAGTACGCAGAGTAACTGGCCGTGAGGTAGGCAAGGCCGTCCACCAACCAGGTCCCTCTTATCCCGAAATCAACGCACAGTCCAGGAGGGTGCAAATCGCCAGGCTTAATCTCCAGGGCCCAAGAGGGCCAACAGCCCCACTGCCATCAAAGCGAGAGCAAGAACTGCATGCGCAAGACTCCGGATATAGTCAAAGGAGCTGCAGGGGGGGAGGACCCAAATACCCACCACTCCCTCACAGCACCCAGGGCAGAACCACCAACAGAGAAATGGGACCTGAGAAGCCTTCAGGATTAGTAGGCCAGTCCGCAGTGCAATGACGTGGAAAGCCAGTACCGATGCATAGAAAGCAGTCCACCACCAGATCCAACCCCACTCCGGCGTGCAGCAGACCACTGCCAGGAGGACTCCGATTCGGGGGCAGGAGGCTCAGTATGGGACCCGCAAAGGCCGATCTCCGCATACACTCCCACTGCGAGAGGCCAGTACCGCGTGGCAGCAGAGGCTGTACATGCCAGCTCGTGGTCTAGACGTCACTGCGGCGCTCCGAGTCACAGGCCGCACCTTCCAATGCAGGCCCCACACTCCACCGGGACCATCCGCTTTGTACCAGCCAGCAACCGCAGCAGCGCCCCACGCCAAGCACTCAGGGTGGGGCGAGGGTCCATAGAAGAAGGCAGTTCTGACACTTTACCCAAAGCGGAAACCTCCCCCAGAAGCAACAGCGCAGTCCGCCACGCCGCGGACCGAGTCTCACACCCAGAGCCGGTACTGCACCACAGGCCCTCACTTCAGATGCGTATACGTCTCCTATTCAGGGCAGGAGACTCCGTGTGGGCCCCGCAAGGGCCGACCCCCGCAAACACTGCCACTGCGGGGGGGCGGCACTGCACGGGAGCAGAGGCTTTACAGGCCACCGTGGGGCTGGGCTGTCACCACTGAGCCCAGAGTCCCAGGTCCCACCATCCAGGATAGGCCCCACACTCCACCGGCCATCCGCCCCCTGTCAGACTGCTACTGCAGCAGCGCACCTCGTCAAGCACCCAGGGGAAGAGGATCCTTAGTAGGAGGCAGCCCTAACACCGACCAGAGGCAGGAGCCCCCCGCCAGCAGCAACAGTGCCGTCCGCCAACCCGCTGACCGAGCCTCTCCGCCAGAGCCGGCACCGCACCACAGGCCCTCCGCACGTCACCTCGGATATGTCACGGGAGCGGCCACCTCCCCAAACAAGCCGCAGTAGCTGCCGATGCCTCCCAGGATCGTGGACTCCGCAGATGTGGTGGCCGCACGCCTTCACCAGTCTCGTTGCAGGCAGCCGCCATGTTCTGTAGGGCGGCCGACGGGGTGCATCACATCAGCCAAGATGGCGGCGACCACACGGCGCTCCGCCGTAATGCCTCGCCGTGGCCACCACACCTCGCACCTTCCCTCACGGGGCCGCTCACCAAGGGGGCCAAGCACCAGCTCCTCCGCCGGGCAGCCCCGAACGCAAAAGCTCCACAGGTCAGCCCCCGCAAGAGGCCCCACTAGGCCCTCCGAGCCAGGCCGGAGCCGGGTAGTCAGGACAACAGTGAAAATTTACCCAGAGACAGCAAAAGAAGCTCGTCGACGGGGTCAGGGCATCCACAGGCGCAGAGGCTGCAGACGGTAGGCTGGGATGGGCTCCCGTGAGGGTGATAACACAACGCTTATAGCTGGCGGCACCGAAGGGATAAGGACACACGTCCTATCACGCCGCCATCTTAACCATGCCCCCGTGACACCTGACTTTAGATGCATGCCAAGATAATTAATGATTGGTTTTACAGGATAATATTGTTAGTCTTAAAAATGTTAAATGGAAATTTGCAATCCCATAAATTGTTCTTGAAGTTCTGTGTATGGCTTAGAAACCGAAGTTTTACAAGATTTTAATTGCCAGTAGTAACTGGGTAAAAACCCAATACCAAATCAATTATTCACTTAGTGTGGGCCTGGTTTGACAAGGAGAAATTATTCATCCAAATTTACTTTTTAGAATGCTGTTAGATGTAAGACACTGCACAATTGCACTTTAACTATTGCTGCTAAATGAAAGACTTTGTACAAGTGCTCCTTAACTTTTGCTGCTAGTTGTAAGACACTGCACAGGTACACTTTATGTATTGCACCTTAATTTTGGTACTCTTAAGTATGTATTTTAAATTTGGGGGTACAGCAGGTAGTTGCATTGAGAACATTCTTAACATCCACTTAGAGTAATGTCTTTCGTGATAGGTGCGAAATATTTAAACCATTTTAAAATGTACCTCGATATTACTCGCAACAAAATGTATTATATGTGTTTTTGGTCTTTAAAGATGCAATATTAGACCGATCATATTGGTATAATAAAGTGCACTTTCATTATTGCTGCTAGATGTAAGACACTGCACTAGTGCACTTTACCTATTGCACTTTAACCATGGTGTTTTAAAGTATGAATTTTAAAAAATGGCGTTTTATTGAGAACATTTTAGCATTAATTTGAAATGATGTTTTCTGCGACTGGTGTGAAATATGGAATTGATCCACAAAGTACCTTGATATTTTCTCAACATAAAGTAGTATATGTGTTTTGTTGGTTAAATATGTGATACTAGTCAGATTGAATTAATATAATCAAGTTCCTGTCACAATCCAAAGTGTTTTTATCCTTGTTTGTACTGATTTTTTATTAATCAACAAATAAAGTACTTCTTCTTCTTCCTCTCACACACCCACAGACACACCCACACCATTGTGCAAAAACACAAAAAAAGCACAATATAGTGTATATGACTACATGCGCCATCTTGAGGTATAGCCATGATAACGAAATACCAGTTACTTAACCAAATACAAAATTATGTTAGGCTGAAGGCATGCCTGCAAACTAGGAAATCAAGTCCATACATCAAATATTAAATGGGGTTCAAGGGTAATAAGTTCATTCCTATAACAGACTGTACATATGAGACAGAGGGGGCAGATCATGTGTGTAATATGACAATGAAGGGTACATCATCAAATAACCAAACATCATTTTGTAAAACTGCATGCATCATATCCCACAAAGTATACTTCTTCCACTGAAATAACCCAAAAATACGCTCTTAAAAGGGCAATCATAGTCATGTAAATGCTCAAATGTTACCAAACACTATGGGAAATTTCCTGTTTGTGTGACTCATAACCCCATAGTCTACGCTACAGTTGACTATTGTCCCAAAATAGAGACCAAGTTGCCTAATGCCCCAAGTACAATCGAAATACCCAACTAATCACAAAGGGCAGGAAAATAAGAGTGCACAAAAAAGGCTTGATAATATAATATAGCCTACTATAGCTTAATGTAGCATCCATGCATATATTATACATGCCCCTTTTAATAAAACAATAAACTAAAATACATGCAAAAATGGACTCATGCAAAATAACAAGGTGGTATCCTTAGCTCATATGTTAAGTTGTGTCTCCGCAGTCACTTGCATGAAAAATGATAAAAACAAGTAAAAGCCCAGATCTTCAGCATCTGGCACAATATATCAAAACATCAGAGATTGCCAATAGAGAAAACCAGTAATTTCATATTTTAACCTAAATGGACAGCAAACTCTACATCCATATTCAATCATGCAGGATGCAATGTGCTGAATCTGATAATATATTCCAACATACATAGTGACAACACCCTTTCACCGCCCCCGCACTGATGGTATGAGGAACTTGATCGAACATAAGAAATTGCAAGAGGCTAGTGTTGCTAGAATGATGTTCTTTAAAGTGTCTAGCAACTGGATATTGTTTATCCTGATGAGTAATGGCCCTCATATGTTTGAGGACACGTTTCGTAGCCATATGCTTAGCACTGCAATAACAAACAAATTGCAAAGACATCTCAATGCATATATGCAGAATTCTGAGCTGCACAACAGTCCTTTCTGAATTAGAACCTCCTTCCTTGTATCTGACTTACTGAAATATTGTACCTTCTTGCTGGACTTGCAAGCTTTGAAATTAAAACATGGTACGAAACCAGGTGTGCGTTCCGGCCAATTGCATCATGGGTTTTAGTAACCCTGTTTCTACACAGCATGTCCTTCAGATCCTGACTTCTTCTGAAAGTAATGCAAGGTTACATTGGCACATACTTCGATATAGCATCTTCAGTATGAAGTGCAGGCCAATGTTTGTTCAAAATATCCCTTATGTTGTGAGCATGTTTGCTGAAGATAGTAAAGAATCAGACGTCTTCTCTTTCCTCATATACCCCCCTCTGGGCCACCAGAAGGTTTTCCCTCCTAATCCCATCTACCTTTTCACAGCTGCAGTAAGTGTTTTGCAGTCGTACCCCCTCTGCAAAAAAATCTATGTAGAATCACAATTTTTTTTTTCTTCAAAAGCTGTATCACTACTAGAATTCCGTCTGCCTCTAATAAGCTCCCCATACGTAATATTGCGTTTCAGGCTACTGGTGGCATGCAACACACTATTGGCTGCGTTTTCCTTCCGGAACAGTTTGCTATTTATGTGTGAATTGAAAAATTTCTAATTTCAGATCTAGAAATTCTAGTGAGACCCTGTCAATATGGCTTGTGAAACTCAAATTCAAGTCATTGTTGTTAAGATCCTTAACAAACTCCATAGCTTGTTTCTCAGATCCCTTGTAAATGACAAATATGTCATCAATGTAACGTTCCCCAGCACCACCAGCCTATGTACAGACATGCGTAACTGGGGGTGAAACAAGTCGCCATTGCGGTATCCTGGGTTTGATGATAATAGTTTCCATCAAATATAAGGAAATTGTTCCGCAAAAGTTAACCATGTCAAGAATCATCTCATTATACAGCAAAAAAGAGCAATGATGTTCCTTTCAAGGAAATAGTGACATGCCTTAAGATCCATATCATTGGGAATGCAAGTATATAAACTACTAACATCAAGGCCCATCAGGGAAAAGCATCTTCCCAGCCAATGCCCACAATCATTCTAAGAAAATCTTCACTGTCTCTCACATATGATGGAAGGGATATACCCCTAGACTGCAAGAAGTAATCTACATACCTTGAAGTGTTTTCTAAAAGCCAATCCATGTAAGAGACAATGGGGCGTCCTGGTGGATTGGTGGGGTCGTTGTGTATTTTTGGGAATAGATTCAATAATGGGATTTTTGGGTGTTTATTAAGGAGAAATGTATATTCAAGTAACACTTTGTCGGGCTAATTCATCAGCTTTCCCAGTATGTCCTATTGGCCGCATCAATGTCAGATTTCCTTCATGGCGTGTAGCAGGCCCCGTCTGACAACTGTCTATAGCCTTCCGCTAAATACTTATCTTTGGACAAAACAACAATGTTGCTTTCCTTCTCAGAGTTATGAATCACAATGTCATCTCTTCTCTGTAATTCTGTAAGGGCCTACTCTAAGATGGTGTCAGATTAAGAGATTTGTTACAACACCCTAACCTAAAATTCTTGAAATCCCTGAGGACTTCCTTCTCAAAGACGTTGATACTGTCAAAGTGCAAATCAGCAGTAAACACAGATTTGGGGCGAAACCCAGAAGGGCAGTTTAAATCAAGCGGGATCTTTAAATTTAACAAATTGAGGATCCCATCCTCAGGACACTTAGGGATTTTGTCAAGATCACAAAGCATGTGTAATTGATCAATATCGCCAAAACACAGTGAAGATGTTTCATAAGACAGATCACTTGTGGGGGACACCATATTGTTTTTCAACTCAAACCATGTAATTTAAGGGCCTTTTGAGTTTGGTGGTACGATGGACCGCCAAACCCACGCGGTGGTGTGGCTACTGCCGCACCAGTGGTCTGACCGCCCTATTACAAGTAGTGCAGTCGAACCACCATGGGACCCCTTTGTTTCCTCACTGCCATACTTTTATGCCGGGCTCACCATCATGAAAACTGTGGCGGTGAGGACACTGCTAATATGCTTGGCGGTGCTGCAGCGGCATCACCAACATATTAGGGGCCTCAGACCGCTGCAAGACTGCCAGGGATCGCAAAAAGAAAGCACACCTACATGGGTTTGGGTGAGGGGAAAGTAAGACAAATTTACCGTGTTAGTGTTAAGTCCCATTATTTGGCTGTTGTCTCCATTCCCACCAAGCTGAATTGATATATGTGTGTGTGTGTGTATATGTATATATATTTTGTTTTCTAAATAATGCATAGAACAACTGTACTAACAAACACAATTTATAATTACAGTGCCAAAGTAAAATTCACGTATATTACCACAGTATAGTGTGACGACATAAAAACATGGTTTACTTTTTCACAGATTTGAGCATCTATCGCAGGAGTTATACTACACAAATGTAATACCTTTCATCCTGGTTTTCAATAAATATATTTTTTGTAACCATATATGCAGATAAACACAGCTAATATGCTATTTATTACTATTGTTGGGGGAAGGGAACTATGACTCACTCAAGGTTTTTCCTCTTGTGAGTCATGGCCCCTCCATGCCAGCTCGGCCAGTGTACCATCCGTAGTACCATTACCGATGTTTTATCAAGATGTGATAAAGAGGTACTTCTACATATGTTCATTTGTTATTTTTTATGTGCAAACATTGCAAGTAAATGTCATATTGTATCGCGATAGGGAAATGGATGGGAACATACTTGTGTGGGAAAGAACAAAACTTATCTTTTCTTTTCACTCTTTTTCTTTTCAGCTCTAAACTTGACTTCTCGGCTTCCGAAGCACTTTCTATTTACCTGAGACCATTCATAATGGTTTGGGAGCAGTATCTTCTATAGGTCTTCTGTCTAACTCGATTTTTTGTTTTGGTGGCAATTTTTCAACAGTAAGAACGTTCCTTCCAACCAAGCATGCTGCATAATCGCTGTTAAGACATCCTCTGATTTGAAATAAACTGTATTCTTCTCATTTGAAATGCAATGTGAGCATTCCTTTTCCTGGATTTCCACTTCATTAAACTCTTTTGGCACATGCTTGTGTTTATACATTTTTCTGTATTTTTGACATAGTTTCAAGACTGGGTTCTATACTTGGTGAATCGTGTCAGACATACTACCCTATCAAATAAAAGTAGAGAACAAAATCTCACGCAAGTTTCCATTTCTCGATTGTTTTAAATGTCACTAAACCTAATATATCCCTATTTTTAAAACATGTAAACAATATTGAGGACTACTTAGCTACTATAAACAGCTGCTAAAACACCCCACAGCATATGACCTGGGCCCAAGGTATGAGGTGTGTTTTTGCTGTGATCCAAATAATTGAGAACAACGCACTCGAGTGGCATGGGTGCCTGTTGCACATGCATATGTACCCTGAGCGTAATGTTTTGCCTGGGCAATTACCACCGGTATAAGGAAGAAAAGCTTACCTGCACTTCTGGTTCCCTGTCAAGGACAGTCTATCAGAATGCATTAACAGAAGACTATCTCCATGCACATCCAAGCCCGCAGAATTTTTTATTATACCTATGAAAAAAGCTATGAAAATAAAAGGAAACTGGGCTGCAGATGGCAACATTTTCTAAATATTCCATTCAGATAGCTAAGATGTATGCACAGTACATTTAACTAAAAAAAACACTGTTTTCCATTTTTTCCAACAAGTACTCCAATTTACACAGTGCTAAACACTGAGGGCGCCATTTATGAAACGTGTAGCATCACTGTGGGAAACCAGCGATTCAACACTTTTCAGTGCGCCCTCCCTGAAACACCATGGATGCGTTGTTTTTACAGTACTGCGCTCTATGTCGCAAGGATTGACAGATGGGTCAGGGATCCTGACGCATTGCTGGAGTTTTGTCGTAAGAATGAGGTAACTCCAGCAATGCATGGGGGACACCCATATTCATTGCACTGCCTCACCCTGACGCTTGCTGTGAGGCAGACATAAGGTTTTGAAGCAGTGGCATCTTAGAAGTGGTGCAGTGAAATCTGATAGATTTCACTGCACCACTTCTATGAGGCTTTCTTGCTGGGGAACGCCCACCCAGCATACATTATACCTGACGCAGGTATAATGTAGCGCTGGGATTTACAAAGTGATATGGCACAACGTGGCACATTATCACGCTGCGCAAAAGTGTTGCACGGGCAGCTATCCCATGAGTCAACTCATTTCTTGTAGTTTTTAGAAAGATCCCTAGTCACTGCTGCCTTCTTAAGGCTCTTTCTTGGCTTCATGTTTGTTAGGAGTTCTATTGGAGGCTGTGCTTTCACAATGCTTTCATTTTTGCCGAGGTAGTTGCCTTATTTTGTTTTTCTTTTATGCTGAACTTTTCTCAGTCCTCTCATTGGCCCACCATGTCTGTTATTGTCGACAGATTGTGCTCTTGTGGTTAGAAAAAAAATCATAGAAGGATGAACTCAAACTCATCCCCCTTCAGGACTCTCATTCTAATTTGAGATGCTCTTCCTGATGGCTCAGGTACATAAAGGGTGAGCACCTTATGTTCAGACAATGCCATTTAGGCGGTCCACAAGCACCAGCGGGAAGACTTGTTTCTCCTCATCTCACACCCACCACCTTAGGGCCTCTACACCCTCCTTTTCATCAAAGGCGTTCCCACTCCTGGTTGGCATTCAGGAATGCAAGGTTGAAGCACACTTCATCAAAGCATTCAGCTCTGAGGTACTCAAACTCCAGACATATCCTCTCAAAGTTCTGGTAATAATCACAGTTGCGATCTGCCACCAATGAGAGCCACAAATAGCAGAGAGTGTCACCCTTATCTCCATCAGCTTTGAGGGGTGGTATCTAGAAATCGAGCAAAAAGTGTAAATCATGGAGGTGTACTTTCTCTGTTCCTCTTCCTCATGAGCCTCAGCCCGACTCCAACACCACCTGCGAAGGACAGACCCAAAAACCACAGAAAAAACAAGGCCGAGGATGATGCAAAGACTCTTAAGAAAGGGAACAAGGATCAGCATTAATGCATTTAAAGACAAAAGGTCAGAAACAAGGCACCCAACACTGAGGGATCCTATTCCACTGCATGAAGAGCCTTTACAATGGGATATTTCTTCTTGATCCACTTCAGATAAGGCCATGACTGTTTGCTTTAGCCAAATGTACAGATTCTCTATTTTGGCTATCTAAAAAAAGACGGGTGGTTAGATAGTAATATTTTCTGTAGGAATGTTATCTTTCATTTTGTTTGTGTTTTTCATATAAAACATTATGTAACATTCTCAAGTGATCCAGGCCATTGACAGAGATGTCCTGCTCTTAAAGGAGAGTATGCTTTGTTTTTGCTTTCATTTTCTTAGGCAAAAGGTATCATACCGGAGTAAATGCCAGCTACAGACATGGTCATTACTTGCACCCTGTACTAAATAAGCATTTTCTCCCTTTGCTCCTGTCTCTGATCTATTGGCTAAATTCTAGAAAGGCAAGGATAAGGGGGGGAGTGGCTTCCTGCGTAAACTACAGCAGAGAAGTCAAGGAGAATGAAAACTTGACAAACGCTTGCGTGTTGGAATAAAATCTAAGATATGGATGCGAGGGATTTCAAAGGTGGGAAGCTTGTGAAAGCTAGATTTTAGTGTAGTTTGTAGGCAGAGAGGAGAGTTATGAGGGAGGTGATTGAATATGGTTGTTTGATGATTTTAGATACAAAATAAAGAAAAGAAACAGTGAGGTAATTGGAGGCAGAGGAGAAATTAGCAATCAGCAGTGACTGACTGACCCCGTTTATATTTGTATTGCTCTGTCCTCCAAAGGTCTTATTCCTGTGGTCCACATGTCCTATTCCAGCAGTAAATAGGTCTTGTTACAGCCATCTATAGGTCTTAGTGCAACAATATATGAGATTGCTGCAGAATTCCAAATGAATTGTTTCAGTCTTGCACAAATCCTCTTGCATCCCCCATGGGTCTTGTTGCTATTCATTGCAGGTATTGCGATCAGCTTTCATCTGCCTTGTCGGAGCCCATCACTGGTCATGTTGAAGCCCTTCATTGGTCTTGTCACAGTGTTCCAGGGTCTTTCTGCTGCCCTCAAAGGGTTTATATCCAAGGCATCAAGGGTCGCATAGAGCCGACCACCAGTGTTTTAGCCCGCCACAGGTCTGGCTTCAGCCCTCCTCCGGTATAATTGGAGCACGCCATTGATCAAGTTGCATCCCTCCAAGGCTCTGTATTCAGGCAGACACACACAAACAAAGTTACAAAGGAGGGTGTGGCTGGCAATCTTGAGAAAGCCATCAATAAGCTTGTTTCAAGATAAGAGCAGAATGATACTTTTTGAAGTCCAGAAATGTAAGGCCTCCATTAGAATTATCCTTTTTCAAGGAGGACAAAGCTATTCAAGGAGACTTATTCCTCCAAAGGAATTTTGATAAGAAGAGATTTTTTTCTTTTCTTAAATAGAGATCAGGAATTTGAACTGGGATCATGGCAAAAGCATATATCACATGATGCACATGATGTGAGCATCATCTTGATAGAGTTAATCCTGCCCCACCAAGAGAGACAACGTGGATGCCAACCAGTAATATCATTCAATGTGACAAGAATATAATCAAAATTAAATTGTATAGTGTCCCTGATAGCCTGTGAGAAATACAGCTCTAAATACTTAATTTATGTAGGTTGCCAATTGAAAACAATTTGATCAAAAATATGCTTATTGAACAAAACATCTAAAGGCAGTACCTCACATTTATCAGCATTAAGGCGATACCCAGACAGCTGGGAAAACGTGGCAACTTGCTGAAAGAACAGAGGAAGGGAAGTGGCATGATTAGTACATAAAAGGAGAATGCCATCAGCATAGACTGACATCTTAATTTGTTGGGACCCAAACTGAAAGCCTGGTATGTGTGCATCTTGTCTGATTTTGGTCAGAAAGGGTTTCAACACAATAATAAACAAGAGAGGTGATAATGGGCAACCTTTACGCACTTCTTTAAACAAGGGGAAATAAACTGAGAGTCTGCCATTAATAAAAATTGCGCATTAGGACTTTTATATTACAGAGACATTTGAGCAATCAGTTTAGGTAGAAAACCGATCCATTGGAGTGCCTGAAACATAAAATCCCACTCAATCCTATTGAAGGCTTTTTCTGCATCTAATGCAATAGCAGTGATAAGATGATCTAGTGTAGAGACTTTACTCAGGATGTTAAAAAGACTCAAGCATTTTCAGAGGCCAATCTACTTTCCACAAACCCGGATTGCTCAGGACCTCAGGGCCAATAGTCAGGCAAAATAGGGTCAATACATTCTGCTGACATTTTTGCAAATAATTTATAATCAGTATTAATTAACAAAATGAGATAATAGTTCTTACACTGGGAAAGATCTTTAGTTTCCTTTGGGATTAAACAAATAATGGCCTCCTTAAAAGGACCCTGAGATGCCCTGTTTGTAATGAAGGTGTTAAACAAAAGTAAAAGGTTGGGGAGGAGAAGCTGTGCATAATTACTATAAAATTCAATAGTAAAACCATCAGGGCCTAGGGCCTTCCCTCTTCGTAACACAGAAACAACATGAGTGATTTCTGAAAGTAAAATATCTGTCCCTAATGAACCAAAATCAATATGTTGTGAAGGAGGGGAAGCAATGAATTGGTGAATATAAGTTTGTGTTAAAGTTAATACATTTGTTTAAGATATATTTATCTTTAAAGAGAGTATTCCCTCCAGTATTGTGCAGTGATTCTATTCTGTTCCTGTCTTTCCTGACCTTCTAATGGTTTACAAGCAATGCCTCCATTTTATTTTGACCCCCAGAATATCATGCACTACTCTTTAAGTTAGGAGGAAAAGCTATTTGAGGTTAATCTTTCAAAAGTAATTTTTGACATCAAAAAGGTGTTGCAATGAAATCTTGTTTTTAAAGTGATAGTAGGTATACTCCGATTTCTTAATCTTAATAACTGATTTGACAGATTCCAATTTTTTTTGTTTCGACAAAATTTATTTTAAAGCCTCTTGCTGAAGCTTTAAAAGCATCCCAAGTCATTACAAAACAAGAATCAGACATATTATTTGAATAAAAAAACCTCAGAAACAAATGTTTCAAATCGAGTTGTAAATTTAGTATCTAAAAGTAATGAATTATTAAAGCACATGTGGAAAGAAAAGTGAGAGATCAAAATCTGTAAACATTGGTGCTTCTTCTAATAAAAAAAATTGATCCTATATCCGAATGAAGGGCTTCCTGAGTTAGGAATTTATTGGGAGAAAGGTAATCTATTCGAGATTGGAAATGATGAGGTGCTGAGAAAAAAGTATATTCCCGGACATCTGGTTGGCATAACCTCCATATGTCAACTAACGATGCGCGATGAATGGTTTACTTAAATTGTGAGTACATCTTAGTGTTTACATTCATGGCTGTTAAATTACTATATAATATAGAATCATAAAGTTGATTACAGTCAACTTATATAATGCAATCACTAATTTATTGACACAAATTATCTGAAATCCTAAGCCAAAGCGAATTGTCAACAGAGCCTGGGCCAGATATATTAAAATAGTAAGGGGAAAATTATCAACAAGCAGTTTAACAAAAATCCATTGACCCTATGAATCAGATTATTGGCTTACAGTTTTTATGACAGAGGATCAATACTAATTTTTCTTTCCCAGAGCATGGGAAGAAAATACAGCACCCACCTAACATATTTTTAATTTAGCAGTTCCAAAATCAGAAAGGTGTGACTCTTGAAGCAAGGCCACATCTATTTTGAGGTTGGTGAGATAGGATAAAACCCTCTGCTTCTTAGCAAGATTACCTAACACTTTAATGTTCTACAAAGTAAACCTGAACGTAATTCTAGAATAACAGCATGCACAATTAGTATGTCTACAGCACCAAAGATAATATAGAAATTAAACAAATATTGGGGAAAGTCATAGTTGACGTTTAGGGAGAAAAGGATAGAGGTCATGATAAAGTGAATAGGGAGTGGGAATTTACCACAACATAAAGACAGTACAAGTCATTCCATTCAAATGAAGACCAAAAACCATACATGCAAAACACAAAATGAGAGGGAGGGTGGCAACAGCAGAAAAAGGTGAGAACATCATCCAAACTCCTCAGGATGGCATGGCTGCATTGATTGGATGATGATATAATGTAACGGTGAGGCCAAAGGGAAAACAAGACGTGAAGACAAAGATCTGTATCATAAGGGGAAGAAACATATGACATTAAACCATGTTATATGAGAAAAACTGTGTACCGATAACCTATAAGAGAAAGTCATAACCTAATAAAATATAAAGGAGAAAACAAGAGTAAGAACAAGTTAATTTTCAAGTAATTTTTGAAGTGTCCATATCATCTCATTTGTTCTGTTGAAGAAATTTCTTAAGTACGGCAGGCACCTCATAAGCTGTTGTTTTGTCTTTGTATTTCACTTTAAACAAGCATGGATGGATTAGGCCAAAATCTCACATTAATAGCCCTCAAATGAGAACCAAGTCTCTGAGCTCTCTGTATGTTGAGGGCCGTGCTGGTACACATATCTAGAAGCTTTAGAAGAAAAGATTAGAAAAACAGAGTCGGGTCACAACCTTCCGTATTTTCAGGGAGACCATATATGCAAAGGTTATTCCTGCAACTTCAACTTTGAAGATCCTCAGTGTGCTTTTTGAGTAGAGAGATCTCAAATTCTAGATGGGAAATACCTGTTGCTGCATGTTAACAATCATCCTTTTTTGGTCCATTAATAAAACTCGCGCCTCCAATGAAGACAATTTATCATCTAAATGTTGAAATGTTTAGGTAGTCTCCGCCATAAAAGGTTTCAAGGAGTGGATTTTTTCAAGGATCACCTCCATGGAGGCTAGCAAATGCTTTACTGGAGAAGGGGGTGGGGGCTTTTTTAGTCTTTTATTTGACCTCATAAACATCTTACTTAATGAAAAAGCTTTCAGAATGGAACCTGTATGGGATTCAGGTTTCTGAGAAGCAACATCATCCATGTTGTTATAGATAGTCTGAGTCTGAGAGTACACTGTTATTGGAGGTACTAGAAAGTTTGAGGTTTCATGTTTTCCCCATCTAAGTGGACTTCCCAAAAACACGTGAGACAGGAGATCAGAGCACACTGGAGGTAAATATAATATATATAAAAAAACCTTCTGTTAGAACTGGAGGTGTCTAGTTGGCTGAGGTAGGTACCTTAATACAAATAGGGACCCTTGCTTCTAGTCAGGGTAAGGAGGGACACACTCTGGTAGCTTGGCACAAGTAGCCAGGCTTATCTCCAAGGCAATGTGTAAAGTATTTGCAACCACACTCCCAGTAACACAGTGATAACACCACAAATGGACACCACACTGGTTTCATAAAAATAGCGGTACCTTTATAAAAATGAATACGATGAGACCAAACGATAGAAATCCAACATATGCGTATTCATAATATTTTGCTTTGCCGGTTATTAGGCCAGCAATCACTTGTAGGTTCTTGCAGTATTAATGAGCAATTGACGATCTCTTATGCAGTCCTAATGCAATGCTATGCAGTTCGTAATGTAGTAATAACACAGTCCTTAATGCAAGAATCCGTCAGTTTGTAATGCAAGAACAATGCGGTTCGTAATGCAAGAATCAGGCAGTTCGTAATGCAAGAATAATGTAGTTCGTAATGCAAAAATCATGCAGTTTGTAATTCAAGAATAATCCAATCTGCGCGGTCAACTAGGGCACCACTAGGCCCCCACAGCAGAGACAACTGTTGCAAGCTTAAAGGGGCGGCCCCGGTACTGCTTGGCAGGTACGGGCCGCTCGGCGACGCTGTAGCCGGACGGGTTACGGCACTGCCTTTTCCTTATTGATGATCTTGGGTAGATTCCTTTCGACGAACAATGATCACAGTCCCTTTCACCTTGTAGCATTTCTTAGCTTCAAGAAATCCTTTAGCATGTTGCGGCTCTGGCCAGCGGCAGCAATCTTTCCTCACAGCCTCAGTTACGATGACGGCTCGGGCCACTAACAGAAATGCAGCAGCGTGGACCATGTTTTAACCTGCGGGGGCAATGCGGTCATAGGGCATCTCATAAACAGCACCACGGACCACAAGGCAGTCTCAGGCATGCAAAAAGCACACGCACACAGCGTCACTGAGACACAGTCCTTAGTTTCAAGTAAGCCTTTAACATGATGCGGCTCGGGCCGCGGGGGCCATCTTTACTCACAGCCTCAGTTACGATGACAGCTCGGGCCACAAACCACAATGCAGCCGCATGGACGATATTTCACTCTGCAGGGGCAATGCGGTCACGGAGCACCTCGTAAACAGCACCACGGACCACACGGCAGTCTCAGGCATGCAAAAATCACGCGCACACAGCGTCGCTGAGACACACTTGGAAACTTTTATGTTCCTGAGTTTCCACAACAGGGGACCAGCTCTCCTCGGGCCCTTGGAGACAAGTTACTTCAGGACACAGCACACAGTAAAGTCCTCTCAAGCAGGGGGACACAGCACACAGCAAAGTCCCTTATCCTCTCCTCAGTCAAAATAGGCAAACTGCAGGCCAGCCCCAGAACACACAGCAAGGGCGGTCCTTCTCTTCAGTCTCTTCAGCTGTTCTTTTTTGGCAGAGGTTCCTCTTGATCACAAAGTAGTTTCAATCCTTTTTCAGTATGGATTTCAGTCTTGAGTTTAGGGTTTTCTGCTCTTACATTTATACCCCTAAATGCCTTTGAAGTCTTTGTGTTCAGGGGGCTCTGCCCCGATCCAAACCATTCCTGGGTATCTTCCTGCCAGTGCACACCCTCTTCCTTTGATAGTCAGGGTCTGGGGCCCAGACGCTCAGCAGGAGGTGGAGCCATCCGCTGGGGGCAGTAACACAGCCCACTTCACATCCAGGGGGCTACTCCATCCCCCACATCAAACACAGGTCAGCCTGTTGCTGTCTCACCTACTCCTCCCTTGGGTCAGGACACTTCCCAGACCCTGTCACATCCAAACCCAGACAGGCAATACACAACCAGGCAGAAGCACACAGTATGGTTTAAGACAAGAAACCAGCCACTTCTAAAAGCGTGGTTTCTAAACACACAATTCAGAAACCATCTTCACAAAAAGATGTGTTATTAAATTCTGAGTTCATGCACACTAAACTCCATCTCTCCATCTTATGCCCATGGGAAGATATGCTGGAAACATGGGACACAGCATTCCCCATTCTGTCCTATGGGCATGATGGCCTTGCAGCAGTCAAAAACGAATTTGGCAGTATTTCACTGTCAGGACACGGTACACACCTCAGTACATGTCCTACCTTTCACATACACTGTACCCTGCCCAGGGGGGTACCATGGGCCTACTATAGGGGTATCTGATGTGCATAAAAAAGGGAAGGTAAGGCCTGGCAAGTGGGACAACAAGGCAGTTAACAAACTGCGTGCAGGCACTGCAGTGGCAGGCCTGAGATCTCTTCTTAGGGCTACTTGTGTGGGTGGCACAATTAGTGCTGCAGGCCCACTAGTACCAGCCCTGTCAAACATAGTGCACTTTACTAGGGACTTTACTAGTAAGGCAAGCATACCAATTATGGACAACCAATTACCATAACACTTTATACAGGGAGCACTTGCACTTTGACACTGATCAGCAGTGGCAAGGTGCCCAAAGCATCTAAGTCGGCAACATAATGTCAGAAAAAGGTCTAGGAGGAAGGCAAAATGTTTAAGGAACTTTATCCAAAAAGGGCCAAGTCCAACACCTTCTATTTAAGCATTAAGGTGGAGCAGATTAGAAAAAATGCCAGCTATTACCTTTCAGTAGTCCAGAGGCCAGTTAAAGGCTGATAAGTCAGTAGGGAACATAACAATATTTACTAATGTCTTTCACCGCAAACTGTTAGTCCTGTAAGGATTCCAAAGACCATCTAAGCAAAATAGGAGTAACATCTGAGAAAAAACATAATTAAAGTTTTTTTAAACTGGCTGGAACATGGTCAAAATGTCATTCCAATCATATTCATAGAGTATCTGAGGGCATTATGAGGCACACTTAAGTTTGCTGATGGAAAGTGGCATGCAGCAGGATTGGGAATCAAGTGAGGAATGCGCACGCCGCCTTTCAAAATGGTGGGTAGTGACCTCTTGGTGTTAGGTAAAATCCCCCATGGCCAGCCACAAGCAAAAACAGGCAGAAACAGAGCATAAAGCAGCTCTGACGACTCACCAAACATTCCGGAGGAGACGTGCACTTGTGTGATCTATTGAGCAAGCGTTGGAGCGGTCTGACGAGTGGAAAAGCTCCCTCTACCTACGATCACAAGAGCTCAGTGAGGAGCCAACATCTTGTTTGGCGCCATAAAGTTGGGTTGGGTATGAGCCATTTGAGAGAGATTGCTTTCTGTCACATACTTTTGGCCAAGTGTTGGATCTGTTATCCTTAAGGTGGTCTCTCCCCCAACTTTGATCCTTTTGCCTCCAATTTGTGTTGCATCTTTTTGTGGCCTTAGGACTCTAACCACTTTACCACTGCTAGCAGTGCTAAAGTGCATGTGCTTCTCCCCTAAAACATGGTGACATTTTGTATATACCTGATTGGCATATATAATTTATTTCTTAGACCCTTTTAAATTGGTATACCATACACTCAGGATCTGTAATCTAAATACTACTAATAGACCTGCAGCACTGGTTGTGCCCCCACACAAGAACCTTTCAAACCTGTCTTATGCCTGCCATTGCAAGGCCTGTGTGTGCAGTTTACTGCCACTTTGATTTGCCATTTAAAACACCTTGCCAAGCCTTAAACTTCCCTTTTATTACCCATACGTCTCCCCTAAGGTACTCCCTCACTGACACTAAGGGCAGGGTGCTGGATACCCAAAAGGCAGGACAATACACTTTTAAGGTGTATATATGTTCTGGCAGTGACAACCAGCTCAATTCATTTTTCACTGCTGTGAGGCCTACTTCTACAATAGGCTAGCATTGGGGATTTCTTAAAATACCTTTTAAGCTGCAATTCTTGATTGGAAAAAAGTAGCTACTTCATGTGTAGTATCTTTGGAATAGTGGTGATAAATCCTTTTTAATGGATTTAACATTACCATTCTAGAAATGCCACTTTTAGCAAGTGACCATTTCTCTACTCTTTAATTTGCTGTGCGTGCCCTGAAGCCTGTCTCCAATACAGGTCACGGCTGAGTGACAGCTACACTTTGTGTATTCCCGCCACAACCCAGGAAGGGCTGGTTGTTAAAGAGGATACTATTGTCAAAATAAGGGACCCCCTGGAAGTACTAGAAGTTCCTAGGACAGGGAAAATACAAATATGAACAGTAACAAACCTAGGCAACTAAAGGGCAATAATTACATATCAAGCCCTGTATGCAAAAACTTAAATAAGTATTTGGACTCAGAGTACAGCACATTCAAACTAAAACTTCCATTTTATTGATATAATTTCATATATAAAATTAAAACATTCTGACATAAACATAAATCACTCAACAACCATAATACATCATAACAGACAATTTGAAATTACAGCCAATTATACATAACCAATAATTACAACTGAAAAAAAATCAATATTTCAATATGACATGACAAACGACAATCAACAGTAATCTTGTTAATGTGAAGGAGTGGCTGAGATGGTGAAAAGATCTTGATTTTCTCTACGCGCGCTTCGGCGTTCAAGACGCCTTCTTCAGGAAAGCCACATTAATTCCTAAGCAGACATTAAAGACAAAATAAAAAATATATACATATCAGACAAAATGTACACTGAGTCTGCTGATAAGGATAAAAATATTAGCAAAAGCTAAATGTGCGAACCTTAATTGACACTCTGTGTATAATGCCGAGACCGACATCAGAAAAAAAGAACAGATAACAAGGAAAGTGAGGGAGAATATACCTCTCCCTCCTTTAGTCCAAAGAATCAGAAAGACCAGCGTGTCAAAGTTAATGAACTAATAGTCGACTACAGAGGAATTTCCCTGAGTGCATTGAAAAACATAAAATACAACAGTGAAATAAAAAAAAAACAGCAGCCACATGCTTACCCACTGTGAAGTTTAAACAAGCCCAACGTGAAACAGATCAGAGTTAGACTATAATGAAGACAAAACTTACCCATGTCCAATATAAAAGGATGTGAAACAGAAAAACTAAGTCAAATAACTGAATAGTAAAGGAAATTCTGAAAGAAGAAAGAAACTAACCTTTTAGATGAAGAACGCAGCGACAAGCTAGATGATATCTATATAAATTAAATAATGGAGGTACGTCAACTGATAAATCTGAGGCAGTTAAATCTAAGTTGCCACAATCAATTCAATAATACTTGTAAAGACCGATTTGTCTACAGGTATGGAAAAAAAGGAGAAAGAAAGAAAAGGGTGCATCAACAACTAAATAAAGCAATTCGATTTCATAAAATAGTGCTATCATTTGTCTTCAATAAATATAATCACCTGATAAATGACAAGAATCCAGACATAATATATATGTTTACATAATGTTGATGAGGTACTTGATCCCAAGTAACCACCAAACAGAATTCCAATTATTTAACATATAGATAAGACTATCTGGAAAAGAATGTACCCTAATTTTCAAGAATGAAAATATCATTATGTGAAAATATGCAGACTTAGATAATGAGAACTTGAGCACGATAATATCTTACATTTGGCAAAGTATGACAACTTGCAGGGTTGGATATTCAGTCCCATGCAAGACAGTAAATGCACAGGCCAAAGAATATGTGAAACTCACACTGTGAAAAGAAAAAAGTTTTGAATAATTAACAGTAAAATGAATTATGTATAAAATTAGCCTTCTAATCTTATGTACAAGACATACAGCTTCTGTAGTAAATGCTTATCCAATCTCGTTGAGAATGTTCCCAATAAAGTTCGCCAATATTTTTAAATTTGTAATTTTAATTTAAGTTTTACATAAATACGTTATACATTGTCTCTTAAATTAAGCCTGACTGCTCAGTGGCAAGCTTCCAGAGAGTGAGCACAAGTTAATTTAGGGTGTATATCTGATGTACCCTGACTAGAGTTGTGGTCCCTACGTAGACAGGGTGCAAACCTCTGCCAACTACAGACTCCATTTCTAACACCAAGCAACATACACTAAGGAATTATTGGACGATGCTGATAGAGCTAGATTTCATCAAGATTAGGCATCGCTCTGTTTTGTGTGTCAGACAGATTGCATTTAAAATGGCACACAGATTTTGGTGCAAGTAAAAACACATGGCACATGAAACATGAAATGAGGCCTAGTCAAATGTTTTTTTAAAATTAGCACTTTTGGTGCATGCAAAGTGAAAGACATGCAATGAGGTCTGGTCAAAAAGCTTTCATTCTGAAATACTTTCATTTAAAACCATGCTCAATTGACAAAACAAGGGTGGTAAATATGTGTTTCGTTTACATTTAACCTCACTATAGAATGTACATTCAATGTAAAGAATGTTTTTTTTTTAACTATTAAAGTAGCACATAATTGTGCTGAATTAACATGTGTTTTTGCAGTGTAGAAAACTCGTGATTTCAGTTTCCTCTTTAGCTTTGAAGATCTACACTCCCTATTCCTGTCTCAAGAGGCTTTGGCTTTGTTGCATATTTAGACAATACATATTCAGTTCATAACACATCTTTGTATAATGTATTAATTAATCAACCATGCACCAACACTACACATGGGGCAAATGCATTTTGCATGAAAAGATATCTAAAAAATTAGAGCATGTTGCTATGAGTATGTATTAACTGTTTGCGCTTAGAAAATTTGTGCCGGTGCATGTTTTTGCTATGTTGTACATTGTACATTTTTGCATGATGTGCACAAATAATAGAAAAGCTGCCTTAAGCTAATAGCTTTTGCTAGGTAATAACTAATACAGGGTACTAGAATGGGGAAGGTAAACATAATGGGTTTTATTTGGTAAATTAATATTCTTTTGTGTTTGTTTTGATTTTGGGCCCACCATAAAATGGCTGCCTAGGAATCCAGCATGGCTGAGAATTGTCAGCAGTGTGCTGAATGAGAGACGCATGCACAGAAGATTGTGCTAGCTGCATGAACTGCCAAGTGCCTCAAGTGAAGACACATGGGTCAAGGCCACAGTGAACTGTACACTCCTGTCATCGTGCCAATGTGCCAGTGTTTGTGGGAGAGTGTCATCCCTGCGTGCGATGTGAAAGTGAGAAGGAAACAGACCGATCCATTTTTTCTGTTAAATGTTGCAATATTTGTATGATTATTGATGGTGAAACATATGACTTTGTTAAGCCTTAATGTTTCCTTTGTTAAAATGGTAGGAGTTGGATTTGCAATGAGAACAGGATGGTGAGACCCTCATGTCACCTATGCTAACCAATCACAGTGCGAGTTTCTACTGAAACTGCAACATTATTAGTGTAGTCAGCCAAGAATTAGAGCATAAATAAAGACCCCTTAGGGGGCGTGTCGGACTAGAAGAGATAGGAGGAGAGAGGAGAGGGAGCAGATGAGACCAGAAATCATATGGGTTAGGTACGTGAACGTCACGGGTGCAGCATGGGAGGAGATTGCGTTCGAGGAGAGACAGAGGGAGGAGGGGGCAGAGAGTCATAGGCTAGCCTTGCACTTCATATTTTTGGCAAGGTAGATCACATTCCTCTGTGGACTTGTGAAGGGAGGGCAGCCTCTCTGTGTGAGAGACAGATGAACATACCAGAGCAGAGAGAGCACCTGATGGACCAGGTTTAGATTTAGATGCTAAAACTCTAAGTTTATGCTTTGACTAACTAACTAGTTTTGAAAAGATGTATTTGTCTTATGCATTTATTTCTCTTTATGTGAGATTTTTGCCAATTATTAATTATTGATTAGCCTTGCAAAACTCCCTCTTGAATTATATATTCCTGAACTATTTAAAGAATTCTGACTGACATTTGATGCCTCATTCCCTTCCTTTATGGAATGCCTTGTATTCAGTCTGTAATATGTTCTGCATTAATTCTATTTTTTCGATTTTCAATTCTGTAACCTGATTGATATTTGACTTATGAGTAAAGGGCCAGAGAACTTTAACTTTTAACTAGAACATAAAACCCTTTAAAAATATTCACATCTCTCTTTATTGACTTAAATATTAATTGCATTTTAATTTTTTATGTTTATGTAAAGTCTCCTGAAGGTGATACACGGTGGCAAAGGTCCAACACCTTTAAAGCGGTAAACTAGAGGTAAATGAAGTTTTGCATTGAGAAATTACCGTGAAATTACCGCTGGATCACTGTCTTGCTGAATTCAAAACTCTGCCATACCTATTCGAATGACTCTTGGTCTCAAACTGAGGATTAAATTATCAACTCATTAAGGTATTAATAATAGTGAAACAGATTTTAACACACAGTAACAACAGAGACAAGTAAAACTGCAAACCATGAAGGTTTATTAATACATTAGTAAAATTAAAATTTTTATTCGGATCAGCGTATGTGAATATAATCCAAACAAGTCAAAGGCAAATGCAAAGACAAGTGATTTATCGACCAAATAGCCAAATTACAGTAGAGTCTGTTCACCTGACTACGCTACAGTTTTGGGCTGAGTAGGGGATTTCATAGGCAGCAGATATCAGCAAGTATAAGCTCTCAAATAGAACTGAATGAGGTTCCAATACGGACAAGAAGAAATTTACTCACACAATAAACTATCTATAAAGGTAAGGTAAAAAGGAGTATGGGTTTCAAAAGGAGGGAAAGGGACTTCCACCTCTAAAGATGAACAGAAGTAAGTCTAGCTAAGATCTTTAACTCACAATTAAACATGAACCTTCAAGTAGGAATAAATTACACAGGTTCCCACAGAGAACAAACTGTGGTAATCACTTCTGTGCTCTGCTTATGGTAATCATAGCTGTGTCCTGTTGAGCACAGCTGTGAGTGACACTGTGATGTCATTTGCTGTGGCTTACCCAGGTGATGGAATGTGGCTCAGAAGGGGAGAGATGTGACAGTTGGAGGGAGAGCAGTTAATGGATGGATGGGATCTTCTATGGATAAACAAACTTGAACTCGGGCAGTTCTCCTAGTCTTTTTCTATCACTTCAATGATGAGTGAAAGATTATCCTGAACTGCCACAGCAACCAATCAAAATTAAACATTCACAGTGAACACAGTGTCAGCCCATTTCACATGAGTAATGCAATAAGCTGTTTCAGCCCCAGGACCTTCAGAGATATCAGACAAAGGGAGGACTTCATCTGAAAATACTGTCCAAATCATTAAGTGACAAAAAACAACCTTCACATAAAATCTTGCAATAACACTACAAACTAACGAGGGAACACAATGAGCTCATATCTGAAATGAGAAGGAATATTTCATTACATTAATATGGAGTCCTTTAAAATGAGGTGTACAATAAATGTTGCTAAGTTTACTGTGGACATAGCCTAACTATTGTTAACTATTGTCACAGATTATGGTCAGTCGAAATATGGGAATATACAACAATATGTGTAATGAATGATTATGCATGTAATACATTAGCATGTCATTAAATGCAAATGAAAAATAGTGACACTGTGCCACCATCACACAAAACATTCACAATTTTTCTTCATGACAGTTCAGAAGCCAGTTACTGTCTTCCCCTTCTGACTTCGGCATGTTACGGCTAGATTCCTCCAGCTACTTTAACTTGTCACAAGCACAGTCCTGACTCTCTTCCCATTATGTTACCTTTTTTTCTTTTTAATAATTTGCTCTTAACTGCTTTCTCTCCTCCCTTCTGCCTTGAATCCTTTTTTTCTACAAAAACATCAAATGAATGAATGAAGCAAAAACAGACAAATTACACTGCACCAATGAACAATAAGGATCTAACTATGGGGCCTAAAAGCCCACTATCAAGCCATCTAAGCCATCTGCCTTTAGCAGAAGATCCTTTCCAATTGCTTCCCAGGCATGGGTCTCTTCACATTCTTTTAAGGGGTATTCTTAACATAATGTTGTTGATCTTCATGCTCTTATCTGGTACATTTGGAAAGCATCTTTGGATGCGTAGAATTTTACAGGCTCTGCATTCCTTTGCGAGTAAAATGTCTAAATGTAAGCCTATTCTGCAAAACTGTAGCTCTATTAACAACAAATTCTGTATTAATGACTAAGGGCACATCAACTGTGATGGTTGCACGTTTATGTACTAAGGTAGACAGCCTTCTAATCCTCAGATCATTCAAAACCACTCCAACAGAAGGGATTATAGCCTCAAAAATGTCACCTGGTATTTATGAAGCTCTACGCCTAAACCTCCCAGGTATCTCAATTCCCTGGTCACCTAATCTATCTACATGGTACACACTGGGGAACACTACAGATAACTATCACCTTCCAACCCAATTAGCAAGAAGCTTGAAATATACATTGTTTATACACACAGAGTAAACTCCAAGAATGACAGGGTTATTTTCAGCAAATATCTGATCTGTATAACCTAAAACTTCAAATATATGCAGGCAGATCAACTAGGAAAGCAAAATATTATCATTTATTTTCATGAAACATAACTTTCTGTGGTGGTTCTAGTCTAGATTCAACAGTGGTTGAATTCTGAATGTTTTATTTTTGCCATCTACCTAACCCATACATCTGTCGACTCATTCCCTCCCTTCTGTACCTTCAATGCAATTTCTTCCCTTCTAAACAGTTTTTAAAAACTTATCAACCGTACTCAAATTTAGAGGTCATATTTTGACTGTGGGCTCGGGCAGTGTCAAGCTTAACTTGGGATATAAAGAAGTGGCACACAGCATCCAAACTGAGTATTAGAGTGAGGATTCAAATATTTATACATCTTAAAGAACCAAATCATAACTTGAAAAATAATATTTGAGATGATACAGAGCTCAAAATTATGCTACATGATATACCGTAAGTAAGTGGAATGCGGTGAAAGGTCGAACCTTCTGAGGCAGATGGGTACAGACATAACAATACTTTGCATGCATTAAGTGATAATACTCAAGCAAAAAATTGAAAAACACGTTTGCTGTACAATTTCTCTTAGGACTATTGTTATTGTAGTCATTTTAGGTCCAAACTAGGCTGCTCTTCTACAGAGGTAAGTGTAGGTTCAGAATTAAGAGAAACTTGCCAGCAGTGGAAGTCAAACTTATTAATAACCATATCATAAGAATTACAGAAATGATTGATACTATTACCACTATTGCTCTACGCTGGTTTAGAGAAAAGATCAACATAGTTTCTTGTGAATCAGAAAGGACAAATGTAAGATTTAAAAATAAGAAACAATTCTATTAAAATCTTCTATTTGTGTAAGTTCTGCAAAACTGTAGATTTATTCACTACGAACATCAAGTTTAGTTCCTTCAAAGCCAATCTCTATTCCTATGTCAATTGTCTTCTAAAAGTGCATTCTCACTTTTTTACCAGTGCCTGGGCCCTAAAGGTAATCACAAAGTTCAATCTAAAAGTTCAGTGATTCAGAAATATTCATTGACTTCAGATCAGTCAAAATCAAATATTCAGCCACAGTCCAAATGTGGCAACCTTAATCATGAATGTTTTTCAACATTAATCTGTTGGTACTCAGCATCATAGGGTCTTAAGTCAGCTTCAATTTCAGCATAGAAGCTCCATTCATGAGTTGAGCAACTCTGACTAGGTACCCGTGTTCTTCATGTCATCATACTACTCGTTGTTCCCTGTCGCTGTCACTTTGCTCACTTATCTCTTTATCCTTGTTGATGGTGTCCAGGATGCTTTCCTCAGATATGAAAACATTATGTCTCTCACAACCTCCATGGCCAATTTTTGTTTCTTAGCCCTTTTCTGGTGCCACTGCTTGTCGCTTTCCAGGCTCAGCATCAGCACTTACAGCTTCTTCAGATCAAGCATATGTGGCTACTCTGGGCTTATTCATCACAGGCCCTGCACTTGTCTCAAGCTGACTTTGAGTCACTTGTGCACACTACTTGTCAGGACTGGAGTTGAGAGAGTCAGATTCCCCCGATTACAACTACTACACGGTAGTCAGACCAGAGTGGGAAGAAGGAAGCGGAGACGTGTGTCTGCTAGATCACTTTCCGCTTTCCTTCGGTTACTATTAGTTTAGGTAGTCGCTTAGTTCCATCCCCTTCCCCTCCTTAAGATGGCCGCTGGTTGGTTCATCACTTCCCAGTTACTTCCGCTGTGGCTGCGTTGCAGTGTTTCATTTTTGATTTAGTGCGCACGTGGCCAATACGCGGCGCACTTCAACCGTCAAACCCTGTGAAGAGGCGGTTTTCGTCTGGAGTTCCGACTCTTTCCCTCAGGTTATTTTCAGTCGGATTTTTGGGAAGTTCAGCAAGTGTTTCCCTGTTTTGTGACTTCCATTTGGCTCAATGAGCGGAGCGTATTTTTTGAGGGAAATCTCCACAGCGTATCCTGAGAAGTTTTGTCAGCGAGAAGCGGAGATTTTAGCTGTCAGCATTTTCTGTGACTTCGTTCTTCTGAAAGTAAGGAGGCAAGGTGGCAAGAGGGAGGCTATGACTTTTGAGAAGTAAGTGCAGCCTCTCATTCAATTTGCTGTTGCCACATCTTTCCAGTGCCTTTATTCCAGAGACAGTTGTGTAATGAATTCAGTCATTCAGAATCAACTACGAGTTCCAGCCAAGTCCTGCAGTAGTTCGATTTTCTAGTAGAGAGGCATTTTCAGTCATCTTAACATTGACTCCAGAGTACCTGAAAATAAAAGAGACTTGTGAGGAGAACTTTCATCAAGTAGAGACCTATCTACTGGCCACAAAGAGCTTCCTAGTAGTATATTGATATATATATATATATATATAGAGTATACATTAGTTCTGTAACCTATTGTGGAGTACCAAACTTAAAAAGAAGACTCATTACTACTTCAACTCCACCTTCAAATTCAGCGATAGATTCAACTCTCTCAGATGGTAGACAGGTAAAGATAGTTACTAGAAAGGGTAAAGGGTGGGGAAGGTCTTGGGTAGTTTTGGTTCTCACATGTGAATTTCTATTACAGGAATAGTTGCATGCCATCCACCCACACCAACTTCCACCTATGAGAATCTCGCTGAAGTTGTATAGAGAGCAGCTACCCACTGTATCTGGACAGGTATAGTGTAGAAGGTGGTAATTAGAACTTTGTGAGTTAGTAGAAGTAGAGCAGTAGTTAATGAGTTTTCTTTGCAGGATCCTTGACGAAGAGGTTTCGAGGCCAGTCCAGGAAGAACGTACAGTGCTGTCTCTCTTGTCTGTCCAATTCCCCTTTCCCCCTCACTGCTGCTCGTGAGCCTTAGAGTTCGCGGTAGCGGAGTAGGGGAGTGGAGAACCAGCATCTGCTCCTGTGGATTAAGAACTCAGCTGAGGAACTTGACAGATTGAAGTGCCTTAAAACTGAATTTTCCACCTGAGCACGATGGCTGAGGGAATTGATGTCAAGGCCCTAGCCACAGTATTAGATAGTATCCAAAAACAGTTAACAGATACTATGGAAGAGAATAGGTCCCTGAGAGAAGAAGTTAGGAAGTCAGTCTCAGATGCTAGTCATTTGCGCCAACAGTTTGAAGAGTTTTCTGGGGGAATTCGTTTACCTGTCAAGGAAGATAAGTCCCCCTCTTTCGCTCCCGCCCCATCTGCGGCGGAACTCACTACACAGGTGATCCACGCAATCTCGCCCACTATCCCTTTGGCAGCCCCTGAGAGATATAGTGGGGACCCGAATAAGGCCCAAATTTTCCTCACACTATGCTCCTTACACTATCTCTGTCGGCCCATAATATTTAAGGAAGATCAGTCAAAGGTGGCGTTCATGCTGTCGTACCTGAGTGGAGATGCCGCCGCTTGGTCCATGCCTTTGGTAAATAACAATGATCCCATTTTATATGGTTTTGAAGAATTCAAGAAAGAGTTTCTACGGATTTTTGACAGGCGGTCCATTTCTCAATCTACTGATAATGAATTATTAGATCTGAAGCAGGGGAATCGAGAATTAGTTGCGTATTTGGCGCAATTTAATAAATTAATTGTTGAAACTAACTGGCCAGAAGCAAAACGTGCGGCAATCTTTTATCGAGGTCTCAAGGATGAGATCAAGGATGGCCTATCTCAGATCCCAAAACGTCCCACAGAGGTTTCCGAATTGATTGACCTTGTCCTTCAGATTGATCAGCGTCAGAATGAGAGGAAGAATGAGAGGAGAAGGGAAACTAGGTTTATCCCTCCTCGTTTCGACAGAATGAAGGCAGAAGGTGCTAAGTCAAGGGAAACGACTTCTGAAGATGAGCCTATGCAGATTGGTTCAGTGCGAGGACCCTTGTCAAAGGAAGAAAGGGAGAAGAGACGTCTGGGTAAGCTGTGCATGTACTGTGGGAATCCAGGTCATTTTGTGAAGGAATGCCAAAAGAAACCTAAGAACAATTCTTGGGTAAAAGATCGGCTCCACCAGTAGAAGGGGTTGCCCTGGTGGAAGCGAAGGAACAGCCAACTCCAGCTTTGAAATTAGCGGCAAACACCTTGCAATCTTCGGCCCCACATTTGATCTTATTGGTACGGATAAGGTTTGGTGGGCAAGTCAAGGAGGGGATTTCTGTCATGATCGATTCAGGGGCAACAGGAAATTTTTGTGACATTGGTTTTGCTAAGGCTCTTGGAATCGCATTCGTGAGAAAAGAACGGCCAGAGCCGGTACGAGCAGTAGATGGAACGAGTTTGTCCTCTGGACCCATAGTCTATGATTCTGAGGAAATTTTGTTGTATGGTCCAGGAAAACATTTAAGCTCTGTTCAATTCAATTTGATTGATGCTCCGCAATTCCAATTTATCTTGGGTCTGCCCTGGCTCACTGAGCATAACCCTCAAATAGACTGGGCTCAACGATCCATTCGCATGAATTCAGACTACTGTCTGCAACATTGTTTCCATTCAAATCCAGATACATCAGTTGCAACACTAGTTTCTCCGTCCCAATGTTTAGCCAGTATAACTCAGACCATTTGTGCAGTAGATACACAAGAAATTCCTCAAGACTATGAAGATCTCGCCCCAGTGTTCGATGAAAGAGAAGCGGAACGTTTGCCCCCCCATCGAGAGTACGACTGTCGAATTGAGCTGGAGCCTGGTGCCTCACTGCCCTGTAGCCGAATATATGCACTGACCGAAGCAGAAAATGTCCATCTGAAGGAATATCTGAGTAGATACTTGGCTAATGGCTTCATACGCCCTTCTCAGTCTCCGGTTTCGTCTCCCCTCTTCTTCATTCCGAAGAAGGATGGCCAACTGCGTACTTGCATTGATTATCGTGCCCTCAACTTGGTGACCAAGAAGAATCGTTATCCACTACCTTTGATTTCTGAGCTCTTGGACCAGGTTAAGGGAGCGAAGTTATATACTAAATTGGATCTGAGAGGTGCCTATCATCTGGTACGCATGGCAGAAGGAGAGGAGTGGAAGACGGCTTTTCGTACTCGGTTTGGGTTGTACGAATACCAAGTCATGCCCTTTGGATTATGTAACGCCCCAGCTGCGTTTCAGCACTTCGTGAACGATGTGCTACGCGAATTTTTGGATCGATGTGCAGTGGTGTATATTGACGACATCCTAATTTTTTCAGCCAGTTTAAAGGAACATGTCCAGCATGTCCGAGCCATCTTGAAGAAGTTGCTTGAGAACCAACTTTTTGTTAAATTGGAGAAGTGTGTATTTCATTCCACCCAAGTTGAGTTTTTAGGATTTGTGCTGTCACCAAATGGTGTGTCCATGGATGAATCCAAGGTTAGAGCCATCAAGGAGTGGCCCTCTCTGAGCTCAGTGAAGGAAGTTCAAAGTTTCCTCGGCTTCGCCAATTTCTACCGGCGTTTCATCGTCAACTTCTCTGAGCGAGTATGTCCTCTCACAAGACTACTCAAGAAGAAGACCAAGTTTGAGTGGAATGCAGAAACTGAATCAGCGTTCAATGAACTTAAGAGAATTTTTGTATCCTCCCCAGTGCTGCTCCATCCAAATCCTGAAGAGCCATTTTTTGTGGAAGCAGATGCCTCCAATCTGGCCATTGGGGGTATCTTGTCTCAGCGCCATAAACAGACAGGACAGCTGCATCCAGTTGCCTATCGTTCAAGGAAATTATCAGCTGCGGAAATCAACTATCCCATCGCTGATAAGGAGCTGTTGGCAGTCAAGGATGCGTTTTTAGAGTGGAGACATTACTTGTTGGGTGCCAAGCATGTTGTAACTGTCTTTACGGACCATCGAAATCTGCAGTTCCTTAAATCCGCTCGCACCCTAACTCCACGTCAATTGAGATGGTCTTTATTTTTTGCAGATTATGATTTTGTTTTAACCTACAAACCTGGAACAGCTAATGGAAAAGCGGACGCTCTTTCCCGTTTGAATGTGGGTGAAGAAGTCCACACCAGTGACAAAGGGGTAATTATCCCTGTAGAACGAATCATTGGAACACTCTCCTATGCTGACATTGAAAAGAAGTTAAGTGATTCGCAGTCCCCCGAAGAGGTGAAGATTTGGACAGCCAAGGGAAAAGAATTCCAAGTCAAAGAAGGGAAACTCCATTATCTTGACAATGTGTTGGTGTTAAATCTGGATTTGCGAAGGCAGATCATAGAACATTTCCACGACGATCCACTGGCAGGACATAAAGGAGTGAAGAAGACGTTGGAGCTGATTCGGAGAGAATTTTGGTGGCCGGCAATGGAAGCTCAGGTGCGGCAGTATGTAGCCACTTGTGTGTTATGTATCAAGGGAAAGACACCTAGAAGGGCTCCTCAAGGTCTTGTACAGCCGTTGCCTATAGCCCCATACCCTTGGCATACCATTTCTATGGACTTCATAGTTGATCTTCCGTCCAGTGGAGGTCTTTCTGTCATCTGGGTGGTGGTGGATCATTTTTCTAAGATGAGCCATTTCGTCCCATTGAAAGCTCTCCCCAATGCCACACAACTGTCCAAATTGTTCACACAACACATTGTAAGGGCACATGGAATCCCTAAGACAGTTATTTCCGACAGGGGCCCGCAGTTTGTCTCTCGTTTTTGGAGATCCTTTTTGAAGAGGTTGGGTGTGGATTCTCGTCTGTCCACCAGTTTCCATCCAGAGACTGATGGACAGACAGAAAGAGTAAATCAGGAATTGGAACAATACCTGCGCCTGTTCTTGATGGATCAGGAGGGAGAATGGCCAGATTTGGTTTGGGCAGCTGAGTTTGCTTACAATAATGCTCAGCATGCTTCTACCGGTTACTCCCCATTTTATTTGAATCAAGGTAGGCATCCAAACACCCTAGTTGGGAAAGAATTCAGTGATGTTCCAGCAGTAGAAACAGTAGTACAGGAGTTACACTTGGCCTATCAGTCAGCTTCCAAAAATCTATCTAAGGCAAAAAGTTCTTTTAAGAAGCAGGCAGATAAGAAGAGGCGTCCAAATCCAGTTTACAAAAAGGGAGATCTGGTTTGGGTTTCTACTAGAAATCTACGTATGAAGGGGAACCGGAAGTTTCAACCAAGGTTCGTGGGTCCCTTTCGTGTAGACCGAATGGTGAATCCCGTCAGTGTCAAGGTTAGACTCCCACCTAGGTTAAAGATTCATCCAGTCTTTCATGCCTCCCTGCTCCAGCGTAGTCCCGAGGGTTGTAGGCTAAGGAAGTCTCCTTTGTCAATTCAAGTGCAGGGTAGTGAGGAATTTGAGGTGAAGAGAATCTTAGATTCTAGGCTACAGAGAGGGAAGATTTTCTACTTAGTGGATTGGAAGGGTTATGGTCCTGAAGAGAGATCATGGGAGCCATCATCCAATATTCATGCACCACGTTTGCTTCAAGAGTTCCATCGCACTTCTCCCGCTAAACCCAAGGAGGGTAGGAGGGGGGTTTTGGTGGGAGGTACTGTCAGGACTGGAGTTGAGAGAGTCAGATTCCCCCGATTACAACTACTACACGGTAGTCAGACCAGAGTGGGAAGAAGGAAGCGGAGACGTGTGTCTGCTAGATCACTTTCCGCTTTCCTTCGGTTACTATTAGTTTAGGTAGTCGCTTAGTTCCATCCCCTTCCCCTCCTTAAGATGGCCGCTGGTTGGTTCATCACTTCCCAGTTACTTCCGCTGTGGCTGCGTTGCAGTGTTTCATTTTTGATTTAGTGCGCACGTGGCCAATACGCGGCGCACTTCAACCGTCAAACCCTGTGAAGAGGCGGTTTTCGTCTGGAGTTCCGACTCTTTCCCTCAGGTTATTTTCAGTCGGATTTTTGGGAAGTTCAGCAAGTGTTTCCCTGTTTTGTGACTTCCATTTGGCTCAATGAGCGGAGCGTATTTTTTGAGGGAAATCTCCACAGCGTATCCTGAGAAGTTTTGTCAGCGAGAAGCGGAGATTTTAGCTGTCAGCATTTTCTGTGACTTCGTTCTTCTGAAAGTAAGGAGGCAAGGTGGCAAGAGGGAGGCTATGACTTTTGAGAAGTAAGTGCAGCCTCTCATTCAATTTGCTGTTGCCACATCTTTCCAGTGCCTTTATTCCAGAGACAGTTGTGTAATGAATTCAGTCATTCAGAATCAACTACGAGTTCCAGCCAAGTCCTGCAGTAGTTCGATTTTCTAGTAGAGAGGCATTTTCAGTCATCTTAACATTGACTCCAGAGTACCTGAAAATAAAAGAGACTTGTGAGGAGAACTTTCATCAAGTAGAGACCTATCTACTGGCCACAAAGAGCTTCCTAGTAGTATATTGATATATATATATATATATATAGAGTATACATTAGTTCTGTAACCTATTGTGGAGTACCAAACTTAAAAAGAAGACTCATTACTACTTCAACTCCACCTTCAAATTCAGCGATAGATTCAACTCTCTCAGATGGTAGACAGGTAAAGATAGTTACTAGAAAGGGTAAAGGGTGGGGAAGGTCTTGGGTAGTTTTGGTTCTCACATGTGAATTTCTATTACAGGAATAGTTGCATGCCATCCACCCACACCAACTTCCACCTATGAGAATCTCGCTGAAGTTGTATAGAGAGCAGCTACCCACTGTATCTGGACAGGTATAGTGTAGAAGGTGGTAATTAGAACTTTGTGAGTTAGTAGAAGTAGAGCAGTAGTTAATGAGTTTTCTTTGCAGGATCCTTGACGAAGAGGTTTCGAGGCCAGTCCAGGAAGAACGTACAGTGCTGTCTCTCTTGTCTGTCCAATTCCCCTTTCCCCCTCACTGCTGCTCGTGAGCCTTAGAGTTCGCGGTAGCGGAGTAGGGGAGTGGAGAACCAGCATCTGCTCCTGTGGATTAAGAACTCAGCTGAGGAACTTGACACTACTCTTGTTATCCATCTGAGTTCTCCAGTTGCAATGGGTGTGGCCTTTGTGATACAGTAGTTGCTGTCACCACTAAAACAGGGCTCACAGAGAACATGCCATCAAGGATTCAGGCATGACTTCTTCATGTGCTTCTTCACCAAAACCCAGTTGGCAGGTCTGTGGTCATGACAGTATAGTTGCCTTGGAAGGGGAGCTGTCAACTCAACCAGGTGAGAGAAAGATGCACTACATCAGCCAGGCCTTTACAGCTGTCAAGAACTATATCATCTGTAATAATTATAAGCACAGTTGAAGGCACCACAATAAGTCTCATGCCATTGCCATGAGGATTTTATGAGGGGGCAATCCGGTCCTCCGATCCAGGATGCTTCTCAGACTCATCAATACCAATGGTAGAGTGTCAGGCTAATTCAAACACATGGATACACACACTTGAGCAAGACAGAACTTCAGTGTGCCATTTACCAGCTCCACTATACCTGAAGCCTCAGGTCTGTAACTACAGAGAAACCTCTGATCAACCTGCAAAGCTGCACACAAAGGTTTCATCACACCATTCTTGAATTGGCTTCCACGATCTGATATCTGACAAACCAGGATCCCAAAGCAATGGATCAATTCCCTTAGGAACAGTTTGGTCTCCTGGTAGGGTAAGTCTCAAGCCATCAAGAAGAGAGGCAAAGCTAGCACTAACATTTAGCAAAGCCCATTGCATATGGGGATCTCAACGAAGTCAAGCTGCATACAGTTGGAAAAACCCCACTTGATCTCTCTACATGGCTTGTGAGGACTACAGTTCTCCCTCCTGCCTTTGGCTGCTGGCACGTGGAACACCAATTACATCATTCTGCAGCAATTACACATTACCGAGTGTTGAACCAGTATGTACAAAAGAGGTGAACCATTACAACTCAACCTATGTGGGTGGTACCATGAAAGAGACTCAGCATAGGGTGCAACATAGAGTGAGGCAACATAGCCATTCCAACTACAGAAACTCAAACCTCATTCTTAGTACACTCTGCTCTGATCCTCCTCTCCTGCTGACACTCTGGGCCTCTCCCCACAATTTCTTCACCTCTTACTACATATCAACAACAGGCAGCAAAAGGCTCATAGAAGTCTTAATTCTCCACTTCATTTGAATAATCCCCATTGAAGGTGCTATACCTGGGTGCAAAATCTTTATTTATGTCATCCATCCACCCCTGTCTGCTGCTCACTCCACAACAGCTATTTCAGTAGGTATCTGTAATGCATCAATGAGAGGCATGACATGGTGCCTATTCTGAATGGGGAGCCAGACGCAGTCTTAAAACCCTGCTGGGCCCATAACTGCCTAAACTAATGAACAACACCGAACGAATACTGGCTATCAGCATAGATGGTGACTTAAATTGTCAGGCTCTGGTTAGAGCGATAAGTTGAACCACTTGTGCAGAGGTTACATTACACAAACCGTAGGGTACAAATGGCATAATCTGCTTTCAAAATCCTTCTTTCATCTCACAAGCGAGCCATCCACAAACAATACATAATCAAGCTCTTCTAGAGGGATATCTCGAATATCAGGTCTTGGCTTGATACGCAAATCTGTCACTTCACGGTAGTCATGATCATCATTTTCATCAGCAACAGATAATGTTCATAGTATGGCAGGATCGAGATAGGACCACCTCCACAGAGTGATGTTCTCGACAGAAATGATAACCTGCTCATACTGGTAGTCATGTATTGTGTTTGAGTGTGGTTAAGCAGGATTTCAACAGTGCATGACTATAACTGTGAGGGTACCTCATGACTATGCCGTAACGTTGTTGAATGCTGACATCAACTGTGGTCACCGCCTTTAGGCAACCAGTTAACACTGTGGCTACTGTGTCAATAATGGCTGAAAAGCATGCAACTACTTCTTTAGAATTCCCATGTTTTTGAGTTAGTACTGACAAGGAACACCCTTCCCTCTCAGAACAACATAGTATGAATGGCTTCCCATAATCAGGCATGGTAGCGGATCAGACACATCATTATGTGCTTTGCCATTAAAAAAAGTTGAGAATCTACTGAAGAAAATAGCCTACCGTTCCTTTGAACAACCTGACCTCTTTCTATTTTTGGGGAGGATTAATTTGCAAAACAACAGATTCTCTCTTCAGACACTTTTCTTGCTTCATTGTCAGGTACTGCAGTTTAGTTGGGGACACCTTATGTCCATTTTCAGCAGTGACTCAACAGAGCTATGGTATCTTGCCCACACGCCTCTTGTGGTTACTCCACCAATGGGCATTGATGCATCGATCCAGAGTCGAGTATGGTAACTTTAGAGTCTCAAGGTTCTTTTTCAGTATCTGGTTGAAAATTGATGGGCTTTCAGTATACCCTTGGGGAACTCAAGAACCTGGTAGAATCCTATTTTGAATACAAAACGTAGAGAGGAACTGGCTATTGTCATACAAAGAAATGGAAAAGAATCCTTGACACAGATCGATGACCATGAACGACTCGGCATTAAATGGGATTTGGAATAATATTACAGTTGGATTCAGCACCACAGGACAACAAGGGTCAACAATATTAATAATGTTTCACAGGTCTTGCACGACGCGCAAGTTCTTCTTTGCTTTCTGTATCCCAAAGAACATGGATTCAATTACAGGGGCAATTCCAACTCCCACCAGTCGTGAGAGATTATATAGGGGTATTTCAGAGAATTAGGCGTTCTGCTTTATCATGATCTTTACAGGTTCAATGACTTTAAAGAAGCCAGTGTCTTTGGAAGAGCAATCTCAGACATCCTCCTTCACAGGGCCCTTTAAGTCGGGTGGTAGGACTACTTTTGTCAAAACAGGGAACAGCCAATGACTGGCTTTTGGGTGCTCAACTTAAATTCTGCCTCCTCATCATGTGTTTGACACTGGACATCACCTGTTGTACAGTAAATCACACAAAGATGTTTGCAAAAGAGATCCATACCTAACAAATTAACTGGATTAGAATCACATATCATAAATTGGTGGTCCTCCTGAAAGGGACATATTTTCAGTGTGACTTAAACTGAATCAGAATTAACTATGTTTGTTTATAACGCTTACAACCTGGACTTCTTTGCTCGAGAGGGTTAGATTTGAGACTTCCACTGCCCATATACCTGGCAAGAAAAGTACACTCGTATGGCAGGCCCTCTGGTGGTCTTTCAATATATGTGAAGCACTCTCTAGAAGTCATGCTTAAAGAACTAAGGAGACTTTCGGACACACTTCAGTGTCATACTAGAGGGCACTCTTGATGGCACAAGAGGGATTGATCTGTTAATTATAAATGCATACCTAAATGGGCAGAGAGTTGCAAAGCTGGAGAAAACAAAGAAGGCAATATCCACACTAGAAGAGAGGCTGTGTGAACACCTGTTTAACGCCTCAGTGATAACAGGAGACTTCAATCTCCACCATCTGGGAACAGACATGGCCAATATTAGAAGCAGCACACCTGTTGAAAGAGAATTTAGCAGCTTCCTTCAAGCTCATGAATTGGCCTCGGCAGAGACCTGGGCCTCTGAAGCACAACCTATGGCACCAAGCATCTTCGCTTTCAATAACTACACTACTATTGATTATATGTTTTTAAGTAAGAACATCAATTGGTGGATGTCGGAATTTGAAATGCGGCTAAGCAAACTAAGTGATCATCCCATGCTAAGAGTAAACTTCAACCTTAACGTTGAACAACGGGGACAAATTGAGGTCATCAGTAACACCAGGGGCACAGAGGAACATAAGCTACTAAAGAGGACAAATTGGAATATAGATATCTCAGCAAAATTAGAGAAATGGATATTTGAGAAGGGAAAAGAAAATCCCATCCCGTCCTTACATAACTGGGGAACCTGAATAGCAGATTTGCAGACTTTCCTCTTAAGAGACGCCCGGATGCCAACACACAAGAGGAACTAGAAAGCCAGGAGCAATTTAAAAGATAATAGAGGCCTACGGAATAGCATTCAAACCCTAAGGCAGTCAAAAAAGTCCACCAACAAATTGGGACACAAGTCACTTAGACAGCGTACAAGCAAGCCAACCGAGAGTATAAACATATCACCTGGAAATCAAAACAAACAGAATCAATTCTGGGATAATATAGCCAAACTAGAGAACGAAAAGATAGATCGGTGGAACACAGTAATGGCAGAAGCATGGCAAGCTGATGTAGCAAATGTATATTCAACTGATCCAAGTGCATCGCAACAAGTGGTCTGGGAGACCCTTTTGGCAGATGGCATATCGGCAGGCGAAGGGGCCCCCCAAAGAAGATTATAAAACACAGGACCAGCAGGCTGTCTAAAAAACAAGATAAGACGAGATGGGGCACCAGGGCCCAGAGACCTTCCAGGTGGGTGTTCAAAGATGGCCAAGCATAGGGCAGAGACATTATCTACTCTGTATATGGAATGTAGGGCACAAGCAGATGTCCTTGATTCCTGGCGAGGCTCCATGTTGCAATTGCCATATAGGAAAGGGGACCAAATGGATCAAAGAACTTCAGGCTAATCGCCCTGTTGGACATCGAAGGGGAAGCATATGCCAGCACACTTTTAATGTTTGTTTCCGGTCCAGGGAAGACATGGCTTGGCAGTTCGGGCTGGACTGTTCCCATGAGGCACAGGGTCAGACTGACTTGCATATGGCCATGTCTGAACTGGGGTGGCGGAGTGAGCTAAAGAATGATGATGGTTTAAACCCCGATCAGTTGACTGGGGGTTAGTGCTTGCAATGTTCAACACTCCGTCCATCATCCCCTTTGGTTGTGCCTTGGATCAAGGAAAATGACATTATACCCTTCTACCAAACAGAGGTTTGAAAGAGCCGTTCAACGATTGATAACATAAGCTCTATCATACTAGGCTCAGCAGACGAACGCCAAAAACAACTTGCAAGTGTTCGCCTGCTTTGTAGCATACAATGGTGAAACTGAAGAACTGGAATATTCCAGACAACCTTCTGTTGGTCATTATCTTACTATATAGTAACACCTGAGTGAGGTTAAAAGTGACTGGGTACCCAGTCTCCAAAAGGTTATACACTGATCGGGCCTGAAACAGGGCTGTGTCCTAGCCCCAACACTTTTGACCTTTACACAGCAGATCTAGGAAACGTCCTTCAAGGAGCTACATTGTTTAACCCAAAAATATAGTTTGCACCTAATCGAGTACACAGACGGCCTGGTAATCTTTGATCACACCAGAGTAGGTCACAAAGGGGTCTGGATGCCCTGAACTCATATAATGAGGTCAATGAGTTAGCAGCTAATGCAAGTAACACTAAAGTGGTAGTCTTTGGGCAGCACATAAGAAAAACTCTTCTCAGATGGAGGCTGAAAAACCGGACGATAGGAACAGAAAGAACCCATAATTTTTAGGGGTATGGCCATGCGACACAGGGAAAGCAAGGGCACACCAAGCCAAGATGAAGGGCAAAACACAAGTGACCACATACTCACTATGCAAATTGCAAGAGAAACTTGCCCCACGACGATTCCAATCAGGAGAGAAATAAAATCTAACTTGTTAGCGGTTGCAGGATACTCTCAGCAAGCATTCCCAGGGCAGAGTCCACACTGAAAAATGCCCAGTGGCAGGGCTACAACCGCAGCCCTGCCAAGTACCACACATCAGGGGTTAGACTACAGCTTTTTACTGTGGTGGTCTGCATCACTGCACTAAAATGCATTAGTCACGCAGTTATAGGGCCTCCTGACACCACCGGCGCTGCAAGGCACTAGTGAGACTGACGGCAGGAGCTGCATTAGCAGTGCAAGAAGTGCACTGCTGGAAGAGGGCACAGCTAACCAAGGCCATGGTCAGAAACTCTGAATCAGGTTCACATTATAATAATATCCAAACAAGCTGTTTTAAAATGAAAGGGGCAATTATCAGTGTAAACTGCTCATGCTACATTAATGTGCCTTCTGTATGTTTGCCAGACCCCACCCATGCCAGGAAAGTAGAGTACTGTAAAACAAACAACAGGCTTACTTTTCAGGCTTTGGGTGTACACTACAGTCAGTGACTTGTAACAGCAACAAAGGTTTACATATAATCCTTCTGATGAAGTAATTGGATTTTATACTAAATATGGTATCCACTTCGGTCCAGTCCCAGCTGTTATTGAGTATTCACATTGCCAACAATTTAGGCAAAAGGCGTTGCAGCTGTCCTCTAGTATTTAAAAAAAAAACAAATGTTATTGTAGGTGTACATGGTGCCACAGTAAAAGGTTCAGTATTCATTCACGGCATGCTTTTATAAAAAGGGTACTTAGAACATGTTGCTCTTATTCACTACCTTTTGTCTCTATTGCTTCCTTTCTTTCGGCAAAGGGGATTTTGTAAAGTGAACTTTGTGAGGATCTTGCTCCTCTGCAAGAAACGGATGCAGGATGTTGTTTTTTTTAATCACAACACAATTTAAATACCTATAAATGAACCGTAAAAATATTCTTTAAAAAACACAAAAAAATCACTTTTTTGTTATCCTGAATTGTGATGGAAACAAAGGGGCAGATTTACAAGCCCCTTGCGCCACTTTTGTGTCACTTTTCCAATGTTAAAAGTGACGCAAAAGTGGCGCAAGGGGCTTGTAAATCTGCCCCAAAGATTTTAATGGACTGAAAAAAAAGCTTTACTACGTGATGAGCAAATGACAAACATTAATTAAAACCCAATTTCCACACATTATCGTTTGACCACTATATAGTTTTACAGTAAAACTGTGTGTCTGTGCAACTTTAGTTATCATTTAAATGGAAAATGTGCTATCTGTAAATTAGTGCGCTACCACAACATGCTTTTGTAATCAATTTGCGACAATGTGCTCCTAAATTTTCAAAACCGGCTACATGCCTCACCCTCACCACTCTACTGCACCCCCACACTGAAAATTGTTGCAGCACCACAGTGTTAGTTACTCCTTTACTGGAACATTTTATTACAAAATTTGAGGCAATCCTCTGCACTCAGCAGCAGTTCTTTGTGTGCCACGAGTGTGAAAAGCTATTTGTCAGCGCCGTGGTAGAGTCTCTGTAATTCAGCATTCAGCTGCTACCCGTGTCTGTAGCCAGAATGGATAATAAGGTGCAAAGGAAAGATTAACAGCTGTCATTGTTAAAACTCAGACAGTGACATTGTTCAGCCAGGCTGATGGTCCCTGCTCACAGCAGACTCAGGTAGCTTTAAATTCAATGGCATTATCCCATCAATAGGCAGCACTTACTTCTAGGGCTACAGATGGCACCAAGTGGGGAACTGTTGAAATGAAGACAAAACGTTGGTAAGTATGGAACTCTTCTTTATTCGTCTTCACACCACCACAGGTTCCAGTCAGCTGGAGTGCACTTTGGAATGTTAGCAAACAGAGGACAGGACAGTACCAACTGGGACAGGGAGGAGAGGGGGGTCCAGAATGTACCATGGAGAGGAGATCACAACACACCTCCTTGCATAGGGAGAACGAAGGAAGAAAGGAATGAAGGGAGGAGGAGAAGGAGAGAGAGAGACTGAACTGAGCAGCGAGAGAACAGGAATGCAGTGCAAGATATATAAACTTCACTTTACACTAAAATCCTTAACCCACACAAACTTTCACTTTACACAATAATCCTTAACCCACACAGGAGTGGACTTGGTTCTCAAAGATCTCCTGGGTAAGGGCAAAACTTATTCTCTCCCTGGATTCGAGCTGAGATCAGCGTCACCCCTTTGATTGTGGTGAATGATTCTGTCCATGCTCCAGGTTTGTCCATTTTCCAGTTGGACAACATTTTTCCCCACTTAGGATATTCTGCAAGGCTCTGAGAACCTGGACGCTTCTCTTCTGAATGTTTTGGGCAGGTCCACATGGACCCAATCTCCTTCTCTGAACGATTGGGATTTGACGGGCTTGGTATGGTCGTATCTGTCTTTGTATTTGGTCTGGTGTTCATCCAACCTTCTGGAGATTTCACTACCACACATGTGTTGTTCCTTTTTAACCCTGGAGGAGACAGTCTTGTTTTGGGGACCCTCCTTTTGAGAGAGGTGAATGGGGAGATTCCTGTTACACTATTGGGAGTGGAGCGATAAGCCCAAATTGTTTCCATTAAGGCAGAGTTGGCCGGTGTTCCCATAACTTCTGCCCTCTGAAGGCATTCTTTGACCATTCGGTTGATCCGCTCTACAAGCCCATTTGCACGGGGACAATACAAAGCTGTCTTGTGATGGTTGATGCCCCTATATGCCGGAAACTCTTTCATATTTTCGGAGGTGAATTGCACCCCATTGTCAGTGACTAAGGTGTCGGGTATACCCTCATCACAAAACACACCTTCCAAGAATTGTGTGAGAACTTTAGTGTCAATAAGATGAACACATTTATACACTAACCAACGAGTGTGGTAGTCCACTAATACTAAAATAAACCATTCTTTTAAATTTTTCATGTTGAGAGGACCAATAATGTCAAGGGCCAATTTGGTCCAAGGCCTGTCTGGAACCTCCAATGGAGACAGTGGCGGTTTGCGAGTTTAATGAATCTTGTCACTGCGACTACAATCTAGACAGTTTTTCACAACGTTCTCAGTGATTGCATCCATGCCTGGCCACCAGTAGTCCAAGCGAATTTTGTTCTTGGTGAGGCTGCGCCACCTAACCTCTTTTGTTACTCCCCTGGGAGCATTCCAAATCCTACGTATGCCATTTGGGTTGGCCTGTGGCATGTTAGCTGCTGCCATGCTTGCAAGGTGAAACAATAGTAGAGTAAGCAGTGGTAAAGAAGAATAGGTAAATTCAATGTATGTCAGTACGGTATATAGTATACAGTAATACGTGAACCTAGTTTGAAGTAAATGACACTAAAAAAGCTGTACCCCAAATAGATAGGTAACAGATCAAAAATTCCTGTAGAGAGCTTAACTACTCATAGAAAATCCCACCCAAAGCAAACACAACCACTGATCACACAGCGATGGTCCGCCTTTATGCTGCTGAAGGGTGGAATACCTCATACAGGGGCAGAAATTATCATGCAACAGTACGGAAAAGTTAGAGGAGGAGAGTAAAGCTGTGCCCGTCAGCGTGAAAATGATAGGCATATAATGGTGAAAGTTCAGCTGTGCCTGTCAGCGTGAAAATGACAGGCAGAAAATGGTGAATGCTCAGCTGTGCCCATCAGCGTAAATATTAAGGAGCAGCTGTTCCCATCAGCGTGCACTGACAGGAGGACAAATAGATCGAAATCAGCTGTGCCCATCAGCGAGACAACACAGCTGTGAGGAAAAGTGTGGGATTCCCCCTCAAGTCGTGTGGATGCCGCTCCGCAACTGAGTCAGGCTCCCTCGATGTGACACCTAAGATGAACAGCAGTGCTCGCCACAGAAGATTACGAGCCACAGAAGAGCGCTGACCCAGGAAAGGGTTAACCCTGGAGCAGCTTTGAGGGAGGAGTGGCTGACACCGACACGAGACACCTTCGGCTGCTGAGGAGAAATGACGGAAGGTGTTTTTTTCCGCTTGTGCAAGGCGCTCCTTCCTGGAAAAGGCAGCCGTTGCTGCTAGAAAGCAGCCGGGAATCGGTGAAGTTCGGATCGTGCCACAACGAGGAATGAATGACTAGACCTCGCTACGTGTCACAGCGGTGAACTACTGGCAGGACCCTTTTGTGCCTTAGCGCTGAGTGGAAGACAGCACCTTGCAAGCACACAAGTGCGTGGGGCACCCGGAGAGTAGCGTGAAAGGTAAGGGGAGAGAATGAGGGAGACAGCGGCACCCCGTAAGATGGGCAGAAAATGGGAATGTATATGTGGTGAAGGATTGCCTCACTCAGGGGTAATTGTAGGCGGAAGGCGAGAGGTCCCTGTGAGACAAGCTAGATGCTGTCTACAAGCGTTACATAAGGAGTCACACCCCTGAACTGAGGAATATCCAGTTAACCTCCAGATGAACCTCCTCAGTACATAAGGGGTGAAGTAGAGGGAAAAGTTCCTTAAGCAGATGGTTCAACTGCCACCCAGAGCAAGTAGGATAGTGTAGAGTCAGTCAGCTGGTGACAGTTAGTACTCACTGAAAGACAATGAAATCAGGACAGCTGACCTGGAGTAAGCATTGGGGGTGGTGGTGAACCGTCCCCACCCGGTGAATCGTTGCCAGTGTTGAAATGAAGACAAAACATTGGTAAGTATGGAACTCTTCTTTATTCATCTTCACACCACCACAGGTTCCAGTCAGCTGGAGTGCACTGTGGAATGTTGGCAAACAGAGGACAGGACAGTACCAACTGGGACAGGGAGGAGAGGGGGGTCTGGAATGTTCCATAGAGAGGAGATTACAACAGGAACATTCTGATATTTATCTTCACAGGCTTTTTATCTGTTTGGCTGTAATCACAATTAGGTTTCACCCACAGTGTCACACATAAAGCACTAAATGTCACACATAAATACACTTAAACAATGGTAATGTCAAGCATAAGAAATCTGAAACTTGGTCACTATGCAAACTTGTCTTTAATTTACCAAATGACATAAACAACTGTTTGACTCGGTTGGAGTTCGAACTGGTCAAACAAAAGTATGAATGCATGAGCACGCTAGCGAAATAATATTTACAGATACTCAAACCATGCACAGGATCTCTAAAAGAAATACTAAAAGCAATTTTCGCTGGAACAGTTACATGCAAGTTTCATTGTCCAAACTGAACTTAGCAATAGCCAATTGGTCATTTGAAGAAGTGAGTTATTCTGCAATAAAGAAATCTCTAAATAAACAAGTTGTTCAGCTCTCGAGAACAGCAGACATTGCCAGACACAAGGAAAAGGAAAAATTACCAGGCCTGACTTCCTCCTATGAAGCAAACATCTTCCAGCCATATTTGAATAGTGCACTGGCCAAGAAATGCCTGAAAGACATCTAATGGGCCAGGATAGTACAACTTCCAATCAAGGAATTGAATCCAGGATGGAAATGCCTACAGCAGGTAATTAAATGCCGTTGTGCAAATATAGTGCAGAGTCCCTGTCACACCTTGTATGTTGCTGCCCTGCTTCAATACTACAATGTCGGGCCCACTTACAGCCAATGTTCCTACGGCATTAGGTTAGGACTTGTGTAGAGACAATCTCGTGGCTTTTCACCTGTTCAGTGCCTGCAGACCTGGCAAAATTCAGAAGGTATATAAAAGACGTCCAAATTGAACTGAATAAGACAATGTGCACAAGCAGGTGATAGGAAATAAGCCTGGGCAAAGGACTACGCTACGCTCGCGTAGTTTGCGAAGTTCGCGCTACTTCGCACTACGCGAACTGCACGTAGCACAGTGCGAACACACGTAGCGTAGTGTTGCGTAGTGCTGCGGTCATTTTTTGCTTGCTCGCGGTCCTCAACGTCAAGTTGGCGACCGCGAGCAAGAAAAATGACATCCCGGCGAGACTTTTTCCTTGTTCGCGATCAGCAACTTCAAGTTGGCGATCGCGAGCATGGAAAATAAACCTCTCGGCGAGATTCCCAACGCGAGGAGGTCAGGTTTCTCATTGCGAGTGGTCGCGTATGCTCGCGATGAGAAACTACCAGTTCGCGTTGAGAAAGCTGAAGCTCGAGTAAAAATCTACTCGAGCAGCAGAAAACTACAGCTCGCACTGTGCAAGATGCCATTTTCAATGATTGCACAGTGCCGGTTGCTTGTCCGCACTGTGCAATCATTGAAAACGACATCTGGCACAGTGCGAACAAGGTACTACGCAGTTCGCGAAGTGCTACGCGTAGCTCGCGTAGTGCGAACTTCACTTTGCGTAGCTTCGCGAAGTGCTACTTCGCGAACTTCGCCCAGGCCTAAATTAGGAAACAGTAAAGAAGTGAAACTCGGAATTTGGTGGTATCACTAACAAATCATAACAGGAAACCAATGAACACTTAGGACCTATTAAGCGAGAAGCCATCTACAGGTGCACCTTCAAGGCAATGGCTAGCGGCAGTGTGAAGTCCAGCGATTGGACCTACCATTGGAGCTGATATAAATCAACAATTACATCAAGTCATACCTTTCGATCAACACGTCCTCAGTCAATATAAAGTTACATTTCTGTGTGTATCTGTAAAAAAACACAACCAGAAAGTAACCTTTTCTGGTCGCGTTTACAGAAAGGTATGACTCGATCTAATGGTTGATTTATATCTGGCTATTTCAGCGCTTATATTTTTTACATAATTAGATATTTGAAATAGAGCATCAATTAGTCTTTTTACTAACACACAACACTGCTAATGAGATTACTAAATTAATGGAAAACTTTTACATCTTTACTTCGACTTACCTTGTTCAAATTTCATTCTAATATCAATCACACACAAATGAGGCACTTTGAATTCTCCTACCACTTACAACTTGGTCATCGATGCCTGTTACTATTATATCTTGAATCTTTTAGCTCACTCTTTCAGACCCTCACTGCTTCTTTTTCTAGGGAACATAGTTTCAAAAGCATCCTGTGCACCAGTCTGCGCTCCGTAATCTCACTGCACCAACTTGTGTCTTTTAAGGTTAAGGACTAATAACCACTTCTCGTGAATCTGCACAAGGAGAATGACTGCCCTTCACACTCACCTATGGTGATGGTCTTCCTGGTAAATAGGATTCAAATCCAATGTGACTCTCATTACGCTTTCATTTTTAAAGCCTTGAGAAAGCCCCAGGCAGATTAGCATGAGGCGGTGAAAAGTGTTGGCTGTTCTTCAATTCTTGTTGCACATCAAACCACCTACTTTCTAATAAAGAATGGAAGCAACTCACAAATGGACACATCTATGATTCATTATTTCATGGAAAAACACTCCTACTCTATTCTGAACATTTGTATAATTAGGGGTATCAAGGGTCTAAACCCTGTTGAAGTAAACATCCGCCGTATAAATAGGGGATTTAAAAGAAAGAGGAAGAGGGCCTAGAACCCTTTATCTGTGTTAACCCACCGTGCATCTGACCACCACCTTGATATCCAACTACCTGCATTCTTGCACTATCGCTAGAACCATAGCTACAATTTTCCATGCATGGACCATTCTAAAATCCTGTTTGGGCTCATTTCAATCAATCAATCATGACATTTGTATAGCGCGCTACTCACCCAGGAGGGTCTCAAGGCGCTGGGGGAGGGGTAGGTCACTGCTCGAACAGCCAGGTCTTGAGCTGCTTCCTGAAGGAGAGATGGTCTTGGGTTCGCCGAAGGTGGGTGGGGAGGGAGTTCCAAGTCTTGGCTGCCAGGTAGGAGAAGGATCTTCCTCCGGCAGTGGCTTTGCGGATGCGTGGTACGGTGGCGAGTGCGTGGCTGGTCGATCGGAGCTGGCTGGTGGGCGTGTAGAAGGTCATGCGGTCGTTGAGGTACTTGGGGCCCAGGTTGTGGAGGGCCTTGTGTGCGTGGGTGAGGAGTCTGAACGTGATTCTCTTGCTGACGGGGAGCCAGTGCAGGTCTCTCAGGTGTCCGGTGATGTGGCTGTGTCGGGGGATGTCGAGGATGAGTCGTGCGGAGGCGTTCTGGATGTGTTGGAGTCTTTTTTGGAGTTTGGCGGTGGTTCCGGCATAGAGGGTGTTCCCGTAGTCTAGTCGACTGGTGACGAGTGCTTGGGTGATGGTCTTCCTGGTTTCCGTGGGGATCCATCTGAAGATCTTGCGAAGCATGCGCAGGGTGTTGAAGCACGAGGATGAGACAGCGTTGACTTGTCTGGTCATTAACAGGGAGGAGTCCAGGATGAAGCCCAGGTTTCGTCCATGGTCCGTTGGTTTGGGAGCGGTGCCCAGGGCCGGGGGCCACCAGGAGTCGTCCCAGGCGGAGGGTGATGATCCCAGGATGAAGACTTCCGTCTTGTCTGAGTTCAGTTTAAGGCGGCTGTTTCTCATCCAGTCGGCGACGTCTTTCATCCCTTCATGTAGGTTGGCTCTGGCGGTGGTGGGGTCGTTGGTGAGGGAGAGGATGAGCTGGGTGTCTTCGGCGTAGGAGATGATGTTGAGGTTGTGCTGGCGTGCGATGGCAGCGAGGGGGCTCATGTAGATGTTGAAGAGGGTTGGGCTGAGTGAAGATCCTTGTGATACGCCGCAGATGACTTCGGTGGCCTCGGATCTGAACGGAGGGAGGCGGACTCTCTGGGTTCTTCCAGTGAGGAACGAGATGATCCACTCCAGCGCTTTCTCTCGGATTCTGACGTTGTTGAGGCGCTGCACTAGGGTGCTGTGGCAGACGGTGTCGAATGCTGCAGAGAGGTCCAGGAGGATGAGGGCCGCTGTTTCCCCATTGTCGATCAGGGTTCTGATGTCATCGGTGGCGGCGATGAGGGCGGTCTCGGTGCTGTGGTTGGCCCGAAACCCGGACTGCGAGGGGGTCGAGGGATCCGTTCGTCTCAAGGAAGGCGGCAAGCTGTTTGTTGACGGTCTTCTTGATGACTTTGGCCGGAAAAGGAAGGAGTGAGATGGGACGGTAGTTCTTGAGGTCGGTGGGGTCCGCCGTTGGTTTCTTCAGGAGGGCGGTCAGCTCGGCGTGCTTCCAGCTCTCCGGGAAGGTGGCGGTGTGGAAGGAGGAGTTGATGGTGTCTCTGAGATGGGGTGCGATGGTGGCGTTGGCTTTGTTGAAGACGTGGTGTGGGCACGGGTCGGTTGGTGATCCGGAGTGGATGGTGTTCATCGTGCGGGTGGTGTCTTCGGTGCTGATCGGGGTCCAGTTACAGAGGGTGGTCGTGGCGGGCTCTGGTTCGGTGGTAGGGTGCGTGGTCTGTGCGTCGAAGCTGTTGTGTATGTCGGCGATCTTGCGGTGGAAGAACGAGGCGAGTGAGTTGCAGAGGTGTTGCGAGGGAGTGATGTCGTTGTTTCCGGCGCTGGGGTTGGAGAACTCTTTGACGATGCTGAAGAGTTCTTTGCTGTCGTGGGTGTTGTTGTCCAGTCGTTCTTTGAGTGCCGTCTTCTTGGTGGCGCGGATCAGCTGATGGTGTTTGCGGATGGCATGCTTGAGGGTGGTCCTGTTGTCTGTGGTCTGGTCGAGCCGCCAGGCTTTCTCGAGGGTGCGGCAGTTCTTCTTGGATTCCTTGAGTTCGTTGGTGAACCAGGGGGTTTTCTTGCTGCCGGGTCTGCTGGGAGGGTTCTTTAGTGGTGCGAGGTCATCGGCGCAGGCGGTCAGCCACTTGGTGAGGTTGCTGGCTGCTTCGTTGGGGTCCGTTGTGCTGGTCGGAGTGTTCTGGCTGAGGGAGGCGGTGAGCTGCTCGGAGGTGATCTTGCTCCAGCTTCGGCGGGGAACCTGTTGCGGGTGGTGGTGGGTCGTAGTTCTTCTGAAGCTGAAGTGGACGCAGCTGTGGTCGGTCCAGTGGAGTCCGGTGGCGTGGCTGAAGGAGATATGCGTGCTGGATGAGAAGACGGGGTCAAGCGTGTGGCCGGCGTAGTGGGTGGGGGTGTTCACCAGTTGCTTGAGGCCGAGGTTGGCGAGGTTGTCCAGCAGGGCAGTGGTGTTTCTGTCGTTGTTGTTCTCCAGGTGAAAGTTGAGGTCCCCTAGGAGGATGTAGTCGGCGGAGGGAAGGGCGTGTGGGCTGATGAAGTCTGCGATGTCTTCGCTGAATTGTGTGCGTGGTCCCGGTGGTCTGGAGATAAGGGTGCCTCTGAGGGTGGTCTTGGGGTCAGTGTGTATCTGGAAGTGCAGGTATTCAGCGGCGGTGAATGTTTCGTCGGAGTTAGTCGAGATGCGGATGGTGTTCTTGTGTACGATGGCGACGCCTCCTCCCGTCTGGTTGACGCGGTCCCTCTGGGTGATCTTGTAGCCGTCCGGGATGGCTATGGCGATGTCGGGCGCTGAGGAGGCGTTCATCCAGGTTTCGGTGAGGAAGGCGACGTCAGGTGCTGTCGCGTCGAGCAGGTCCCAGAGTTCCACGGCGTGCCTGTGGACAGAGCGCGCGTTGAGCAGGATGCATTTCAGGTGGTTGCTGTTGGTGTTGGACTCGGTGGGAGTGGTACAGGTCCGGTAGCAGGTGAATCGGCAGGCTCTGCAGGCGAAGCGTCCGTGGGTGCGCCTCGGGGTGGCGCGGTAGCAGGCAGGGTTCCAGCCGGCATTTAGTGCGTGGAGGGTTGCGGCATCGTAGGTCTGTCGTGTAGTCTTGTCTCGGCGGTGGGGTCCAGGGGTGCTGGGCGCGGTCCAGGCGCGGACAGGCGCAGACGGGCTTGCCTTTGGCGCGCCTTTGGCGCACCATCGGCGCGCCCGCTGCGTGTGACCGCTGCGCGTGCAGGGAGGCATCATAAGAAGGGAGCCGGTAGGGAGGGTCCGCTGGGTGGCGGGAGCGGGGTGCCCAATCGGATGGCGGGGGGCGGGGCCGCAGGGAAGGCAGCGGTGGGAAAAGCGGGGACATGAGTGTGGGCGGCTCAGCGGCGGCTGGGTCACCTGCAGCGGTAGAAATGCAGGAGGCAGCGGCGGAAGGTCACAGGAGGCAGGAACGAGCAGCAGGAGGAGCGTGGGGGCGGCCTGGCCTAGGAGGGCACAATGGTCGCTCCCGAACGCAGAGCAGAGTCCCCTTAAGAAGGGAGCCGGTAGGGAGGGTCCGCTGGGTGGCGGGAGCGGGGTGCCCAATCGGCTGGTGGGGGGCGGGGCCGCAGGGAAGGCAGCGGCGGGAAAATCGGGGACACGAGTGTGGGCGGCTCAGCGGCGGCTGGGTCGCCTGCAGCGGTAGAAATGCAGGAGGCAGCGGCGGAAGGTCACAGGAGGCACAGGAGACAGGAACGAGCAGCAGGAGGAGTGTGGGGGCGGCCTGGCCTAGGAGGGCCACCTGAGCCAACATGAATGTTTCTCCCTGATTTGTTTTCCCTGGTTCCAAATCATCAGTGCAATTTTGTGTGTAAGGCAGGATTTCATCCAAAGGCTTGGATTGCCAACATACAACATTCTGCTGGATATGTGCCCTAATCTACAGAATCAACCCAAGAATGAACTGTGACACTAAAGTACTGAGATTTCCTTGCTCAGTGTTTTCAACACCACTATGCTGACAAACGACATGCATCAATCTTTCATAATAAGCATTCACTGATTCTTAAGACTCTTCAGTAGTTCCTGAGATTTTCAGACAATCAATCTCTTGATTTGAAACCTTAGTTTTCATAAAGTTAATCACCTGACTATACTTTCATACCTATAGTAGAGGGAACATGCTTTTCAACATCACTCGGTGATTTTGCATTCGGCCATTGTAGACACCTTACACTCAGTCCACAAATCGCTTGGGACAACAGAGTCGAAGAAAGTGTTCAGATCCTTCCATAACACATTTGTAATTTTCACTAATCTGTTCAACTTGTGTATATTACAGATCAGGGTTTTTTTCCAATTTAGGAAATTGATTTGCAGATGTGAACAGATCACCATGACTCCAAAGCACATAAGCATATGCACCCCCATATACTTCTCCAAGGTGGTAGGCCCTAATTTGTGAGTCATTCTTATTAGTCTCACAATCTGTCGCACCAGAGTTGCTGTCCTTCTTCTTCACATTATTGGCCTATCGTTCATTGATCTTTTGAGTATCACTTCATTTCTGAATGCTCTCAACCCATTCCCTCAAACATAATTTCAAACTAGACATTTTCATAATGTTTAAGGGTTTCCTGAGTCATAATCTTCCGAAGGTTTTTCTGCAAAGTCTGACTTTTAACAGATTTACCATATATTCTGCTGCTATCCATTCTAAAGCTTCATGGCTCTTGCATGCTGGAAGTCTTTCTACACAGGAAAAAAAGTTCTTCTTTGTTATTCCCATTCATAAAGTCTAACTTCAGTGCCGCCTTTGAGATCTCTTGAAACTCCATCTTTGTTTTGACATCATTCAACACTGTTGCCGGGGCCTCTTCATTTGCCAGAGTGATTCAGAGTTGACATGCACAGCAAGCACACTTGCAACAAGAGCTGTCACAGTTACGGGCCTCGCTCCTGGTAGTTCCTGGGACAATGAGAACAGTTTTGACTGGATGAACAACTGGGGCTTGGGTGACAAGAACTGTGCTCGGAGGAACTGTTTGTAGGGCTGCTGCCACCATGAGAATAATTGTAATGATGGGCAACCGTCCCTCTTGGGGACCTTAGTCTGCTGCTGCAGTAGTACCAGATCTACAATGGTTGGGTGTACTTCTACTGCTTGGTTCCCTATAACGGATTGATTTCCTCCTTCCGACTGAACAACATTATACAGGGTGAGTGAGAAACCAGCAAATAATGCAAGAATCCATCACTAGTCACTGTCACTACCTTCATCAAATTTGCTTCAACCTCACCTCCTCACATGCTTTCTTTCATCCTGTTACTCCACTACTTAGAACGGAATACATTTAGCCCTGCCAAGTACCATTCATCAGGCGTTAGACTAACGCATATCAGTGTGGTGGTCCTCATCACAACACTGAAATGTGAAGTCACGCATTATAGCGCCTCCTCTGCTGTCAAGCCGGAGCGCTGCTATAATGTCCCATACTTATTGAAAGCTGGGGCAGCGCACACGCTCTCAGCAGGTTAAGGGGGCTGGCTAGGCTGCTTGCAGCTGTAGCTGCTACACTGCTACTGTTACAACATACCTAAAACGGTGGCACGGGCATTCACTGACATCAGGAATGGGCGTGGTGGTTTCTGTTGATTCGGACATCATTCCACGACCACCCAACCCATCCCCACAAGTGCTTTCTCGGCAGCAGAGAGCACATTGAAACTGGGCCAGAGTCATGTATGCAAAGTCTAAGTCGTTGCAGCCAAGACACTGGCCCGCCAAAGAATTGCTACCAGCTGAGCTCTCCTTAACCTCACAAGAAGTAACTGCATCTCAGCTAATGATAATAAAAATGTGCACGCGGTCAAAATCTGCCTGCCTTTGTTAAAAACTCAGCTGAGAACTGCTTCACACAGTCGTCCCTGAAAGTGATATAATTGCAATGCATGACTTCCATGTGTTCTTCAATGAAATTGCCCAGTCCCATGGCTGCTTCTTACAGTTTTTGTGGCGTTTACATTGGGTTTTTCTTTCAGGCTGGTTCCTTGCTCTTCCAGGTCTTTGTGCTGGTGTTGGGTTCTCTCTGCTAGTGTCTTTGCCACGAAGGTGAACATTTCCACGTGGGGGTTAGAGGGATGGGGGGAGACACCATACAACTTTAAATTAACACTATTGAAAGGCTACAGACTAACCTGCATTGAAGGTACTTGTCAGCTGCCAAGTTTCCTAGTTACATGCAAGACTATTTAGGCCAGTCCGGCTTTGTTCTTAGGATCTGGGGCTCACAGTCGTATTCAACCCAGCATATAACCAAGGATATAAGTTCCAGAATTCTGAGGAAAAAAACCAGGTTGGGTCTAACTAGTTCGGCTTGGGAAACTTGGCAGAAATATTTTCTCAGCTGAACAGTGTTAACCTTTTGTAGTCCCTTCAGAGGAGTAGAAGACAGAGCTATCAGGTCTCCAAATTGAGGGCTTCATTTACCTCTTTTTTCTCTCTGCTCATTGTAGCATGTGGTTATATTTCACCCATTTAGAAATGCATGACTACAATTACCAGAATGCAAAGAAGGCAATAACAGAAGTGGGAGGACTGCCAGGATCTGGTGACCTGCAGACTGCATACAGATTTCTGCAGCAGATGCTCTACGCACTGAGATGTCTAATCATCAATGTGTAAGAATCGGTTTCCAACAAAAAATACTTGATGAGGTGATGAAGCCTTAGGGCTAGAGCAGTCGACCTCGAAGCTGGGGAACCGGATTCGAGTCTCGGCAACGGAGCTCAACATCCTGTGATTCTGGGCAAATCACTAAGGGCCAGATGTAGGTAATTCAGAAATACCGAGTCCTTAATAGCGAATTTTACCGATTCGCTATTAAGACCTTGGTATTTCAGATGTATATAAAAAAAAATCGGTAAAAATTAGCGATTCGGTAAAAATTAGCGATTCGGAATGAATCGGTAAAAATAATTACCGATTCTCCATTACCAAATCGGTATCACGATTCGGTAATTAGCGGATCAGTAATTAAAAAAATCGGTAATTGTCGAAACAGCCAATCCTGTGCTTCCTCATTACCTCACAACCAGGAAGTGGCCACACCCCTGCACTGATCCTGAAGCTGTTTGAGAGGTAGAGAGCACAGCAAACAAGCCAGGAGCAACTTTTCCAACTTTTTGCTGACAACACTGAGCAAATATGGACAACCAGGAGAGGGAGAAGGAGGCAGCTAAATGCAAGAGAAAACATACATTCAGTGAGAGGGAGCTGGAGGTCCTTATTGAGGATGTCACAAAGGACCACAACAAACTTTTTGGGAAACAGTCTCTGCACATGCCTGAATCCCAGAAGAAGCAGATATGGCTGGTCATCCAAGTCATCCAAGAAAAGATCAATACCATTGGAGTAACCCAGCGCTCCATTGAGGGAACTCAAAAAACGCTGGTATGACCTGAGGAAGCATGCAAAGGAGAGGCTGGCAGAGAGAAAGAAGCAAGCCAACCTAACAGGTGGAGGGAGGAACACAGCACCGGCACCAACTGCCCTGGATCTCCTGGTCGAGTCCACCCTCCAGCCGGAGAGTATGAGTGGGATTGGGGATGCAGACAGCTCAGCCAGAGCTGGCAACAAACAAGGTAAGATGCATTCACCGCATGCTGTGCTCCCCACTCCCTAACCCCAATCCCCAATGAGGTATTGTAAATCCCACTCCAGTGCATGTTTTACTAAAAACCAGCAATGCATTATGGGAGATGTAGTCGGAAGTAACACATGTCAGAACAGTCAGTCCACTGAACACAAAGGCATGTGACACACATCAGCAATTAGCAAGCAGAGGACCGTCAGTTTGATTGGCAGGCATGACATTTATTATTACGCAAATGCTGCCAGATAAGTGAGCAAATGTACATTCTGTCTCCACAGGCGAGCCATTGCGCAGGGCTGCAGAGCGGAGCACAGGAAAGGCACCCAGGAGAGAGAGGACACAGAAGGAGGAGGTCCTGTCGCCTGCAGGGCACACCACCCCACCATCACCACCACCATCACCACCACCACCATCACCAGCATCACCACCGCCACCATCAACGCCACCAGCACTGAGAGCCAGGAGGCATGCAGTGACCAGCCTCCAGCAGATGGAGGTGTCCGAGGAGGACAGCATGGGAGGCCAACAGTCCACGGTGGCTGAGGATGCCAACGGTGCAGGCTCACAGTCCCCCACCGAGCGCCCCCACACAGGTGCCAGACGCTGCAGGGCAAGGACAGCCAGTCCAGTTTCACAGGGCGAGGATCAGTGTGTGTTTGCTGGTCTTGAGGGGAACATGCTCAAGGTGCAGCCCCTGCAAGGCAAAGTGATAAGATCAGTCCAGTGGCAGATGGTACAAATGAATGGGCACATGCTGCGAATCGAGAAGGGCATCAGTAGCATGAACAATACTGTGGCTGAGGACATGAGGGACATGTCCCAGGCAGTGAGGCGGCTGTACAGCAAATTGGATGAGGACCATTTGGCCAGGCGCAGGGAGAGGCAAAAACTTGACAACTAAACCAAGGCGGTGAACCGCCTCTCCACTGCCACCTCTCTGCTCTGCAGGCGCTCGGTGGCCATGCAGGGGGAGATGGCCCACTGCAGCCGTGACTTGGCAAGGGGGCTGGTCACAGTGACCAGTGCACTAGAAGTGCTACAGACAAACCAGGTTGCCACTACAGGTGATGGGGGGATAGTGAAGAGGCTACTAGCCGCAGTAGCATCATGCCCCCTATAACAGAGTCCAGGAGGCGCAGCGAACGTCAGAGCGCTGACACAGGACAGACTGCCAGTGAGGACAGTGTGCCCAAGGAACGCAGCAGTGCTGCGTGTGGGCGCAAAAAGTAATGCCAGTCATCACATGGTTTACCAAATTGGGTGATGTAACCCTTTTTGGTTTTGTAATCTGCATTCAAACTAGGCCTGGCATGTGAATCCCTTCATGTTGTGGTGGTGTGCTATGACAATTAAACACTGTCACTCACTTACAGTAACTGGCTGTGTCTCCTTACTTACTCAGAAATAGTTGCGTGTTATCTCTGCCCGTCTGTGTCTCCCATCTGGTGCTGATGCCACACCTGCTGCGCTGTGCTCTGGCTGTGGACAGTCCTCATCCTCGTCCTCAGAGTCAGTTAGTTCCACTGCTGTTCCTTTCTTTGTGGCAATGTTATGCAGCATGGCACATGTTGCTATTATTTTACAGCAGATGATGGGGCGGTACTGACGTGCACCTCCACTTTTGTGGAGGCAGCGGAACCTGCTTTTTAAGAGTCCGAAGGTGCACTCCACAATGTTGCATGTGCTTTTAAGTTCCACATTGTATTTTCTCTCACTTGGTGTGGATGGGTTGAGGTATGGAGTCAGGATAAATGCCCGCACGGCATATGCACTGTCACCTAAGTGAGAAAGGAAGTCACCAACACATTTATCCAAGGTATACATCAGGGTGTGTCACATTGATTTACCTAGCAGGTATCCTTCTCCAAATTCACCCCCAGCCAGACGTGTGTAGATCCCACTGTTCCTGAATATGTAAGAGTCATGGGTACTCCCTGGAAATTCGGCCAAAATGTCAGTGATGATGTGGTCCGCATCGCATATCACCTGCACGTTGATGGAATGCGTAGATTTGCGGTTCCGGTATATATACTCTGTGGCTGCATGTGGGCAGATTGGTATGTGTGTCCCATCAATGCACCCTATTACATTTGGGAACTGTGCCTTTTGGAAAAAATCCAGCTTTGTCTTCTGCAGTTCCGCCTGTGTGCTGGGGAAGCATATGTAGTGATGCATTCTTTGCATCATGGCATCCAAGAAAGAGTTGAAGAAACGAGACAGGCAACTCTGTGGCACACCATCTGCCACAGATATCACCCCCTGGTAACTTCCTGATGCAAGTAGGTGCAGGCTACAGAGCACCTGCACATGTGTTGGTATAGCGTGCACCCTTGGTGTCTGATGCTCCAGGAGTGGGTACAGGTCCCGTATCAGGTCTAGGATGGTTTGGGGGTGTAGCCTGTACCTCTCATGGATTTCAGCCTCAGTCAGATAGAAGAGTGTAATGAGCAGTCTATACACGCGCTCCTCCCGTCTCCAGATCCTCAGTCCTGCTGCTTGCAAATGTAGCCGCCTTGCAATTACGTAGAGGGCCGCCATTGTGTTCACACTGTTGCATTTTGGGGCTGTTTAAATGCAGTGCACCTGATTACCACCTGCTTTGAGTCAGTGGTAATTAGCGACTCTTAAATACCGAAAAATTGAAAATTCGGTATTACCGATTTTTGGTACATCGGATTTGTGATTATTTAAGGATTTCTTATTTACCGATTCGGTATTTAGGGGTTTCGGTGACTGCTAATCGCAAATTAAGGAATCGGTAACTGATTTCCCTTATTTTTACCGATTCCTTATTTGCGATGGCGTTCGGTGTTACCTACATTGCACATGGCTAAATACCGGTCGGTAACACTGAAATTCTGCGAATTTCGGCGTTACCGACCGGTATTCAGCCAACTACATCTGGCACTTAGTCTCCTTGTGCATAACAAAAATGAATGTCCATCTGTAACGAAACCGGTGCTCATGTAAAGTGCTCTGATACCCGATTTCTCTGGTCTAGTTGCGCTATATTAAACTTGAAAGAAAATTAATGGTGTTTTCACTATTTATGTTCAATTGTTGCATATAACACGCAAGAAGAGCCTCGGAGATTGCATTTAGAATTGCTGCTGGTTGAAACAATATAAGTTGCTCTCATTCATGGTTTACTGGCCCTGAGAAAATGAACAGGTATTCCCACAGAGGAAGCCTCCTTGCCTTCATGGACAGGAATTCTTACATCATTGCTTTGTGAAGCCCTTAATTTCTTGAAAAATGTCATATTTTCTCTATAAGTTACACAGTACACCAGTTGAAATATCCAGCGGTTCTCCACAAATCACAAAGCTATATGCAATGACACCAACATTCAATCTCAGCGTGGCAACACAGCTTCAGTAACTCAAAGCGTGGCACACTCTGATGTAACCGCCAATCCCAGCGTGGCACACACCTACTATTCAAAACTACCTCAGCAACCAGTGACAATACGCGCAACAACCTACAGCAGCTCTCACTACACAACGATCAACCTTGCACAAACAATTATTAAACAAATTTAAATTCTTCTCTGTTTCTCTAAAAGAAACTTCAAAGTCTACAATCACTTCAATAGAATCAGGGAAAAACACCCTCTTGGTGCTATCACCCACGAAGTGTAATCACAACCAACGGTGAAATCACTTTGACTAATGCAGTTTTCTCCTCTGAGCTCAAGGGATAATTAAACAGCAATCCCAATTACTACTCCGTCATGAGAGAAGTCAATAAGTCTATATCTTTTATGTGGCAGATAGCGCTTCACGGTCTAAGACTACAAGTCTTAACAGACAAGCCACCACAAAATGTCTCCAAGGTTTATCTCAGGATTTTGGACTTTGATCAATCTGATAACCAAAATGTCAACTCTTGCAGAAAATGCATTATCTTCACACGCACCAGTAACATACATGAGACAGCATCACAGATCTCACAACACACTACACATCAAAGCCCAAAAACACAATCAAAGGTAGACACCTTTAACCCTACTGAACTCACAGTCCAAGAACTCTGCAACAGCTCCGTAACTCCAATTCACCACCAATTCTCCAAACTGAACCATAGGGACAGACAGACCCGGGGCATATCCTGACTGATGCCAGGGCAAATTCTAACTGTACAACTCAGCAAGAGCCATGCTCGGCTAATATCTGGTAGTGGGAGGAAAGGATAGTGTTTGCACTGCACAAACGTGGTGTAAATCTGAAATGCTACTATACCTATTTGAATTAATCTTAGTCTTGAACTGAGACTTAAATCATCAATTCATTAGCATATCAATAACAGTGAAACATATTTTGTCCCACAGTAACAACAGGAGTACAATTGTAAACCATGGAGGTTTATTAACACTTTAATAAAGTTACAATTTCAAATCAGATTAGTTAGTCATACAGCAATCCAAATAAGTCAAAGTAACATGCAAAGTCAAGTTTTTTATAGACCCAATAGGGTCCCTTAAGGGAAACTCCCTAAAGCTAAGCTACAATTTTGAGCAGAGTCGTGGAATTCATGAGAAGCAGGTGTCAGCAAATATAATCGCTCAAATGAAGTTTCTAATCAGAACCAAAAGAAAATGCCTGGATATCATCATGGATGCCAAGCAGTGCTCTACAAATCCACCTTACATTACATTACAAATGTACCTGCTACAGAAACTATCTCTTTGGCTAGGTTTAAAAGAAGCACGGGGTCTAGAGAGCAAGGGAATGGGGGCACCTCAAATTGAAGACTGAAGTAGTCTAACTAACTAAAATCTGCAACACACAATTAAAAATGAAACTTCATCTGAGGATACATTGCATGGGTTCCCACAGAGGAGTAATCAATCAAAATTAAACATTCACTGTGAACATGGTGTTAGTCCATTACACATGAGTATTGCAGTTTCAGTCCCACAGACTTCAGAGATATCAAAGGGAGGACTTCTCCTTCTTCAACTCCTTTATTTTGCAGGTGCCGAAAACTACTGTCCAAATCATTAGGTTGCAAGATACGACCTTCACATATAATCTTAATTATATTACAGACTAACAAGGGCTATATTTGAAATGAAGACGAGATAATGCACATCGAGTAGAAATACAAGTTTTCATTAATATGGCGTCCTTTAAAATGAGGCTTACAATAATGCATGCTAACGTTAACATAAACATACTCTAACTGAGGGTCTTTTAGAATGTAAAAATCATGCTTTTGGTCAGTCGTATTATGATATTATACGTGGATATGTGTGATGCATGATTATGCATGTTATACATTAGCATGACATGAAATGCAAACAAAAATAGTGACACTGTGTCACCAGACGTATGCCATTGAGTTAAACTGAACTCCCAAGTGCATGCAGAGAGTAAGTAAGCGAGTTTATAATTGCTCATTTAATGAAGCTCATTGCCAGTAGATAAAAAAACATTAAGACAGTATAGCCAGGGATACAATAACAGTTACAAAAAGCAAAATAGTACCATTATACAATGTATCAGTGCAAGCTGTAAGTAAGAAATGTCTTTATTGTATACCATTTGAATACTCAGATGAACAGTAATGGCAGACTATACAGCACATAAAGGTAAAGCGCATGACAAAGTGTGGATCATGGCATGTTTGATTAAACTCTGACAAATAGTTCTGTCCCCTTCCTGGGAAATTTTTGCGTATCGGAGCCCTTGTAGTCTCGCCTGCTCCCTGGCATAGCGGAGTTCAATGGCCAGAAAGTGGAAAAAGGCAAGAGCACTCAGGTGGGGGGCGGGGAGGTGCAGAAAGCCTTGATAAAAAGTAACTGTGAATGTAAGCATCCTAAAACAGATGTGCATGAAGAGAGACATAAGGGACATAATCTGTGATACTAAGATGTTGAATGTATCGCAGATTGGCATAGAGTCCAGTTACAAGGCAAATAGTGCTGGATATGAGTAGTTGCACATAAATAGGAATGTCTTGGTTTACCGTGATTCAAGGTCCCAGCTGTTATGTTATGAATGGGACATCCCACAAAATTCAATTGCCCAGGGGCGTCTAGAAGGTGGACCGTCGGCAACAATGGTTGCTGCTGTGATGTCATGGGAAAAGTTATAAAAGTCCCCGGGAGCTTTCCTCCTGGTGGTTCACAGAAATTTATCAATACACCCTTGTCTGTGTCGGTTCTTTCTTGCTGCAGTGCGGCTTAGCACATATCAGGCCTACCCAGAACCCAACAACTTCGTTTGGACTCCTCCCTTTGTGGCTAGAATACCATTCAAATGTCAGTACTTCCTGAGAAATAAAAAAAAAAGAGGTCGAAAAAAGAATTTCCCATAGAAAACTTTAGACACGGCACCGCCCTTCAAGAGCGCCAAACACGACTCAAAAACTGACCGTATTTGTGGATGTGGAAACACAAAGAGTAGTTGGTGCCACCAAGGACTGGACTTTTGTTGGGACCCCAGCATTGCAGAAATTAAATGTATGGGGATTCCGGTGCAGGGGGCAATAATTATATAAATCGGCAATTATCGGTGCAGTGTGCTGCTTGCTTCAAAACGCTACGGCTATCCTCTGATGAAGGTCAAAGATGTGACAGAAATGCATAAGGAAATGCCAGCATGGAAATAAAATGCCTTTAATCACCAGAAGGAGTGCGGCTCATTCCCTTCTCTTACAGAGAGGTTTGTTTGATATATATATATATATATATATATTCACTGAAAAAACCATAGGTTTCAGGGGTGTTATAGTTAGCTGGACTTTTCACTTGTACAAAACCATTGAAATTCCCCCGTTATAGTTAGTTCAGCTAACTATAACTCGCACGCCCGCAATGCACTGCTGATGACGTCACATATTACATCACTCATGACATGGTCAGTGGCATCACTCATGACATCACTGATGACATCTCAAATGACATCACTGATGACATCACTGATTACATCATCCAAAGAATATGTGTTTTTCTGAAAATTAAATATGTTTTATATATGTATATCTCAAGGTCGATGGAAGAATAAATGGGTATATAAGTGTCTAAATGGATGATTTGTTTTTGAAAAATTGATTGTGTAACTGACTGATTAAGTGTATCATAGTGAATACATGGCTTAGTGAGTAATGTTTAAATATGTAAATATCTGTATCAGTCTCTCACTTTGTGTGTAAGTGGCTGCATGGGTTGGTGAGTAGCTACATGGGTGTCTATATAGGTTATTAGTTGGTTTTTTGAGTATCAGTCTGAGTGTCTGCATGGTTCGGTGGGGGGTATTACGTAGTGCATAGGTGCATGAATGAGTGACTCACTGTTTGTATGTGTTGAACACAGCATGTGTGCAGGACTGAATGGGTGGATGAGTGTGTGTATGGGTGTGTTAGTGAGTGAATGACTGTCTCAATAGTGTCTTTATGAGTAACTACATATGTTTTAAACTAGCATATGTGACTATTGGTGTATATATGTGAGTATATGTGAGAGTGAGAGATTGAAAGAGTTCCTGTATGAATAAGTATGTGTTTCTATACGTGATTGTTTAAAAGACTAAGTATGTGTAAGTTTCCGTAGAAGTAAGTGTGGTGGTGTGTGTATAACTGTATATGCAAGTAAATGTATGTTTGATTCTTTATTAGCATGAGTGACTATGTGTGTGAGTAACTCTATGGATGAGTGGCATTGTGTAACAGGATGTATAGGTGTATGAGTACATATGATGAGTGAATACATGTATGAGTGACTGTATAGGACTGTTGGTGAAGGAGTGGATGTGTATGTGGATCTTAGAATTACTGAAGAGGTTGTTGTAACTGGTATTGGTATGTCCATTGTTTTGAAAATTTTAGTCTCTATTTTTGAATGTGTGTATCAAAGGTTATATTAGGGTGAGAGGAGGTCTGCCACTCTATCACAAGGATGATGTCATCAGTGATGTCATTTGAGATCTCATCAGTGATGTCATGAGTGATGTCACTGACCATGTCATGAGTGATGTAATATGTGACGTCATCAGCAGTGCATTGCGGGCGCGCGAGTTATAGTTAGCTGAACTAACTATAACGGGGGAATTTCAATGGTTTTGTACAAGTGAAAAGTCCAGCTAACTATAACACCCCTGAAACCTATGGTTTTTTCAGTGAATTTCTGAGGTTTTTTAAATGCTAATTCCTAACTATAACGTGCCTGAAACCTATGGTTTTTTCTGTGAATTTCAAAGGTTTTTTAAATGCTAATTTCTAACTATGCCTACAGAGATAGGACATGTGAAGAAAGAAGAAAAAATGCACAGAAAGAAACAAAAGAAGTGCAGAAAGAAGCAACAGATGTCCTCAAATACGAAGATAAGTGCAGGAAGAAGGATAACGTGCAGAAAGAACAAAAAGAAGAGCAGAAAGAAGCCTTGTTGCAAAATCATCCTGTACCCTCAACTTTTTCAGACGGATACTGGTGGTAACTGAGTCTGACTAACCAGTCCTAGAGCCAGTGCTATGTTAAAAGACACTTAGAATACAGTGAAAACACCTACATACACTAGGGAACATTATGCGTTGGGGTCCCCCTGTGATTAGCATGACCTCCTCTGTAAGCCCCTAGTATATTATAGGGCATGGGGATTAAAACTACCTCTTAAAACAGGCCACAGGGCGTTTTTGCACACGTTAACTCAGGCCCGTCCCCTCCCTTCACCACTGTGTAAACACGCCCTGTGTCCATTTTTAGTTGGGAGATTAAGTTCATTTGAATCCTGAGGGTCCCTAGGGTCCAACTAGCCCACTAGGTACCTCCAGTAAGTGCCACAGAGCTGCGTTGCAGAGAGGTGTAAAAAGTGGCACGGCCTGGACCACCTCTCTGCAATGCAGCTCAGTGGCGCTTACTGGAAGCCCTTGGTGGGCTAGTTAGCCCCCAGGGGCCCTCAGTATTGAAGGGAAATTATATCCCCAATTTAAAACGTGCCATAGTGGGTGTTTGCACACGTCACCTCAGGCCCCGTCCCCTCCCTTCATCACTGTGTAAACGCGCCCTGTGGCTGTTCTAAGTTGAGAGATTAAGTCCCCTTGAATCCTAAGGGTCCCTAGGGTCAAACTAGACCACTAGGTACCTCCAGTAAGCGCCACAGAGCTGCGTTGCAGAGAGGTGTAAAAGGGGCTTGGCCTCAGAACACCTGTCTGCAGCGCAGCTCCCTGGCGCATACTGGAGATGCCTGTTGGGGGCGCGTTTGCAGAGTGCTGCACGGAGGGGTCATGGCCTCCGGCACGATGCCAGCCTTTTATTTATTTTAATTTTTTAAGAAGGGGGGCTGTGTGGTTCCCCTTCTTATTCTAATGTATTGGCCCTGATGACCCCATCCCCCAGGGCCTGTCTCCTAATTATATTTTTTTGACCCCAATCCCCAGGGCCGGCCACTGTTTTTTATTATTTTAAAAAAATATATATTTATAGACACACCTAGGACATGCTGGACAAACCGTACGTACCTATCACCATGACGATTTGCGTGATATTCATTAAAAGGCGACTATGCATGCAATGAATCCACGTGGAATGTATTTACACCACTAGTGAAGCTCTGACATGTCTGATGCCCTACCGTGCCTAATCCCGGCAGACACCCTTGTCGTTTATTTATACAAACATGGGTAGCTATTGACGGGCACATTTAATACACATGCACACCAAGCCATTCAAAGGGGATTCAACAAAAATTCGACCAAAACTATGCAAGAAACCCCCCTCACGGTTAATAAAACACACATCCACTGCTGGATGTGTAATACTTTTTATTTTACTCTCTAGAAAGGGGACGAACATCACTTGAGAGTCACAGCGCGCTCCTGACAGAGCCCAATGCTGTGTTACACCCACCATTGCCTGCCGAGTGCCACACACCTCTGTGTTGTATTCCACTAGCTAGTGCATATGCTATGACACTCTCTAGCCCATGTGCACTGTAACACCACCCCGTGAATATGTCATACCACACTTGTCTTCGCACGGGTTATATTGCCCCATCTAACGTGCCTTCCTCGATGCCTATGTTATAACGCACAGTGCTATGCCATACATATTACAATCTGGGATCCATATCTTTGTCACAGTGCATATGCAACGTTACACTCCCCAGCACATATTTTATATTACAACTTTAGAGACTAGTTAGGTTACACAACACTGCCCTGTGCATATTACATTCCAAGGCGCATATCGCATAGCACGCGCTAGTGCCTGTGCTATCTCGCGCTCTCCAATGAATCTGTCATTGCGCACAATGTATTGCATATTATATTTCACGCCCGGTTCATCTTATATCACACTTTTTGGTGCATAGTTTATACCACACACTATATCTAGTTTTAATTTTCAATCGTGCTCTCAGGACTATGTTCTATATAACACTGTGTTCACCTACCCTTTTCACGGGCATTACATTTTGCGATAGGGGGTGGAGGGTTAGGGGGTGTTTCTGCCAAGTGAGCCTGGAGTCATAGTCACAAACGTCCTCTTCTTCCTGAATAAAAGTGAGATTATGCTGCATACTTGTTCATATTTTAAGTAGTTCGCACAGACACAATGTTTTAAAAACAATAAAGTTCCTAATACCCGCCTTCTCTGAACAGTTAGCTTGCTGCCCCATCCCCCTCCTCCCTATCCTCTGTTGTGTGATTCCATGGACTAGCCTCCTCCCTCCTGCCATGCATGGTCTGATGTGCTGCCACTGCCCTCAATTTAGTATGATGTACCAGTCCACTCCTCCTGCCCTCCATTGCCCAATTCTATGCCCCATCATTGACCTCCTGCTTAAACTCTGTGCTCAGCTTGCTGCCCCTATTCTCCTTCCCCCTGCCCTCCGATGTCGTTGTGCATGCCCCTGCTCCATCCTTTTTGCCCACCATGTCCCATGGACCTGCCACTCCTATCTACTCTGAGTGTTCTGTTGAGCTGCCACTCCCCTCCCACCTGCCTAGCATTGTCAGATGACTGTAACCTGTCCCTGCCACCTCCACCCTGCCTGTCCACAAGCCATGCCCCTATCCTCTTCCTCCTGTCCTACATGGTCCATTGTACTGCCACACCCTTCTGCCCTCCCTGGTCTGTTGTGCTGCAACTGCTCCTCCTGCCTGCCCCGTGTGGTCTGTTGTGAGGTCCCTTCCCCTGAACTTTCTTGTCTGTGCACAGGTCCTGACCCTCCCTTCTATCCTCCATCGTCCTTTGTGCATGCCCCTGCACCCTCCTTCTTGCCCATCATAGCCATTGTGCTGCCACTAACCCTCCCACTTGCCATGCATGGTCTTCTGTGCTGCCATGGCCCCTCCCACCTTCCCTGTGTGGTCAGTTAGCTGCCCCTGACCCCCTCCCACCTTCCCTCCATGGTCTGTCTGTATGCCATCACAGTCTCACTGTTGCTCTTCATGGTGTGTCTTGCTTCTAGTGGCCATCCTGCCTGACCTTCATGGCTATCTTGCTGCTCCTGCCCTGCCCCCTTGCCCCCAGCCCTCTGTTTACATGTGCAGACCCCTACTCCCTCCCTCCTGGCTTGTCTGTTCCATTGTAATGCCCCTGATCCGTCCCTCCTGCCCTTTATGGTCTGTTATGCTGCAGCTTTCTCTCCTCTCTGTCCATTATGGTCAGCTAGCTACCATTGCCTCTTGCCCCTCTGTTCTCTGTTGTCCATGTGCATGGTCCTGTCCCCTCCCTCTTGCTTTCTATGGATTTTTGTGCTGCACTCCCGTCCTGCATGCCCTGTGTGGTGTATTGTGCTGCTGCAAACCCTGATGCCTGCCCTGCAGGGTCAGTTTGGTGCACCTCTCCATGTCCCTCCTGTCCTCTGTTATCCAAGTCTATGTCCCTATCCCATTTCCTTCCATGATCCAATGTACCATACTTGCGAACATTTTGAACTTGGTAAGAGGGAGATTTTGAAAAAAACTGGGGTATTGATTTTCCCCTTTGAGTTACATTGAAAAAGAGGATATTGTAGACAGGAGACAGATCAAATAAAGCCCATTTGAGCTTAAAAACATTGGACGTTTCCTGGCTGAATCGGGTCTGTTGGCATGTATGGTTGTACTACCATTGCCTCTTCCTTCTGCCCACAATGGTCTATTACATTGCCAAAGCCTTGAAGGAGGGTAGATTTTGTATCACAGGGGGCCCCTGGCCCGTTCTGTCCACACCTGAAGTATGAGACCCTTGTCCTTGCCCTGCCAGCCGCATTTGTAGGCCGTATTAAATTGACCAGCGGGTCCTGTGTTGCTATATAATTATCCTGAGACATCCTTACCACTCAGCCAGCATAAAACCCCTATGTAGGCCCTTCTGTTCAATATGTAGGCCTCTTTGTTAAATTGACCATAGCTCTGCAATTTTAGTGTATAGCAGTCTGAAGGCAGGTCTGCGAGGCCTTCTGCTCCAAACTAGTAGCCCCCACCCTACCCGAGTGCTCCGTGCTCGGTATCAAAGTTCAACATCCCCCTGAAGCTGTCGACATACAGTAGGCTGCATCCTGGACTGGTACTTGCTTCCTGGGCAGGTTTCCCGCTTTTAAGGAAGTGGCAACCACAGAGCGTCAAGTTAGGAGAACTGAGGAGATTTTATACATGAATATATTGAATTCCCGTACAATACCCATTATTTTCTGCTTGCTCTATGGAACTTACGATAAGCGATTGGCCTGAGAGACTGACCTTTTCACCCAGTCCATTGTCAGCATTAAGTGGGTAAATGACGAAATGTCTGGTAAAATCTGCAGACGAAGCTTTTGGGTAGCATACGTAGGTAGATGTAGCGTGCAAAGGAGCCCACAAAATGATATAAAAAGGAAGCACCCACAGATATCGACGGACTACCTCGCCGTCTGTATGTAGGTTAACAGGCTGTGCAGGTTTTCCCCAAGAGCTGGGAGGTCTTGTCTTCCTTTGCTTAAAATGTCTTGCTCTGCTTTGCTTGAAGCATCTTATTCTATTTTACCTATATGAAATGTCATGTTATGTTTAACCATTGTTCTCTTTACTTTTGCATTTAAAAGATTTTGTATTGTAATTGCAGGAATGCTTGCTCTAAGAGTAAACGTGAGTGTTCCTAGGTAACATTTTCCTTGGTGCAACTTGTTTCTCATGATGCATTTATAGATGTGTTTTCTCTCTCTCTCTGTCAGTACATTAATTGAGATACAGAGAATATCATGACAGCTGTATGATTATCTGGATTCTGTATTTTGTACTTTATGTCTCTATTCTGCGGTTTCATTGAAGTTGCATATTCTCATTAAACTGCCATTGTATTCTGCCTCCAATTCCATGTCTCATATGTCTGTTTTCTTCATTTTTGGAGAAAGCGTTCCTAGGCACCCCGGCTCAAATTAAGGTGCCCCTTTTGTCCCTGACTCACTCTCCTGCTCAGTTCTGTGGTGGCTCCCGGGGCTCTGGGGACCGCCCCTAGCTTCCTTGACCCGTAATAGATCTTCCCTCCAACAGCCTCTCTTGCAAGTCCTGTATTGTTGGTTTGTTGCCCCTGCCCCCCTTTCCACTGCCCTCCATAGTCTGTTGTGCTTCCATGGCCCTTCCTGCCTGCTCAGTGTGGTTAAATTGTTGCCTTTGCACCCTCCTACCTGCCTTCAATTTTCAGAGTCCGTGCCCCTTGCCTCTGCCTCTCAACAGTAGCCTAATGAACAACTAGATTGCTAACATTCTATATTTATTACAAAAGTGTGGAACGCCTGACATGATCTTGATGTAATCAAAACTGTAATACCTAGAGCATTTCCTTTAGAAATTACATATATGAGAGGGTCTTATTGGCATCTAAATTATGGTTAGTGCTTTAAAAGACTAAAATAAGGACATATTTTCTGAGTTTTCAAATAGCGACAAAGCACTTTTAAATTATTTGTTATCTTTATGTTTTTTTATCCAGTTGAACACTTGATTAAATGTTGCACTTAGGGGAGAGGATGTGGTGTTACTTCCAGAACTGCAGACTTTGCAACTGGGGAACCAGGTTGAAGTTTCTGCTTCAGCTCGACATTCTGTGATTCTGGTCAAATCACTTAGTTTCCCCATGTCTACAACCAAAATGAATTTGTTCTTGTGTGATGTAACCAATGCTCATGTAAAGCACTCCAATACCTGACAAGTCTGCACTATATAACACTGCAAAAACACAAAATAATAAGTGTTTTGCAAACTTCTGTCATTGGGCTATATTTGGGCTACATCTGGGTGATTTTGGGCTACATTTGGGCTCTTTTGTCTCCGGTGGCCATCTTGGGAGATTTATTTGTTATGAAGTTTCCTAATTTCCTCATGTACTGCAGTCTCCTCAGTAGGAAATGCTTTCAGTTTTTTACTTTTATTCCCTCATGAAGGTATTCAGATATGTCACACATTTGCCATAAATTCTTAATGTTAGCACTCTAGTTGCTCATTAGATCACTGTAGTAAAACTACTGTTCACCATGGAAGTCTGCTCCTGGTATTAAAAGTGCATGTTTCAGTCTGCATGTCAGAATTTTTTAATGAAATAGAAGAGGATTTGAGAAGTCACTCAAAATGTGCTTTCATTTTCTTTCTTCAGCATCAATCATAATTTCTATGGCAAAATGAACCCCCTCATTGTGTTCCTTTTTAAATTAAATGTTTTAAGTGTTACCAGTTTATTCCAATCAAGATGGCTTCAGGTGTGCCATACTTTTGTCATAATGAAGACAGTAAGCACTCTAGTTGTTTTTAAGAACATTCTGGGACATTCTGTCATTAGGCTATACTTGGGCTACATCTGGGTGATATTTGGGCTACATTTGGGCTCTTTTGTCTCTGGTGGCCATCTTGGGAGACTTATTTGTTATGAAGTTTCCTAATTTCCTCATTTACTGCAGTCTCCTCAGTAGGAAATACTTTCAGTTTTTTACTTTGATTCCATCAAGAAGGCATTCAGATGTGTCACACATTTGCCATAAATTCAGAATGTTAGCACTCTTTTTGCTCATTAGATCACTGTAGTAAAGCTACTGCTCACCAGGGAAAACTGCTGCTGGTATTGAAAGTGCATGTTTCAGTCTGCATGTCAGAATGTTTTAATGAAATAGAAGAGGATTTGAGAAGTCACTCAAAATGTGCCCTAATTTTTCTTTCTGCAGCACTAATCATACTTTTTATGGAAAAATGATCCCCCTCATTTTGTTCCTTTTTAAATTAAATGTTTTAAGAGTTACCACTTTAATCCAAGCAAGATGGCTTCAGGTGTGCCATACGTTTATCATAAGTAGGACTGTTAGCGCTCTAGTAGTTCTTTGGAACACTCTGGGAAGCTGCAGTAGAACACAAAGGAATCAACTGACAGTCTCTGCCCTTGTTGGATGTATATGTTTTACTGAGAATGTCAGACTTCATTCTCACATGACTGAGAAAGATAATGTGAATTTACAGAAAATAAGCTCTCAGTTTATCTTATAGATCACCTTCCAAACCTCTGTGGTAAAAGCATGAGAAAATATTTTTCTCTCAATCATGATATCCCAGCAGAAGGCTTTTTCACATGGTGAAATCACCTTAGAACATACCACAATTCCTAAAATGAGTATGGTACCATCAACAAATGATTTATAATGTAACTAAAGTCTTAAAACCTTCTATTAACTGCAATGCTTTTTAATGAGGTGCTATCATGTATATTGGTCCCAAGATGGCTGCCAACACTTCTTGGATGAAGTGCTGACAGCCAATCAGATCTCAGGATGAGATGTGTGGTTAGGCTCCGCCCACATATATATATGCTTTTAAATGCTATTTTCTCAGGACATACTGAACAGATTTACACCAGACCTACAAAAGGCACTTCCTTGACCTGTAGACTACCTCTCTGCCAAATTTCAAGTAACTCTGTTCGGCCGTTCGGGCTGTAGCTGTGTCTAAAGGTCCTATGGAAAAATGCATGGGAAAAACGCGTTTTGGGACCCCCCTTTTTTCTCAGCCCCCGCTTGACGAATCCCCCCGAAACTTTCAGGGTAGGAGCGCAGCGTAGCGCCCCACCTATTTTGAACATTTCGCGAGGATTCGTCGACCGGCGCCAAAGTTATTCCAAATAGAATGTTGCGGATTTCCTATGGAAACAGGGTCCTAACTATAACTAACTACTGGCGACCGCCAGTAGATAATATATATATATCTATGTATATATGTATGTATATATAGTATATATATATATATATATATATATATATATATATATATAATCTACTGTCGGTCGCCAGTAGATAGTTATAGTTAGGACCTAGTTTCCATAGGAAACTCATTTTTTGTTTTCGCAATAACTTTGGCGCCAGTTCACGAAACTTTAGACACGGCTACAGCCCGAACTGCTGAACGGAATTACACCAAATTTTGCAAAAAGGTAGCCCTTGTTTCGGAAAGAGACTTTTTTTTTTAAATGGTGTAAATCCGTTCAGTACTTCCTGAGAAATTTAAAAAAAAGAGGTCGAAAAATGAATTTCCCATAGAAAACTTTAGACACGGCTACAGCTCGAACTGCTGAACGGAATTACACCAAATTTGGCAAAAAGATAGTGCTTGGTTCAGAAAGCACTCTTTTTCTTAAATGCTGTAAATCCATTCAGTAGTTGCTGAGAAAATCAAAAAATAAAAGTTTCGATATCTATGGCCGCAGTGAATCCGCTCACCCTGCCAATCACGAGCTGCATTCTAATTGGCTGTCAACACTTCAAACCCGGAAGTGTTGGCAGCCATCTTGTGCCTCGGTAGAACCGAGGCACAAGAAAACAGTAAAACAAATGCGCAAAACAAGAAAAGGGGGCAGGGTAGAAACACCCTGACCGCCTAGGCCTGCTCAGGGGGTCCCACAAGGACCCCCAGGGCCCAAAAAAGCATTTTTTTAAAAAAACAAATCGGCCGAATTCGCGCTGGGTGCGCGAATCTGGCCGATTTGTTTTTTTAATATATATATATTTTTAAACATAGCGCGGGCTCCCGCGCTTCGTTTAATTGAAGCCCGCGGGTGGGCTCCAATCCCCCCCACACTGCCCCGGGGACCGCCACCCCCTGGGACTTTGCATAAATATTTGCGGGGGGCACAAGGCCCCCCTCAGCCCCGGGGCCGCCGTCCCCCAGGGCTTGTTTTTGTAAAGTTTTGGGGGCCTCTAAGGCCCCCCCAAGTCCCGGGGACCGCCACCCCCGGGGCTTTCATTAATTATAATCGCGGGGGCACACTGCCTCCCCGCAGCCCCAGGGACCGCCACCACCAGGGGCTTCTTTTTAAAAAAAAAAATATACCTGTGTGGGGGGGGGGCTCGACACCTCCCTGGGGCTGTTCAGATGAGATGTCATCAGTGCATTGCGGGGGCGCGAGTTATAGTTAGCTGAACTAACTATAACGGGGGAATTTCTCTGGTTTTGTACAAGTGAAATGTCCAACTGACTATAACTTTCTCTAAAACCTAGGGTTTTTTTAGTGAATTTCTAAGGTTTTTTAAAATGCTAATTTCTAACTATAACGTGCCTGAAAACTATGTTTTATATATATATATATATATATATATATATATATATATATATATATATATATATATATATATATATTAGGCAACTATAACTCACGCGACCGCAATCTTCTGCTGATGACATATGTGTCTTTATGAAAAAAAAATATTTGTAATATATGTATAGCTAAAAATGTATGGAAGAAGACATGGGCAAATAAGTGTCTAAATACAGTATTAGCATCAGCAGAGGATTGCGGTCGCGTGAGTTATAGTTGCCTGCACTAACTATAACGGGGGAATTTCATTGGTTTTTTATCAGTAAAATTTCCGCTAACTATAACATGTGTGAAACCTATGGTTTTTTCAGTGAATATATATATATATATATATATATTATCTACTGGCGGTCGCCAGTAGATAGTTATAGTTAGGACCTACTTTCCATAGGAAATATGCAACATTCTATTCCCAATAAGTCTGGCGCCGGTTGACGAATCCTCGCAAAATTATTGTGAGGGGATGTATGTAGACTATTTTGATTTTAATAAGACTAATGTATTTCTCCTGCTAAAGTGTAGGGAGTACTTTTTTTCTCTACAATCTTATTGACAGTGTGTGTGCATGTAGAAACCTTTCTGTGATAAGCATTTGTGTTTTTCATGTGTTTGCAGACAGATAACTGTGCTGTTTTTATATTTTGGTAGAATTAGAAACCAGTCATTTGTTTATGGATTTGTGAAATGAGTTATGTTATGTTTCTATACTAAAATGTAGTACTTCTTCTAGATGAAGAAATGTGTTTTGGTATAGTGCAAGGGATAGTGTTGTTTGTCTAGAATCACACAGTGAGTATGTGTGCATTTGGGATCCACTGTGAGAGAAGCATTTGGTAACATTGTGTATTTGCTGACAGATAACTGTTTTAAAACCTGTCATATTGTCAAGTTTTAGTAGCATTAGAAGCCAGTCTTTGCTTATGCATTGATAAAATAAGTCATGCTTTGACACTAATGTGCTGTACTTGTGTGTAGTCTCCTTACCCCTTGCACAGTAGTGAATGAGTTTTGGTAAGCTGCTAGGGATAGTGTTGCTTGTCTAGAATCACACTGTAAGTCTGTGTGCATTTGGGAAACACTGTGAATGAAGTATGTGGCAATATCGTGTATTTGCTGACAGATAACTGTTTTAATACCTGTCTTGTTGTCAAGTTTTAGTAGCATTAGAAGGTAGTTGTTGCTTGTGCTTTGATTAAATGAGTCAGGCTTTGACACAAAAGTGCAGTCCTGAAATATGTAGATTGTGCAGTTCCCTTACCACTTGCACTGTAGTGAATGAGTTTTGGTAAACTCCTAGGGATAGTGGTGCTTGTCTAGAATCACACTGTGAGTTAGTGTGTATTTGGGAACCACTGTGAGAGAAGCATTTGATAACATCGTGTATTTTCTGACAGATAACTTTTTAAAAACCTGTCATGTTGTCAAGTTTTAGTAGTATTAGAAGCCAGTCTTTGCTTATGCGTTGCTTAAATGAGTTATGCTTTGACACAAAAGTGCAGTCCTGAAATATGTAGATTTTGTGCAGTTCCCTTACCACTTCCACAGTAGTGAATGATTTTTGGTAAACTCCTAGGTATAGTGGTTGTTGTCTAGAATCACACTGTGAGTCTGTGTGCATTTGGGAACCACTGTGAGAGAAGCATTTGGTAACATCATGTATTTGCTGACAGATAACTCTTTTAAAACCTGTCATGTTGTCAAGTTTTAGTAGCATTAGAAGCCAGTCTTTGGTTATGCATTGATAAAATGATTCATGCTTTGACACTAAAGTGCAGTACTGAAATATGTAGATTGTGTGCAGACCCCTTACCACTTCCACCGTAGGGAATGAGTTTTGGTAAGCTGCTAGGGATAGTGTTGCTTGTCTAGAATCACACTGTGAGTCTGTGTGCATTTGGGAACCACTGTGAGAGAAGTATTTGGTAACGTTGTGTATTTGCTGACAGATAATTGTTTTAAAACCTGTCATGTTGTCAAGTTTTATTAGAATTAGAAGCCAGTTTTTGCTTATGCTTTTATTAAATGAGTCAAGCTTTGACACAAAAGTGTCAGTCCTGAAATATGTAGACTGTGTGCAGTTCCCTTATCAGTTCCACAGTAGTGAATGATTTTTGGTAAACTCCTAGTATAGTGGTTGTTGTCTAGAATCACTCTGTGAGTCTGTGTGCATTTGGGAACCACTGTGAGAGAAGCATTTGGTAACATCATGTATTTTTTAGCAGTTGACTCTTTTAAAACCTGTCATGTTGTCAAGTTTTAGTAGCATTAGAAGCCAGTCTTTGCTTATGCGTTGATTAAATGAGTCATGCTTTGACACTAATGTGCTGTACTTAAATATGTAGATTGTGTGCAGTACCATTACGTCTTCTAGACTAGTGAATGAGTTTTGGTAAACTGCTAGGGATAGTGTTGCTTGTCTAGAATCACACTGTGAGTCTGTGTGCATTTGGGAACCATTTGGGTAAGGATTGTGAGAGAAGCATTTGGTAACATAGTGTATTTGATGACAGATAACTGTTTTAAAATCGGTCATGTTGTCAAGTTTTAGTAGCTTTAGAAGCTATTCTTTGCTTATGCATTGATAAAATGAGTCAGGGTTTGACACAAAAGTGCAGTACCATGTACTATTGTCTTCACTGTGCCAGAACTGAAAATTTAAAAGTTTTACCCAGGCACTAACCTAGCAGTAGTCTGATGATTTAGTCAGTTTCCAAGTACTCATGTTGCGAACCATACATTACCACATAGATTACTTCAAATGTCTATACAGTATGCATGCAGTCTTCTAACATACTGTACACTTGTCTTTCACATTTTCAATTCGCTAGTCAGTATCCATACACTTTCAGGAAACACCCTGTAACTCCCTTTGCAGTCCTCTAGTGACCCATTCAGCACCATGTACTAATCCATTCACTGTGCCAAAACCCAAACACTTATAAATTCACCAAGATACTATCTTTGCAGTACTCTAATCATTCAGTCAGTGCCTAAGTATTCATGCACTGAGCCAGGCCTTAGCACATGGACTGCTTCAAACCCCTATCCACTATGTATGCAGTCTTCTAACCACCTAGACACTTGGCTTTCACACTTTCAATTCCCTAGTCAGTATCCATACAGTCCAGCAAACATCCTGTCACTCCCTTTGCACTCCTCTAGTGACCCATTCAGTACCAAGTACTAATCTATTCCCTGTGCGAAAAGCCTACCACTTATAAATTCACCTAGGCACTGTCCTTGCTGTACTCTAATCATTCAGTCAGTACCCAAGTACTCATGCAGTGAGCCAGGCCTTAGCACATGGACTGCTTTAAATGCCTATCCAGTATGGATGCAGTCCTCTAATCACCTACACAGTTGTCTTTCACACCTTCAATTCCCTAGTTAGTATTCATACACTTCTAGCAAACACCCTGTCACTCACCCAGTGTGTCTCCTTATAGTACTGTAATCATTTAGTCAGTTATCATGTAGTGTTTTAGTGAGGTAGGCTTTAGGGCATGAACTGCTCCAAAGTAGTATGCACTATGCATGTAGTGTTTTAACGATCGTCACACTTGTGGTTCAGGGCTATAGTTTCTTAGTCAGTTTTTATATAAAATGTGTTATTATAGTAATGGAATAGTATAAATTTGAAAGTTATTAATATAAATTTATTTGTGATTCTTTTTTACAGATACAGAACAGGAGTGTTTCTCATCTGTTTGCACTCTTTTCGTGCAAGATTGTTTGGATGAAGGGTCCTCAGGTGTTTCATCATACTTGCCGTGCCGCACGAGTATTTTTTGTTAGGATCCCCTCATAACAGAACTCTTTTGCAAATCTTGCACGTGACGAAGGTGGCATTGGTCTTTATTTGCCCCTCGAGAAAAGTAGAACATTTCCACACCACTGAAGGAAAACGTTGTGGGCGTGGTGCATCCTCCAAAAATTCATCCTTAGATTCGGTGAATATGTTAAAGCGACAACATTTACAGGTTTTGTAAGTTAAACTTATAACATTTTGTTAGCTGTATGCATTTTATATATCTGTGATTTGTATATTGTTTTTTTGTTTGAGAATACCATGTTGTTTTTTTTAACAATCTTTGAGATTGTTTTTTTCTTTTGCCCGCTGTTAAGTGATGAGTACGATTGAAATCACTATTTTTAGTGAAATTTAATATATTCTGAGAACAGCAAAAAAGTCAAATAAATTACTTTTTGGAAATTATGCTGTGTTGTAAAAAATGTATTATTACGTGTTATAATTTTTTTTCCTTTTCTTTCACAGATCCAAAATTTTAAAATAAGCATTTTTTATGAATTTAGATTGGAATGAAAATGTGAAAAAAATGTGTACCATTTTTTATTCCTATGACTGTGAAGGTACGTTTAACTAAGTCTCAATATGCAGAATGAGGAGGTCTGCAAGAAGCTACAAAGTTGAAACATGTTTCTAAAAACACTCTGTTTATACCTATGTAGTTTTGAAATCTGACCATAATCAGATATCATGTGACCTGCAAAAAAAGAGATTTGAGGGGTTCATAATATTTCCCAATTTAGCTATTGAAGGACCGCAATTATTTCAAGCATTCTTCTTTGAACATCTTTGCAGACAAAACTCTGTGCTTACCTTTTATCATTCGCAAGGAATTTTAAAAACGGAAATATGTCACTTTTTGTAACATAGTTATTGTGTAAGATACTCTTTCATATTTACAAAGAGAGGAGAGGCACTCTGTGCACTTTTTATACTCCATGTAAATACAACCTCATCATGTAGACCACTTTGTGTTGAAAGGGTGTTCTATAAGTGTTGTTGTGCATGATTGCACTTAATACTCATAGAACAAGACACATGTCTAGATTTATCAGAAATCATAATTCTCAATATGTGTGTGAATGGTGCACCATTCTAAAATTGGTGTAGGAAAGCACAACAAGGAGAAATGTTTTAATTTCTCCACATTTTTATATCTTCAATGCATGCTGACATGTTCAGCATACATTGAAGGAGAAAAATGCATTTTCTCATTGTTTTTGTGCAGGAAGGTGTGTTTTCCTGTAGAAAAACAAACAGCACATGACACAGATATCCTTGCACTATGGTGCAAGGGTGCCTGTGTCACCACATGGCTGCAGTTTAAGCAGCCGTGCAGACAGAAGCATAGATTTGCAACATATTTATGTACATATGTTGCATCCCTGTGCTTCAGAAATACTACAGCTCACTGTAGTTAAAGAGTGTGATGCTGCAGCACTTCCTCATAGTTCTGCACTTATACATTCACCATACGCTACTAATGCATTCATTCAGTCAATTACGTACTACACATACATTCATCTAAACTTTCACACACTAACAAAGAAATGTAGCTCTTTTTTTAAACCAGGAAAGTTAGTTCTTACAAGAACTTTTTTTTTCTTCTTTCTTCTTTTATATTTTTTTTGGGGGGGGTTTCTAACAATTTTGTGATTTTTTGGGTTTTTCTGCAAAAACAAAAAACAAAACAGGAGGAACCAAACAATGAACTTCAGGGAACCAAAAAAAAAAAACTAGCAAATGTGACTTTCTTGCCGGCGGCAGATCAGATCGATTGACTGCTCACCGTAGCACAAAGTCGCATTGCACTTAGTGCAGAGCACTTTTAAATATTGAAATTGAGGATGGATGTCCAAATTTTGGGCTGATGGATGCACTCTTGAGGTGCTCGGCTGCGATGAGGTGGAAGGCGCAGGAGCAGGAGTGTTTCTCATCCGTTTGCACTCTTGTCGTGCAAGATTGTTTGGATGAAGGGTCCTCAGGTGCTTCATCATACTTGCCGTGCCGCACGAGTATTTCTTGTTAGGATCCCCTCGCGACAGCACTCTTTTGCAAATCTTGCACGTGACTAAGGTGGCATTGGTCTTATTCTGCCCCTCAGGAAAAGTACAAATTTCGACACCACTGAAGAAAAACGTCCTTTGGGTGGTGCCTCCACCAAAAATTCATCCTCAGATGAGTGAGGAGATGCAGGTGATGCCTGCTGCCCTGAAGCCATTTTTAGTTGAAAAAAGTTAGGGCTAAGTGTAAACTTAGTCTAAAAAATCTTCTTCTCTGCAAAGAGATGCTCCTCCAAAGAAGGTGAAAGAAGAATGATTGAATTGGGTGGGGTCTTTCAATACTTAGAACAGGAAGTGTAATGAACCAATCAAATCTCTTTTTTTGCAGGTCACATGGGATCCGCGCACCCTGTGCTTACGCAGAACGCACCCAGCGCGCATCCGCGAAAATGAATTAAAAAAAATTATAGGATTAGATGTAAAATTATATTTTTTTAAGACTAGTTTAGAGTTTGTCTTCAATTAATATTCACATGAACTACATATATATGTTTTATTAAATGTTAAATATTTCGCGGGATCCGCGCACCTACCGCGTCATAGACGCAGATGACGCATCGCCGAAGCGCGTAAACATCGTGTTACGTACATCGAACGTGTCGCGTATAGGCTGGGAGTCGCGTACCGGTCGCATTGGAATCGTGCACTAACCACGTACCCGACGCATACCATGCGCGGAGGCGAACACGTAGGGATCCAGAACGGTGCGCATAGGGTGCGTGGATCCAAAAAACATGGGAAAAATATATATAAAATAAAGTTTTGAACATATAGTTAAAAAAATATTTTGAAAAATATAAAAAAAAATATTTTTGAAAAACCCATTAAGTTCAAATAATATTTTTTAATTTTTAAAAGTATTAATTGAAAAAATAAGTTTAAAAAATGGTGATAAAAAAGTATTTTTAAAAAAACGTAATTAATGAAATTGACACACTGAATTTGAAAAATATACAAATCCAATCAAAATCATTAAACATGATATCTTCAGAGATAAGTTATAGATAGGAATTAGCATTTAAAAAACCTTTGAAATTCACTGAAACAACCATAGGTTTCATGCACGTTATAGTTAGGAATTGGCATTTAAAAAATCTTTTAAATTCACTAAAAAAAACAAAGGTTTCAGGGGCGTTATAGTTAGGAATTGGCATTTAAAAACCTTTGAAATTCACTGAAAAAACCAAAGGTTTCAGGGGTGTTATAGTTAGGAATTGGCATTTAAAAAACCTTAGAAATTCACTGAAAAAACCATAGGTTTCAGGGGTGTTATAGTTAGCTGGACATTTCCCTCGTACAAAACCCTAGAAATTCCCCTGTTATAGTTAGTTCAGCTAACTATAACTCGCGCCCCTGCAATGCACTGCTGATGACGTGACATATTACATCACTCATGACATGGTCAGTGACATCACTGATGACATCTCAAATGACATCACTGATGACATCACTGATGACGTCATTCAGTGACTGTGTGTTTCTGTAAAATTTTAATATGTTTTATATATTTATAGTGAAAGGCCTGTGGGAGAATGAGTGGGTGTACAAGTGTGTGAATGGATGATTTTCTAGGTGCGTAACTGACTATAAGTGAGTCATTAAATGTATCTTACTGCAGACTAGTGACTAAACTGTGTGAATGTCTGTATATGTCTGTGTGTAGGTGTATAAGTGGGTGCATGGTTTTGTGAAAATCTATGTGAGTGTCTATATGGGTTATTGATTGGTTGTCTGAGTATCTGTATGGATGCCTGAGTGTTTGTGTGGGTAGAGTGTGTGTGACTCTATGCATAGATGTGTGAGTGGGTGATTCTATGGGTGCATGATTTTAAGAGTGCATCTGTGATGAACTGTATGGTTGAGTGAGTGTATGTATGGGTGTGTTAGGGATTGAATGTATATCTCAGTGGTACATGTGTGACTAACTACATATGTGAAAGGCAGTATATATGCGTGTAAGAGTATATAAGTGGGTATATGTGAGAGTGTGTGATTGTGAGAGTGGCTGTATGGATTGGTGTGTGCTTGTATCAATGATTGTATAAGAGCGTAAGAATGTGGTACTATTTTAATGAGTAAGTGAACTTGAGTATGTATAACTGCATAGGTGAGTAAATGGGAGTGTGATTAATTATTTGCATGACTGACTAGGTGTGAGAGTACCTTTATGGATGATTGGTGGTGTGTGAGTGTCTTAGTAGGTGTATAAATGCATATGATAGTCTTGTACGGAGTGACTGTAGTAAGTATGAGTGCCTGTACAGGTGAGTGAGTGGAGGTGTATGTACACCTAAGAGTTAATGAGTGGGTATGTAGTTATTGGTATTGGAGTATCTATGGTTTTGAGAATGGACGTCTGAAATTTTGAGTTGGTGTATCAACGGTTAAATTAGGGTGTGAGAAGATGCAGTAATTTATCACATGGATGATGTCATCAGTGATGTCATGAGTGATGTCATTTGAGATGTCATCAGTGATGTCATCAGTGATGTCACTGACCATGTCATGAGTGATGTAATATGTCACGTCATCAGCAGTGCATTGCGGGGGCGCGAGTTATAGTTAGCTGAACTAACCATAACAGGGGAATTTCTAGGGTTTTGTACGAGGGAAATGTCCAGCTAACTATAACACCCCTGAAACCTATGGTTTTTTCAGTGAATTTCTAAGGTTTTTTAAATGCCAATTCCTAACTATAACGCCCCTGAAACCTTTGGTTTTTTCAGTGAAGTTCAAAGGTTTTTTAAATGCCAATTCCTAACTATAACATGCATGAAACCTATGGTTTTTTTCAGTGAATATATATATATATAAATTGTGGTATAAAGGTAGTGATTAGACATATTTATTTTAATGTTCTTATGTATTGAGTTATATTTTCTTGGGTTTATTAATATTTATTTGGTAATGTAATGTAATGTGAATATTCTACTGTTAAAATATGTATATATGTTGTTTATTGTTTGGTTTAAAGTTTTTTTAATGTATAATGTCATTATTTTTATGATGAGTAATTTTAAATGTACTTATTTTAGCAATATTTCTGTTGTCATTGTGCGATGCGATTGTTTTGACAATTTAAATGTTTGTTTATAGGGAACGATATTTTTGTAACTGATATTTTTGTATTCAATGTTAGTAAAAATGATAGTGTTAACAGTGATATTTTTGCTCTTCATAATTTTTGTTTTGTTAAATAAATATAGAAAGGCTATATTTTTGTTATACATATATATATTTATTTTTCCATATTTTGTGTATCGCTATTCTGTGCATCGATATTCTGTCATTGAACCCTCTGATCCTGTAGCTGTCTGTCTCTTATTCATTATGCATTTCTTCATTGAATTTAGCACACACCTTACAGCTTAATTTAAAGAGGCCTCCGGACTGACTTGTGCTGTGCCCATAATGCTGCAGAGGAAAAGGACTTCCGTCATCTTGCTTGATCCTGCCCTCCCATTATTTAATTTTGGGAAAAGGTTACCACTGCTGGAAAAAGTAGCACCTGGGCCCAAAACAGTGCTTAATTATTGTCAGTGGTTTCCGGTGCACAGCATCGTACTTACTTCACAGGACCAGGTCTACTGAATTTTTCCATCCCTGGGCATTGGGCTCAGTAATTATTAAAAATTAATGTATCTGTTCTTCTTTGGATGTCTGCCTGGAATGGCTGACCCACCCAGATCCAGAAAAGATGACGGAATCACAATATTGATATCAGCAGTGCATACCTGCCCATCACCAAGGAACATCATCATTTTCTAATATCATAGGCAAATTGTGATTGAGAGCAGGTGATGGCTGTGCTGAGAGAGGGGCGGGCTGGCAAAGTTCAGGACAAACTTTAGAATGTTGTGGAGCAAATTAAGAGTGCATAGCCTAATGTTTTTATCAGTTTGCACTGTACTGAAACCAGTACGTCTGGGCGTTGAACTCCGCTCGTAGAGTTTGCAGATTTTTCTCCTCGCTCGCGTTCGCCAACGGCAAGTGATGAAAATCCACCTCCTGGAGAGATTTTCCCTCATTCGCAATTGTCAACATCAAGTTGGCGAGCCCGAGCGTGGAAAATCAACCTCCCGGTGAGATTTCTCAATGCGGGCGGTCAGATTTCTCATTGCGAGTGGTCGAGCATGCTCGCGACCGCTTGCGCTCAGAAACTGTCCGTTCGCATTGAGAAACTGCAGCTCGACTAAAAATCTACTTGAGCAGCAGAAAGGAAGCAGCGCCCACTTGTGCTGTGCATGGTGCCGTTCGCGATGATTGCACAGTGCAGACAAGCATCGGGCACTGAAAATCACCGCAAACGGCATTACTCTCACACACTCCGCCGCTTGCGGAGCACCACGTAGCGTGGCGGAGTTTTTTTGCACTCCGTGGAGTTCCGCATACTCCATAATCTCTGCCCAGACTTAGAAACCAGCTGAAGCTGTCTATAATACTGCATTTATGTGCTTGTGGCCTGGACCCACCACAAACTGCAGTCACTGTCAGAACTCCGTGTGCATGTGCTGCTCTGCACTGCCAGTGTATATAAACTGCTAGCACTCTAATTGCTGTGCTGCTTGAGTCTGGCAGTGGGAGCATGATGGAGAGCAAGCATGGCAAGCTAAGCAGAACTGTAGAAACTGGCACCCGCTTGCCTGGCCGCCATAGATTAGAGCATGATGGTGACCTGCTGTGACCAGCCATAACCACTTAATCCCTCCTCACTGAGCAGGTAAGTGGAGGTGGATAGGTTATTGGGAGATGGTGTGTGTGTGTGTGTGCCATCTCTTGCCTCCAGACCCCGACCTCCTCCTTGGGAGGTTCGAAGTTACTGCCCGCTCCAACTGGGACCAGACTGCCTGCAACCACCGTAACCTTTCTCATCCGTTTTTTTCCTTAATTTTTCCATGTTGTGCCACTGTTATTGTGCCCATCTGTGTCTTGCTCTAATTCCACCGCTGTTTTTTATTTTCTCATGCCTGCCTGTTCCTTTTGTCGTTGCTGCCCCTGCGGACCCTAACCACTGAAATTCCCCTCCGGAATACCCCCAGGAATTCCCCCACTCCTGCCTTCCAGCCTCTCCTCCCTCCCACCTCCCCTACTTAATGGCGCCCGCTGCGCGGTCGCGCCGAAAGCACGCCAAAGGCAAGCCCATCTGTGCCCGTCCGCGACCCGACCGCAGCCAGCGCCAGGAATCCTAGACCTCCCACTACCCATCGCTACGACACCACCACCCTCCTCGCACTCAACCCTGGAAGACTTACAGAATGCCAACAGGCCTCGCCAAACATGACCCACGGCCAGTTCTCCTGCCTCCACTGCCGCCAGACCCTCCCCGCCACCCCGGCCTCCAACACCGCCGGCGCCAGCACCGGTGACAGCCTAAAATGCATACTCCTCAATGTACGCTCTGTACACAAACACGCCATGGAAATTTGGAACCTACTCGACTCTCTCTCGCCCAACATCGCCTTCTTCACAGAGACCTGGACACATGCATCCTCCGCCCCCGACATCAGCACCGCCATCCCAGACGGATACAAGATCCAGAGGAAAGACTGCCCCAACCACCCAGGAGGGGGCCTTGCCATTGCCCACAAGGGCACCCCCTGCCTCACCACCTCCAGTGAAACCTTTCCCTCCGCCGAACACCTGCACTTCCAGATCCAGACCACCCCCAAAGCCACACTATGAGGAACCCTCGTCTACAGACCCCCCGACCCCTCAACATCCTTCGCCACCACCATCACTGACTTCATCACACCCCACGCCATCGCCTCAACAAACTACATACTCATTAGAGACCTGAACTTCCACCTCGACAACCCCAGCGACCCAACTCCACTATCCTTCGTGACAACCTTGACAGCATTGGACTTAAACAACTCGTCAATACACTGACCCACAGAGTAGGACACACCCTCGACCCCATCTTCACGGCAGGAAACAGCATCCATTTTAGCCACACAACGCAGCTGCCATGAACCGACCACCACTGTCTACACTTCACCATCAACAAACCCAAGGCACCCAAACCAGCCCCATGCACACCACGAAGGAACTGGAGCAAGGTTACCTGTCATGGGGCGCAGGAAGGCCCTAGCCGACATTACGCTATGTGGGATTACGCTGCAGCGCCGCTGAATGATAGAGACACACACATTGCTCGGGGTATCAGCCCGAAGGTCACAAGCAACCCTGGCCCCTTTATTTATGCTCTCTGGCCACGCCTGGCCAGAGAGTGATACAAAGTGTGGTGGTGCTTCCGGGGACGGGGGTGCAATGGAAATAAACTAGACCACTGCAGTTACCGGCAAGCAACTTAACTCCAACGTCACCCGGGACAACCACACCTGGGCACCCGATGCTAATGACACAGCCAGAGAACTCCACACCTGGATCTTCAACTGCGCAGACGAGCTCACCCCGCTATGCAACCCCGACAGACAACGCCCCAGCAAGCTGCCTGTTTCACCACTACTCTCCAAGAAGCCAGACGCACCAGCAGAAGCCTGGAGAAGAACTGGAGAAACACCAAGACAACTGAAAACCACACCACCTACAAGGACGCCATGACGGACTACCACAACCAGATCAGAGCCACCAAGAGAAACTTCATCCACAACAAAATCCTGGCCAACCCCAAGGAACTTTTCAGTGTCATTCAAGAATTCACCAACCCACGCAGCGAAGCCACAGACATCACCCTATCCCAAGACCTCTGCGAGAAGCTTGGAACCTATTCCCACTTCAAGATCAAAAACCTCTACATCAACTTCATCGACCATCCACCAGGCATCACAGACGGCCCCCCGCGCCCCAGAAACGCCAGCCAGCCCACCATCTCCAAATGGACACCGATCACGGCTGAAGACACCACCACTACCATGAAAAGCATCCACTCGGGGGCCCCCACCAACCCCTGCCTCCCTCACATCTACCACAGAGCCGCGGCCGCCATCGCACCCAAACTACAATGCACCATCAACACCACCTTCAAAACAGGCACCTTCCCAGATGACTGGAAGCACGCAGAAGTCAGACCCCTACTCAAGAAGCCCACAGCTGACCCCACCGACCTCAAAAACTACCAGCCCATCTCGCTCCTCCCCTTCGCAGCCAAAGTTGCAGAGAAAACTGTCAACAGGAAACTGACACGATTCATTGAAGAGAACCCCGTACTTGTCCCATCCCAATCCGGATTCTGAAGCAACCACAGCACAGAGACAGCCCTACTTGCTGTCACAGACGACATCCGCATCCTCCTGTACCGAGGCCACTCTGCAGCCCTCATCCTACTCGACCTATCAGCGGCCTTCGACACCTTCTCCCATTGCACACTAGTCGCCAGACTACACAATGCAGGCATACAAGGAACAGCCCTGGACTGGATCCGATCATTCCTCACCGGAAGAAACCAAAGGATCAGACTCCCACCCTTCCTCTCTGACCCCACGAAAATCACCTGCCGAGTCCCACAGGGTTCATGTCCTAGAGCGGGACAAACAAGGAGGAATTAAAATGGATTTTGCGCACTCGGAGTGTTAGAGACGGATTGAACAGATATGAAGATTGGACTTCTCTGCTCTGACCGTTCTCAATGTCAAAAATGTTTTACAATCTACTATAATGATTGCACCAGTCTCTGTACAAACCTAATATGTTTTTAACATGTTTTTCTCCCCCTTTTATCAATTGATGACAAACTCTGTTTATTGCTGTTGCATTTCACCATGTTATTCACATGTGATCTTCCATACCTATTCTGCTCCCCTAATTCTTATTTCCAACCTTCACATTATAATTATGGTAATATCCAGTTATCACACCTTGTTTTAACATAGACCATCGCTCCAAAGGCGCTCACTTCACCTAGGCTTCCCATCACCCCAAGTGCCAAGTCTGATCACAATCCCCTCACCCAACATGGCCGCTGTGTCAACGTCTTGCATTCTAGAGATTGCAACAATTTCTTGCTTCCCGTGATATTTAAAGGGCTTCTGAACTGTCTAGGACATTCATTGAGCCATTGAGCTCCTATCTACACGCGTACACACCAGCGCAAGACACCCGGCCACCCGGCACTGCCTCACTCACGGATTAAAAGGTAAGGGCTAGACCGATCTTCCACCCCGCCCTCGCCATGCGCCCATTATTATATAATCGACCAGCTCCCTTCCTTTCAGGCATCCACCCTTCCGGCATTGCCCACTCATTCAATGAGGAATCTCTCCACGCCGCTCGCCTCCTCCCGCTACCACTGATTGCAGGTAAGGCCCGACCCATGCCAATATCCCATGCTCGTCCCTGCCTCTCCACAGTGAATTACTGATCTCTATCGTTCTCTCCCACATTAGATCAAGAACAAAGCGGTTCTTTATTTACCCGTTCTTCGGAAATACCCGATTTATTTATACGCAACTTTTGGTAAGAGCCCTGTACATTCTAACCGGCTCACCGCGAACGCCACACTTGCGATGCCGTGCACCATTCACGATCCGATTTTAGTTCCGCAAAGGCACCTTGCACACTATCATTGATTAGACACCCGCTAACTTAGTTCTAAACATGAATCCATCATCTGAATCACGGTTGCCTATTGCAATTGAACACAGCTTAGTTCCTAATTCTGCAAGGCACTCAAGCGACCTTTTCACTTTTAATGGGTAACGCCTCACCACCACACTCTAACTGCCGCTAGACCCACTCCCCCATACTCTCCCCACGTTCCGTAGGTCTGAATATACCACTGTGATCATGCTGACATGCTAAGGGTTTCCTGCCCTAATTCTTGTACCTTTATTTTCATTTCCTTTTTTCTCCCCTCTTATTTTTCTCCCAATTTCATCTTGCTATATGTATATAGTTGTTTATACTCATATAATGTTCAGGCATACAGTAATTTTTGTCCTGATGATGATCCCGGTATCTATGTAAATGGGATCAAAACGTCGTCGACTGCCTAAACACCGTGCACACAAACTATTTGTATACCATGTGTAACGGTTGTGCTAATTATCATGCTTGTTTTATTGTTCATATTATGCAACAAGCTTCCCTTTGTTTTGCATGAATTTGTCTCTTGGGTTTCAACACCCTGACACCTTTTCTTTATTCCTTACTATTGGATACAGGACTGTATCCCACTGTACATTGTTCGTTTAGCACTTTGATACTTGTTACTATTTTGGATTAAATCATACTATCCGGCTGGATAGAAAAATATAGAGCTGATTCCGTTCTGTATTCATTACCTTGCTTTAATTTCCTTGCGACAGGGACCATTGTCCTCTTTAAAAATTGTTACCCAAGGTCCTTGCCTAATTAATTGGGTTCCCTTGTTTACTTCAAAAACTTAGGCAGGGGCACAATGGCTCCCCACAGGCCTGTGATGGCAGGCCAAATACATGGCTGACGGGCTATCTGGTGGGTGTCACACTACTAGTCAGTGACGTATCCGCTCTGGGTATGTAGTGTACCTGTTTACGGGGCACACAGTGGTACAGGACCTAAACCCATCACACATGCAGTCCTGCCCACTGCTGGCGATGTGGGCTTGCACACCCTCCCTCAGCAGTAAAGGGGGGAGGTGCCCAGATTCCTTTGGTCATATGGAGAGAGTCAGCAAGGACTAGAAGAAAAAAGCAAAATGTTTTGGGGATATTTCTCCCAGGAAGGGCCATGTCGAACAGATAGACTTTTCAAGTTTTGTGTTATTGGGCTCCTAATTTATAATCACAATTTACGGTGAAGTTGGATTTTAAATGACAGTTCAGCAAATGCCACTTTTACGTTTATTAGAGCCAGCATTGTCGTTTTTGTTACAGTATACGAAACTCACGTCTGACGGCGAGCGAGAGGCATTTAATCGGTAAGCGTCTTGCGGGGATCTTGCTTACTCATAGTTTTGTGATTTTGATCTTCATGTCTTGGGCACACTCCACTCATTAATTTCTCTTGGATTGCAGAAAGTTATAGGCATACGATTGTCCCTTTATACTCAAGACATCGTGTGCAGATTCGTTGGTCTCAATTGTGTTCGTATCAACGAACTTCAGTTCTTTAAGGTACGATTTTCTGCATTAGAGAGCTTTAGGTACGGGTGGCCACTGCTGTCACGGAGGTTGTTGACATTTCAAGTGCACATGGGTGTTGTGGTTTTGAATCTCTTTTCTGTCTATTCTGGGTTTTTCACCCAACCTGTAGACACTCACTTTTCATGATTGACTTTCATGGCTGTTTTTCTTCTTTTTCTTTTTGAATATCACTATGTATATCTCCTGACCCCTAATGAATCCGTTAAAAGACATTTGTTCATTGTTCTATGTCACTTTGTAATATTCGTAGACCACATATAGTTATGCTTATATTTGTAGATTCCCCTGACGAAGGGCTTATATGGACAGCCCGAAATGCATTGGGATTTTTTGCTGATTTTTGAAGTTTAAGAACTTTATAAAGCTGACTACAAGCAACTTTCTGTTGGTTTCTACTCAAATGAGAAGCTAGCAGCATTCATCAAAAATAAAGGCAGAAGACTTCATCTGTTTGCTCAAAGTTTTTGTTCAAAGTTGTGTTTTCTGAAAATATGATATATTTCACAAAGGACTGAGTACCAACTTTAAATACAATGTGCATAATGGTATAAAATGTGTTTGTAATTTTGAAATACGGTGAGTACGCTTTCCAGCGACACCAAGTAGTGCACTCGGTACTTCCAGGTACTTATCTGGAATCTTCAATACTTTTAGAAAGTAGGCATTAACTTACGTTAGCCTTTTGGTGCCTGCTGCCTGTCTATGTTTAGTCTAGGGTGGGTGACAGCTGGGCTTTATTTATTCCCTCCAGACAGTCACACACAAATGGATCTTAGGTGAGGCTTGATGGGCCCTTTTGGGTGATCAGAGAGACGAGCTGGGCACAGTCTCATGCTTACACCTGAAAGGGCTGTGTCCTGTCCCCACACAAAAGGTTTCATACTCCATGTTAGTGATTTTGGAGCCACGGCAGGAAGGGAGTGCATCTGTGCAATTCAAAGCTCTCTTTGAAGTCTCCCCAACTTCAAAGTCACCCCTGTGTATACGTACTGGACCTCTGACACCATAACTTCAGTACAATTCTGGTCCTCTGACTTCTTTGCCTGGAAGAAGAGCTGTTGTGCTGCTAAAAAGACTGCCACTCTGCTAGACTGCTGCTTTGCTGGGCGTCTGCCTTGCTGAGCTCTTGCATTGCTGAGCTTCCCTGCTGCCCGCTGTTCTCCAGCTTGGATGAGAAAGACTGGACCTGCATCACTTGAAACCAAAGTGGCTCCAAGGGCTTACTGGCTTGCCTTCTGTTCTAAGTCTGAGGGATATCAAAGACTTCAACTACCTGCATCTGCTTCTGGATGATACAAACTGTGAGTCTTCCCTGCCAAGTGGTGTCACCCCAGTCCTGGACCCTTGGAAGTGAGGTCCAAGGTGCTTCTGTAACCAGAACCCATGCATCCTCATCATAACCGCCACATCTTCACCTCTGTTTTGGTCGGAACTGGCGCTTCTTTGCCTTTGTATAGATCATAACTGGCACATGCTTGTCCAAGCGTAGAATGGAGACGGCATATCGCACTCAGAACCAGCACATCCCCTTCCGAATCAACACATCGCCTGTTGTGAGAGCAGTGGACGCATATCACCTTCTGAACTGGCACCTCACACTCTGAACTGGTGCATCGATACTGCATGAAGATTCTCGATGCATCTCGCTCACAGAGAGGCTCAACACCGATGCATTGCTTTGGCTGCACCTCGCATCTACTCCAACATCGATGCAAGCCTGGATCAAGGTACTTCGGTTCAGCGGGCCCGAGTGGGTCCCTGTATACGGCCCGTGCTCCACCGCAGTTTGCCTGAACTTTTGACTTTGCCCCAGACTAGCTCAACCAGATTACCCACTTAAGTGCCTATTGTGTCTAAGTGCTATTTCCATTTACTCTCTAAAATTTCATATCTCTAATTCTTGTTGGATTTTTGTCGTTTTGGTCTTGTTTTATTTACAAAATTAAGCTCTATTCGTCTATTCTGTTGTGAGTCTTTTTATGGTGTTTTCACTGTTTTACTGTTTGAAGTATTGCACAAATACTTTTACCTAAACACTTAGGTGCAGAAGGACCGAAGAGCTCCTGGACCTGGGAGGGTAAAGAGATCCTTTCATATGTGAAAGGGAAGGGTATAGGTACACCGTACTATAAAAACAACAACCAGTGAAATATCCACATCTTAACCCCTTCGATGCTCATGACGGAACGGTTCCGTCATGAGCATCGGTTGAGCTGTGCTCATGACGGAACCGTTCCGTCATGGCCCCGCCCGCGCTAGAACCCTTCAGCACCGCGGGGGAATCCGCGCAGCGCTGAAGGGGTTAAAGGTGGCAGTGTTACTCACATCTAGCCAGTTATCTTATCCAAATCCTATGTTTTTGTTCAGATGGAATAGAAGCATTAGAGATAGACTTGTGCATAGTAACACCTGGCAAAGAGTATCTGAAGCACAAACCGCACAGTGGGACCTCCCTCCAGTGACACAGCACCACCCATGTGGCAATTGCCCTGTGTGCTCTCTCACTGAAGAATCACAAACACGCGATCTGGGACCGACGTCTGTGGGGGAACAAAGGGCGCATAGTAACAGCAAATTCAGTAATATAATCTACATAATTACATGCCCATGCGGACTCCGATATATCAGAATGACAACGAGGATGGTGAAGATCCAGATAAGAGAGCACAGAAGCACTGTTTGATGTAGGAGACCATCAATTAAACTCACTGTATACTTCCTGGAGAAAAATCACACAGACAGAGACCTCAAATGATCAATTATTGAAAAACTCACACCCCAAGGAGATCTGATCAACATGCTCTTAGAAAAAGTGCAAAGATGGGTCTATAGACTTCAGAGGAACAAGAGGGGTCTTAATGATGACATACCGTGGCAACAACTGAACCTACGAAAGGTCCTGTACACTAACATTGTAACATCCCAGAAAAGTAATGTTGCTATAACATTAGCAGCAGTTCATTTATATCTAAATTTGAATGTCAGAATTCACAAATTTACAACTAGCATTACTCACCACATGGTTATGAAATTGATACACACATTATTAACAATATGTGACAATGACAGCAGTATTTAAGCTAGTTCCTGGCTTGCCCAAATGAGTGATGTCCGGCAACATTATCAAACTGGGGCTTCCTTGTATATTGACCTCTCTTATATTAACATTCTTCCACACAATTGCGTCAGTCTAATGTAACCACTATTAAGCAGTGTCTGCCATGTACACTGACCTGCTTTCATATGAAAAATGTTGTTCCCACATGCACCATTTGAGTAATTTAGTTGGGAATATGAGCATTATGTATCAAAACACCAGCTTCTAAACAGAGTAGGGACCTCATGCGTACAAGCTAGACCTTTGTAGAGTTCCTCCTTTTAACTATTTTTTTAAAAAATATTTTTGTTTTTTAAATAATTTTTTTATTGAAATCCATATATTACAAAAATTTGCATCTTAATATTCATTCATCAAAATTAATCTATAACGTCAGATTAGCAGGACATGTAATTTAACATAGAATACCAATCAGGAATTCAACAAGCTGACAAATCAAAAGCTGCGTTTTAGATCCAACATGATCAGACACCTGTTGTCTTAAAACAAAATCCATTGCCACATGTTACTTACAATTAAAACTTAGTTCTTACATTCCTAAAATATGAACCAAGTTAAAACATATGTAAAAAATGTAACTTGATCCTACATTTTTTTTACTAAAAACGCAAAGGCTATTCTAAACGAAGTATAGTGCAAATTGTTCCCCCCCCCCTTCAGATCATGAACGTCGGGATACCACCAGTGAAAGCTCGAATATCAATTCTACAGATTAAGCATAATCATTAAAAAACTCAGCTCAAATCTTGTCAAACTTTTTGAGCCCACCCATTCGTAACACATACGCTCGTTCACTTCTTTTAACCTGTGCCATTTTCCGAACCCATTCATGTTTTGAAGGTATTTAATCTGATCGCCATCTTTGAAGTAGAAGTGATCTGGCGACAGCCATTCCGATATATAAAAGTTTAATGGTTTTGTCTGGTAGACTGAGGTCTGGACCATAACCAAGCACTATCAACAGAGCATTGGGGCCACTTAATAAAATGCATTCTATTGCTAAATGATCGAAAATGTCGATCCAGAATTTCTGGATCAGAGGGCACTGTAATATTATATGCGTCCAATTGGCAGAAGGGTGATTGTGGCACCGAAAACAGTGCCCCAATTGGTTCGGATAGGCCTTAGCTATAAAGCTAGGAGTCCTGTACAGAAGCCACTTGCTGAAGAATAACATCCTCTGCCAATTAGCCCCTCTGACCGTGCTGAAATGGTTTTTTGTTGATTGTAGACCAAACATTTGCATTAATTTCCAACTCCTCATATTTTTCCCATTTAATTATTGCCTTGGCTTCTAGATTTTTCCCTTTGATTGAGGCTAAACATTTTTTCCATTCCCCAGGTTTCTTTAAAACTGTATCTTCAAATAAGTCATGAACTAAACTTTTCTGATTGATAACCTGGGTCAAGTCCAGATTACTGAAAAAGTTCCTAAGAGCATTATATGACCCCAGAGAAGAAAATCATGGGGAATTAATCGGGACATTTCGCTTATATTTAACTATCTATCATTCCGCAGGAAATCCGAAAGTTTCTGGAACCCTGCCTTTGACCAATTTTTAATGATTGTAGACAAATATTTAATTCCTGCTGCGGCAAAATGAGCCGCTATCGGTGTTAAACTATTAATTGCAGAAATAGAGTATCTTCTATAGAAAGCCTGTCATTTATGATAAAACCAATGTAAACACTTATACCGAACTAATTTAGGAGATCTAAAAATTGATAGTGGGCAGTGGATTTGATTTTCTTTACAGATTAAATTCATTAAAAAAATTACAAAAAAACCCGAATGTAATTCCTGCTTAAATCTAGACATATATTGTGCAAAGTATGCATAGTAATATTCGTTCAAATTAGGGAGAGCTAACCCGCCCTCTGACCGCTCCTCATATAAAGTGCTCAGTGCGATTCGGGGGACCTTCTTGCCCCAAAGAAATGATGTAAACATAGACTCTAATTTTTTTTTAAAGGAATTAACTAAGACACATGGAATTGCTGAAAAGAGAAAGTTAAAAAGTGGAAGCACTGACATTTTAATCAAAGCCACCCTGCCTAGAATAGATAATGGGAGAGAATGCCATCGGCTAAACAGATCTTGAACTTTTCTTAATAATGGAACAAAATTTAGGCCATATAATTCCACGATCAATGGAGAAAAGTGAACCCCTAGATACCTCTTTGGATTTGTGTTTAAACATGAGATAATATCAGGGTGCAGATCAATGGATGCCCCGCCACCGCAAAGTAATATTTCTGTTTTAAAAAAAAATAATTTTATACCCTCCAAATGCTTCGTATCGTTCAAATATCTGGAAGGCCTTTACCTGCACTTCCTTCTCTGGTTTTTTAATAAGCATGATGTCATCAGCATGTAATTTTATTTTGTCCAAATTGGGCAGCGGAGAACATATATCCCTGTTATTCCTAAAAGCTATCGCGAGGGGCTTGATAAAAAAAGACAAATAGCACCGGAGATAGCGGATATCCCTGTCTGGTTCCCCTTTTAACTTTTACTTGGTCATCCTTCGCAGCATTAATAATAATTTTGGCCTCGGCATTCAAGTATAACTTCTTAACCAGCTCTGTAATTTTAGAGGGGATACCAAATTTGCCCGGGATACAAAATAGTGATTTCCAGATCACCAGATCAAATGCCTTTTCAGCGTCTAGAAAAAGCACTAGTGCTGGTATCAAAATAATCGAGTGCCTCCACTAAAAATTGCATGTTTGTGCCAAGTTGCCTTCCAGCAATAAAACCATTTTGATCATTATGAATTAAATATGAAGCGATTCTATTAAAACGATTAGCTAAAAGTTTGGTTATTATTTTGTAGTCAGAGTTTAAAAGCGTAATAGGGCGATATGAGTTAGGATCTTCACAGTTTTTGCCTTTTTTTAAAAAAAGCTGACTACACATCCTTCTCTAAATGACAGAGGAATAGGCCCACCCTCTAAAATTGAATTTAGAACTAATGATAGATAATCCCCAATTACACCTAAAAACTTCTTTAAAAAATTCGGCTGGCAGACCATCCGGGCCGCAAGATTTACCATTTAGAAGATTTTTAATGACCTCTCCTAACTCCTCTTTTGTAAAGAGGGGCTCACTATACACCATTTGTCCTCCTCTGCTAGCCCAGGTAAATCATATTCCTGAAGAAAATCTTCCAATGACGATATATCAATTGGTAACTGCTGGACATAAATATTCCTATAATGATGAACCATTATATCTCCTATTTCTCCCGGATCCTCAGTGCAAGAACCGGAGATGAGGCATCTCAATGCTGCTATATGGTTCTTTGCAGCCCGTTCCCTAGCCTGCCATGCCAAAAATCTCCCTGTGTACTTGCTTTCTTCATAAAACTTTTGCCTTTCCTGCTGGAGAAGGGTATCACTTCAAGCATAGTATAATTCAGACAAGTTCCGCTTAGTCTGCTCCCACTGACGTTTATGTAGGGCTAAGGAATTAGAAAAAAATTGATCCAGAGAACCTTGCACTTTTTGCTCTAGTACCCGCTTTTCTTCCTTCCTTTTCAATGAATTCTCTGCATCTTTACCTATTACTAGGCCTCAAAAGAAAGCTTTGAATGAATCTCATACCACGTGGAATGGTGCGGAGCCATGGTTTTGCTCAAAGAACTCTAAGATTTGTATTTTAATAGAAGACACCCAGTTTTCCTCTAGAAGATATTGTTGTTTAATGACCACCTTTTGGATACTGTCCTGCCTTTACCCAATACTAACTCTAGAACCACCAGTGCATGGTCTGAAAACCCATTTTGGAGAAATTTCTGTTGTAAAAAGACCAAATTCCTGGAAATAAGAAAAAAATCAATATGTGAGAAAGTGTGAAATTTCCCTGAGAAGCAGGTATAAGCAATTTCCGTTGGAAATGCAGTTCACCAAGGGTCACCAATATCAAGCATTGAACTATAGCTATGTACAGTTTTGAGAGATTTACGTTTTAACTGTTTTTTTGAGTTAGACGAGGAATCGATCTTGGGGCACATTAACAAATTAAAATCCCCCCCTCAATCAAATCTCCCGGGACTTGGATTAATGATTGAAAAAGATCCTCGTATGGGAGGGGATTGTCCTCAACTGGGGCATATAAACTAGCAAGTGTCAAAGGCCTGTGATCTACATTACAGGTGACCCAGCACCATCTACCACTTTGATCGCTCGCAAAATTGACCACCTCAGCCTGCAATTGTTTACTCAGAAAGATCGCTGTCCCCCTATTTGCTGCTGAGGCTGAGGAAAAACCCCTGTAGGCTGCCCAGGAACTAAACATTGCAAAATCTGAGATTTTCCCGGCTGGGATATGGGTCTCTTGTAATAAAATGGCTGAGGGATTTTCTGTTTTAATCCAAGCCTCAATGGCCCACATTTTCCTCTTCTTATTAAGACCATTCACGTTAAATGAAACCACTTTAAGTATTTCCTTATTCCCCATTACGTGGACAGAACAAATTTCTGAATGACCGCAATCTCAAAAGATATACCTTTTACAAACTCAGAAAGAGGCCTCCATTCTGAATCTAACGGAGAAGACAGGCCTCCCTTTTTTGCTTTGACATAACAATAAGCGGATGAATGTGAGCTTAAAATATGGATTTCAGTTTTTACCCCATGCTCCCTTTCGACCCCTGTGACCCATTGTCGCCAGAGCAGATGACCGCCCCTGCTCGGAGCCAGACAACCTACCCCACCCACCCTACTACTGGCACAATGACTTGGTGCCTGGTACAGCTGAACAGCCCTCCCCCCCCACACACTCCCCAACCCTCCCTTTCTGAACGAAAAAGCAATATTTTAACAGCATTTTAACTACATGAAAACATTTTTTTTTTAAATCCACAAAAAAAAGAGGAACAAGAATGGAGAAGTTGACCTAGACTAGACCTAGACCTAGAAAACACAATAGGGCTCCTCTGTGAACAAAAAAAAAAAAAGAACAAAAAAAAAAGAAAACTGCCTAACTGACATCTACTTTAAAGTCATTAGGATTTCTCCATAGAGATCTGTTGCAGTAACTCCTGGGCATCCGGCACACTACAGAAGATGTGGAATTTACCCTTAACTAACACCTTCAGCTTGCTCTGCTGAGCTATCATAGCTTGGGCCCCTTGTGCCTTAAACAGATGCAACATTTTGGCAAATTCTTTCCACGTTTTCGCTGCGGAGGCTGATATGTCTGAGAAGATGCATCAAAAAGGCACTTCCGCAGAGGAAAACTGTCTTTGATTAATGGCTCTTGATAAGATCTGTTCCTTGACCCTAAAGTCCCCGAAGTTAACAAGGATAGTCTGTGGGAATTTAGCATTAGACAGGAGGTGTGCTGGTACACGGTGGGCTCTCGTAATAGTCAGATTGATGGAGCAGGTAAAATATTTTGTTTTTATATACCCAATCCATTTATATAAGTTTATATTAAAATGACTAAACGACTAATATTAATGATTAACAGAATGCTGTGATGAATTAACCAACCTTATCAACCAAGAGAATATACGTGGGAATGCATTAGCATGGCTAAAATAATAAAGTAAACTAAGTTTGTATTCATATTAAAAATAATAAGTGTTGTTTGGTGATATTATTGTGAATTGCGCTTAAATAAACCAGCATTAACGGCTTTAAATGTTGCATATGGCTAGATAAATACATACACATAGGGGTATTAGTAAGGGAATAACACTGTTTAAGTCATTTCTATGTATTAATTACGATTCTTGTTATTCGGCCTACTAAAAGATGGCTGCCGACTGAAACCTTACTAAAGTACATGATTTCATAATTTGAAAAATAGAGAAAAGGCCTGAACTGATTTCATCGTGTCCTCTCCATAAACTATTGAACCAGGACCATAAAGAATACTCTGGGCGAGATGCCAATGTCCCTGAACATGGAAGAAATGTTGCCATCTGGGAACCAAAAGCCACCTATTCACAATAGACTGATACTTTCCTGACCGGGAACAGCTTTTCCCATGCGCCTAGTTTATACATCATCCGTATGTGAAATTTGTTGAATGTTTCTTAAAGTATTGGGACGAGGCTGAATTCAGCCAATCAGCGGCCTGGAAATAAAGAAAATGATACTGTAATATGTAAATTTTAGTATAAATATTAGTAGTCCAGAGAGGGAAGTTAGGTTACCACCCAAAGAGCTTGAGACGCACCCTGATCGATGCTACTCTATGTGGCACTCCATGCTGACAGCAGAGGACGGGACAATAGGACTCTGATGAATTTCTGAGGACCAGTTTCTGACTTAGAGAACGACAATTAGCCAGAATAGGTAATTATGACAAAAGATAATATTGCATTATTAGGAATTAACCTGCAAATTTAATTAGATAAAGAAAAATCATTGTTTGAAGAACTGTGTCGGGTGGTTATTTTCTTGTAATATTTATTGATTAATATAAGAGTTGAAGTGTGTTCCATCAAATTTCAAATCAACTAAATGATCCAGTCAACCTCCGGATGGAGGAACTGTTAGGGTAATTAAAAGATGTGGTTTTCCTCTATCCAAGTAAAGAAACTGTAGTTCAGGATATTTGAAGATCTCTCTGTAGGCACGGATAGCTTGATTGAATGAATGTTGGTGTTATGGGCCCCACCAGCGTGTGATGTGTGTATGTGAGTGGGACTGTGGAATCATTCTGTCCATGGAAGTAGGGGGAGATTTTGTGTTCTGAACTGCACCAGTATTTCTGGTAGCAAGATGATGGTTTTTAGGTCTCGCGAGCCAAAGGCTCGAAGAGACATTTTATATGTGGGCTCCAAAAAGTGCTACCAGGCCAGCCTAGAGGTACAGTGCATGTGCGCGGGCGCGCGCGCCGCGCTTACTTTCACGTTCGCGGCCGCACGGCCGCTTTGATCTCGTATTCTTTTCAATTCATGAGCCCACCCCCTTCCTGTTCAGCGATAATGAATACCTTCAAGAGGCAGTGACGTGCTCGAGCGCCCTGCTGCGGCTTAGCCATGCGTTCATCCAAGGACCTCAGGGGGCTTAGCAAACCTGGAGCCCGCTCAAAGCTCGAGACGGGCACAGCTTGGGGTAAGGCCGTCCTTAAGAGAGCGCCCGCCGCATGTGTAATCCTGGCCTGCTCGCTCGTGTAACAGCGTAACGCGTTCTGAGACTTGAAGTTGTTGCTCTCAGTCAACAAGAAAATAGTAGGTAAAGTTATATATTGAATTCACCCAACACGCAAATGTCTGTCAGGCAAATACTTTTTGGCATATAGTTCCAAAATACTACTTTACCAATTCCCACACGCACTGTCAACAAGTACGAGTTCTACCAAAAAGCTGATATTTTGCTGGTGTTTACAGAGACAACTGACTTTCAGCCTGCCTGGCGCAGCGCCTAGAATCCCTCCCAGCCCGAGCCTTGCGGAGCTGGAGAGGGCTGCTGTGTGTGCGCGCGAGAGTGCTGGCAAAGGAAGGAATGAAGTCAGCGTGCATTCTTGACTCCTGCAGTCATGGCTGCAGCCAACGGACCCTGAAGCGCACTAAATCCAGCACTTCCTTGGCTGCAGCAGCGCTTACACCAAGCGTGGGGCCTCCGTTTGCCTCTGCAGGAAGCACACCCTGGGGCTGCAGGTCCCAAACAGGCACACGCTCTGAGGGCGGCACACCCTGCAGGTCCCAAACAGGCAAACGGGTCCCAAACAGGCACACACTGAGGGTGGCACACCCCAAACAGGCACATACTCTGAGGGCACACCCTGCAGGTCCCAAACAGGCACATACTCTGAGGGCACACCCTGCAGGTCCCAAACAGGCACATACTCTGAGGGCACACCTTGCAGGTAACAAACAGGCACAGACTCGGAGGGCTGCTCTACCAGAATGATAAAAGGATGACGATAAAGTGGTGCATCTCGGCAAGCACCCCAGTGCCCCAAACATGGGTTCCAAGCGCTATAAAAATAATATAATAGAATAAAACCCTAAGACAACCATTTAATCGTCGCTATCACTTGGTGTGACACATGCAACGAATCACAGCTCTTCACAGTGCGGCTCTGAACGACTGATGCTTCATCAAGGAACACTATCTTTTGTAGGTCACTTCTAAAGAGCATTTAGGTACTCTGTTGGTCAGTACGTTGAAACTGTGTAGAAAAGAGTTTCACACCCTGTTGGTTCGAGGAAAAATTGATACAGCTAAGGTAATATTAATTACTGAACCAATTCCTGTAATGAAAAGATGACCAAATTATTATACATATATACCTTATATTTGGAAATATCATACAGACGAATTTTCTCCAATTAAAGGAAATTATATCTTTCCCATGAATTATTGTTTTCATATCACAGGTGGTGTATGCTGCATTTGCGCAGCTCTCACAAATCAAGCTAATAATACCAGCTTCATTTTTGGCCTCCAATTTCAAATGCCTGCACTTATGCAGGGCATTTTTACAAATCCAATTGTACGTTTCTTTCTTCTATGTCTATATACTGGATTAATTTAAGGATTTGTCAACAGTTATAGACCCCCTCAGTAGGCGTTGCCGATACTCAGGGGTCCAGGGACCCTGTTTAAGAACTGCTGGTCTACAAGCATGACTCTATATTCAGATAACAGATACCTTGAAACGTGCAAACCAGGGCACAAGCCCTAAACAAACATTGGCATAGCCAATAGGTCTCGCTTTTGGGACCTTATAAGTGTTTAGCAATGCAACAGTTGATGGTGTTGCACCAAGGAAATTGTGCTGCATAACTAAATACTTATTATGTCCCAAAAGCGAGACCTATTGGCTATGCCAATGCTTGTTATTTTTTTGGTTTGATGATTTTGCCATGTATATAGCTTATCGATTATTGATTGGTATTGATATATGTACTAACACTATATGTTGAAGTTGTATTGAGTTTCATGTTGTCTGTACGGCTTCTGGGAGGTAGGAAGTCGGGAATTGATAACAGTTCCGTAGTAGGGCAGAGGTAAGTGCTGCTCTCGGGAAAGACGGAATTGTGGTTGCCCGTAGGTACACGGGAGAAACGTGTGACGATTGAAGTTGCACGGCGCATTGTCTGGGTTTGATTCGGTAGCATTGCCGAGTGCTGCCATTAGTGAAATTTTCTGTGTGAGAAAGGTGTAAATGATAGCGAAGGGTTACCTGTGAAATTTTGGTCTTAGGTACCAGGAAACCAATTGGCATACCGATAACGCTTATCACTGAAAAGGTAGCAGGTATTCTCTGAGCTTGTTAGAAGGACAAAGTAGAGGCAAGCGCTGCTTTGTTAACGTGTGTTATAATTCTGTAGTAGGACAGACTGTTCGCTGTTCTCGGGAAAGACAGGATTCTGATGAATGAACTATATTTTTCTTGCGTGAAAGTGTGTGAATGAAATAGCATTTGGGTTAATTGCGGAACTCTGGTTTTATTTCTCAGGAGCATTGTGTTTCCAACTATGTGTCTTAATTCCGGAGAGAACAGTTAATTGATGCTTGATAGAAGGGTGAAGTAGAGGGATGCGCTACTTTGTCAACGGACGTAATAATTCTGTAGTAGGGCAGAGGTAAGCGCTGCTCTCGGGAAAACAGGATTCTCGTTGGAAAGGTCTTTTGCTATTCTGTGGTTAGCGGAGCAGACAATGGAGATGTTTGTACGTTGTAACTAACAAGTATTGTAAAATTGAAACAAAGTCTATTGCGTAGTTTTGTAAAGGAGGGGTAGACTGAGGACAGGAGTCAGGAGCAGAAGCTGCTGCAGCGACTGTAGACGTCAGGAGGACCGCGCTGGGATTGGACAGCTAGTCAGTGACGTAGACGCTCCAGGATTGGTGCGTTAGTGTGAGTCGCGCAGGGATTGGAAGTTGTGACAGCGACGTAGACGCTTCAGGATTGGTGCGTGAGTAAGAGTCGCGCTACTATTGGATTAGAGATCGTACAGTGGTAGAAAAGACTAAAGAGTTCACAAAAGACAGGAAAATGTATTATCATTCACCAGAGAAAAAGAAAAAATCTGTGTTTAGTGAACTGAGGAATTGGTTTGTGAAAGACAAAGAGATTGTGACTAGGGAAGGACAGTTACTCCCTCCCGCAAAGACCCCCGCATCCTTCATGGTTGTGAAATATGGGTACCATACTTGTATCTGGTTAGACAATTGGGCAAAGTATACAAAGGAAGACGGAGTTCTAGCATTTCCAGAGGATGGGTCTTTTAATTTGGCAATATTGAGGAACTTGCGGGAGAGGATGATGAACTTAGATCCGCGACCTAGGCCTACGCAGTTCGAGGCATTGACTGAGTGGGAAGATGAGATGCATGAGCGGGAAAAACAAAGAAATGGCAGTAGGTATCGGTATATGTTCAGACGGCCAAACGACCGTGAAACTCATAGTGATCGTATGAGAAGATGGCGAGATGCTAGTATGACTGAAGGATTATTTCCCGTTAGAAGAGAAGGAGAAAGTGGAGGAAGGAAATGCCTAGAAAAAAGAAATCATGTAGAAACCCGGAGGTATGGGGCTAATGAAACTGATGATGATGTCCTAGATGATATGTTTTACAAGAGCCCACCTCCGTACAGACAGGAACCAGAAACGCCAACCTCAGGCACGCCAGTAAGGGAGACTCTGAGAATCATTAAAACAGAAGTTGTGACCCCAGAAGTGAAAAGAAGAAATTCACTTAAAGAAAAGGGAAATAAGGCCGCGAGTGAAAACTCTAGAGAACTAGCAAAAACCACATTAGAACTGACAGAGAAAATAAGAGAATTGACGAAAAATCAAGAAGCAGTTACAGTCCCTGTGACCATAGGTCCTGTTGTGCCTATTTTTGAGAAGCAGAAAGACAGTGAGCACGGACTAACAGTTCCGTATGTGAACCAAAGACAGGCAGAACAGCCCCTGATGAAAACGAAAGGAAGTTCCTGGGGACATGCTATGGGTAAAGGTGAATTACACATGTCAAAGAACCCATTTTATTGTTCTGATACTGCTGAGAGGAGCAGAATGGTAGAAGGATCGATATTAGAACCACAGAGACTGACAGAACCAGGGAATGCAGAGAAGTCAGTGAGCATAACTACTGAAGAATTGAATGAATGGCTAAAAAGTTTACAAGATAAAGAAAAAGAATCCCATACCATTGATGTGGCGAAATTAAGGATGGTGTTAGAAGAATTGATTGTAGGGACCATCCCCACAGAAAAACTGAAAAATTACCAAGATGAGGAGTTATTATTCCTGTGTAAGAGCGTCACTTGGAGAGCAAAGAATTTACATGACAGATTAGCAGAGATAGCAAGTGAAATGGGAATTGACATGGACAAGGTAAAAGCTTTACAGAAGCCATACCGAGTGGATTTTACAGAGAAAGACATTGAGAATCTGAATGCTGCAGGAAGAATAGGGCAGATTAGGGACATAATCACGGTATTGAAGAAATGGGGAGATGTGGACAAATGGAGGAGCAGGTGGTATAGGAAGCGGGATGACACCTCAGACAGAACATTTCCAGCGTTTCCTGTGACAGAAAAGGAGAAGGTGGTGATGGAGTTCCCTATGAGAGAGATTCCAGGAGGGGGATATGTGCATGTCCCATGGACCAGACAGGACATTTTGTCATTTACCAATGACTTCCCTCGATTACGGGAAAAGCCGGTCGAGTGGTACAGACAGGTAGACAGATTTGTGAAATTGTCACAAGTGCTGTGGATTGATCTGAATAGTCTGTTTGATATAATAGTGCCAGCAGACTTGTGGGCAGAATGTAAGATAGTCATAGACTGGCCCACTAAAGAATACCCAAGAGATCCCAAAACAGGAGCCCCGGACCCAGAGGTAATGAAGAAATATGAACAGGTCATGGCATTCTTGAAAAATAAAGTACCCCCAAAAGAAACAGACTGGGTTAAAATAGATCGAACACATCAGGAAGCAAAGGAGTCAGTCCACGTCTATTATGAGAGGCTAATATTAGCCTTCAAACAGTTCAGTGAGGATGACAGTCTGGGAGTGTTAGACCTGTCAGCCCTTTGGGTGGTCCCTCCTCATCATTATTTATTTTGTCCCACTTTTGCCTCAAACCCTGTTTGAATTTTTCCTTTTTGGGAACCACCAGACTTTTTCGTGTTGCTACAGATTCAGGGAGCCATTTTATCTACCCCTGAAACTTCTGTCTGAGGGCCTGGAGCACAAAATGGTGGCCACCTGTGACATCACCAGCATCCACTGGAACCTACCAGCACCTTCCAGAACATTCCAGAACCCTGTGACAGTTGGCGGCGGTTTAGAATGTTGGGAAGCTAAGACAGAGAGTTGGCAGTTGGAGCTGGCAGTTGGCACCTGACTGGTGAAGAGTGAGCAGCAGAAACCTGAAGGAGGAAGGAGTGAGGCAGCAGGGGTGGAAACTTGTGCCTGGAGTGGGGTCCATAAACCCACCCTTGATACTGAGCCCGGCCTGGAGCCCTGTGTGGGAAGAAGCAAGAAAAACCATCTTAAGGACCTGGACAGCAGGAACAGGCCTTAGAACCCAAGAACAGCAAGATCCTGACCTGGATACTGGTTTCCCTGGAGCCGGATGTCGAGTAGCCTGGAGACCTGGAGCCTGAGGTGGAGAAGCGGCGCTGACTGGAAAAGCAGACGTCGTACCCAGAGCCGCCAGAGATCGTGAGAGGGCGCCGACGGAGGACGTGAGGAGTACCAGAGGTCGAGGAGGAAGTCACCCAAGGTCGAGTGAGCGGTGTCGACGGGGGAGTGAAGTCCGCCCTCCGGAGTCGCCGGAGACCGAGGTGAAGTGTGCCGGAGGTCGGGAGTGGAGGTCGCACTCCGGAGTCGCCGGAAACCTGAGGAGAGGAGCACCAGAGGTCGGGAGTGAGGATCGCACTCCGGAGTCGCCGGAAACCTGAGGAGAGGAGCACCGGAGGTCGGGAGTGAGGATCGCACTCCGGAGTCGCCGGAAGTCGACATCGAGCCAAGGCCGGCCGACGTCATCGAAGCTGAGGTCGCCATCGGACCGGAGCCGCCCGAAGTCGACATCGAGTCAAGAGTGCCCGACGCCATCGAATTGGAGGTCGAGATCGAGCCGAGGCCGCCGACATCGAACCGGAGCCGCCTACCGGCGTCGTCAGGAACTGACATTGTGCCGAGGTCGCCGACATCGAACCGGATCCGCCTCACGGCGTCGACACGACTCCAGCGGCGTCGGAACTTCAGAAAAAGGGCAGTAAGTGGAATAGAGGGCGCCAAAGGCCCTGTGGAATCCTAAGAGACTACTCTAGGGGTTAGAGAGGTGCTGGAACCAGCTGGACTGTGCCAGGGGAGAGCTGAGACTAATTTAGAGGGGTTGTGTAGAGTGAGAGAGCCAGGTCTCTGGTATTTCCCCCCTTGATCTACCTCAGTTTAGGCCTCAGCCTTGTCCAAGCCAGGGAGTAGACACCCTCAAGCCTTCCACATCCCCACAAGCTGTGCCTGGGCCAAATTAGCCCATAGTAATCTCAAATGTGATCTGATTCTATGAGTGTCACTGTCAGCTTTTAATTATTTATTGGAGGCACTGTATTTATTGTATTTAACCTATTTATTGCTTCACTGTATTTATTGGTCCACAGTATTTATTGATGCACAATATTTATTGGTTTACAGTATTTATTGCCTCAGAATATTTAATTGCCTGTATGAATTGCACTTATATTTATGCCTTTAATATTTATGATCACCCCTATTTATTGAATCATTAAGCCAGTATTTATTTGACCTGCACTATTTAAAAAGTTTGTATATTGTGATTGTGTATTATTTATCTAATCAGCAACTAAGAGAAAAAGAAGATAAAGAAAGATATTTTCATAATTTTTACGGTGTAGAGTCGTTTTTGGAACGGATGCACGCATGGTTATTGTATGGGTATGGCGTATGCTTAGCACGGTGCCTGATTCCTGACCACTCGAGCCAAGCTACCACTGTATGTCCTGGAAGTACCCCGTTACCACCAACCCTTACCGGTGTGGGAGCGGAGTAAATTTCCAACATTAATTGGTGTTCAGTGGTGGGATTGAGCTGTGCCTACGTATACTCAACAATAACTGTGGGTAGTCCATAGGCCTACACCGGGAGTTTTCTCAAAGCGGCCTTCCTAATTGTGGGTTTTTGTTTTTTCCAAATTTGCTCTGGTGGTGGGAGGAGGTATTATTAAAGGTACCCCCCTGCATTGTTACTGCAAATAACTGTCCTCTGACCTGAGTGGGCAAGATGGAGTTTGTACTGGAGAATTTAGAAACGTACACTGTGGCCCAACTCAGGGAGTTTTGCCAGCGGGAGGGGGTGTATTGTCCCCCAGGAGCAAAGAAGGGTGCACTCCAAACCAGCTTAAGGGCTTGGGGGGGAGGCACGCCGAGAAAGCAAGGCTGAGGAGGAGGACAGGGATAGAGAGCCCGACAGTGAGGGAGCTGGTTTGTACCAACCTGAGGTGGGGAACCTGTCAGCGGGGCCCAGGACACTTTCCAGGAAGGGCAGCAGTGCCTCTAGCGGTGGCTTGTCTGAAGTGGAGTTAACAGACCGGAGGGAGAAAAGGCAGCTCACATGGGACTTAGCAAGGCTGGAGAAAGAGAAAGAGGAACAGAGGATGGCTCCTGAGATAAGGCTGAAAGAGATAGATCTTCAGATCCTGAGAATCGGGGCACACCCTGTACCTAACGGTGGCAGCGAAGAACGAGAGTACACCAGGGAACCCAAACCCTACCTGCCAAAGGACATAGTAGCTAGCTATGGGGTGGGCGACGATATTGCCAAGTGGCTAGCGGCCTATGAGGTCTCGTTAAGGGCCCATGGGGTTCCAGAGAAGTACTGGGGAGGGGGATTGTACAAGTACATGCCTCCAGCTGGTAGGGATGCATTATTGGCCCTCGAGGAGGATGAGCAGACCCACTACCCCACCATGAAACTGGCGCTCATAAGAAAGTTTGGACTAACACCCGAAAAGTACAGACAGAAGTTCAGGGGTAGTCACAAACTGGGCACACAGAATTGGGTGGACTTCCTGGACTATGCAAAGAAGGCACTAGAGGGTTGGATTCAGGGCAGTGAAGTGAGGAACTACGAGGGGTTGTTTGACCTAGTGCTGAAGGAACACCTGCTCGAGAAATGTTTCCCTGAACTGCGGCAACACCTGGTGGATAGCAAGCTGACCAGTCCCCGGAAGCTTGCTGAGGAGGCGGACATTTGGGCTAGTACCCGGGTGTCCACAAGGGGGACTGGAGGGGATACTCAAAAGGCCGGACAGGGCGCCCCCCAGAAGAAAGAGGGAGGGGAAAAGAAAAAGGAGTTCTCCAAAGGCCCCCAAAATAACTTCCAAGGGAAGGGAACAGGATTCACCCCTAGGGCTAACCCACCCAGAAACCCTAATCCTGGCCAGAGTCAGCAGCCAAGGGTTGTCCATTGCTACGAGTGCGGTGGCGTTGGACACTATAAAGGAGATCCGAAGTGCCTGAAACGACCACCCCCTCCCATTGGAGGAAAGACCCCCGGAGTAGCTAGTGTAGTGCTCGGGGAGGAGATGCCCTTAACTAAGGGAAGGGAGTGGGCGGGTGTCACTTTAGTGTCCCTGGGAGAACGGGAGATGGTTCCTAAGATCCAGGTGCCCGCAAATACTGTAAAGTATGGGCAGTGGGTCACCATCAACGGCCAAAGAGGGGAGGCTCTGAGAGACACAGGAGCCAGTATGACTATGGTGCGTAGCCAACTGGTGTCTCCAGAGCAGGTAATTCCCGATGTACTCCACCCAGCCGCGATGGCTGACGGCAGAACAGGCCACTATCCAGTGGCCGAGGTTCCCTTTGAATGGGGGGGGTTGCAGGTTCACTTCGAGTTGCCGTAAGCCCTGCCGTGCCAGTCGATTGTCTGCTGGGGAATGACATGGAGCACAACGCTTGGAAGGAGGTGGAATACCGGACTCACACTGAGATGCTGGGTACACCTGATTGGGCCTGTGTGAGCACAAGGTCCGCGACTACCCGAAGAGGGAGTTCGTTTCGGCTGGAGCCTGGAACAAAGGCCCAGCCGGCTGCCAGTCCAGGGAAGAACCGAGGACAGGAGGAGCCTGCCTCGGCGTCCACACCCCGTAGGACAGATAGGCCACCGGAGGTGGTGGACCAGGAGTCTGCGGTGGGGGACGTTACCAACCTGGAGGACCTAACCATCCCGGCCGAGTGGCACGTGGAGGGAGGCCCGTCCAGGGAGGAATTCTGCCAGGGCCAGAGGGAGTGCCCTACCCTTGAGGGGCTGAGGCGACAGGCCGAAGCCCAGGCAGCAGGGAACGTTGAAGGGAACTACAGTGTTTACTGGGAGGATGGCCTCCTCTACAGTGAACCCAAGGCACCCCTACATGGATCGTCACGAGCCTTGGTAGTCCCTCAACGTTATCGAGCCTTCCTTCTGGAGTTGGCTCACGAGATACCATTGGCAGGACACTTGGGGCAAGACAAGACCTTCGCCCGTCTTGTCCCACACTTTTATTGGCCTCAAATGAAAGTGTCGTCCGATACCTACTGCCGGACATGTGTGTCTTGCCAAGCCAGTGGGAAAACAGGGGTGAAGCTGAAAGCTCCCCTGGAACCACTTCCTGTCGTTAGCACCCCCATTGAAAGGGTGGGCATCGACATTGTGGGTCCGTTAGATCCGCCAACATCAGCTGGTCACAGGTTTATCCTGGTTCTGGTGGATCATGCCACACGGTACCCAGAGGCAATACCTCTGAGGACCATAACAGCACCTGTTGTGGCTAGGGCCCTGATGGGAATCTTTACCCAAGTGGGTTTTCCCAAGGAAGTTGTGTCCGACAGGGGGACCAACTTCATGTCAGCGTACATGCGGGCCATGTGGAAGGAGTGTGGAGTGACCTACCGGTTCACAACTCCTTACCACCCCCAGACCAATGGTCTGGTGGAGAGGTTTAACAAAACCTTGAAGGGCATGATCAGAAGTCTGCCTGAAAGCCTGCGGAGGAAATGGGACGTCCTCCTACCCTGTTTACTCTTTTCTTACAGGGAAGTGCCACAGAAGGGAGTGGGCTTCAGCCCCTTCGAGCTTCTGTATGGGCACCCTGTACGTGGACCTCTCAACCTGGTGAGAGACGGATGGGAAAGAACTCCCAGAAAGCTTCCCCAGGATGTGGTGAGCTACATGCTGGCCTTCCGGAGCCAAATGGCTAAGTTGTGGAAGCAAGCTTCTGACAACTTGGAAGCCAGCCAAGCAGTGATGAAGGCGTGGTATGACCACAATGCTCACCCGGTGGAGTTGGAGCCTGGCCAGAAGGTGTGGGTGATCGAACCAGGAGAGCTTAGTGCCCTCCAGGATCGCTGGTCAGGACCCTTTGAGGTGTTGGAGAAGAAGGGTAAGGCTACCTACTTGGTGGACCTGAAGACCCCTCGTCAGCCCCTGCGGGTGCTGCATGCCAACCGCCTCAAACCCCACCACGAGAGGCCCGAAGTCATCTTGATGATGGTGACTGACGGAGGAGAGGACGTGGAAAGCTAGCCTCTCCCCGATTTGTTTGCGTCTCAAGAAAAGGATGGGTCGGTGGAGGGAGTGATTCTCTCCCCATCTCTAACTCCTGAACAGCAGGAGGACTGTCGCCAGGTCCTGGGGCAGTACTCTTCGTTGTTCTCCCTTGTCCCGGGTAGGACTCACCTGTGCGTCCATGACGTGGACACAGGAGACAGCCCACCTGTGAAGTCCAAGATCTACCGGATGTCAGACAAGGTGAAGGCCAGCATTCATAGTGAAGTCACTAAGATGCTGGAGCTAGGAGTGATCGAACCTTCTAGCAGCCCCTGGTCCAGTCCGGTGGTACTAGTACCAAAAGCTGCACCACCGGGTGCCCAACCAGAACTGAGGTTCTGTGTGGACTATCGGGGACTGAATTCAGTGACCAAAACTGATGCTCATCCGATCCCTAGGGCGGATGAATTGATTGACCGGCTGGGAGCTGCCCAATATCTAAGTACTTTTGACCTTACTTCTGGGTACTGGCAGATCTCTTTGACTGATGGAGCAAGGGAAAGGTCAGCCTTCTCCACGCCCAATGGCCACTACCAGTTCTGTGTGATGCCCTTTGGGCTCAAGAACGCACCTGCCACGTTTCAGCGCCTGGTAAACCAGATCCTCACCGGAATGGAGAGTTTCTCTGCTGCTTATCTGGATGACATAGCCGTCTTCAGTAACAGCTGGGAGGATCACTTGCGTCACCTGCAAGCTGTTCTCCAGGCCCTGAGACAAGCTGGATTGACGATCAAGGCCAGCAAGTGCCAGATCGGGCAGGGGTCGGTAGTGTACCTTGGACACTTGGTGGGTAGGGGAGCGGTGCAACCCCTCCAGGCGAAGATCGAGGCCATCATGGCCTGGGAACCCCCCAAGACACAGACTGAGGTCCGAGCTTTTCTGGGCCTCACGGGATACTACCGCCGCTTCGTGAAGGGGTACGGTACCATTGTAGCCCCCCTCACGGAGCTCACGTCCAAGAAACAACCTCGACGGGTAGTCTGGACGGAGGCTTGTCAGCAGGCCTTTGTGAGATTGAAGAAAGCCATGTGCGAGGCCCCGGTCTTAAGGGCCCCAGACTTTTCCAAGGAGTTCATTGTCCAGACAGATGCATCAGAACATGGCATTGGGGCAGTGTTATCGCAACTCAATGAAGAGGGTCTGGATCAACCCGTGGTCTTCCTATCCCGGAGACTACTTCCCAGGGAACAGAAGTGGAGTGCAATAGAGCGTGAAGCCTTTGCAGTGGTATGGGCTCTGAAGAAGTTGCGGCCATACCTGTTTGGCTCGCACTTCCTGGTTCAGACCGACCACAGACCCCTTCGTTGGCTGATGCAGATGAAGGGGGAGAATCCCAAGTTGTTGAGGTGGTCTATTTCCCTACAGGGAATGGACTTTCAGGTGGAACATCGGCCTGGAGTGGACCACGCCAATGCAGACGGTCTCTCAAGGTATTTCCGCCTTAGTGATGAGAACTCCCAAGGGGTTGGGTAGCTCTCCCCACTTTCAGCTGGGAGGGACGCGTGTTAGACCTGTCAGCCCTTTGGGTGGTCCCTCCTCATCATTATTTATTTTGTCCCACTTTTGCCTCAAACCCTGTTTGAATTTTTCCTTTTTGGGAACCACCAGACTTTTTCGTGTTGCTACAGATTCAGGGAGCCATTTTATCTACCCCTGAAACTTCTGTCTGAGGGCCTGGAGCACAAAATGGTGGCCACCTGTGACATCACCAGCATCCACTGGAACCTACCAGCACCTTCCAGAACATTCCAGAACCCTGTGACAGTTGGCGGCGGTTTAGAATGTTGGGAAGCTAAGACAGAGAGTTGGCAGTTGGAGCTGGCAGTTGGCACCTGACTGGTGAAGAGTGAGCAGCAGAAACCTGAAGGAGGAAGGAGTGAGGCAGCAGGGGTGGAAACTTGTGCCTGGAGTGGGGTCCATAAACCCACCCTTGATACTAGTCCCTACTGACTGAGCCCGGCCTGGAGCCCTGTGTGGGAAGAAGCAAGAAAAACCATCTTAAGGACCTGGACAGCAGGAACAGGCCTTAGAACCCAAGAACAGCAAGATCCTGACCTGGATACTGGTTTCCCTGGAGCCGGACGTCGAGTAGCCTGGAGACCTGGAGCCTGAGGTGGAGAAGCGGCGCTGACTGGAAAAGCAGACGTCGTACCCAGAGCCGCCAGAGATCGTGAGAGGGCGCCGACGGAGGACGTGAGGAGTACCAGAGGTCGAGGAGGAAGTCACCCAAGGTCGAGTGAGCGGTGTCGACGGGGGAGTGAAGTCCACCCTCCGGAGTCGCCGGAGACCGAGGTGAAGTGTGCCGGAGGTCGGGAGTGGAGGTCGCACTCCGGAGTCGCCGGAAACCTGAGGAGAGGAGCACCGGAGGTCGGGAGTGAGGATCGCACTCCGGAGTCGCCGGAAACCTGAGGAGAGGAGCACCGGAGGTCGGGAGTGAGGATCGCACTCCGGAGTCGCCGGAAGTCGACATCGAGCCAAGGCCGGCCGACGTCATCGAAGCTGAGGTCGCCATCGGACCGGAGCCGCCCGAAGTCGACATCGAGTCAAGAGTGCCCGACGCCATCGAATTGGAGGTCGAGATCGAGCCGAGGCCGCCGACATCGAACCGGATCCGCCTCACGGCGTCGACACGACTCCAGCGGCGTCGGAACTTCAGAAAAAGGGCAGTAAGTGGAATAGAGGGCGCCAAAGGCCCTGTGGAATCCTAAGAGACTACTCTAGGGGTTAGAGAGGTGCTGGAACCAGCTGGACTGTGCCAGGGGAGAGCTGAGACTAATTTAGAGGGGTTGTGTAGAGTGAGAGAGCCAGGTCTCTGGTATTTCCCCCCTTGATCTACCTCAGTTTAGGCCTCAGCCTTGTCCAAGCCAGGGAGTAGACACCCTCAAGCCTTCCACATCCCCACAAGCTGTGCCTGGGCCAAATTAGCCCATAGTAATCTCAAATGTGATCTGATTCTATGAGTGTCACTGTCAGCTTTTAATTATTTATTGGAGGCACTGTATTTATTGTATTTAACCTATTTATTGCTTCACTGTATTTATTGGTCCACAGTATTTATTGATGCACAATATTTATTGGTTTACAGTATTTATTGCCTCAGAATATTTAATTGCCTGTATGAATTGCACTTATATTTATGCCTTTAATATTTATGATCACCCCTATTTATTGAATCATTAAGCCAGTATTTATTTGACCTGCACTATTTAAAAAGTTTGTATATTGTGATTGTGTATTATTTATCTAATCAGCAACTAAGAGAAAAAGAAGATAAAGAAAGATATTTTCATAATTTTTACGGTGTAGAGTCGTTTTTGGAACGGATGCACGCATGGTTATTGTATGGGTATGGCGTATGCTTAGCACGGTGCCTGATTCCTGACCACTCGAGCCAAGCTACCACTGTATGTCCTGGAAGTACCCCGTTACCACCAACCCTTACCGGTGTGGGAGCGGAGTAAATTTCCAACAGGGAGAGAAGGACCTGAGTCATTTTGTGTACAGATTTGTGTATGGTCTGCGTCGGGGACATGATCAAGCAGCACACCGTGGACTGGCAAAGCAAGAAAATAGATGAGATCCTGACGCATGCTAAATACTTTAGTGATGAGATCGAAGCCAAGCAGTGAAAGCTAAAAGAAAAGGCAATGTGGGCTCATGTGAAAGTAGCAGAGAGACAGGAAGCACAGCTGGTTGAACAGGCTAATAATCCAGACATGAAACCAAGATTTGGCCCAGGTAAAGGGAAAGGTAATATTGAAGAAGCAAAGAAGAAGTTCCCCTGTCACAATTGCGGAAGATTTGGGCACTGGAAATCCGAATGTAAATATCCACCAGGTACTAATGATGAAAATCCGTCATTAAATCCACAGGTGCAGTGTGAGGGGAGTGGCCCACCGCCGCAACAGCAGAAGGCTGTTAATTTACAGAATCAGGTGCCAAAAACGCCCTTACCACAGAGCCGGAGCACACAGAAGTATAGCAAAGAGACGGGATTCTACAATGAAGAACAGGTAAACAAACCGCAACGCGCAAGCGCTGTATCACAGTATTGGCTGCAAAATGACGAAAGTGAGCCAGAAGAGTTTTATTGACGGTGCCGAAAAGAGGAAGCAGAGTGCGTACTTGGCGCATCTCTAGAAATAGATCAGACAGGACCATTTGTGGATGGGAAAGTTAATGATGAAAACATTACTTTTCTAGTGGACACTGGAGCTACACGATCCACTGTCAGATCAGCAGATGTTAGAAATCTTCCTCTTTCGGATGAAACAATCCAAGTAGTTGGTGTGTCCAACACCCAGATTAAAACGTACCTTACTGATCCTGTTAAGGTCAGAATAGGGAAATTCTCAGACATGCATCGATTTGTGGTGTGTGACACCAGTCCTGTGAATTTACTTGGAAGGGATTTATTGTGCAAGATGAATTGCACCATATTCTGTACACCAGACGGAATAGCCTTCGAAACACCAGATGAGGATGTTCTGTATAAAATGACCATAGCTAACCGAGAGTGTGAGGTTGCTGGAACCTATGCAGTGTTCAATCCAGATGAATTTCCCCCGGAATTGAAACAGACAGTGAAACCAGCAGTTTGGGATTTCACTGGGGAAGATGTAGGTCTGATGAGAAATGTAGACCCAGTGAGAATTGCGGTAAAAGAAGGAGCTGTTTACCCAAATATTCCACAATACAGACTGACCCCTAAAATATTAGCAGGAGAAACCCCATTGATTGAGAAAATGATCCAACAAGGAGTGCTGAGGGAGATAATGAGCAGTCCATGTAATTCGTCTATCATGGGACTGAAAAAGCCAAGTGGGAAATTCAGGATTGTACAAGATTTGAGAAAGATTAATAAGATTGTCGTCTCATGTTGTCCAATTGTTCCAAATCCCTCAGTAATCTTTTATCAGATCCCACATGATGCAGAATGGTACACAGTAATTGATTTGTGTCATGCTTTCTTTTCCATTCCATTGCATCATGACAGCCAGCCGCTTTTTGCCTTTCGGTTTGGAAACCGTATTTTGGCATGGTGCCGAATCCCACAGGGGTACACAGAGAGCCCCTCCATTTTTAATCAGTTGTTAAAGAAATCCCTGGAGAGTCTTACTATGCCTGAGAATTCAGTTTTAGTGCAGTACATTGACGACCTATTGGTAGCGTCAAAAACACGTGAGGCCTGTGAAACAGACACCATAGCCTTGTTAAATCATTTGGCAGATGGAGGACTTAAGGTATCTCTAAACAAATTTCAGTACTGTAAAAGGGAAGTTACATACTTGGGTCATAATATCGAAAAAGGCCTGAGAAAAGTAGCCATAGACAGGATCAGAATCATTAGAGGAATGAGAGCTCCAATGACCCAAAGAGAGGTGAGAATGTTCCTAGGAATGGTTGGTTATTGTCGTCAGTGGATAAGTAATTTCTCCCTGATCGCCAAACCATTAGTGAAATTGACAAAAAGTGAGGTTAAAGACCCCCTTGAACTGAACAAAGAAGAACTGGCAGCATTCAAACAGCTGAAGAACAGCCTATGTGAAGCCCCTGCTCTGGGTATGCCCGATTATGAGAAAGAGTTTGAATTATACTGTAGTGAGAGAAACGGATGTGCACTCTCAGTGTTAATACAGAAACATGGAAGACAAAGGAGACCAGTGGGATATTTCTCGTCAATGTTAGACCCAGTAGCAATAGGGTTGCCAGGATGCCTGAAAGCAGTAGCGGCTACATGCCGAAGCCTAGAACAGAGTAAGGGAATCGTGATGGGGTATCCAGTAAGAGTGTTTGTACCCCATAGTGTGGCGATCCTTTTAACAAGGAGTCGAACACAGTTCATGTCACATAGTCGGCTGACTAAGTATGAAAAGGTCATTCTAGGTGCAAACAATGTGAGTCTGGAAAGATGTGTGAATGTGAATCCAGCTACAGTTTTGCCTGATGCAGAGAGAGTGGAGATAAGGGAAGAGGTTGATCATGATTGTCTGGATGTGCTTGACTACTGCACAAAACCTCGACATGATATAAGAGATCTACCACTGCCAGAGAGTGATCATGTGTTTTTTGTGGATGGATCCTGTTTGAGAACGGATGAAGGAGTGTTGAGCGCAGCCTATGCAGTATGCACAGTTTCAGCAGTTATAGAGGCATCGCCCTTGAAAGGAGTTAGATCCGCTCAAGTAGCAGAAATAGTGGCATTAACCAAGGCATGCAAGATTGGGAGGAATGCGAGAGTGACTGTGATGACTGATAGCCAGTATGGCTTTGGAGTTGTCCACGACTTCGGCCAACTATGGCTGCAAAGAGGTTTCCTGACCTCAAGTGGAACTCCCATAAGGAATGCAGAAGTGGTTGGGAAATTGCTTGAGGCAATACAAATGCCCAAAGAACTGGCTGTGGTAAAATGTGCTGCTCATGGACAAGGGAGTGATTACATCACTACCGGGAACCGTTTTGCGAACGACATGGCTCAGTATTGTGCCCGAAACAAATATTCAATAAATCGGTCAAAAGAAAAGGAAATGTCTCCTTGCTCCATAATATTTACTAACATTGTAGGAACATGGGATGAAGTGAGACAGTTGCAGGATGAAGCAGTGGATGAGGAAATGAGACAGTGGGTGAAAGCAGGATGTGCACCCAGGAAAAAAGGATCATGTGTGGGTCTATCGGGATGGAAGACCAGTAATGCCTGATAGCATGATGTCAACCATGGCACGGATGTATCATGGCCAAGGACATCTGGGAAGGGATGCCATGATAAGGGCCTTTAAACGGACCTGGTAAAATCCAAAATTCAGGCTGATAGCAGAAAGTCTCTGTCAGAGATGCCTGACATGTCAGCAGTACAATCCTGGAAGAAAAAAGGTGGTGAGTCTGGGTACCATAGGCCGGGAGGGAGGACCTTTCACCAGAATGCAAGTAGATTTCATTGAAATGCCCCCTTATAACAAACTGAGGTATGTTTTGGTGGTAGTTTGTCTGTTTTCTAGGTGGGTGGAGGCATACCCAACCAGAAGAAATGATGGAATCACAGTGGCCAAGCTATTGTTGAGGGAATTCATCCCAAGGTACGGGTTTCCAATAACCATAGAATCAGACAGAGGAGGACATTTCTACAATGAGATCATGAAATTGATTTGTGAAGCATTGGGTGTACAACAGAAACTGCATTGTGCCTACCGACCAGAGGCTTCTGGTGTGGTTGAGCAAATGAATGGTACCATCAAAAACAGAATAGGAAAAATGTGTTTAGCCACAGGTTTGAAATGGCCTGATGTCTTGCCTCTGGTTTTGATGACCATTAGGTCTACTCCAGACAGAACCACAGGTTTGAGTCCACACGAGATCATCATGGGACGCGCCATGAGACATGTGTTTGTACCAGTCAACAAGCTGATGACTATAACTGATGACATGATTTTGGATTACTGTAAAGGCCTGGCTGACGCAGTGCATTCTGTGTTTCACCAGGTTGGAGCGGATGCCACCACACTTGAAAAGAAACCAGCCCATGATTTGAGCCCAGTGGACTGGGTGAGGATAAAAGTCCACAGAAGAAGAAATTGCCTGGTTCCAAGGTGGGGAAGGCCAAGACAGGTCATTTTGACCACAACGACTGCTGTAAAGTGTGCAGGACTGAAAAACTGGATACATGCAAGTCACACTTTGAGAGTTCCAAATCCAGCAGATGGCATTGGAAAATAATATTTTGACGAATCAGAATCAAGTGATGAGTCACGCAATGAGTATAAAATCAAAAGAAAATCCTGAAAGGGGGGAGACGGAGCCAAGACTGGTTCAGACCCCCAGAGAAGAAATACTGAGGAAAAGATTGCAGATTTCAGATGATTCAGATTCTGGAGGCGAACCGAACGCCAATGGTGAGCACGGAAAGAAGAAAAGAAAAGAAAAGAATGTTCAGTCAGAAGTAACGTTCACCCCAAATGAGAGAGTAGGAGAAATTCCACCTGAAACAATATTGGAAGAAGAGGGACAGTCACAGAGAGAGAGGGATAGATTGCGGAAAACCCCCAAGGAGGTGTAGGGAACTGCAACACACAGCTAGGTGAAGGAACAAGTAATCAGCAGGGAGATTGCGTGCAGGAGACCCGAGGAGGGACAGAAGTAGGGCCATCACCAGAGGTGGAAAAGGAGATTACTGAGACAGAAAAACCAAACGAGACAGAATCTGAAGACAGTGAAACTGAAATACCAGAAGGTCGAGTTCTGAGAAAGAGAACTTGGATCGAGGAAAGAAACGGCAAAGACGGCAAAGCAAGAAGGAATGCCAAAGGAGACATTTGGCCAAACAAGATCAAGAAACTAAGATACAGATTGACACGAGCTAAACCCTCAGAGGCTGAACAAGTGAATGAAGTAACCAGTCAACATCCAGAGAAAGAGGGAGAAACAGAAGTGTCAGAAGCAAGCACACGTGCAAGAAAACCAAATCAGAAATATAACTCACCTGAATGGACGTACGTGGCACTGCCTGAACAAGGAGAAGAGGCAGATAGTCAAGGAAAACCAGAGGAGACTTGGCTGAAATTGATAAAAGAAGAAGAAACCGGGGAGATCCTGAGAGTTATCTTATCCGACATTGGAGAAGAAGCGGAAGATCAGGAAGTCCTGCATGGGGATGACGAGAAGGAAGTGAAAAACGACGAAAAGTCAAGCTGAGTAATTTATATTGATCCTTGTAGGAATACACAGGATTGAATAAGAAAATCGAAGTATTTGGACGCGCGCATACCTTGATTGCTGTTTTGCTGCCTGTTACTTTTCGAGCCTGCCGTGAGGGGAACGGCTTGTGTTGGGGGCACCTCAGTCCTGCCTCTTTGCCTCCGATATTGCCTCTGCCACCATTGCCGTGAGGGGAACGGCCCTGGGAAGACTACATCCCCCAGAGACTACAGCGCCCGGCGCGCACTGCACACGTCATCCTACCGCGCCCGGGTCCTACTTCAGGCCCTCAGCAGTCTCGCAGCGCGGGACGCGCGCATACCTTGATTGCTGTTTTGCTGCCTGTTACTTTTCGAGCCTGCTGTGAGGGGAACGGCTTGTGTTGGGGGCACCTCAGTCCTGCCTCTTTGCCTCCGATATTGCCTCTGCCACCATTGCCGTGAGGTGAACGGCCCTGGGAAGACTACATCCCCCAGAGACTACAGCGCCCGGCGCGCACTGCACACGTCATCCTACCGCGCCCGGGTCCTACTTCAGGCCCTCAGCAGTCTTGCAGCGCGGGACGCGCGCATACCTTGATTGCTGTTTTGCTGCCTGTTACTTTTCGAGCCTGCCGTGAGGGGAACGGCTTGTGTTGGGGGCACCTCAGTCCTGCCTCTTTGCCTCCAATATTGCCTCTGCCACCATTGCCGTGAGGGGAACGGCCCTGGGAAGACTACATCCCCCAGAGACTACAGCGCCCGGCGCGCACTGCACACGTCATCCTACCGCGCCCGGGTCCTACTTCAGGCCCTCAGCAGTCTCGCAGCGCGGGACGCACGCGGGCAGCGCCCGGGCGAAGCCCGGGCCAAGGGCGGGCCCGTCCTTGCCCGTCTCTGACCGAATTTGACTGGTCTGGGCCACACCTCTAACGCTGCTGCTGTGGCTGTATACTTAAGGTAGAAGGGCGCATTTATATTGATTGGAGTCGCAAGTGCTTATTATATCTCATTGTCCTGCTCTACAGGGCATTATTTCATACTGCAATTATTCTGCATTGGTGGTATAAAATATTAACATCTAACTGACCCCATCTAGGTTACCTACTATATTGGTCTTAGTGTTGTGTATATAGCATATGATGGCGACTAAAGGGAAACGTACCGGTGGGTGTGGGTCTGTGACCGGTACTCTTGACCATTTCATTACTAGAGCTGTATCAGTTCTAGAGCATGAACTTGCTATTACTGAGCGACGCCTGTCCACAGAGCTAGTACAAGCCAGACGCTCATCCTTAGGAATTCTGGCATTGGCAAAATCTCCTTTGAATCTAGCAGGCCAGGATAAAGGTGATTTAGTTCCACGGGAGAACCCTGGGGTTAGTACCTCTATATCGCAGATCTGTAGAGAAGTGAGTGATGTTCCTGGTGATTCAGGCGACATTGCCATAACAACACGCAGCCCCCCCGATACTACTAAATCTGTTTTAACCTACCCGCAGACAAGGGCTAGCAGAAAAGCTGCAAATCCTCCCAACCCTAAGAGGAAAAGAGTAGGGATGTCCCAGGGAGGGAGAAAGGCCAAACACCCTAATGTTACGGAAAATCCTCCAACGGGGGTGATTCAGGACGATGATCATTTATCACCAGGTGAGAATGCTACTAGGCACATAGATCAGCCCCAATCGAGCAATATGATTCCCCAGATAGAGAAAATGGTCCGTTCTCTGTTACTACCACTGCTGGAAAGGGTTAAGTTGGTTAGTGAAAAGGTCGATCGACTAGAACAAACTGTCTTAGACAATTTTTGTTCACTTAAAAACGTCATCAAACTAGCTACTAAGGAAAGGGATAATCTTTTAGGGGTGCCTTCTACTCTTCCCACTCTCCCGCTGGTATCTTCTGACTATGAAGCAATGCCTGGGGTTACTCCTGAGGTTGCTCTCCCCAAGGCTCAGGTTACTGACAATTCTATTAATCAACGTGTTGACCGTGAGGGGGATAACCCTACGATTGTGTGTAGTACCAATGCTGGAAAAAAGCGCGAGAACAAGGAAAGGATTTTGGAATCTGGGGCTAAAAACAGTAGATTGTCCAGGGCTCACATACATTTGCCCCCTGCTTCTACTCCCTATGTAGCCGTACTGACAGGAGTCCCGGAATTAAAAGAAGGTGTATTGGAATCCTATCAGCAATTGAAAAACAAAGTCACCTTCTGGCTAAATAGGAACAGACCGATCCCGAATCATTTGGACGGAAAGATCCTTTTTGCTAGAAGGGTTAGCTGGGTAGGCCCAAGACCCAAAGATGTTCCTGGGGACTCCATTATTGTCAACTTTGGAGATAGTCGTATAGTGCATTATATCTGTGACTCTCGACTGGCTTGTGACCAGTCAAAAATTGGGGTACACGATCTAGGGTATTTTTACAATTTCAATCCCAATATTCCTGCAGGATTTAGTTCAGTTCTGAAAAATTGGGAAGCGAATGACCTGTGCTACCCAGTAGCTCTTGCCTGACCGGTATCTGGGACGCCGTTCCTTATTGCATCCCCTAATCTAAGCATTCCAGCCGGAGAGCCTAAGTTTAATGAAAATGTATATTATTCCCCCGTTAATGGGATGGCTGAGATAGTAGATGTACTAACCCCCGAACTGTCCGGGGAAATGCAAAGTGGACGTGAGCAGTCTTGTGCTGACCCTGCACATGTTCATGGCCAAGGAAGGGAGGGGGGATCAATGGTTTCCTGCAATATTGCAGGCTTAAAGTCAAAAACGGACTCCCCGGAATGGTTAGCTTATATAGGCGACTTTGATGTCTGCCTCTTCCAGGAAACCTGGTCCTGTGAGCCCCAGTTTTTGCAAGGCTTCTTGAATTTTTATGTCCCCGCAACCCAGGGTCCTAGGGGGCGTCCAATGGGAGGCCTGGTAACTTGGGTTCGACAGGATGTATTCCCAGAAGCTTGTGCAATATTAACTAGGTCTGAGGATATCCAACTAGTCAGGGTATCACTTGGGATCCTGGGTGACCTGGATATCTACAACTTGTATTTGAGAGACCCCAATAGGACGGGCTCCCACGTTTTGGCTCACTTAGTTTCCCTTATAGACCAGTACTCGGGTGAGAGGCGAGTGCTCGTCGCTGGGGATCTGAATATTACCTTCGAACCACTTTTAGACCCTGACTCTGGGTGGGGTGTTGACCCTGTGGAAGATCAATTGTGGGGGGTACCTGTGCTTGATCTCAGTCCAATAAAAAGGTGGACTGAGATTATTGTCCAGGTTAATGCTCTCTGCTATGAGTACGGTCTGAGGGCCTTGAATGGGAGGACGCCAGGTGATAAACAAGGGGCGATGACATTTGATAACGGTCGACACTGCAGTAGGATTGATTATGTTTTATGTAGCTTGAAACTATGGCAATCTGTTCTAGATATGGTTGTTGAGGCTAGAGCTGAGAGTGACCATAACCCGATCTGTGTAACTCACCGATGGTGGTCTAGTAATCGCCTACTAGCCGGGGAGACGGATCCGAGCCTGCCTGAGGTAATTTCAACAAACGATATGCGTAGACTTAAGTGGGGTGAGCTCGAGCATAGCATCCTGGCTATCGCCGATATAGACAAGAAATTAGCTGATTCCATTGCTGAGCTCGAGAGTATGCTAAATTATGTGCCAAGCAGTGTCGAAGTCACTGAATCCCATGATAAGTTGTTTGCCGAAATAGGCTCGTATTTTATGAAGCCTATGAGGAACAAGAATAAGGCTTCAACTAAGAGAAATAGATGGTATGACGACGCTTGCAGAGAATCTAGGGCCAACCTGGTGATAGCTCTGTCTAATGGAGGAAAGGATTGTGTCCGTTTCGCCAGACTAACATACAAAAAAGCTGTAAGAATGGCCAAAAAGAACTGGGACGAACAATGTTGGCTTGATTTAAAAAGCGCTTGTCGTACTAGAGACTCCCGATTATTTTGGAACATTCTTAAGTGGGACAGAGGTGGGCGGCCTGATAGTCCTTCCAATTATGTCTCACAGGTGGAGTGGGTCCATTATTTTAAACCCCAATATGCCTGCAATTTCTCGTTTAATTTTGCATGGGCGCCAAATTATGCTTTTTTTTCCCAGGGTCCCTTTTGCATCCAAGACGCTAAAAGGGCCCTGGGTTCAGTCACCAGTGGACGTGCCCCTGGACAGGATAGGGTTCCTTCGGATGTTTTTCTCCATGACAAAGATAATTGGAGTAAGTACATAACCCTACTGGCTAATGCTGTGGCTGTAGGCGCACCAGTTCCTAAATCATGGAGGGGGGCTGTCATCATCCCTGTATTTAAGAAGGGTGATAGGACGCTCCCAGGAAACTATAGGCCAATTAGCCTTATTGATTCTATCCAGAAGGTGGTAGGGAGGATGGTCCTGAACCAAATTCAAGAGTGGATCGATGATAACAACATCCTGTCACCCTTCCAAGCAGGTTTTCGTAAATTAACCAGCACAGTGGACCAAGTCTTTTGCTTTGTCCAGCTCCATTGGAGGGTGGTGACATTGGGAAAGGGCAGTCTCTACGCAGCTTTTGTTGATTTAAGAGCTGCCTTTGACCTTGTTACCCACCACCGGTTGTGGGCAGTTCTCAAGAGGCTAGGTCTCCCCAAAGAAATTTTGACATTGGTTATGCGATTGCACGAGTCCAATTATGCTAGGATACAGGGGGGTGGGGCAGGTGAGGACACCCCTGAGTTCCCGTTCGAGCGTGGTGTGCGACAAGGTTGTACTATGGCACCCACGCTCTTCTCTCTTTATATTAATGGGATAGTTGATCTCATGCTTTCTGTTAATACCGATGCTCCAAGGTTGGCTGGTTTTTCCATTCCCATATTAATGTTTGCAGATGATACGCTTATCGTATCTAGAACATCTATGGTCTGCAAAAAGCCCTCCGCCTGTTTGATGATTTCTGCCTCGATCATGGTTTGGAGGTCAATGTGGCAAAAACAAAATTCATGGCCTTCAACCCTCATAGTAGCTTCCGAGGGAAAAGAGTGTCCATGAATGGGCAATCTCTAGAAATGGTAACCAACTTTACGTATCTTGGTATGCAAATTTCAAGTAGCAATAACTGGCGTAAGCATCTTGAAATGGCCTCCCTGCGATTTAAACAGCTAACTGGTGCCCTGAGTAGGGAATTTAATAGGTCATTCACAAAACCAATAAGCCCGGTATTGCAAGTTTATGAAGCGAAGGCCCTAAACTCTGTGCTCTACGGGGCGGAGCTCTGGGGCTTTGATCAGCTGGCTACTTTGACCAGTGTGGAGCATAAATTTTTTCGAAGCATAACTGGTCTTCCCCAGAGCACCGCTCTGGTCCCACTTAGGTATGATCTGGGCAGGAGGTCTATTAAGGATATTGCAAGGCTCCGTCCGGTTTTATACTGGCGGAGACTTTGGACTACTCCTGAACTTTCCCACTATGCTAATGGCCTTATGGACATTATAAAAACCGATTTCTTCCATAAAATTGAGTGGCTGAAGAACTTACATGCGTCTTTAAAAGACATGGGTATGGAGGGGATATGGAATGACCCAACGGCTGCCCAGTTTCCATCAAAAAGTTCTCTTAAAAATAGCATACTGGGAAAGAATAGATTCCCAGGTATTGAGTAGAGCTACAGGAATGTCCGGTACCTTTCTCGAGTCCAAAGACTCCCCTAGTCTTGAATTATACTGGGATCTGGTCACTAATTTGGGTGATAGAAAACTCTACTTTCAGTTTAGAGCTGGCTCCTTGCCTCTTAGATTTTTGACTGGAAGGTGGGCTAGGAAATCGGAATTGCAGTGCCCTGCATGCGGGGCTGTAATAGAAACAACTCCCCACTTCCTGTTTGCCTGTCCGGCATTTACTATCCCAAGGCGTGTTTGGCTTTCCCCCATGTGCAAGACTCTTGGCACAAGGAGCTGCGCTGTGGCATTACGCATTCTGCGCACTAGCTCTTCAACAATAGTTTGTCGCATTGGCAAAATATTTGGGCTGGGCATGGGCATTGCGGAGAAAAGCAATTAAGCGTACCTTTGATGGTCTTTAATGAATTCAGCGTCTGGCTTCTCCTTTTAATTCTTGAATTAGGGATAATTTAAAAGAGTCTTTTATTATTATTATATGTCAGTCCATCGATGTGTTTAATGTATTTTTTAAATGTATTTTAATGTATTTATTGAAATCTATGTTTTATGTACTATGTTTGTGTCTTTTATGATTGTTTTAAATCGAAAAAAGACTGATGATGATAATGATAATAATGATGATAACCTGATAAGTTTTAGCTCTTGTAGGAAAGCTATAAGAGGCGGAGTAGAAGAGGCTAAGTCAAAAGACACGGTCAGATCTAACAAGATGGCTAACATAGATGATAACAAGAGTAGATGTACCTTCATGAGAAGATGGTGCAAGGTATGTTGTTGTTGTACAGGACTATTAATGCTTCTTTGGAGCGTACTCGCTCTCTTGATCTCATTCAAAGTAACCTTAGATACACTAGCAGGACATACTGAGAACATGACTAACATAGTGAAAGGTTCGCAAAAAGTAATACCAGTTAGAACAAGCACTGAGCATGTGCATCAATATAGGCCTATAACTGATTTTTCTAGCAATGTGTTTTCAAAATTATTGTATGAATATGTAAAAACAATGGACGTAAGGGATTGCTACGTATGTATGCAATTACCTGCATCTGTTTCAGAAGGGGTGACTTATCATCACCTCCCAGCAACTTATGGAATAACATGTAGCGTCTTAATTAGTATATTTTATCAAGTGGGAAAATTAGAGTATAATCTGTCTAATATAGATAATATTCTTGGACGATTGCCCATGAATAAAGAATTAAATCCAGCTAAAGATGCTAATGTATTAGGAGAAATTTTTATAGAAACTAAAGGACTAACTCTAGAATATATTTTTAAGAACAATTTAACTTGCAGTTTGAAACCAGAAGAGAAAACATTCTTGAATATGGTTGAGGAGAGGAGGCTGAAAATACACAAGAATGCAGAAGGACATAAAGAAGGGGAAAACATTTGGGCAATAGATGGGAACAAGGAAATGAAAGGTGATGTTAGACCAACAATAGCTATAGATTCACCACAGAAAGGCAAATTATGCATCATGAGAGAAAGATCCCAATATGAATATATATACATAGGGACAAGTGAGTGTCATGATACATATTTCATTGCATCCGGATGGGGATTTAGAGGTGGAGAAGACCCAGTTTTTCCTGGATTGTATTATATTTGTGGGAACAAGGCTTATTACAGGTTGCCTGACCATTGGTATGGCACATGTTATGTAGGCCTGGTCTTTCCAAAGATCTTTCACATGGATAGAGTAGAAAATAGTGGACCAAATAACCTACTAATGCGCAGCAAAAGAGAAACTTGGTTAGAAATTGTAGGTGATATTTTTGGAGCCTTGATACCAGCAGTGGGAATATCTTTGAATGCAAATAAAATTCGGAAGCTGTCCACCATAGTGGATCGGTTATCAACAAGCACAGCTGGAGGATTTCTTTTGGTAAACACTGAATTGGTTGCCATGCGTGCTATGATTATGCAAAATCGACTTGCCCTTGATATCTTATTGGCAAAAGAGGGTGGAGTCTGTGGAATGCTGAAAGTTCAACATTGTTGCACTTACATTCCTGATGAAAGCAGAGATCTAAAAGTCTATATAAAGAATATTACAGAATTGCATGATGACATAAAACCACTGGAGGTTGAAAGTATTTGGACTAGAATTAGTAATAAGATGGCTGCTATAAAAGCTTTCTTGGGTAAATTAGGTAGTACTATAATAGGGAAAATATTATTTCCATTAACCTGTGTGATTTTTGTATTGTTACTACTTAGATTAGGTTGTATATGTTGTAGATATAGAAGAAATAAAAAGAAAGTCAAACGAGAAATTTACAAAAAGAGGGAAAAGAAAACAGAAAAAGAGCTCAATGAAATAGAATTGGAAGAGTGGAAGGAGAGCATGTATGACAAAACCAAAAAAGAAGATGAAAGGGAAACAGAATTTTAATTGAGCAAAAAGACATTTCAAATTTCTGTAAAAGGGGAAAAATTGAAATTTTTGTAGGTTGGTGGTGATAAAATCACCAAAGGGGGGATTGATGGAGCGGGTAAAATATTTTGTTTTTATATACCCAATCCATTTATATAAGTTTATATTAAAATGACTAAACGACTAATATTAATGATTAACAGAATGCTGTGATGAATTAACCAACCTTATTAACCAAGAGAATATACGTGGGAATGCATTAGCATGGCTAAAATAATAAAGTAAACTAAGTTTGTTTTCATATTAAAAATAATAAGTGTTGTTTGGTGATGTTAATGTGAATTGCGCTTAAATAAACCAGCATTAATGGCTTTAAATGTTGCATATGGCTAGATAAATACATACACATAGGGGTATTAGTAAGGGAATAACACTGTTTAAGTCATTTCTATGTATTAATTACGATTCTTGTGTTTCTTTATTTAAGTTGACCATTTCGGCCTACTAAAAGATGGCTGCCGACTGAAACCTTACTAAAGTACATGACTTCATAATTTGAGAAATAGAGAAAAGGCCTGAACTGATTTCATTGTGTCCTCTCCATGAACTATTGAACCAGGACCATAAAGAATACTCTGGGCGAGATGCCAATGTCCCTGAACATGGAAGAAATGTTGCCATCTGGGAACCAAAAGTCACCTATTCACAATAGACTGATACTTTCCTGCCCTGGGAACAGCTTTTCCCATGCGCCTAGTTTATACATCATCCGTATGTGAACTTTGTTGAATGTTTCTTAAAGTATTGCGACGAGGCTGAATTCAGCCAATCAGTGGCCTGGAAATAAAGAAAATGATACTGTAATATGTAAATTTTAGTATAAATATTAGTAGTCCAGAGAGGGAAGTTAGGTTACCACCCAAAGAGCTTGAGACACACCCTGATCGATGCTACTCTATGCGGCACTCCATGCTGACAGCAGAGGACGGGACAATAGGACTCTGATGAATTTCTGAGGACCAGTTTCTGACTTAGAGAACGACAATTAGCCAGAATAGGTAATTATGACAAAAGATAATATTGCATTGTTAGGATTTAACCTGCAAATTTAATTAGATAAAGAAAAATCATTGTTTGAAGAACTGTGTCGGGTGGTTATTTTCTTGTAATATTTATTGATTAATGTAAGAGTTGAAGTGTGTTCCATCAAATTTCAAATCAACTAAATGATCCAGTCAACCTCCGGATGGAGGAACTGTTAAGATAATTAAAAGATGTGGTTTTCCTCTATCCAAGTAAAGAAACTGTAGTTCGGGATATTTGAAGATCTCTCTGTAGGCACGGATAGCTTGATTGAATGAATGTTGGTGTTATGGGCCCCGCCAGCATGTGATGTGTGTATGTGAGTGTGACTGTGGAATCATTCTGTCCGTGGAAGTAGGGGGAGATTTTGTGTTCTGAACTGCACCAAGATCACCATCAAATTCCGGGATGACATTTTTCTTTATAAATGAGTCAATCCATTTCAGCATCTGCTGACCCTCAATGCCCTCCGGGATGCCCAGGATTCGAAGATTTGAGTGCCTGGAGTGGTTCTCTAACTCCTCCAATTTAAATTCTAGCGTGGTTCTCTGGGATGAAAGGTGGCAACTTTGAGGTTCATAGATGACACTTGATCCTCCAATTGAGAAATCCTGGTCTCGGTCTCCAAAAGCCGTGCCGGGATCTGAGCCATGGTTTCCTCAATCTTTGTCAACCGGGTGTGGATTGCAGCAATCTCGGCAGATTGGGAGGTTTTTAACTCACAAATTTCCTCAAGAATTAGATTAAGAAGACTCTTCGCGTCCCATTGCATAGAAAAAGAGCTACTGCCTAGAGAAGGATTAATCTGGTTAACATTAGGCCTGTCCTCCAACTGGGAGCCCACTGAGACAATCCGCTCTGGATCCTCTGATGAAGTCAAAATGAACACTTCAGGGGCCGCCATCGTACAGTGATCCATGGGCCCTCCTCCAACTGATGGATTTAACATGCCTAAGCATGGAAGGGAGGGGAGGGGCAGATCACCACCAGTCTCGGAGTTTAAAGTTTCCGGGCCTGAACCCAAAGAATTATCCATGAATACGAGGTCATTCCCTTCCATCTCCTGCTCCACTTCAACCAAGGGCCCGCCCTGTTTGGCCTTAAAAAAAATGGGATACTTTCTAACTTCTGTAGAGTCCCCCACTGTCCCGCCAGGTGTCAAAGCAGCAGAGATTGGTAAGTCCGCCTTTAAAGGTGCCATCTCACTAGGGCTAATGGAGGAGTCCGGATCCACAAGAGCTGCATCGCGGTGGTCTTGTTAATTGGCCTCAGCTCATGCCATCTCAGCAAACTCAGATAAAAGAGGAAGGTCTTTTCTAAATGCGGCTGCGTGGTTTGACCGTGCCGCGGCCAGAGCTACTAGTTTTTTTGCTTTTGGACCCAGATTCGGGGACTCAGACTGCGCAGTCCCTTTAGCTCCTCTATTAAGTTTTCGCATAATGTACTGCTCACGAAGCCACTCTGCCAATCGCTGACCAAACTCGTTGACCCAGCACACTGTCAAATTTACTTAAAGGATTTATGGGACCTTCCCAGCGACCCTCAATCAGGGTGGGTAAGGAGAAGGCCTTTACTTACCCCCACTTCGTAAGAAACCTGGAATCCCCAGACACCGATCTCCAATCGTGCCCAGGATCTTGGAGGGTCTTGCAACAGTCGACACCCATGAACTTAGACCGGAACCGGAGGTCTCTAAAGCAGGAAGAGTCTTTACAGCCAGCCAGCCAACCAGCCAGCCAGCCCCAGAGTCAGACAGCTCCAATGTATTCGCTTTTCAACTCCACTGCTGTCTCCATGTGTTGAACAGGGCTTAGGAGCACAAAAAGCTTTAAAGAAACACGGGACGCCCAGAGGGGACAAAAATCAGAATCCTCTCCTTTCCCAGCAAAGTCGCAGGCCTCCGGTTGCTGGGAGTCAGCCTGACCACCGAGGAGTCAAAAGAAGCCGGTTTCTGCAGCACTGCGGCTCCGGGGTATCGGGTTAGTCAGCGGTGGCGGCTTCGCGGTTCCTCTGCTGCTGCTGGCGTCTGACGTCACGGGAAAGTGAGGGGCAGGGGTTGCGGCCGCTCTCTCAGCCGCTCAGCATCGCTCACCTCCTTTTAACTATTTGATGTGCAGCAGTCACGTCTCATGGACGTCTCACGGACCCCATGTGGGTTTGTGTGTCACCACTGGCCACACCCCCACATGGACTCATGCTTCCAAAGGGTCAGTTCCAGCCACACCTGCCAAAAACTCTCTCTGAATACCGAGCCAGCAGACCCTTAACATAATACAGCTAATTATTTATTTATTTTGACAAACGCACACAAGATGTGCTACATTCTCCTTAGATTGGTCAATCAACCAGAGGATTGAAAACAGCTGGCCCGGACCCCGCGTGATATAACGGATACCCTTGGCAGTTTACGATCAGCTGCCAGTACACCAAATTGGTTCTCTGAGGGTAGGATATTTCACTGGTTGTTGCACAAATACTTTACAAATTGCTTCTTAACTTAGGCTTGACTGCTCTGTGCCAATCTATCAGAGGGAGAGCACAGCATCATTTATGGTGTAATGTGACTTACTCTGATCTGACTGACCATTTTGATTTTGATTTTAATCCTCCCTGATTGGATTTTTTAATCGTTCCTCAAAATCATGTATTTGGCTGGTTCTACAACTGAAACCATAGAGTTGGAGCTGGCCAACTTTGAAGCCTACACAGTGTCTCAGTTGAAAAACATCTGCAAGGAGATTCTGAGAATGACTTTTATGAAGAACCACCTGCAGTGCTTGAGGGAGGCAACCGGTGAGAGCAGGGAACAGTGTCTCCTCCTGTGGCATATCCCCAGAAAGAACTGGCTGAGCGGAGGGAAGACAAGGAAGGAGAAAGAATTCAAACTGCAGCTTGCTTGCAAAGATGGAAGCTGAGGAATAAAAGGCTGAAAGAACCTTAGCTGAAAATAAACTACTTCTGACTAATGAACTGAGTCTAAAAGAGTTAGACCTCAAGGCCAGACAGTCTGAGTCCAGCAGTGATGGTGCCAGTATAGATGCAGACAAACGGATTTGTGTACCCAAGGATGTGGTGTCCAGTTTTGTAATAGTAAATGACATTGATCAGTGATTTTCTGCTTATGAGGCTCCATTGAAGGCATGCAGGGCTCCTGAGGAGCACTGGGGTGTGGACTGTGAAAACACATGCCAATACGCACAAGGGACACACTTCTGACATTAGAGATTGGGGGTAGTAGTCAAAAACAGATCCCCTGTAGGTAACTTTCACAAAACAACACCCAACCAATTTTCACATCCAAACTATCACCAGGACATAACACTTCCAAAGGCTAAATGTCTCTATAATAAAATATTTTATTAAAAATCTTCAGATATTAATGGACAAAATATCATTATACTCCATTAAAAAAAGATAAGAACATACATAGAATTCAATACACATAATCAATCATAGGGAGAAATTGCTAGAAAATACTTTCTAATCATCATAACAAGGGGTGGGCGGAATTTGCGAAATCCACTTTCGCAAATTATCGCGAAAATGTTAAAAATTATCGAAAATATCGCGAAGATGCGGAAGTTTTTTTCCCGCATGTTTGCAAGATTTTCTGCATGGTTGCGGCTCGACAACTTACCCATGTGGTTGCTCGTGGGCGCGGCCATCTTGTTTTCAGTTGTCTCGCGGTGCATGATCACGAGAAGAAAGACGTGATCGCGCGACGCATGACGTCACTGCGGGCGCGAACTGTCGCGAGACAGCGCAAATGGCTAAAAACAATACAACATCTCATGGAGAACGCGACCGGATCAAGAAAACTTGTCGGCGAACGCAGGGATTCAGGTAAGGCGATCGCGCACGCGCGAGAATGTATTATTTTACAGCGCGAGCAAGAACCAAATTATCGCTAAGCTGCGGAATGCGAAAATTTTGACATTTTCGCGCTTTCCGCGGAGTGCGAAAATGTCAAATTATCGCAATTTCTGCGAAACAAACGAAATTTTCGCCCAGGCCTAATCAAAACGCTAAACATGCCGAATTCGGTCATCTATTATCAACCAATATAGATTTCTGTCATTATATTTTAGAAAGAACACGCTAGGCCTGATCCTACAATTGGACTGGTTTCAAGAAATCCGGGAAAACATTGTTTCTTTAAATAAGTACGGGAGATGGCATCGACTAACATGTCAGACTAAAAAAGTATAACATTTTTTTAAGGTAATAAAAGTTCCTAATGAATTATATTTACAGATCTGGGGTTATCTCGAATGGGCACCTCATACTGAATTTTCCCTTGTTTTCAGTGGCAGGGACTGAAGTCTCATGATCTGATCAGTAGTACTAGGACTCTGACCTTAACTGAAGGGTATGATCTATCTGTGAATCAGCCTTCTCAATCTGACTTAAAATACGAGTTATTTAAGAAATAAGGGATGTTATTCTCCACAGATTTACTCCTATATCTGAAGGGGATGCCCTCTGGTGAGATTCTATAATCCCCGTTCTTGGGCCCGCAACTTTTCTGCACGACGGATGGAACTATATGTGCATCCTGGTTTGTGACAGGTAGACACTTATCAGATGTTCGCCTTTCTATCATAAGAGCCTTTTCTAATTAACTGGAAAGGTCCACAGGGTAGTCAGGTGTATCTGAAATACACTCCACAATAAATAATAAGGGATGTTGAGACACCCTAATCCGGGTTGGATGGAGATATTTATGCCACCCAATGGCCAGGATGTTTGTATAAATTTATCTACATGAGTGATGCATGATTGAATTGTGATGCCATTGAATGAAAGGTAATGGGATGTATCACCAGGATATGAACACTGTATAATATTAAATGCTTTTTTAACAAAAAGAAAGGAATAATTAATTGTACTAATCTCCAAATTACAAAGGCTAACTGATTCTTTTGTGTTTATTCTTGTTTTCTGTAATCATGTATAGATTCATATGTCCTTGTGGGAGTGACTATATTTTTGTCCTGAGGAAGGTGGTCTTTCGAACATAGACATCCACCGAAACGCGTTGACGCATTTTTTTAAAAAGGCGAACTGTAGATTATATTGACATTTGTGAAAACTGTCAAATATTGAATTCACAATACTGTCGATGTCTCACAGATGATCTTGATCTAATGTTCATCCGTTTGATGATTAGAAAGTATTTTCTAGCAATTTCTCCTTATGATTGATTATGTGTATTGAATTCTATGTATGTTTTTATCTTTTTTTAATGGAGTATAATGATATTTTGTCCATTAATAGCTGAAGATTTTTAATAAAATATTTTATTATAGAGACATTGAGCCTTTGGAAGTGTTATGCCCTGGTGATAGTTTGGATGTGAAGATTGGTTGGGTGTTATTTTGTGAAAGTTACCTAAAGGGGATCTGTTTTTGACTACTCTCTATTTTGTGCCCTACCCCTTTAGCGTTTAAGGGGCCCCTCTCATGTGTTGTGTGTAGATTAGAGATTGGGGACCAGACTAGGTACACTACTATAAAGACCATTTTGATTGCCAAATTTGGACTGACCCTGATAAGTATCGGCAAAGGTTCAGGGACAGTCACAAGCTCCCTAATCAGTCCTGGGTAAATTTTGTTTATTGCTCCAGTAAGGCACTGAATGGCTGGGTGAGGGGCAGCAAATGCAGTGATTTGAATGGGTTGTACCATTTGTTCATGAGATAGCACACGCTCAGTATCTGTTTTCCAGAGCTGTGCCAGCACCTAGTGCACACTAAGCTGACTGACCCCAGGAGCTTGCAGAAGAGGCAAACCTCTGGGCTAACACCAGAGTGTCGAAAAAGGTATCTGAGGCAGACACCACAAAAGTGGTCAGGCTTCCCAACAAAAGAAAGAGGTGGGAGAAAAGCTTAAAAGCATAAGGTTCCTGATTCTGGGGGCAGCCTGTGTGCTGGTGGTTCCCCAGTGTTACAAGACCTTCCTACTGGGTTTGGCTCATGATATACTCCTGGCAGGACATTTGGGGCAGGACAAAAACTTTGCCAGGCTTGTCTCTCACTTTTATTGGCCTTGAATGAAGACAGCCTCAGATGCATTCTGCAGTTCCTGCCCTACCAGCCAGGCCACTGAGAAATCAAGAAAAAAGCACAAAGCTCCCCTGATCTCCTTACCTGCCATTGGCATCAGTGGACCATTGGACCACAAGACAGCCCTAGGCAAAAGTTTTATCCTGGTCTTGGTGGGCCATGACAACCGCTGCTCAGAGGCCATCCCTCTGAGGTCAGTGACTGCACCTGTGGTGGCTAAAGCTCTGATGGGATCTTAACCTATGTTGGGTTCCCCAAGCAGGTAGTGTCTGACAAAGGCACTAACTTAATAACTATGTACATAAAGTCCATGTGGAATGAGTGTGCTGTAACTTGCAAGTTCAGCACACCCTATCACCCCAAACCAATTGTCTTGAGGAAAGATTTAACAAGACTTTGAATGGCATGATTATGAGCCTGCCTGAGCACATGAGGTGTAAGTGGGAAGTCCTCTTGCCATGCCTTCTCTTTGCCTACAGGGAAGTGCCACAGAAGGGAGTAGACTAGAGCCCCATTGAACTCTTCTATGGCCATCCTGTTAGGGGGCCTCTGAACCTTGTAAAGAAGGCATGGGAGAAAACTCCCAAGAAACCCCCCCAGGATGTGGTCAGCTACATGCTGGCCCTCCACAATCAGAGGCATCACTTCTAGAAGAAGGCTAAAAGCAATTTAGAGGCCAGCCAAGAATCTATAAAACTCTGGTATGCCCATAATGCAACTCTGGTTTCAGCCTGGCCAAAAAGTGTGGGTCATGGAACCAGTAGAGCCCAGGACTCTCCAGGACCACTTGAATGGCCCATATTAGGTAAATAAGCGTGAGGGGAAGACCACCTACTTGGTGGATCTCCAAGCCCTTAGAAGCCTCCTAAGGTTGCTTCATGAAAAAAGACTAAACTTCAATTTGAGAGGTCTGAAGTGAGCATGCTCTTAGCGACAGATGAGGGACTTGAAGAGGAGAGTGAACCTCTCCCTGACCTCCTCTCTGCACAGGAATACAATGGGCCAGTGGAGGGTGTTAACTTATCTTCCATCCAGAACAGCAGAGGGACTGTTACCAGTTGCTGGGACAGCTTGCCTCACAGTTCTCACTCACCCCTTGACTCACACATATGTGCATCCATTATGTATACAACGGGACAGCCACCCTGGAAAGAACAGAATTTACAGGTTGTGAGACAGGTGGCGAGCCAGTATCAAGGAGGAAGTCTCCAAGATAATAGCCTTAGGGGTGATTGAGCCATCTTATAAATCATGGTCCAGCCTTGTGGTATTGGCACCAAAGGCTGCCCCACTGGGCACCACACATGAACTCTGGTTATGCATGGACTACAGAGGACTCAACTCAGGCACCGGGACTGATGCACACCCCATCCCCTAGCTTATATGATCTCTTTTTTTTTTTTTTTTAATTTCTTTATTGATTTTTATATCATCAAAAAGCCAGGACACAAACATTATATTAAGTATAAGTCAATTAATTATATCATCAGATAGATCAAAACATAACCAATACAGAAACATAACATTCTATTCATAGCCAATTGAAAAGTGGGGACCATAATTTTAGCCCAAGTGCCCTTCTGTTCTTGCCCTTTGTTTTATAAACAGCAGTTTCCAAATGATAAACAGACAATAATTTAGCTCGCCAGTAACTAAAGAGGGGTGGTTCAACATCCAGCCAGTGCGTAGTAATACAGCAGCGAAAAATTGACATGCATATAAATAAAAATCTATCCTCCAGATCCGTTCTTAGACAAGTGCTGCTAGTTTGTACACCCAAAATAACAAGTTCTGCAGATATTTGTGTTTGAACACCTAAATAATTTGACAATAAATTCTCTATATCTCTAATAAATTGACTTAACCGGGTTTTTGATGGCCGCAGGAGGCAAGATGGCCGCCGTGGTGTAGGCTGTGTTACAGCCCAGCTCCCTCTCCTGCCTTCTGGAGAAAACCACCGAACGGTGATTAACCACAAAAAAAGGGCTGGAGAATGCCTGTATGGGACCCCGCGTCTAAATAAGCTTCTTACTAATTTTTGAATGTTTGTCAGCGCCCTTAAACCCTTTTTTGCCGCCAAAATCTACGACGGTTGGAAGGCACTCACCGATCGGTACTGGAGAGAAGTCTCTGTAAGCTTCCCCACTGTTCACGTGTGGGGTGTCCTTCGGAGTTTTGCCAGTGGACGTGGTAGCGGCGTTTGGTTCAAGATGCCGCCAAAATCGACGACGCGCAGTGCGAAGACTCAGGCAGCTGTTACGGAGAGCTCTCTGCCGGGGGAGTCAGCAGACGGTGCAGCGGGCGCCCAGCATTCGAGGAAAGGGGATCGAGCTGCAGGAAAAGAGAAAGCCCGTGCGGGAAAACATGGAGGAATGACCTTGCCGGAGTTGTTTGGAAAACAGATGGCTAAAGGGGATACTTTGTTGTAGCCTGAGCAGACAGGTGAGACTTGCGTGACTCTTCCTGATATTGGCAACATTGTGTCCGGTAATTTTTCACCTTCGGTAGAATGTGCTGTTTTACCTCCACTTATCCCGGAAAAAACAGCTTTAACGGTGGAACAGCCAGCTGATGAAACCCAGGCGTCCTCTAAACCCGGCAGAGGGGTTCTGGGAGTTGAAGTATCTAATACCCTTTTTTCAAAAGAATCAACTGGTGATTTTGTTGGTCTAACAACCGAAACAGTTGTAGTAGCACCGAATAAGGAAGCGCTCCTACAGGCGAATGTTGGTTTTCAAGAAATCACTGAGAATTTCTATTCCCTGTCTGATTTTTCATCAGATGAGAGCAGTAAGGAGTGGTCTGAGAATGATGCAGAAAATAGCACGGAGAATGAAGATGACTCAAGCAAGGTCTCTCCGGTCACCACAGTAAAAAAAGTTAAAAAAGGAAAGGAGTGTCCTGTAAATGATAACATATCTATAGGATCTACAAAAACTGGCCCGATTTTGGAAGAAACTCCTGCTCTTAGCATAGAAAGTGATTCTGCCATACAATTATCTGATCATGGGATTACGTTGTCAACAATCTATAACACCATGTTGGATCACAGGGCTGAGAATAAAGCAGAGAATGTTCGCATGCAAGCAACCTGTAGGAAAGTGCAAAATTCTGTGCGACGAGTAATTAAGATCTGTTCGGACACAGCTTTAAGAATGACTGAAGCAGAGTCAAGAATTTCGTCTCTAGAAGATATAGTAGCGGCGCAGAAGACCGAAATGAGTACTATCTGTGATCACAAGGATGATGTAGTATTCAATCAGGCCAGGAGAAAGAACCTTCGTATTTTGGGCATTCCAGAGAAAAAAGAAGAAGGAGCTGATGTGCGAAAATTTGTGTGTGATTTATTTGCCGAAGCTTTTCCGGAACTTACTTCATGGGACTGGTCTATAGAGATTCAGAGGGCTCATAGGATTCCTTTTAATGTGAGGAAAGTGAGGCTGGGAGAGGTAGAGAAACCTCGTGCTATTTTGGTTCGATTTAATAACTTTTTGGCTAGAGAAGCTGTGTTTGGCCTGGCTAGACCGGATAAAAAAAGACTGACAAAAGATTGTTATTTTTTTGTCAGACCTGATTTTTGTAAGGAAACTGTGGCAAGACGTTGGCATTTACAACAGTTAATATCTGGGTTTCAAGAGAAAGGTGCTGTCGTCTTTTTGCAAAATCCTGCCAAGCTTAAAGTCACGTTTAAGGGCCAGACTAGGCTTTTTTTTTCTGAGGTTATGGCTGCTGAATTCCTACATTCCTTGTAATATAGGATTTAATATATATAAGGGATTCGGTCTTTATTAAGCTTCTCCTTGCAGCTGGGGGAGGGAAAGCGGTAGACCATCTCATTAGGGCTGCTTGTCCCTATGCCTCATATGGTGGTTTGGGTGGGTTGGGTGGGGTGTGGGGGGTTGAGGGGAGGTTTGGGTTTTTGGGGGTTTGGTGGGGTGTTGGGTGAAGGGTGCACGGGGGTGAAAAATCATCAATAGCCTGGACACATGAATTTTTTGAGTCGGGAAACTTTAATTTCCACGTTAAAGGTAAACAAATTTATAAACAGTATATCATCTTAATTACTTCGGTTAGGTATTTTGATAAGATGTTGGTTTGTAATAATCAAATTCGGTTTCTCAAGTTGGTTTCATGGCTAAGAAAATAAAAATTTGTACACTTAACATTTGCGGGCTAAACGATGTGAAAAAAAGAGAGGTTTTTACTAAATTTATTCAGATTATAAATGTTGATTTACTCTGTTTACAAGAAACTCACATTCCGTGGGCTAAAAGGGGCTGCTTGAGGAAACTCGGATTAGAATTGATCGCATGTTCTAAACAAACAGGAGTGAAGAGGGGAGTCGCTACCCTCATGAGACGAGGTTTAGGGGTATGTGTCAAATCGGCAGAGGATACGTGGGGGCGCTGGGTGATCAGTTTATGTCAGATTGGACATTGCAGATTTACAGTATGTAATCTTTATGGACCTAATCTGGATGATACGGAATTTATACACTTTCTTAATCTCGAGCTAGCTCAATGGCCACAGCCTTTAGTTTTATGCGGAGACTTGAATATCCATCTCGATGCTAATCTAAATGTTAGGACAACTTCATTATATAAGGGTAGAAAGCCTCGTTTATTTACAGCGCTAAGGGATTTAATTATAGATCACGGTCTGTTCGATACTTGGAATGCAACCCATGTGAATGATTTAGGATATACTTTCTACTCTGCTCCGCACAAAAAATTCGTTAGATTAGATTATTTTTTTGTCTCTCTACAATATCGAGGTAAAATTGAGCTAGAGATTTTACCTAAACTTATATCTGATCATAATCCTTTAGTTTTGGAATTTTTAATTGATGTACAAATAGAGGTTAGACAGCATTCATGGTCTTTTGAACGAAGCTTGCTTGGAGATAAGGAATATCGTCAATTTATGCTCAAAGTTTTACAGGAGTTTTTTTTGCTTAATAAAGGTACAGCATCTATACAAATTATATGGGATGCTTTTAAAGCAGTAGTCCGAGGGGAGACTCTTAGCTTCTCTTTATCACGACGTAAACAACTGCTAAGTAAATATAAAGAAGACTTTAGGATGGTTATGTTAGCTGAACAAAAATTGGCTGAGGCAATTAGGTTGGGTAAGGATCCAGAATGCGCTCAAAGAGAACTTGCTGTGAATAGGGCTAGAGTGTATTCTAATCTGGCGGATAAAATAGCCTTAAAATATAGACAATATAAGGAGCTGGCATACGAATTTGGTGAAAAAACTGGAAAAATTCTGGCTAAAAGAATAAGGCAAAAAGCTGTATATAACGATATAACAAAAATCAGAGACGTCAATGGGGCTTTGCAAGAAACGAGAGAAGGGGTTTTGGGGGCTTTTCAAAATTTTTATCAATCTCTTTATAAAGCCCCGTCTACTGAGATTTTAGATCATGATGGGAGGGATTATTTGTCGGGAGTTCCAACCATAGGACTTACCGAAGTACAGGCAATATGTTTAAGGGCCCCAATAACGTGGGAGGAAGTTGAAAGAGCTATCTCTGGGCAAAGCAATGGGTCCGGATCAGATCCCTTTGGAGTTTTATCGCACCTTTAGGAATATGTTAAAAAATGAATTACTACAAGTGTGTCAACAAGCTTTTTTGGGCAACTCCCCGGCTTCTTGGTCAATGGCCACTATAGTAATTTTTCTGAAGAAAGGGAAGTTAGATACGGATATGGGATCTTATAGACCTATATCCCTTCTTAACGAGGATAGTAAAATTTACTCCAAAATTATTGCAAACAGATTAAATAATCTTATGCCTCTGTTGGTATCTAAGAGACAACATGGATTTATTTCACGGCGTGATATGACAGATCATATTAAGAGGATCATTTCTTTATTAGATTGGGCGCAGGCTACAAGCTCCTCTGTTGCAGTGGCTTTATTGGACGCTGAAAAAGCGTTTGACCGGGTATGTTGGAAATTTTTGTGGTCAACTTTAGTTTGGAAGGGCTTTCCGGTGGAATTTATTAATGCTATTCAGGCTTTATATAAAAATCCAAAAGCAGCACTTCGTATAGCAGGTCGACTTTCCGGCAATATCATAATTACTAGGGGGACAAGGCAGGGCTGTCCTACCTCGCCTCTGCTATTTGCCTTGTATATCGAGCCATTTTTAAGCAGTTTGGATGATAATGCTGGATTAAAACCAGTCTGTATACATGATATAGCTTATAAGGTTTTTGCAGATGCAGACGATATAGCTATTGTTACCTCAGATATTAAGTCTGCCCTCCCTAAGTTAATACAAGCTTCGGAGGATTTCGGTAGGTACTCTGGATATAAGCTTAATGTTGCTAAGACCCAATTGCTTCACTCAGAGTCTGGGCGCCCACAAGATATGCAATTTGAGGTGGAATCTATATATCTTGGAATAAAAATAACTGCTGATATCGACAAAATTGTTCAAATAAATACTGATACTGTAATTGCCTCTGCTAACAAAACCTTAGAGAAATTGGATAATCTTCATCTATCACTATATGGTCGCAGTAACGTTCTGAAAATGCTTATTTTTCCAAAGTTTCTGTACTTATTTAGAACTATCCCTCTCTTATTCTCTATTTCTATATTCAATCGGATTGAAAGAATGTGTTCCAGGTTTCTCTGGAGTTATTATAGATCTAGAAGGGCTCTAAAAAAATGTACTTTACCTAGAGATAGAGGGGGTTGGGCAATTCCTAATTTTCAATTATATTATTGGTCTATTTTTTTACAAAATATGGGTGTTTTATTGTTTAATGAAATTTATCTAGATGAGGCAGTAAGACCTTCAATTTATGAGATGCTACTAGGACAGGAAGCACGTCAATGTTTAGTTCGCATTATTGAACCGAGCTATTATAAAAAAACCAAATTTAAAATTGTTAGAACCGTTTTTGAGATTTGGAAGAAAATTAGCTTATATGATCTCATTGACAAGCTGGGCACTGGAATGTTCCTCAGTACCTTTGATTTGACATCAGGGTACTGGCAGATTGCTCTGACTGAGGGGGCCTACGAGAGGTCTGTATTTTCAACACCAGAGGGCCACTTCCAGTTTTGGAAGATGTCCTTTGGATAGAAAAAGGCCTCTGCTACCTTTCCACAGTTGGTAAAGAGGGTTGTTTTGGCTGGCAAGGAAGCTGTCTGTGCCGTCCACTTAGAGAACATTGCTGTCTAAAGGTCCAGCTGGGAGGAACTCCTTCATTACATCCATGAGGTGCTTCAGGCCCTGCAACAGGCAAGCCTGACCATTAAGGCCATTAAGTGCCAGATTGGACAGGATTCCATGGCGTATTTGGGACATCTGGTAGGTGGAGGCAAGGTGCTGCCCCTCCATGCCTGATTGAAACCATCATGGTCCGGCATCCACCTAAAACCCAACACAAAATGAGAGCCTTCCTCAGCCTCACTGGCTATTACAGTAGATTTTCTAAGGGCTATGACACCATTGCTGCCCCCTTAACTGAGCTGACTTCCAAGAAGCAGCCCAGATTGGTGATCGGGACAGAGGCTTGTCAGAAAGCCTTTGACTCTCTCAGGGAAGCCATGTGCACGTCACCTGTGCTCAGGGCCCCTGACTTCTCTAAAGAATTCATTGTACTGAAGTATGCTTCAGAGCACGGCATAGCGACAGTCTTAGCACAGCTGAATGAGGAGGGCCAAAACCAACCGGTAGCCTTCATTAATAGTAGCTTACTTCCACTGGAACAGAGGTGGAGTGCCATTGAGAGAGAAGCTTTTGATGTGGTCTGTACACTAAAGAAGTTGATACCATACCTATTTGGGACTCACTTATGGGTTCAGATAGACCACAGGTCCCTCAAATGACTCATGGTGATGAGGGGGTAAAAATACCAAACTGTTGAGGGTATCCATGTCCCTACAGAGAATGGACTTTACAGTGGAGTATCACCCAGGGACAGACCACGTCAATGCTGATGGTCTCTCCTGATTCTTCTAACGAAGGGTTGGGTAGCTCTCGTACTTTCAGCTGGGGGACACATTTTAGACCTTAAGGTGGTCTTCCCACAACTTTTTCCCTGCCTCTCTCCATTTTGTACCTCATTTTTGCTGGTTGTATGACTCGGCACACTGCTGACCAGTGCTAAAGTGCTTGTCCTCTCTCTCCCCTAAACATGGTAACATTGGCTTAAACCCCGATTGGTATATTTAATTTACTTATAAGTCCCTAGTAAAGTTAAATACATGTGCCCAGGGGATGTAAGTTAAATACTACTAGTGGGCCTGTAGCCCTCATTGTGCCACTCTCTTAAGTTGACCTCTAACCATGGCTCAGGCCTGTCATTGCAGAGCCTTATGTGCAGTTTTAAACAGCCACTTCAACCTGGTAAGTTAACCCTCTTGCCAGGCCTAAACCTTCCGAATTTTACACATATAAGTCACCCCTAAAGTAGGCCCTGTCTAACCCATAGTGCAGGGTGCAATGTATTTAAAAGGCAGGACAGGCACTTTTAAAGTTTTCATGTCCTGGTAATAAAAAGCTCGCAATTTCGGTTTTCACTACTGCAAGGCCTATCTCTTCCATAGGATAACATTCGGATTACCGTAACACAATTTATGGTGAAGTTGTGATTTTAAATTTCAGTTTAGCTAGTGCCACTGTTAGAAAGTTATTTGAAGTGTGAAAGTATATGGATTGTACAAATCAATTACAATAATTAGAAACTGAATATATCAAAAAGAGCAAAAACGGGTGTATACTTCATTGGTTAGAATTTTTATAAATACATTACTTGCAGGGTACAAAACACAATTCACAAAAGCACAAGTGATGGAGATCAATGATCTTACAGAAAGTTATCTCCTAGTCACTTATGTAAATAACCCATTTCTATATCCCATTTACAGATTGAAACTACAATTCCACTGTGAATCATTAATTACTATATAACAATTATCTGTTGAAAATGAGTTAGATATGTCGACTTTTTGGTCTTTTTGCATAATTCATCCCGTAGACCATCTTCAGGACAGAGAAATTCATATGTGGACTGAAGACCCCTATGTACAATGAATAATCACAAAAATGGTATATGTCAAATACAAAACATCAAATGAACCAAGATATAAACACAGAGAAAGTGAGATGAAAATAGAACAACTTGAATCTCATGAAAGAATAAAGATCACTTAAATCTATAATCTGATTCCTCTGAAGAGTGAAAGAGAATGGAAAAGCCATCACCCACCCACCTATTCATTAAATGCAGATGTTAGGCAAACCTTACTTCAAATGAAATCAAGATGTGGACCCTTGAGAGATTGGTCCATATGAATAGTAATGAATCAGGGGAATCTAAAATGAAAATAACGATTCATTGTATGATTTTACTTCAATTGCCATTGTAACAGGGTCGCTATGATATGACACCCAGTCTGGAAGACTGTTAGAAAGTTGGCATTTATTTACTTTAGCCGTTTGGTGCCTGCTACCTCTCTTTTCAGTTCATGGTGGGTGACAGCTGTACTTTGTGTATTCTCTATAGACAGCCACACACAAAGGGCTCATAGGTGGGGCTTGATGGGCCTTCCTGTGTGAGGGGAGGGAGAAGCTGGGAACAGCCTCACACTAACACCTGAAAGGACTGTGTCATGTTCCCACACAAAGGGCTGCATACCACTCTGTAGTGAGTCTGGAAGGGAAGCCGTGAGGACATCTGTGCACTTCAAAGTGTTCTTTGAAGTCCCCCAACTTCAAAGGCACCACTGGCTATAAGTACTGGACCTCTGACACCATGACTTCAGTACACTTCTGGACTAATGTGCCAAGAAGAAGAGCTGTTGTGCTGCTGAAATAACTGTCCCTATGCTAAGCTGCTGTCTTGCTGGACTTTTACCTTGTCGTGCTGTGCTCTTGCCTTGCTGAGATGCCCTTCTGCCTTGCTTTCTCCTGCCTTTGTGAGAAGGACAGGATCTGCATCACTTCTACTCACAGTGACTCCAAGGACTTGTTGCCTTGTCTTCTGTTCTAATTCCCAGGAATTTCAAAGACTTCAACTACCTGCATCTGCATCTGGACTCTACAAGCTGTGAGTCTGCCCTGCCAATTTGGTGCAACCCCAGTCCTGGACCCTTGAAATTGAGGGCTAAGGTGCTTCTACAAACAGAACCCTTGCATTCTCATAAGAATTGGCACATCTTTGCCTTTGCATGGGTCGGAATGTGGTAAATTTAAATTACCTAGACTTAATTTATGCGGTAAAATTAAATAAGAATAACTCAGTAAAAATAAGAGGCAGAATCCGTGGTATTTGAGGTTATAAAAAGGGAATTTATTCCTTACAAAGGAATTGGTTCGAACCAGGCAATCGGGTTCCGTCACCACGAAGGTTCAGGAAGGGATCGGCAATACATTATTGACAGGTTATTATATATATAGTAAATGCATTACAGTAAAGACAGATGCAGGAGGCGTAACAGCTGATAGGAAAGATAAGAATACACATACGTAATAAAAAGGGCGTTACAGTAGGCGTGCATAAAGGCGTATACTAGAAACGTCATTAAGAGGATTTCACAGGTGGGTGGATCCATAAGAGAATCCTGCAATGTCAGCAGAAATACATGGCAGAGATACGCGCGCAGCCGCATGACGTGTGATTGACGTGTAACTAGAAGGTGAAGGGGATTTGACGTTTAGCCCTAGATGAGGAGACAGAAGTCTGGGATGTCAGAACAACCTAATCCCAAATCGTATCTAATATCTTGTGTTTAAGGAACTATATTATCTGGAAGGGAAGGTCTCTCGGACAGAGTCTATTCTATACTGACTGCTAGTGCGTGTACAAGCGTCTAAGTGTCTACATGAGAAGCGAGGGGGCATGGGCCTACCATGGAAACAGAAACCATGAATTACTTGCACGGAGACAGTAAGGCCGGGCCCTTTGCTCTGTAGCTGGAAGGATGTTTACCTAAATTACTAGACAGGAATGCATTTCTCGAGGAGCGGAGCAGATAACTTGAAGGCTGAATACAGTTTTGGCAGGCAACAGGCCGGGCCAGGCACCGTTAGCCGCACAGGAAGTAAGACAAAGGTCATTGATACAGATGTAGGCTCAGGCTGGAGCTTTCAGAGGCAGAAAGCAGGAAAAAGGCTCGATGGCAGAATTCAGGGCCTACTCGCCTGAGCTGTAAAACGTGAAAAGTGCACCATATAAAGTCGGTGGCCAAACATATTTAGGAACGGAATATCCAACCCATTCATGGTGGATCTGAAAGAGGACATGTTAACGTTGGACACAATTGTATTTGCGTCTTCATAGCTTGAAGTGGAGGGAACATACATGTACTTGTAGCATGTACATGGAGCCGTTGGGGTCTAAGATAGGGGACACAATTGATCATAAAAATTCATATTTCCTCATTCCCTCCTTGTCCCCTACGGACCCTTCATGAAATATCGATCCTCAGGAATCCATCAATCTGTTCATGTAACATCATTTGATCTTCTTTCTTCTTCCGGGATTTTGAATTAGAACTTGAACGTGGGATACATGATGTGGCACACAGGCCACAAATCGCTGGTCCACATTGTAGACACAGGCAACAACTGAATATTATGAGAAGGCCAATACCTAGGAAGGATAAGATCCTCCATCCCCAGGCTGACAACACGCTCCAGAGCCAACCGGACCAAGTCCAGGTGCCTGGATTCTGGTGTATCTGGCTTATAATCTTATGAAGACGAGTTATGGCTTTGTATACTGATGGCGCGTTTTCTGGAATGAAAACACAGCAACTCGATCCGATGACCCTACAGGCTCCGCCCCTATCGGCTAGGATGACGTCAAGGACAAGACGATTTTGAAGAACAACAATCCGCATCGCAGACTGCTCCTCTGTTAAGTTGCCTAGGGCGGAAGTAGTTTCATTCACTACTGCTTCAAGGGTTCTTGTTAATCTACGTATCAGTTTACTATTAGTGACAACACCTATGTAGGGAAAGAAACCTTTATTGAAATCTGTGTATTGCTCCCATGCCGTTTCAGTGTAGTCGACAATCGGGAGATCTCTCTGGGGTCTATTGTGTACTAAATGGGTATTCCTATGATAATCAGGAGGGGCTAGGAAAACAGGTGGCAGAAGGAATGCAATGTAATAGGTACCATCCCAATCTAGAGGTAAGCGTATATATGCGGTATGACCACATATGAAGTAGGAATGACGGAAAGCTCTAAATGTAGACTTGCCTTGATCACTGAATTCGATCACAGTGGTACATTTACTATGACCCATGTGTACTGAACCATTCTTTCTTACACATAATTCACCTTTAACTGGAAATACTGACATAGCGGGCAAGACTGGTGCAGCTTCGGATTCAACATTCAGAATCATGAGGTTAAGTGTAAAATTACCTAATCCATATGCTTCATTTTCTAGGTCAGTTCCTGTCTTTTTGGGAAGTCCCTCCTTGTTAGGGTGACAGGCTTTAAGCAAAACTAAGTTCAGGTTTCCCCATACCCAGTTGCTCTGGTAAACTACAGTATTTGAATCTAAAGAATTAATCAAACTAAACCATGCTCCACAGGAGCCATTGTGTGTGAACGGGTACGGAAAGAGGGGCAGAACTCCTTTGTATTTCTGATAGGGAGGGAGTCGGCCACATATCCAACAATTTGTAGCATTGCTGGTCTGATGGGAATGATGTAACATACTAATGAATGTGTTGTTGCGCAGCGCAAATCTGTAGGACAACTCATGTGAAGGTAATTCACTAAAAGAATGTTCGGCAGTAACATTGTAAGCAGAATGAGCACGCTTGAAAATAGGATAGTACATGTGCAACAGTATACTTGCAGCAATAATCAAAAGACTTAGAAAAAACATAATCAATAATGTCACTACACAGTGACTACGAAGTGATTTACAGTATGCATGTTTCTTGAGCTGTTTCTGTCTATTTCTCTCTCTAATTCGGTCTAGAGGATACATGTCAGAGACTAATTTGACCGATTCACCTAGGAGAGGACTTAAACAATCAAATTGTCTGACTTGCTAGACCTTAGTTTCAGTTTGTATTCTTGCGATTCGGTTTTCTCAACCAGGGGGAGTTTTGAGTCAGTCTGTGGAAGGGGGCAGGGCTGAGAGTTCAGATCAGACGGTAGTCCATGAAATTTCTTGATATGGCTCGAGTGTAGCCAACCCTTGCGACCCTCAATCTTCACTGCTGTCCTCGTGGTCAGAAGTACCAATTTTGGCGTTTGCCAGCGAGGCTCCAGCGGGCTCCTCCTGTCGAAATTTCTTATGAAGACAAAGTCGCCGGGAACCACTTCATGGGGCTTCACCTCGGTGTTGTCGGGAAAGGCTGCAGCTACCTGTGAACGGCAAGATTGTAGTGCAGACATCAAGGAAGCAAGGTAATCTGTCAGCATGTTACAATCGACATCAGTTATTTTTCGAGGTATAGGCGTCCCCCACATATTTGGTGGCCTACCGAAGACCACCTCGTACGGGGATAGCCCTGTTCGAGAATGTGCTACCATTCTCATGTAAAAGAGAGCAACTGGTAAGGCTACTATCCAGTCGACACCTTTCTCTCTGCAGATTTTGGAAAGTCGAATTTTCAGAGTCTGATTATGACGCTCCACGAGACCTGCTGCCTCGGGATGTCGGACACAGTGGAATTTCCATTGATAGCCTAACAAGAGTGAAATGTGTTTCATTAGCTCGGATGAGAACGGCTGGCCGTTATCTGAGTACACGATACGGGGCAAACCATACCGTGGGAAGAATTCACGAACTAACTGTTTGGCAGTAGTCGGGGCAGTGTAATCTGAGACGGGATATGCCTCTGTCCAACGGGAAAGAGCACATACAACTACGAGGACATATTTGAATCCTCGACAACGTTCCATCTGGATATAATCCATCTGGAGGACTTCAAAAGGGTGATCGGGAGGTTGAAATCCACCTTGCTCTACAGGAATGCTTTTACCGGGGTTGAACTGACAACAAATCATGCAAGTACGCACTTTCTGTTTGGCTGCTGCTCGTAAGTGTTTGTTGAACCAAATGTGTTGAATACTATCTAGCATAGCTTTTTCTCCCAGGTGCGCTGGACTATGTATTGTGTTAATGATAACTTGAACCATGGAGTCGGGGAGAAACCATATAGATTTTCCCTTCGTCATCCATCCCTGATCTGTTTGGATCCCTCCTAATTCAGTCCATTTCTTTATTTCCTCTGGTGTAGCATGTGTCTGTATGTCAATTACATCAAGGGCGGGATCCTTAACTGTCATGCAGTGTGTCGATGTCGGAACTATTGTCTTTGTCCCGTCCGTTGCGTGATTCCGAATCTGAGCTGTCTGTTTAGCTGTTCGGTCTGCTAGGTCGTTACCCTGGGAAATAATATCGGTGACTTTTGTATGGGCCTTACACTTCATGATAGATATCGCAGTAGGTAGATGTATTGCATCTAATAGAGCTTGAATGAGGGGACCGTGTTGAATGTTGGCACCATGAGAAGTTAAATAACCTCTCTCTCGCCAAAGGACTCCGAAGTCATGGACAACTCCGAATGCATAACGTGAATCTGTATATAAGTTAACTTTTTTATTTTTGGCTTGAATACAGGCTTGTGTCAGAGCGATGAGCTCTGCTGCTTGAGCTGACAGAGTGTTAATACGATTCGTTTCAATGACTTCAGTGTCTGTTGTGACTGCATAAGCGGCCACTAATTCTCCTGTACTTGTTCTCATGCATGACCCATCCACATAAAGTGTCAGGTCTGGGTCTGGTAATGGGACATCTGTCAAGTCTTGTCTGGGTTTTGTCGTAATAGTAATGACTTCAATACAATCATGTGCCAGTGGGTCTGTTCCACTTAATGGCAAAAGTGTGGCAGGATTTAATGTACTGCAGCGTCTGATTTCTATGTGTGGCTGAAACAATGTTAGTTCATAACCCGTCAGTCGTGCTATAGTCAAGTGTTGTGTTTGTGTCCGGTTCAAGAGAACCTCTACTGCGTGTGGTACTTGTACTGTCAATTGATGTCCTAATACTATGGAATCGCTTTGTCTGATCGCTAAAGCTGTCGCTGCGACTGATTTCAGGCACGTAGGCAGAGCCTGAGCTACGGGATCTAATGTGCTAGAAAAGTAAGCACATGGCTTGTGTGATCCTGCTTGTTCCTGAGTGAGTACTGACAAGGCAGTACCTTCACGTTCTGTAACAAAGAGTGTAAAAGGCTTACTGTAACATGGTGTCGCTAAAACAGGTGCTTGACATAAGGCTTTCTTTAAGTCTTCAAAAGCTTGTGTATGTTCTGGAGTCCAAGGGAGGACAGTCGATGTCGCTGCCTCCTGGGTTGTCAACTGAATGAGTGGTTTTGCTAGAAATGCGTATTGGGGAATCCACTGCCTACAGTACGAAGTGAGGCCTATGAAGGCCCGTACCTCCTTTTGTGTCTTGGGTGGTGGCATGTTTACAATTAACTGGATGCGGTCAGGTGTGAGCTGTCTCCCCCCCTTGGACAGCAAGTGCCCAAGGTACACAACTTGCTGGGCACAGAATTGTAGCTTCGAAGGGGACACCTTGTGCCCCTTGTCGGCCAGAAAATGTAAAACCGTCAGTGATGCTTTTTCACATTCGGGTTCATTTCGGGCGGTGATCAGCAGATCATCGACATACTGAAGCAGTGCAGTGTTAACAGGCATGTGGATACTGTCAAGTTGTCTTTTCAGTGCTTGGCTGTAGATGCTGGGGCTTTCTGTGAATCCTTGAGGTGCGCGTGCAAATTTAAAGCTTCGTCCATTTAAACAGAATCCGAACAAATATTGGCTTTCCGGATCGATTGGGACGCTAAAGAAGGCGTTCTTGAGGTCAATTACAGTGAAGAACGTTGCTTCTGAATCAATAGCTGTCAGTAATGAAGAGATATCTGGGACCACGGGATATTGTGGTACAATGCATTTATTCAATTCGCGCAGATCAATAACTAATCGATATACTGGGGGTGCTTTTGGATCAGTTCGTTTAAGAATCGGAATGATCGGAGAATTACATACATTGGAGTCGGTTTCCACAACCACTCCTTGTGCAATGAGCTCGTCAATGATTTGTAGTAAAGCCACTACAGCATCTGGAGGTAACTTGTATTGTCGCATTCGTGGTAATACCACTCCTGCTTTGAGTGTGACTCGATATGGTGTAATGTGCATACATCCTACATCAGTGGGGCCTTGTGCCCATAAATGTGCAGGTAGATTCTGTAACCGGTGATCCATGTCTCTTGACACGTAGTGACCTTTAAAGTCACGCAAAAATAGTCGTACTCCGTCCGGAGAACAACATATTATAGCTCCTAGAGCTTTCAATGTCTTTATACCTAACAAGTTTTCTGGACATGATTTAGTAAGCAATAAATCTGTAGTCCGTGTCAATGGACCAACTGCAAGTGGAAGCGGTTGCGATACTTCGTTAATAGTAGGCTTTCCTGAAAAACCAAGGGAAATATTCTGTGAGCCTGAGAGGGGTGCCCCTGGGACTTCGTCATGACTTATAGTTGTTCTGCTTGCCCCTGTATCGATTAAAAACTTTCTGTCTTTCCCTAATACTTGACTCTGTACATAAGGACCCTCTTGATCTACGGGAACCTCAATAAGGGGTAAGCCAACTTCCCTCTCTAGGCTATTTCATGTGTATCGCTGATACTCTGGATAGTCATTTTGTGCATACTGGTACATCTGTTGTGTCGTGTTTTGTGTTGCGGCACTAGGCTGTGACTGTGGTACCGCTACAGTCTGTTGTGCAGCTTGCATAGGCTGTACATTCTGAGGTGCTTGTTGTTGGATCTGATCCTGTGTAGGCGGACGTGGTCTCTCCTTGGTTTTACCCGTAGAGATATTATGTTTCAGAACTGCACAATCGTTTATATAATGACCTGGCTGTTTACAATAGTTGCATGTCCCTTTTACAGGAACCGCTGAATTACTGGACTGTGTCGCACCCTTTTTATGACCGTCAGCTGGAACTGACTGAGCAACAAGCATTTTCATTTTTGTGTCTTTCATACGTCTCTGTTCGTGGTCTTGTTCTTCTCTAATTCTATTCTGGTGATACTGTAACATTTGTAACATTTGTGAAGGAGTGTTAGCTTGCCAAGTGCTCTCAACTTTCAATACTCTGTTTTTAACCTGGGGCAGGGAATTCTCGACTAGTTTTGTTACAAAAAGATGTGGATATGACTCGCTATTTGCTTTTAGGCCGCTATTAATACCAAAACATTTCTCAAATCGGGAATAGAAATCACTAGTGTCTTCATCGGGTTTCTGTTTACAGGCTGAGATTGCACCCCAGTCTTCCTTTTTTGTAGTTAATAAACGTGGCAATACTTGTACTAATAATCCTGGCAATGCTTTAATTTTGTCCCCAAGCCCTCGGCCTGCTGTTCGGGCTTTTTCTTCGTTTTCTAATGCGGTCCAATCAATCTTTTGGTCTCCCACCTCCCATTCCTTTTCTTTGAGTTTCTCGTAAATACCGGCAGGCAATAATACTTTTAATATTCATAATGTCAGGATAGGTATAATCACCCATGAGTAACATGTCCTTTAGTTCACGGTGAAAACCTGCTGGATCTTTGTCATGGCTGGGTACTAATTTTTTCATTTCCAATAGTTCTATTTTAGTTATGGGCGTGTACACAAACACGCGCGAAAAAGAATCATCCACATTTTTAACTGGGTGCACTTCGCGTAAGGGATTCTGTCTGTCTATGTAATACATTTTTCTTTCCATGGAGGGAGCTGAATCATGCTCTGGACATAGGAAGGCACTGTATCGATGCCGATGTTCTAGAATTTCTTTAATTAGATCGGTACCCATACCTCTCCATTTATTCGTGAGTAGTTCTATCAGTATATCAGGTAGGGGACCAGGATCGGAGTGTTCGTTTCGATACAATATAAGGAGGTGTTGTATCATGTATATACCAGCTAAACGCTGTTCGTCTGGTGTGAGATTCAGAAACGTGTGTGCTAGCGCATCATCACTGTATTTTTCAGAACTGTCAGCCCATTGTACTGCTGACCTGGCTAATTCTTGTTCATCCATAGAATCGAGCACATGGTACCCCCTTCGTTCTCGAAGTAATTTATCAGTAGCCTGGAATAAGTGTTCAGGGGTCCTTGGATTTGAGATAGCTGCTTGAAAAATTCTGTTACATTCTGGACGTATCGGACGTATTGTATTATTAAAAGATCTTCCCTTACCTACATAAGCTATCATTTCTCTAGCTGGTAATTCTAATTGTCCTGTGGTCATTTCTGACTGTTCCTCCTCCTCTCCCTCTGATTCAGTTTTATCTGCCTCTAATCTTCTTTCATGTATTCGTTCTACTTCTTTTCTGATCTTTCGGTGCATAACTTCTATACTCTTCTGTTTATCATGTTTTCCGTCTGCTATATTCTGACCCCATCTGGTAAGTACTTGCATTTCCTCCGGATCTACCTCAGGCCTATCTCTGTTTCTGATCAAGCAGTTTATGAAGAAGCGTAACAATAATTTTTGCATGTCCACTTTCTGGTATTCCATGGCCTCGCCAATACTTTCAGGACCTTGCCCTGTTTGGATAAAGTGATATATTTTGTCTAGATGACCAATCATTCCTGGTAGCGTCATTAGATAGGTCGAAACTCGTCGTAAACGTACTGATGATAGCAACATTCTGTCGTGTTTACCGGGCACTGGATCATATCTACAGTCTGTAAGAGGCTCATTAAATATATTGTGATTAGCTGTTTGGGGTGTACGTTGGTGTGCTAAATCCCTATAAGTCAACCTAGGTGCTGGCGGTGGCGTGGAAAAACCTCCTGTCGCACCTCCTGAGGTGCCAAGTCCAAAAGGATTTGTTGGATGTAGGGTAGAGAGTGTAGATGCAGGAAGGACTGTGGAAACAGGTGGAACGTTTAGAACGTGAGGAGGAGTTTGTTGCTGTGGAGGTGGGGGCAGATGATCTTGGCGTTGAGCGTCGTCAACAGGTGGTGCGCGTGGCTGCGCACCATTAGCATATTCGGGGGCGGCATCATCTAAATAGGAAGAAAGGAAAATGTCCTTTGCGGTCTTGGGATGTACTTTAATCGGGAGTAATGGAGGTGGCAGATCTTTTGGTACCCCCAGGGTGGCTTTAGGCAAACCCTCGGCCAGAAGAGGATACATACCATTCATAAGAGTGTTTCGTTGTCTGTCTACTTGTTCTGTTTTTACTCGGATACCTTCGTCAATTAATATGTTTTCTCGGGTTTTGTCTGAATTCTCTCTACTTTTCTCTTCTTTTCTGAACGCTTTCTCTGCGCGTCTATGCGATTCTTTACGCCATAATTCAATGGCATCTTTCTGTGACTGTCTGGCTTTCTTTTTCCACAATACTTCTTCTACTCTCATGATGCAATCTGCATCCCATGTCCCAGCAGCGGGCCATCTCTGACTCTCTGCTAGATCCTTGGTGTAGTCCACCCATAAATCAAGATATAATACGGCATCTAGGCCATGTTTATGGTACATAAAGTACCCTGGAGTGTCCCTAGGTGGAATGGGAACAGCTTCCTCGAGTATCCCTTTTCTAGTTTTTATCTGTCTTAATTTCGAGAATAACGGCATCTTGAACCTTGCTACTTGATTCTTACTCGGACTTGAACACAATTAATACAATAAACACAGTAATGAAGATCGAACAATCACTCATACCACGACATTTAAAACATATCAAAACATTTTAGAACGAACAATAATAATTAGAATAAAACTAGTTACTGACATAATACTAGATGTACTGCTAAACAGCACAGATACACTGCTAAAACAGTGCAGACCAGGTCTGTGTACCCAAACCCGTCTTGACCGGCACAAACCAATGTGCACGTCTAGATGCGTCCCCAGCAACGGTACTCACCGGGAAGCACGGAACGGAACAGAAGGCCTCGGAAGCCTGGACTGGACTAGACCGGACTGGACTGGACTCGGCTCGTGACTTAGATACTTCGGAACTTCGGAATCTGGTGGGCCTCTGTATACCTCGGATCTTGCTCTCTCAGCTAGGCTCTGGTCGGGATTCTCCACACTCCTCACCGCCTCGTCTGGGTGTTGATCGCAGCCTCAGTCGCCCCCCGTTGGCCTGAGGGAGATACAGGAAATCCTGCGGGTACGCGTAGTTGTCCGTCCGGCTGTGGCAGGAGACCGGGTCTGCAACGCACCTCCGGCGCGTGGGGTGTGAGAGGTGTCCCTATTCAGGCGCCAATTATGTGGTAAATTTAAATTACCTAGACTTAATTTATGCGTTAAAATTAAATAAGAATAACTCAGTAAAAATAAGAGGCAGAATCCGTGGTATTTGAGGTTATAAAAAGGGAATTTATTCCTTACAAAGGAATTGGTTCGAACCAGGCAATCGGGTTCCGTCACCACGAAGGTTCAGGAAGGGATCGGCAATACATTATTGACAGGTTATTATATATATAGTAAATGCATTACAGTAAAGACAGATGCAGGAGGCGTAACAGCTGATAGGAAAGATAAGAATACACATACGTAATAAAAAGGGCGTTACAGTAGGCGTGCATAAAGGCGTATACTAGAAACGTCATTAAGAGGATGTCACAGGTGGGTGGATCCATAAGAGAATCCTGCAATGTCAGCAGAAATACATGGCAGAGATACGCGCGCAGCCGCATGACGTGTGATTGACGTGTAACTAGAAGGTGAAGGGGATTTGACGTTTAGCCCTAGATGAGGAGACAGAAGTCTGGGATGTCAGAACAACCTAATCCCAAATCGTATCTAATATCTTGTGTTTAAGGAACTATATTATCTGGAAGGGAAGGTCTCTCGGACAGAGTCTATTCTATACTGACTGCTAGTGCGTGTACAAGCGTCTAAGTGTCTACATGAGAAGCGAGGGGGCATGGGCCTACCATGGAAACAGAAACCATGAATTACTTGCACGGAGACAGTAAGGCCGGGCCCTTTGCTCTGTAGCTGGAAGGATGTTTACCTAAATTACTAGACAGGAATGCATTTCTCGAGGAGCGGAGCAGATAACTTGAAGGCTGAATACAGTTTTGGCAGGCAACAGGCCGGGCCAGGCACCGTTAGCCGCGCAGGAAGTAAGACAAAGGTCATTGATACAGATGTAGGCTCAGGCTGGAGCTTTCAGAGGCAGAAAGCAGGAAAAAGGCTCGATGGCAGAATTCAGGGCCTACTCGCCTGAGCTGTAAAACGTGAAAAGTGCACCATATAAAGTCGGTGGCCAAACATATTTAGGAACGGAATATCCAACCCATTCATGGTGGATCTGAAAGAGGACATGTTAACGTTGGACACAATTGTATTTGCGTCTTCATAGCTTGAAGTGGAGGGAACATACATGTACTTGTAGCATGTACATGGAGCCGTTGGGGTCTAAGATAGGGGACACAATTGATCATAAAAATTCATATTTCCTCAGGAACAAGAGCTTCTTTGCCTTTGTGTGGATCGAAAGCATCTGATCCTCGTCAAAGTGTGGAACGAAATTGGCACATCGCAAACGGAACCAGCTCATCGCCCTCAGAATTGACTAATTGCCTCCTGCAGGAGCAGTAGCTGTGCATCGCCTTCGGAACCGGCATCTCACACTCAGAACCAATGCATCACTGCTACTGTGTGGAGAAACACGATGCATCTTGCCCCCTGGGTAGCTTGACACTGGTGCATGGCTTCAGCTACACCTAACATCTTCTTTGAAGTTGACGCAGGCCTTGGCTCAGCAGGCTTAAGCAGGTCCCTGTATCCGGCCCACACTCAGTCGCAGTCAACCAGAACTTTTGACTTTGTCCGGTCCATCATAACCAGATAACCCACTTAAACGCTTATTGCTTCTAAGCAATATTTTACATTTAGTCTGTAAAAATTCATCTCAACTTCTACTTGTTGGATTTTGTCGTTCTGGTCATATTTTATGTATAAAATTAAGCTCTATGTTTCCATGTTTCTGAACTGGTGTGGAGTCTTTTTGTGGTGTTTTCACTGTGTTACTGTTTGAGGTGTTGCATAAATTCTTTACACATTGCCTCCTAAGTTAAGCCTGACTGCTATGTGTCAAGCTACCAGAGGGTGAGCACAGGATAATTTAGGTTGTGATGTGACTTACCCTGACTAGGATTGTGGTTTATGCTTTGACAGGGCGCATACCTCTGCCACTCACAAACCCATTGTATAACAGTTGCCCTTTGTGATTTCCAGTGGTTAGATTGATTGCAAGCATTCTTCCTATCACTCTTTGTGTGTTTGATGTAATATCCTAAGTAGTCAAAGGTATGCCCAGACAAGGTGCCTTGCTCACTGTGCCACTGGAACCAACTACATCTAACTGAAGCGGTCCAATTAGTTCAACACAGGTCTTGACTACACTGTAACAATTTGATTCCATTTCTGTGACAGCTTTACTAACACCATCTCTCACTGGGACACCCTTTTCTATCTCTAATGATAGTGTTTTTAAAGATCGATTAGTCACAAGAGGGATATTTTTGTTTCCACTCTCGTAACTCAACATCTTATTCTAACTAATATAATAACTTCTAGAGTTGCTCAAATGATTTGTTCGTTTTTAAATTCCCAAACAATGCATCGAAAATAATTTTTCATTTTCATTAAGGCGGATTACTGCAGGTGATGAAATCATAGTCCGTTTTCTATCACCTTTCCGTCCGGTAGGGCCTTCTACAACCAAATCATAGACCACTTTCTAGCTTTATGCCTCGCAAGCAAAAATAGAGGGGAACGCCTAAACATGGCCGCCACCCGGAAATATTACGATCGCCCCGCGCACTGAAAACGTGACTTTGCTACAAGTAAGTTTACTCTGTCGGCGATTAGTCCTGTTTTTTTTTTTATATTTATAAATCGGAACGCATAGCTCTAATTTACTTTGTTCTTATTTTCAGGGGCATACTAGAGCGCTCGCCGAGTTACAAGATATTTACATTTGTAAGTACACCTCTCGTTACTAGAATTTTATAATGGCTATACTTAACTCTTTACTTTTCTTTCACGGAGAGTGACTTTACTCATGACTAGATTTTTGTCCAAAAATACATAGGGGTACTTAACATATATTTCGCCACATTGCCGCCAAGTTCACTTTTTTTAGCAAGACGATCTATCTATTATGGCAGGTATTGCTTGCTCATACTACCGGATCTATGTTTAAATGACTTACGTGACTTTGCATATTTTGGTCTCAAGAATCACCAAATATTTTAGTCACAATACACTGTCCATGCTGACTAAATCGTTCAAAGTTATTTTCTTTAGATATAAAATGCATACGTTTTTAACCATTTTTTCAGAAGGCAAAACTAATATACATTTTACGAATATTCTACATGACTGATGTCATCTTTCCACAAATGAATTATGAGAACTTAAGGGGCAAACTGAATCTCAATTGTTGCAGGTAGTTTACATATATCTTCTTTTTAAATTCTAAGGCCAGACCTTTGAAATCTTTCGTATGACTCAAACTAAAATAGTTAGGACCATTAATTATGTGTCCAGTGGCCAACAAATTACTCATTCTAGTTTCCTTTACTTTGGGAACTACCTGAGAAACCGAAATGTTAATTGACACTAGTTTTTAGTTTAGAAAGCTTTATTGAATAAGATAAACCAAGTAAAACAGTAGGATCAGAAGGCAATACAGTAAATAGTAAAGAACAATGAATTCTTACAAGGTTTAAAGAATGCCAAAAATAAATAGAGAATATACTAAGGGAAAAAGCTTTTTACGTGTTTTTTGAAGATATAATGGTCAATATGCAGGGGAAGGCAAAAGGAAAATAGGGGGAGAAAAGGAAGGGAAGGGGAGGGAAAATATACAGCATATGTATTGAAGCAATTTATAAATAACATAAGCAAGGAGGTACAAAAGCGAGATCAACAGGGAGCACTTAAAGAAAGAAAATTGGTTAGAGGCAACCATAACAAATCTTTTTTGATCAAAAGAGGTACAGTGGTAGCAAAGGCACGATCAAGTCTATGATGATGACATAGTAGATTCCACCAAGCGTTATATGAAATCTTGGAAGTGTCTTTCCAGTTTGTAGTGATTATCTGTAAAGAAATAGCTATATAAAATCAATAAGTTTGCGTGCATTACAATGAGCATTCCATATAGGTGAGGCACCACCCAAAAAAATGTGAACAATCTCAAAGGAGTGGTTAGTATCTAATATTTCATTCAATTTTAACCAAATGCGAGACCAGAGAGATTTGACCAACGGACAGTGAAAAAACATATGAAAAAAATTGCTGTTGGCGTGTGCACAAGACCAACATTTTTTGGAATCGGACAACTTAAAAGTATGTAGGTCCGATGGGGTGAGAAAAAGTCTGTTATAAAAATAATACAAAGTCTGTGTGGTACTAGCGGAGCGGGAAACTGTGTGAATCCTAGACCATAAAGAATTCCAAACCTGAAGGGGAAACTCTTGAGTTAGATGCTTTTCCCACGAGAGCTAAATTTTTGATTTGATCCTTTCATCAGAGGGGCGGGAAAGAAGTTTATAAATCGCAGCAGCCTTAAGGGGAATAGAAAAATCCGGTAGGGATGAGGAAGGGGGTGTGTCAATAGGGGACAAATAAGCAACCTGAGAGGTAATAAAAGATAGAGATTTTTTAAGCAGGGGGTAATGAGAGGAGTATGTGTTAGAAAGGTGAAAGGAAGAGCGAATATCAGAGAAGTCTCGTATGGAGTCATTAACTAGTAGATGATTGCAGGTGAAAATACCTTTATCAATCCATTCTTTCCAAAAAAGTGCTCGATTGTTTATCTTAATATACTTGTGGTACCAGATAGGAGTCAAGGAGAGAAACTCTAACTGCGAAAGAGATGAGCGAAACACCGAAAGAGCAAGTGATCTGGAATGCTTAAAGATAGGGGAGAGAAAGCGCTGCGGGGGCTGAGATAAGCGTGTAGCAATGCTAAAGGAGAAGGGTGAAAGTTGCCCAAGTTCTATGGAACTCCAGGCTGTTAAAGGGGGGTCAGATGAATCAGATAAAAAAGGCCAAATTTGTTTCAATGTAAAGGCGGAATGAAAACGAGCAAGATTGGGAAAATTAACACCGCCTAGATCCTTGGGCTGTTGAAGACGAGAAATGGAAATCCTAGCCTTGCGATTATTCCATAAAAATGAGGTAAAGATACGATTTATTGTTTTAAAAAAATAAAGTGGGAGGGAGACAGGAAGCATAGAGAGATAAAAATTAACAATGGGAAGAAGCATCATTTTGATAGTGGCAAGCCTTCCCCACCAAGATGAGAAAAGGGGAGACCAGTTGTCTATAAGGGAAGAAATCTTTTTAACAATATCCTTGTGGTTGAGCTTGATGGTTTCTCTAATAGTGTTGGCATAAAGTATACCAAGGCATTTAATATAACCAGAATTCCAGTCAAAACCAGAATCTTGGAACATGTAGGGGAGGCAAAATTTGTTAAGAGGTAAGACCTCAGACTTATCAATATTAAGTTTGTAGCCTGAAACCAGAGAGTATTCATGCAACAGCGAAAAGAGTGAAGGGAGAGAAGTGATCGGATTAGAAATATAAAGTAAAATATCATCTGCGTAAGCGGTAAATTTAATGTCAACTTTCTTAAATATGAAGCCAGTATATGAAGAAGAACGTTGGATTTTTACTAAAAAGGGTTCCAACGCAAGAATAAAAAGAAGAGGGGATAGGGGACAGCCCTGTCTGGTGCCTCTATGCAAAGGAAAATAATGAGATTGAGAACCGTTGACCCAAATAGAAGTAGAGGGGGCAGAATATAATAGTTGAATATATCGGATAATAGTGGGGCTAAAGCCGTGCCACCTTAGGGCACCAAACATAAAATCCCAGCAGACTCTGTCAAATGCTTTCTCAGCATCCAATGTAATAGCTGCAACTGGGGAGTCTATCTTTGAGGCGAGGTGAATGATGTTAAGAAGGTTCTCGAATTATCCGTGATGGACCTGCCCTTAACAAAACCAGATTGATAAATATTAATCAGGTTAGGAATGATTTTATTAAAACGGGAAGCCAAGATTTTAGCATATATTTTACAATCAGTATTGATTAAAGAAATAGGCCGATAGTTCTTACAGCAGAAGGGATCCTTGTCTTTTTTAGGAATTAAACATAACATTGCCTGTGTAAAAGAGCCTTTGGATTCCCCTTGAGCAAAGAAATGGGCATAGAGAGAAAATAAATGAGGTAATAGGATATCCTTAAAGTACAAATAGAAACGAACTGTGAATCCATCAGGACCAGGTGATTTATCTTGGGAAAGAAGGGTAGCAGCATTAAGTACTTCATTTTCGGAGAGAGGGGCATCAAGAGAGGAAAGGTCAATGGAAACATCTGGGGACCTGGGGAGAGACTGAAAAAAAGAGTCGATCTGATCCTGAGGGGGACGGATTCTGGAGTATAAAGTGACGAGTAGTAATGGACAAAACAGTCGAGGATTTTGTCATCCGTATATTGATGATTCCCATGCGAATCGATAATAGTTGTTATCTTGGACTTTTGCTTTTTAATTTTGAGATAATTGGCTAGAGATTTACCAGCTTTATTGCGACCCCCATACATTTTAGCATGGAAGTTAAGAAGGTTATTACAAGCTGAGTCCCACGAGTGTTTATTATATTGTAGTTTAGCTTTGATGAGAGAGGAAAGTGCTTCTGGGGTGTTGTTAGTAAAGTAGAGCTGCTCTAAGTCTTTAATTTGTTTAAGAATTTGGGCGGACACTGATAAGGCTTTTTTCTTTTTCCAGGAGATAAAGTCAATAATAAAACCTCTGGCAGTGGCCTTAAAAGCGTCCCAAATAAAATAAAACTCAGAAGTAGAGTGAAGTTTGTTAATGAAAAATTCAGTTGCAAAATTAAATTGTTCAGTAAACTGTGAGTCAAGGAGTAGCGAATTATTAAAGCGCCAACGCCTAGGGGAATGAGTAGGTGAAGGGAAATCCATATCAACTATGACAGGAGCATGGTCAGAAATTAAGATAGAACCAATTGAATTAGTCATAAATTGAAGAGCGTGTTGAGTAAGAAAAATATAATCTATACGGGAGTGTGATGCATGAACTGGGGAAAAAAAAGAAAATTCTAAAGTGTCAGGGTGGGAAAGTCTCCATGAATCGATGAGACCTCTGGAAGAAATGGCTTTAAAAAAGGACTTTTGCATCCTATTGGGTATGAATCTAGCAAGTGACTTGCGATCTAGAAAAGGATCCATAAGCTGGTTACAATCACCACCAACAATTAGATCTTCAGCAGTGTGGGAGGAAAGAAGCATGGAGAAGTCATTCCAAAAAGTTAAATCTACACCATTAGGGCCATAAACATTACAAAAAGAAAGTTTAGTATCATTAACGATAACATCTAAAAGCAACCATCTACCACAATTATCATGAGACTTATTCTGTAGCTGAACAGACAACGATTTGTGAAATAGAATGATAACACCATTTTTGTTGTTTACTGCCGGAGAACAGAAGGCCTCCCCAACCCATTGTTTTCGTAAATAAGACAAATCTTGTGAATTAAGATGTGTTTCTTGTAGCAATGCAACGTGACATTTCAACCTTGCCAAATGGGATAAAACACGCTGCTTTTTAACAGGATTGCGAATACTTTTAACATTCCAAGAAATAATACGAAGGCCTCTCATTCCAGGAGGTAGGGTAAATATAAGCAAGGAGAGATAGCAAGGAGAGATAGAGAATTTAAAGCAAGGTGAAGAAAGAGAAAAAGAAAGAGAAATGATATTGAAGCGATATAGATAATGAAAAGAAACCAAATGCAAAAAGGCTAGAGTACATGCCCTCCACAGAAACAGTGACAAAAATGGAGAAAGAGAACAAAGGAATATCCACCACTGCAATATAAGAGAAAAAGTTACGGGATAGGGAAGAAGTTGTAGAAGTTGCCAAAGAAGTGAAGAAAAAATGTAGGAAAGGGGAGAAAATTTAAAGGAAGAAAAAAGGAGAATAGGGGAAGGGAAGGGGCGAAAAAATAGAAAAGAAGACAGGGGGAGACAGAGTCCCCCAGAGGATAAAAAAAGAAGGATGGCAGAAAGCCAAAAGACTTTAGCCACAAAGAACGACCTAACAAAAAACATTAATGTGAGTGGGGGAGCAGCGAAAAACAAGACGACCAAGCTAAGAGGAGACGGCAATAAAGAACGAGCCACTATAAAAAGGAAGAAGACAAATTATGAAATAAAGTACATAACAAAAGACGGCCAAATGAGACAATGGGGTAAACTTACCGAACACCTGTGGAGGGAGGACAGTGACTATATGAAACAAACGTTATAGACAACAAAGCGATGCAGATGATGACCTTGACAATGACACCGAGAGGAAAAGACCTGCAAGGCAAAAAGAAGTAAACAACTGAAACATAAACGCTAAATAATACAATACAAAATAGAATTAACACAAGACATAGTGCACAGGCAATAACAAATCAATTATGGTTTGCTCAATTCCATAAGTTCTCCTTTATGAGTGTGGATGAATTTCTTCAAATCAGCGGGGTCATCAAAACTGTATGTTCTGTCTTTGTAAGTCACTTTGAAAAAACAGGGATGAATGAGACCGTAGTGTGCGTTCATGGCTCTCAATGCAGGACGAAGGTCTAAAAATTCCTTCCGACGAGAAGCGGTGGGCTTGGAGACATCCTGAGTGAAGAAAATTTTATGGCCAGACCAGAACAGTTGCTTATGCTGTTTAGCAGCTTGGAGAAGCGTCATGAGATCGGAGTATAGAAGAAAATAAGCAATAATTCCGCGAGGTTTTGATGAAGAAGATGTATTCCTTGGCCCCAGACGATGAGCGCGTTGTATGTTGAAGTCCGAGGACTTCGGGGGACCAGCAATTTGAAGCACCTGAGTTTTCAAAAAGTGGATCATGTCTGACCCTTCAGAATCTTCCGGAATACCATAAATGCGGAGATTATTGCGCCTATTGCGATTTTCTAAATCCTCCGTAACCTTTTTAAGCTGACTGACTTCCTTAGTGAGAGTGTCAACTCTGGCAGCCACATCCTGAGCATCACTAATCCTCTGCTCTACATCGGAAAGTCTTGCGTCTAGACTAGACCATTTGTCATCCAACCTCTGGAGTGTTGTGACCGTGTCGGTCATGAAGGGGCGGATAAGACGCACTTCCTCCATGATGTCCTCAAGGGTGAGAGGCAACGGAGATTTATCAGGGGAAGGTGGGTCTTTTTTGGACCGCTTAACTGAAGAAGCACTAGAGTCCTTACGACCTCCGGAGGTACCTGCGTGAGATTTAGTTGAATGAGCGATATCCATGTTGAAGGCGTCAGAGTAAGTGATGACAAAAAAAAATAGCAAGAGGAGGCAGCAAGCAGACCAGCGATGGTATCACGGTAGTAGTGATGAGAAAAAATGTGGCGCAAAAGAGGTAACAGTTCCAACACAGCACAGCAATGTATTAACGTTGAAATGAGGAGCACCAAAAACACACCTCGGAGAAGCAGTGAGATAAGAAAAGGAGCAGAGCGAAGGAGTCTCTTACACCATCAGCACCAAGGTGGCCATGGCAAGATGTCGCAATCCAATCGCTCCGCCAGTCCCACTCCGCACAATCCAGAGTATGTACTGGCAGTAAGTTGAACAGAACAGGGCTCCTCGCAGGCTTCCCGTCACACCACTTCGTGCTCAAACTATGCAAAAGACATTAATAGCTCTTCCATGAACAGTATTTAGCGAGTTTGAAGTAAATTTAGTCACAGTTCTCAGTTAAGGTATTTTCAGCAGGGAAGAAATCACCCAGAGAAGCAATACATAGCGCAGAAAAATGTTAGGAATGAATTACACAGACCCGGTAAGCAGCCATAACCCATCAGATCCACAAGGAGAATACCTGCAGTTTAATGTATTCCAAAAATAATATAGCGATGCATTCCAGAAAAAAACGCAATTCAGGCATTGAATGCTGCCTCGCACATCCTCACCTCCATGTGTTAGGAAGAAGAGGTGTGTAAATGGAAGCGTTTCCCCATTCCTCGCGCCGCCGCCATTTTGAACTTGGTTGCTGAGGAGGATGTAAAGCCGGCTCAAATGAAGCAATTGAGGCACACCAGAGCGCCGCCGCAACTCATCCGTGGTCCCGTCACATTCCGCCGCCGAATCCCGATGAAAAAGCCGACTTGCAAGGGCGCAGATCGCCGGAAGAGCGGACGGCTTTGCTGACGGACGCGGGAGCTCACGAACGAGCGGCCATCTTGGCTGCACGCCACCACGTCACTCATTGACACTAGTTTAACCTATAATGTCTAGGATGATTTTTTATGAGATTTTTAGCTTTATTTCCTCTTAAATCAATGGAAGAAATTATTATTTAAGTTGGAATCAAGTTCTCAAGTGCAATTTTCTATCAATAATAAAAACATAAGAATAAAAATAAGCACTCAACCAACTAAGCAAGTGACGACATCAAACCTTTGTCTCACATATTGTTTACAGGATTACCTCAACAAACTTGTCACCTGTTCCGGTATTTGAGAAAAATACTCTCAAAGTGATTAAAAATAACACAAAAAATAAGGTACTTTTTCATCATCAGTTTTCTTTTTTCTCTCAGTGTCACTCTTTGGTGCTTTTCTGAACATTGGTAAATGGCTCCTTTTTTCATGACATGCGAGACATGTCTTTTTCAGTCACGTTGGGTTACATTTCTTTCTTTCTTGGTCTTCCTTTTCAAACACACATTTTAATAATATCTTTCTGTGTGATCTACATTATGATTTGAACAAAAATGTAAAATTTACATTTATGCACAAATCTTGTACAAAATTACTATTAGAGAACATCGCTGCATGTATTTCCTTGTTCTGACCAAATTATAATCAACAAATCAGCAAACGATGTGACAAGTTATATCATCATCATTGTATACAGTGCTTAGGGATTTCTATTTTTATCACTTTCTGTCTGCAGCCGTGAGAAAGTTATGCAGAGTAACGAAACACGTGTCAGCTGATCTGGCTGCTTCTACACTGCCACTATTTTGAAGGCGTTAGGATCAGGACCTTCACTTAGGCAGTCTCACTTATTTACAATGCGGACAATAAGGAATATCACAAATGAAGAATAACCAAATGCTCTTTTAGTTACCTTCTTGTGTACCATTTTTACAAAAATCTGTTGCATTATTTTGCAAACTATGGATTAAACAACAAAGCCGCTTAGAAAATACATTTATTTGGATGTTCTCTTCTTTTCTTAGTTGATATAATATCGCTGCACGTGATGATGTTTTATCTGTGAGTTAATTATATGAAAGAAGTTAACAAACTGGATCCTTATAACTGGCCATTCTCTGTTGCGAGATCACTACACTATATTTGTGTTCAATTACAGTTAGAGTACACTCTATTTTTGTTCCATTACGGTTAGAGTGTCGAGGTAAAAATTGTTTCATAATTCGTTTTGATAACTAGTTTCTTTGATTACTCGTTAATTTGACATCCTTGGTAGTGGGATGTCTGTATTACCTCGAGAGGCACTGAAATTTATCAACAAATAAAAATAAAAATTAGAGACATACAATTCTAGAATAGATGTGCGACCTTTGAACCACCACTACCGTGTTGTGAATTTGTAAAGTTTGTGTGGTAGTCAGCACTCTGTTCTTTGCATTGAATCATAATACTTTCTCTGACTTTTAGAATTTCTTTAAATAAAAGAAACAAGATCAACTAGAAAATGGCCGCCTTTGATGATGAGAGAGATAAAAATCTTCTCAGAATTACTCACAGGTGTTACTAACAATTCTACAAAACAACAAAAGAATAGCGAACAGGAAGGCCTAAAACAAAAATTTGTTAAACTTGAACGTCTCAAAAAACAAGAGCTCTCAAGGTGGTGGGATGAAAAGATATTTAGACATTCAACAAATACCCCGAGGATTACGGGTTATAATTTTTCCTTCTTTTGAGGATTTGGACCCTGACTTATTGAAAGAATGGGAGGAATTAATTTTGACCTCCTCTTACAAAATGATGGATGTCTTGATCTGCCATGCGGAACGCAAACGCAACAAACTAATCAATGACATTGAACAACTTGAACTGGAAATTAAAAACCGCAATTTGCCTTAGCCAATTGAAAAAAACTACAAAATACTTAAAGAAGTCTTAAATGGATATCAACTATACATTAAAGACAAAAAAATGCGTAAATTCAAGCGGGATGAGACAGACTACAGAAATGGGCGTGTTTTCACATTTGCCAAAAAATTTGACGAGGATAGACCGCGTCAGGCTGAGAAAAACTTGGGAATCAACCTCCCAACAGTCACTGCATCCACTAGTGAATCTGATCTTTCTAGTGTTCGTAGCGAAAACAGTGTCACAACAGAATTAGAACCCAATTTGTTGGATGCCATATCAGACCCTACTATGTACTCTTTTTTAGAGGAGATGAACCGTTAACGCAAGGGCTCAAGAAACACCTACAATCGGGTCCCCGCAAAAAAAACAGAAGGGGTGGGAGGCACAACAGGTGGGAGAGAAGGAGCTACCAACACCAGGTCCCTGTCCCGCAATGCAAAGAACTGAGTCAGGCGATTCACACATACCTAGCCATCAATGGCACTGTTGTTGTTTCCCCTAATCATGTTAACATTGTGGATTTATCCTCATATGAACTTAGTGGATGTGATGAAAGAGTATTAACTAAGGGCCTCCGTTTCTGCCCTACTGCACAGCCAGACTTGGTAAACATTCAAGTGGATGTCTTTAAGTTTACAAGAAAAGCTAAATTAAAAAAATAAATTTGAAGACAATCCGGCTCTTATTGCTCCTGTCACTTTAAATACATCACCGTGTAATAAAACTATCAGTGATATTCAGAATTTACATGTACTCTTATCAGTAAATGACAGTTCCATTTCAATGTCTGATATTTTAGATGATCTAGATATTGCATCTAATACAAACATTAACAGTGGCTTAAAGGACAAATTTAGATTTGTTCCCAATTTACAGTCTGACAACCTGATAGATGCATTTCATAGGGCTGTGACAGAGGACCTTCATATCTTGGAGGACAACCTATGGAGTACTCACAGGACACACAAATACAATCTAACTAAACAAGAACATCTAGCCTTAAAAGCTTTGTCAACTCATCCCAATTTAATTGTAAAAGAAGCAGATAAGGGAGGGAAGATAGTGCTAATGCAAGAGAGTGACTATATAGAGAAAATTGACAGACAATTACGAGACCATCAAGCCTATATAAAATTGTCTTCTAATCCACTCAAAAGAATTACTACACTCATAGAATCCAAACTTACAGAGTGGCAACAACAGGGACTAATTTCAGATAAAGAAGTCAGATATCTATATACACCATCGCCTAAAGCACCATGTATCTATATTCTTCCTAAGATAAATAAATGTGTCTCTTTCTCGCCAAGCAGACCAATTGTCTCGGGCATCGGATCGCCAAAGGGAACATCTATCGGAATATATTGACATCTTCTTGCAACCTTTGGTACTAAATCTTCCCTCATACCTCAGGGATACTGGGGATCTTCTAAATAAATTGGAAGATATAGAATGGACAGCAGAACTTTCCTTTGCAACTTTGGATGAATGTGCTTTATACACCAGTATTCCCTGGGAACAGGGTTTACAAGCAATGACAGTCATCCTTTCACAAAGAGATGCCACTTTCTACAAGCATACTGAGATGATTATAGACATGAAAGCAACAAAAAGAGATAACTGGGCTGTTCCTTAGGACAGGAAAGAGGAAAAGATCACTAGGGAAAAAGGGTTAGTGCTCAATGGAGGACAACCCCTGGGTATCCAATTAGTTGGATATAATGGCCTCACACACCCTTGCGAGTGTCATGCTTCATCATCGGCAATGCTCCTCATCGGGCAGGCGGTGCAATGCCCAACGGGCTCACCTCTAAGAGGGGCTCTTTATCGGAGATCTTTTATCCAACTGCCTATGAGTGAAGTGGGGGTGAGGGGCCAGGACAGAGTAGATAGTGTGGGTGAGGATAAAATGTGGCCTAAGGTACCGGAAAGCAATTTTTATTCTGGTGGTCCTCTGCCACAAATAAAATCAAGGATAGCCGGTACTCAGGGGGACTATGGTTTCCCGGAATGGACCAGGGCTAGAGTGCAAATGGTGTGGTCAACATGTTTCTCGCTTCTAGTACAATGACTGCGATTCTTCAGGACCTAGTAAAAAACTACAATCTACAAAACATGACCTAATGATTAGTATCAGTTTAAATACAGCACATAAGTTGTACTACCTGTATGACACTGCTCCTACCTAAAAAGTGAAGATAAAGGAGAAAATTACCACAGGTAAGTAACAACATGTGACCCTGTAGTGACCGTGAACACACTGTGAAGAAGTGACATACTAGTGCAAATAGTGACTAGTATGTGATTAAAACCAAGTTAAAAAGCAGGTAGCATCAGTATCCATTAGAACTACTACACACACCTATGGAAACGGTGATACTGTTACTCACCTAAGGGTTAGAGTTATAGGGTGTCAACAGTACCCGGTGGAACTGACATCAAGGGAGAAGCCATAACCTTTCAGGCTGGGAAGAAAAGGACAAAAGTGGGATGGTATTGAGAGGTAAACTCAAATGTAGGGCGCATATGTATCCTGCTGCCTCGGTGCAGGCGTTCTGTCTAGGGGTAGAAAGCCAAATGGTGGAAAATTGGCCAAGTAGTATGTGTTTGAGGCACTACACGGCACTACGTGAGAGTAATCTAAATATCCTCTATCCAGCCAGTGTTAACCAGTTGGTAGATAGTGGGCTGGGCTGGGTTGGTATCTAACAATGGGGAGACGCTCCCATTGTAGTTGTATTATAAAGATATTGCAAAGATAGCGTCACAGTGAGTACTGGTCAAAAACGGATATTAATTCCTGGTAGCTGTAAAAGCGCACAATGCAAAACTGCTGTTTATTCCTCCCAGGGCCGCTATTAGAATAACAGGAAAATAGTTAGAAAATAGTCAGGCAATAGGACCCTGCAGTGCGGTAAAGAGGTTTTAGTCATAAGGGTTGGAAATCTCTGCTGGTTTAGAAGGCGGTACACTTACTTTCTACTGCTCGTGTCAGGGCCAGTCAAGCCTACCCATCTCACCGGGTCCGGATAGTGGAAAGCCGGTCGTGTTCCTCCTCATTAAATAGCACCCAGGGTGTGTTCCACAGGATCCCAAACAGGAAGTAGAACCCGCCCGTAGATCATGTGGTTTCCCTCGCGAATCGGGCGGCCATGATGGAGTGGAGGGTAGTGTATAAAAATTAGTGAACACATTCAGGGTAATGTCACTAAAATGGCGGTGTCGCTCAGTGATAGGTGGGTAGTGATTAGCCTTATAAAGTGTGGTACGCCAAGGGAAGTGTAATGGCCATGATAACTGTTGTACGACCAAGACAGCAGGTATACACTGATCCCAAACAGGAAGTAGGATCCGCCCGTAGATCATGTGGTTTCCCTCGCGAATCGGGCCGCCATGATGGAGTGGAGGGTAGTGTATAAAAATTAGTGAACACATTCAGGGTAATGTCACTAAAATGGCGGTGTCGCTCAGTGATAGGTGGGTAGTGATTAGCCTTATAAAGTGTGGTACGCCAAGGTATGTGTAATGGCCATGATAACTGTTGTACGACCAAGACAGCGGGTATACACTGAACTTAGCATAGTTCGCTGGGTGGATCAGGGATGTTTTGGAAGAGATGTGTTCACAGAGCACTCCACAGTATATCCTCATTCAATCCCTGGCTGTCGGTGGATAAGCGATGTATCCACCTCTGTTCCTTAAGAAAAAGACTGTGCTTGGATTTGTCTTGGGAGGATTCAAGAACTAACCAGGACAATGAGTCAGCCGTGTGGTTCTGTTCTAGGTAGTGCCTGCACATCTTGGTGTTTGTTTTCTTACAACGGAAGTTGCTTCTATGTTCAGAGATGCGGATTTTCACAGGGCGGGAGGTCATGCCTACGTACTGCAGACCGCATGGGCATCTCAACAAGTAGATACAGTTAGAAGTGTTGCAATTGGTATGGCCACGCAGTTCCCAGCGGAAAGTGTCCGTCAGGGGGATAGTTTTATATGTGCTGGTGAAGGGGCACACACTGCAGGAGCCGCACTGATAATGCCCACGTACAGGCGGTAATTGCCACAGGGTGGTTTGTTTAGGTGGCTCTGCCTTCCTCGGTCTGGTATGCACCAGAATATCCTTAATATTCCTTGACCTTTTGAAGGCAAATCTGGGCGGTGTAAAACTGAGATTGCCCGTGTTCAGAATTTGCCAGTGTCGTTTGATTATCTTTTTGATTTCGTTGGAAACTGGCGAAAAGGTGGTGACACAAGTAAGAAGATCTGACTCCTGTGTCGTCCGGGTCTTGTATTCAAGTAGGGCCCCCCTATGGTTATTTTTTGCACGTTTGCGTGCCCTAGAAATCTCTCTAGTGGGGTACCCTCTATCCCTCAGGTTTCTGGATAGTAAGGAAGACTCGGTTTTGTAATCTGACAGGTGGGAGCAATTGCGCCTGACCCGCAGAATTTGTCCGAAAGGCAGGTTCAGTCTCAAGGCCTTAGGGTGGTGGCTGGTAAAGTAGAGCAAACTGTTGCGGTCTGTTGGTTTGCGATACATAGTTGTATCAATTTTGCCCCCCTCCAGTCTAACGGTGAGATCCAAGAAGGCAATTTTGGATGCAGACGCCGTTATGGTGAAGTGGAGGTATTCGTTCAGCGTGTTTAGCCAGCTGAAGAACTCCTTGTATAGGGTTTCAGTGCCTGTCCAGAGTACCAGGATATCATCAATGAACCTCCTCCATAGTTTGATGTTCAGATGGTAGGGGTTCTCTGGTCCATTGATGTGTCTTTCTTCGAAGTCTGACATGTAGAGGCAAGCTACCGAAGGGGCAAAAGTACTGCCCATAGAAGTGCCCTGGGTCTGGTGGTAGTATTGCCCTTTAAACTCAAAGTAGTTCTCCGTAAGGGCAAGGGTAGCACATTCCATAATAAAGGAAGGCGGCGTGGGGGAGCTCCATTCTTCTGCACTGAGGATTCTCTCGATCACTCCTAGTGTGGCCCTCTGGGGGATGTTAGTATAGAGGGCCTCCACGTCTAGGGTAATGAGAAAATCGATCTGGATATCCTCCTGTAGATTATCCAAGAGGTGTAGGACATCAGTGGTGTCCTGAACATATGAAGGTATTCGTTTGGCCAGCGGCTGTAGAAAGTGGTCACAGAACTTTGATAAAGGCTCTAAGACAGAGTCGATGCCTGATACAATAGCGAGAAACATGTTGACCACACCATTTGCACTCTAGCCCTGGTCCATTCCGGGAAACCATAGTCCCCCTGAGTACCGGCTATCCTTGATTTTATTTGTGGCAGAGGACCACCAGAATAAAAATTGCTTTCCGGTACCTTAGGCCACATTTTATCCTCACCCACACTATCTACTCTGTCCTGGCCCCTCACCCCCACTTCACTCATAGGCAGTTGGATAAAAGATCTCCGATAAAGAGCCCCTCTTAGAGGTGAGCCCGTTGGGCATTGCACCGCCTGCCCGATGAGGAGCATTGCCGATGATGAAGCATGACACTCGCAAGGGTGTGTGAGGCCATTATATCCAACTAATTGGATACCCAGGGGTTGTCCTCCATTGAGCACTAACCCTTTTTCCCTAGTGATCTTTTCCTCTTTCCTGTCCTAAGGAACAGCCCAGTTATCTCTTTTTGTTGCTTTCATATCTGGGGCTACGACTGTGGCCGGACCTTCCATTCTCTTGTGAATGGTAATTAATGCCCTACTGGATCACAATTGATCCTTGTCTTCCCCTACCTTTTGTCATATTCTCTGCACGGCTAACCACCGTGGGGACTCACTCTCAGGCGGGTAAGATTAGTTCATTCCCCCAACTTTTTATCCTCAGCCAATAACTGAGTGACTTAAGGGCCTGTTAAAATATTTTAAATTCTAAATAAAAAATTTTTTTCGGGGCACCCCTATTTCTCCTTCTTTAACTTACATCTCCATCTCACCTCTCTATACCTGTACCACCACAAGATGGATGGACAAGGACTGAGTTTCGGTGACGATGATGCGGCAGCTATCCATAGACTACCATCCATTCTTGGCATCGATACAGAAACAGCCACTGGGAGTAACTCAGCGGATTGGAAATCACTCTCCGATATGAAGAGAGAGTGGGTTAGAATTACCCTACATGGAGCACTCATGGCTGAGTATTTTAAGGCTAAAATAGCACCAAATGGCCTTATCGTTAAGAACTTCCCCAGGATATTCTGGGAGGATGGCCATTTTACGATCGAATGGTCACTAATCTCATGGAAGTGTACACACGACCTCCTTATTTTACTGGTCAATACAGCAAAACGATTAGCGGATGAGCTGCTCACCAAGATTCAGGCCGCGGAAAGTGCACTAAAGAGTGCCGGGCAGAATCTAGGCTTTAAAACCAAGCTGGCTGAATTGAACAAAGAAATATCTGAACATAAAGAATTTCTGATGAAACAGAAGGTAACTAAGTTACAGAAAGATATCCAGCGTTTCTCTAAAGAAAAGGTATATCCGTATCTCAAAGACGACTACGTCCCCCCTGGGACGGGATACCTTTCAGACTCCAGTGCCAATTCCTCCAGGAGAGGATCAAATAGTGACAGCAACTCGAGCGGTGACGATTGGCAATCACAACCCCGGAGGGGTAAGAGAGGTGGGAGACGTGGACAATCATTTTATCCACACCCTCCGCTCCAGGGCCCACCGTTTTGGCAATACCCCCATTTTCCACCCCCTATGCCACCGTATGCACCCCAATATCCACCTCAATTTGCCCCCCATGGCACTAACCAGCATCCTTTTGTAGACAAAGGCTGGGGCAGAGGGCGCGGGCGCAAGCGAGGAAACGGGCCAGACAAGAGGGTGCAATGGGAGGACACTCAGGGTCAAGGGATGGACACCCGGAGCAAGACAGCACGAAAATAAGCTTAGTAGTGAATCTCTCTTCACGCCAACTTACTGCAGGCGAAGAAGAAGTGCTTCAAAAGGGACTTGGGTTCGTCCCCACACCCAAGATTGACAATTTCCAACAGAGCTGTGAAATCCAAAACTTTTTTCGTAAGATCAGGTTGAGAGCCTTCTTTGATGGTAAACCACAAGAGACCCCAACTGACTCAGGTCTCCACAACCCTTCGAACTTCACCCCTCATAGCGGGATGGTCCCCAATGAAATTCTAACGTATGAGCAGGCTGTGCTCAAAGACATTGGGTCTATGAGACCAGGCAAGAAACATCACAACCTCTCTAATTCTGAGAGACAGATGCTAGATTCCTTAGCCAACGATCAGACCATCACCATTAAGCAGGCAGATAAAGGCGGGGCGACAGTTCTAATGAATACCACTGACTATGACACTGAATGTCTTAGACAACTAGGGTATAGGCGATACTACACCCCCATCCCTTCCAACCCCACTGAACGTCTGAAAACAGCTATCACTGGGCTGGTCGAGACTGCTGAATGTCATGAGTGGATCTCCAAGAAGGAGGCTGACTTTCTATCAAAAAAAGAACCCAAGGTCCCCTATTTTTACATCCTCCCGAAAATACATAAGGGGACCACCCCTGTACCAGGACTCCCTATTGTATCAGGCATCGACTCTGTCTTAGAGCCTTTATCAAAGTTCTGTGACCACTTTCTACAGCCGCTGGTCAAACGAATACCTTCATATGTTCAGGACACCACTGATGTCCTACGCCTCTTGGATAATCTACAGGAGGATATCCAGATCGATTTTCTCATCACCCTAGACGTGGAGGCCCTCTATACTAACATCCCCCAGAGGGCCACACTAGGAGTGATCGAGAGAATCCTCAGTGCAGAAGAATGGAGCTCCCCCACGCCGCCTTCCTTTATTATGGAATGTGCTACCCTTGCCCTTACGGAGAACTACTTTGAGTTTAAAGGGCAATACTACCACCAGACCCAGGGCACTTCTATGGGCAGTACTTTTGCCCCTTCGGTAGCTTGCCTCTACATGTCAGACTTCGAAGAAAGACACATCAATGGACCAGAGAACCCCTACCATCTGAACATCAAACTATGGAGGAGGTTCATTGATGATATCCTGGTACTCTGGACAGGCACTGAAACCCTATACAAGGAGTTCTTCAGCTGGCTAAACAAGCTGAACGAATACCTCCACTTCACCATAACGGCGTCTGCATCCAAAATTGCCTTCTTGGATCTCACCGTTAGACTGGAGGGGGGCAAAATTGATACAACTATGTATCGCAAACCAACAGACCGCAACAGTTTGCTCTACTTTACCAGCCACCACCCTAAGGCCTTGAGACTGAACCTGCCTTTCGGACAATTTCTGCGGGTCAGGCGCAATTGCTCCCACCTGTCAGATTACAAAACCGAGTCTTCCTTACTATCCAGAAACCTGAGGGATAGAGGGTACCCCACTAGAGAGATTTCTAGGGCACGCAAACGTGCAAAAAATAACCATAGGGGGGCCCTACTTGAATACAAGACCCAGACGACACAGGAGTCAGATCTTCTTACTTGTGTCACCACCTTTTCGCCAGTTTCCAACGAAATCAAAAAAATAATCAAACGACACTGGCAAATTCTGAACACGGGCAATCTCAGTTTTACACCGCCCAGATTTGCCTTCAAAAGGTCAAGGCATATTAAGGATATTCTGGTGCATACCAGACCGAGGAAGGCAGAGCCACCTAAACAAACCACCCTGTGGCAATTACCGCCTGTACGTGGGCATTATCAGTGCGGCTCCTGCAGTGTGTGCCCCTTCACCAGCACATATAAAACTATCCCCCTGACGGACACTTTCCGCTGGGAACTGCGTGGCCATACCAATTGCAACACTTCTAACTGTATCTACTTGTTGAGATGCCCATGCGGTCTGCAGTACGTAGGCATGACCTCCCGCCCTGTGAAAATCCGCATCTCTGAACATAGAAGCAACTTCCGTTGTAAGAAAACAAACACCAAGATGTGCAGGCACTACCTAGAACAGAACCACACGGCTGACTCATTGTCCTGGTTAGTTCTTGAATCCTCCCAAGACAAATCCAAGCACAGTCTTTTTCTTAAGGAACAGAGGTGGATACATCGCTTATCCACCGACAGCCAGGGATTGAATGAGGATATACCGTGGAGTGCTCTGTGAACACATCTCTTCCAAAACATCCCTGATCCACCCAGCGAACTATGCTAAGTTCAGTGTATACCCGCTGTCTTGGTCGTACAACAGTTATCATGGCCATTACACATACCTTGGCGTACCACACTTTATAAGGCTAATCACTACCCACCTATCACTGAGCGACACCGCCATTTTAGTGACATTACCCTGAATGTGTTCACTAATTTTTATACACTACCCTCCACTCCATCATGGCCGCCCGATTCGCGAGGGAAACCACATGATCTACGGGCGGATCCTACTTCCTGTTTGGGATCAGTGTATACCTGCTGTCTTGGTCGTACAACAGTTATCATGGCCATTACACTTACCTTGGCGTACCACACTTTATAAGGCTAATCACTACCCACCTATCACTGAGCGACACCGCCATTTTAGTGACATTACCCTGAATGTGTTCACTAATTTTTATACACTACCCTCCACTCCATCATGGCCGCCCGATTCGCGAGGGAAACCACATGATCTACGGGCGGGTTCTACTTCCTGTTTGGGATCCTGTGGAACACACCCTGGGTGCTATTTAATGAGGAGGAACACGACCGGCTTTCCACTATCCAGACCCGGTGAGATGGGTAGGCTTGACTGGCCCTGACACGAGCAGTAGAAAGTAAGTGTACCGCCTTCTAAACCAACAGAGATTTCCAACCCTTATGACTAAAACCTCTTTACCGCACTGCAGGGTCCTATTGCCTGACTATTTTCTAACTATTTTCCTGTTATTCTAATAGCGGCCCTGGGAGGAATAAACAGCAGTTTTGCATTGTGCGCTTTTACAGCTACCAGGAATTAATATCCGTTTTTGACCAGTACTCACTGTGACGCTATCTTTGCAATATCTTTATAATACAACTACAATGGGAGCGTCTCCCCATTGTTAGATACCAACCCAGCCCAGTCCACTATCTACCAACTGGTTAACACTGGCTGGATAGAGGATATTTAGATTACTCTCACGTAGTGCCGTGTAGTGCCTCAAACACATACTACTTGGCCAATTTTCCACCATTTGGCTTTCTACCCCTAGACAGAACGCCTGCACCGAGGCAGCAGGATACATATGCGCCCTACATTTGAGTTTACCTCTCAATACCATCCCACTTTTGTCCTTTTCTTCCCAGCCTGAAAGGTTATGGCTTCTCCCTTGATGTCAGTTCCACCGGGTACTGTTGACACCCTATAACTCTAACCCTTAGGTGAGTAACAGTATCACCGTTTCCATAGGTGTGTGTAGTAGTTCTAATGGATACTGATGCTACCAGCTTTTTAACTTGGTTTTAATCACATACTAGTCACTATTTGCACTAGTATGTCACTTCTTCACAGTGTGTTCACGGTCACTACAGGGTCACATGTTGTTACTTACCTGTGGTAATGTTCTCCTTTATCTTCACTTTTTAGGTAGGAGCAGTGTCATACAGGTAGAACAACTTATGTGCTGTATTTAAACTGATACTAATCATTTGGTCATGTTTTGTAGATTGTAGTTTTTTACTAGGTCCTGAAGAATCGCAGTCATTGTACTAGAAGCGAGAAACATGTTGACCACACCATTTGCACTCTAGCCCTGGTCCATTCCGGGAAACCATAGTCCCCCTGAGTACCGGCTATCCTTGATTTTATTTGTGGCAGAGGACCACCAGAATAAAAATTGCTTTCCGGTACCTTAGGCCACATTTTATCCTCACCCACACTATCTACTCTGTCCTGGCCCCTCACCCCCACTTCACTCATAGGCAGTTGGATAAAAGATCTCCGATAAAGAGCCCCTCTTAGAGGTGAGCCCGTTGGGCATTGCACCGCCTGCCCGATGAGGAGCATTGCCGATGATGAAGCATGACACTCGCAAGGGTGTGTGAGGCCATTATATCCAACTAATTGGATACCCAGGGGTTGTCCTCCATTGAGCACTAACCCTTTTTCCCTAGTGATCTTTTCCTCTTTCCTGTCCTAAGGAACAGCCCAGTTATCTCTTTTTGTTGCTTTCATATCTGGGGCTACGACTGTGGCCGGACCTTCCATTCTCTTGTGAATGGTAATTAATGCCCTACTGGATCACAATTGATCCTTGTCTTCCCCTACCTTTTGTCATATGATTATAGACATGACACGGGTTGTCTTGGAAAATAATGTTTTTTTACATCAAGGAACCTGGTACCAACAAGCAATGGGTGTGGCAATGGGCTCAAAATGTTCACAGTCTGTGGCAAACGTATACATGGGGAAATTCGAACACAAACACCTATGGATTGACCGCCCCCCCAATTTGACAACACACATTGTTTATTGGGGCCGTTATATAGATGATATTTTTATCATCTGGGCTGGAAGTAAATCAGAATTTTCAGCGCTAACTGAGTATCTGAATAACAACTGCTTCAACCTTAGGTTTACCTCCAATCACAACACCACAGAAATAGAGTTTCTGGACACTGTAATTTACGCCAAGGGACCTAAAATTATGTCCCATCTGTTCAGAAAGAAAACAGCATGTAATGCAGTGCTACACGCTGCAAGCGCACATCCAAAAGCCCAAATCCAAGCCATACCATTGGGAGAAATGACTCGTATACGGAGGATTTGTAGTGAAGATGAAGTGTTTCTTCAAGTACTTGACAATCTCCAAGAACGCTTCACATTCAGGGGGTACTCCCCAGATACTCTGGAACGAGCTAAAAAGTGAATAATGAAGACACCTAGAGAAACACTGTTAAAAAAGAAACAACACAGGGATAATTGCAAAGATTATAAGGACAAAATAGGTCTCATCATGGAATATCACACAGAAAGCCATGCCATTTATAAGATCATTTCCAGACACTGGCATCTTCTCACTTTAGACAAATCTTTGACTAGATATCTAACCAAACGACCTAGGATAGTACATAGGAGAAGCAAAACCCACAGAAACATCCTATGCACTAGCTATTTACCACTAAGATCCACAGTCAACACTTGGTTACCCAACAAACCAAAAGGCTTCTTTAAGTGTTCCCATTGCAATATGTTCCCATTTGTCCACAATGAAATCAAGGAATTCCGTTACAACACATCCACCACATATCATATCAAGGAATTCATGAATTGTGATTCCAAATATGGGGTATATTGTGTACAGTGCCCCTGCAATTTAATCTATGTGGGTAGCACCTTAAGAGCATCAAAAGAAAGGATCCAAGAGCATATAAGGGCGATACGGAATAATGACATCAGCTATCCCATGGCAGTCCACTTCAATAGAGTTCATCCTCACATGTCTATAACAAATATCAGATTTCATGGTATAGCTCAGGCATACAATGACCCAAGAGGTGGTGACCGTACCCTAGTTCTTAGAAAAATGGAAGCACAATGGATCATACGTCTTCGGGCGGTAGAACTGGGCCTGAATTTCGATAAAGAATTGCATGTGTTTTTGAATGATTAAATCTAAATTATAGCTGACATCCATGTCTGCTATATACAAAGCATACATTCTTTATAACGACGACCAAATGTTGTTCTCTGTTGTTATACACATCTCTTAATGGCACTTACATTCTTCACATATAACTGCCATGATGTTAATCACAGTACTGTTAGATTGAGGTTTAAATGAAATATTTTACATCATGTTGCCTCAAAATATTTGTAACAGGACATTCTAAATATATTCATCTGCTCCAAATGTTGAAATAATAAATCTTTGTCTGATATTTGTGTTTCCATGAAATGTCCTTTCTAAAATTTACGACTGTAACTGTATGGCTCCTCAATGAGCCTATAGGAACATTTCCATTCCATGTTGTTTCAATGTCATATTGAATTGTATATTCCGCGACATCCATTTGTGTCAAACAATGAAATGTATGATTTTATCTGTCATTATACAGATTTTTCAAGACAAATTTCACAGACAAAATGTGATTTATGTATTTCAGGGAACTATTCACATGTTTCCAAAAATGATTTGAATGATAAATGTTTTACCTCATGTAGTTGAATTATTATATACAACTGCACACTCTAGACTAAAACTTGTTTCAAATAATGTAACAATTTGAATCCATTTCTGTGACAGCTTTACTAACACCATCTCTCACCGGGACACCCTTTTCTATCTCTAACGATAGTGTTTTTAAAGATCGATTAGTCACGAGAGGGATATTTTTGTTTCCACTCTCGTAACCCAACATCTTATTCTAACTAATATAATAACTTCGAGATTTGCTCAAACGATTTGTTTGTTTTTAAATTCCCAAACAATGCATCGAAAATAATTTTTCATTTTCATTAAGGCAGATTACTGCAGGTGATTAAATCATAGTCCGTTTTCTATCACCTTTCCCTCCGGTAGGGCCTTCTACAACCAAATCATAGTCCACTTTCTAGCTTTATGTCTCGCAAGCATAAATAGAGGGGAACGCCTAAACATGGCTGCCACCCGGAAATATTACAATCGCCCCGAGCACTGAAAACGTGACTTTGCTACAAGTAAGTTTACTCTGTCGGCGATTAGTTAAAGCCCCATCCGTTTTTTTTTTTTATATTTATAACTCGGAACACATAGCTCTAATTTACTTCGTTCTTATTTTCAGGGGCATACTAGAGCCCTCGCCGAGTTACAAGACATTTACATTTGTAAGTGCACCTCTCGTTACTAGAATTTTATAATGGCTGTGCTTAAAACTTTACTTTTCTTTCACGGAGAGTGACTTTACTCATGATTAGATTTTTGTCTAAAAATACATAGGGGTACTTAACATATATTTTGCCACATTGCCGCCAAGTTCACTTTTTTTAGCAAGACGATCTATCTATTATGGCAGGTATTGCTTATTCATACTACCGGATCTATGTTTATATGACTTACATGACTTTGCATATTTTGGTCACAAGAATCACCAAATATTTTAGTCACAATACACTGTCCATGCTGACTAAATCGTTCAGAGTTATTTTCTTTAGATATAAAATGTATACGTTTTTAACCATTTTTTCAGAAGGCGAAACGAATATACCTTTTACGAATATTCTTCATGACTGATGTCATCTTTCCACAAATGAATTATGAGGACCTAAGGGGCAAACTGAATCTCAATTGTTGCAGGTAGTTTACATATATCTTCTTTTTAAATTCTAAGGCCAGACGTTTGAAATCTTTCGTATGACTCAAACTAAAATAGTTAGGACCATTAATTATGTGTCCAGTGGCCACCAAATTACTGATTCTTGTTTCCTTTACTTTGGGGACTACCTGAGAAACAGAAATGTTAATTGACCCTAGTTTAACCTATAATGTCTAGGATGATTTTTTATGAGATTTTTAGCTTTATTTCCTCCTAAATCAATGGAAGAAATTATTATTTAAATTGAAATCATGTTCTCAAGCGCAATTTTCTATCATAATAAAAACATAGAAATAAAAATAAGCACTCAACCAATTAAGCAAGTGACGACATCAAACCTTTGTCTCACATATTGTTTACAGGATTACCTTGACAAACTTGTCACCTGTTCCGGTATTTGAGAAAAATACTCTCAAGGTGATTAGAAATAACACACAAAAATAAGGTACTTTTTCATCATCAGTTTTCTTTTTCCTCTCAGTGTCACTCTTTGGTGCTTTTCTGAACATTGGTAAATGGCTATTTTTTTCATGACATGCGAGACATATCTTTTTCAGTCACGTTGGGTTACATTTCTTTCTTTCTTGGTCTTCCTTTTCAAACACACATTTTAATAATATCTTTCTGTGTGATCTACATTCTGATTTGAACAATCAAAAATGTACATTTATGCACAAATCTTGTACAAAATTACTATAAGAGAACATAGCTGCATGTATTTCCTTGTTCTCAACCAAATTATAATCAACAAATCAGCAAACAATGTGACAAATTATGTCATCATCATTGTATACAGTGCTTAGTGAGTTCTATTTTTATCACTGTCTGTCTGCAGCCTTGAGAAAGTTACGCAGATTAACGAAACAAGTGTTGGCTGATCTGGCTGCTTCTACACTGCCACTATTTTGAAGGCGTTAGGATCAGGACCTTCACTTAGGCAGTCTTACTTATTTACAATGCGGACAATAAGGAATATCACAAATCAAGAATAACCAAATGCTCTTTTAGTTACCTTATTGTGCACCATTTTTACAAAAATCTGTTGCATTATTTTGGAAACTATGGATTAAACAACAAAGCCGCTTAGAAAATATATTTTTTTGGATGTTCTCTTTTTGTCTAAGTTGATATAACATCGCTGCATGTGATGTTGTTATATCTGTGAGTTAATTATATGAAAGAAGGTAACAAACTGGATCCTTATAACTGGCCATTCTCTGTTGCGAGATCACTACACTATATGTGTGTTCAATTACAGTTAGAGTGCCGAGGTAAAAATTGTTTCATAATTCGTTTTGATAACGAGTTTCTTTGATTACTCGTTAATTTTACATCCTTGGTAGTGGGATTTCTGTATTACCTCAAGAGGCACCGCAATTTATCAACAAATAAAAATACAAATTAGAGACATACAATTCTAGAATCGATTTGCGACCTTTGAACCACCACTGCCGTGTTGTGAATTTGTACAGGTCTTGACTTAGCAGTTCCTATGAGATCAGGACCAAGACTGATTCGCACAAGTTGGGTCTAATCTGAGGTGGTGTCCCAGGCCTGAACGTATCCTCAGGATCGAACCGATGCTCTTAGGGGTCCACCTCTCAACAGCCCCAAGTCTGGATATGAGCACACACAGACTAAAGGGTGGTTAAGCGGGGGAAGGATGGGGACAGCAGGGAAGGAGACCTGTAATGAGACACAAAAGAGAAGTAATTACTACTGGAACCTATAACCTCTCTCTCTTCCTAAATCTCCCTTTATGCCCATACTTCCACTAACCTGTAAAGAAAGATAAGATTGCCGGCTAACAGGGATGTTGAGCTTGTAACCTCTAATTACCATACAGTATGCTGGAAAACATAAAAGGTTCATCAGATCAAAACCTATTCTTCTGTCATGGCCTACTAACGTCCCATGCCCAAAAGTTTCTTCCTGGGATTGTGAGGTAAACACTTGCTCAAAAGACCCTCTGCCTGAGACACCCTTGTGGAGGAAAAAAGTAAAAGAGCAAGTAAAATAGAAGAGTAGCTGTGATTGTCACAATGGAAATAGAACATTAAACACAGCGTTACGAACACTGAGTAGCATTCAATCTCGTAGAGCAAATAATATCCAGAAGGTGCTGGTACGAACCCAAAATGGGAAGAGTTACGTCACTCTCCACGTTAGTAAGCACCTCTCATAAAGCATGAGGATCCCCAAGCCATGAATGTATATGAAATGCCAAGATTTCCCTTGAATGAACTCTGTGGGCAAAGAACAAGGAAGAGTTCGCCAACGTAGGGAAAATATACAATAGTACACCCACGTAATCCACAGCAATATAGCAAGCAACAAAAGTTAACAATGTACTTTCTCCCTCGCAAGAGCTCAGGCAAGGTATAGGAAGAGCTCCCCAACGTAGGGAAAAATATGATAAAGTACACTCCAGCGTCGAAGGTCCAAATCGGAATGATCAGATTTCAAGAACTTCAAATGAGTAAAAGGAACCTGTGGTGCCAAAGGCACCCTTACCCAACCAAGAACAACAGGAGAATGGCTAGCAGTAATCCAGGTAACAACAGAATAATCGGCAGCCTCTAAGCCCGCTGCCTCGCTATTTCACTGCTTCTGCATTACATGTGAAGTGGCGTCTGACGTCAGATGTCGCCCGAGGCCGCTGGGAAATGGAGTCTTTCACGTGCCTCAGCACTTGCCTGCGCGAGTGAAGCTGCCTTGTCCCCTGACAGGTGGCATGGTGAGAAGAAATTATGGGCTAGAATGCAACCCTAGTGTCTGCCAGTGGTTAGATTTATTGCAAGCATTCGACCCATCACCCTTTGTGTGTTCTTTTAGTGTATCACCCTTTAGCATCAGAATGCACATGTATGTATGATGGACTTTGTGAAAATGGATGTCTCTAGGTGTGTTGGCCATTTATCCTGCTCTATTTGGGAATATCTGTGTATGTTGGGCCTGATTCACAGAACTAATTTATGACAAATTCCTAAATGTACTACCATTTTGGTATTCACAGAAGGCACTTACTCATTTTGGTATTCACAGAAGGCACTTACTCATCAATGAGTAAGTGCCTTCTGTGAATACCAAAATGAGTAAGTGCTTTCTGTGAATACCAAAATGAGTACATTGTAGTAAGTTTAGGATTTTGTCTTCAGTTAGTTCTGTTTATCGGGCCCTTAGTGTGCATCTATGAGCATGACCCAAACAAAGCCAATTTTATTGGCATCATCAATTGTTTAGCATTTGGAGCATGGTAGAAGTCATAGTATTTTGGAAGTAAGTAGCTACCAGGAAATCTTAAAAACATACATTTAGGTTGTGGGTAAACCACACTTGACCCATGAATTTGGCCAATTACCTCTGCTCATTCTTAACCGCAACTGAACTGTTAAAGGTAAAATGCTCTACTTGCAGCAAGAGTGGCAGAGTGCTTTTTCAATAATTGCAGTGTATCAGCAGCTATCACTGTTTGCTTGTTAAAAAGGAGGAGGTGTGGTGCCGTGGCCAGGGCGACTGACTAAGGAATCTGGGGATCACGGTTCGATCCCCGGCACCAGCGGCAGGTTTGCCCAGCACCATGTGACTCTGGGCAAAAGCTTGCTTAATCTTCCTGACGGCGCCTAGAGACCCTTACGGGTGATTGTTCGCTCTTTACAAATGTGGATTATTAAAGACTATTTGGAACATGTACAATTGTCCATGATTGCCATGAAATTATGAATTATGTTTCTTCCACTATGTCTTAGATTATTTGAAATTACACCACTCTATAATTGAAGTTTCGGTTTAGAAATGTTTGTTTGCTTATTAGTGCTTGCCTCCAGACAGCTTTAAAAGTATTGGTTGACAAGTATTGTGAATATATAAATACAAAGAGCGAGATTTGGATCAACGCCCTAGTCATGATTGTATAGTTTTCTTACCTAGCTGATGTCCCTGTTGCTTTGATCTTTTCCTCCCTATTATTGTGTTTATCTTACCCAGGAGCATTTCAGTTTCACACTCTTTTGACTGGATGACATATATCCTTCCGCCTCTGACATCAGACCTTCCATTGCAGTGAGGATCAGGGACTACACACTCTCTCTCTCTCTCTCTCTCTCTCTCTCTCTCTCTCCTTTTTACTAACCGTATGATAACTTTATTTCGGTCAGAAGACCATAAAAGTGCAAATAAAATACATACATACATAGCACATCAAATAAAATATTAAATATAGGTATATCACTTATCAAAAAAAGAATTAAACAGTGAGTTATCAGACATATTTCGATAGTTTAGATTGGTTTAAAAGTTATCCTACGGCGCCACATACCATAAAGGAAACGAGAGACAGCAAATACAATAGGCGGCGAGGTATCATATTTAAGAACTCTACATGCCTGCACACAATGTCTAAAACCCAGGTTTCTGCATATTGGGATAAGCCAAGTTTTGCGTATGTTGCTATATGCTGGACAGAAAAATAAAACATGAATGACATCTTCTCTAATGTAATTACATGCCGGACAAGTTTCATTTTCAGTTTTTGTCCATTTCAAAGTAAATGACCTAATAGGTAGGGAACCATACCTTAATTGAGCATATAGTTTCCTCGCAAGAGGGGGTTCGACTACATCAAAGAATTCCTCCCACCCCACTTCAGATTTGACTGAGAGGAACTCAATAGAGAGCCTACCATAGGATGTTGACCGTTGTAGTGCACTTAGATTTTGCTGCCTCACCAGATTTAACAACTGGGCCCTAGATATTCTCGGGCAACTCAACTCAGGGGTCCCCCATAACTGAGGCAAGTCTATTTTGAAAGAAAGAGCCTTAATATGGGAAAGCCATGGAATATTTGTGTTTTTTTATCTGTTCCCAGACCTCCCGAAATTCAGCTCTAAAGGATACCTGCTCAGGTACTGACCAGAGCCTCCTCCAAAAGAGCAAAGGTCGCACAGCTGGCAATTTCTCAATAGACTCCAGACCCAAGTCCATTCGCAAGGGGATGAGGGGTGTACTTTTCGGTAGGCCCACCAAATTCCTCATAAAGGCCTGTTCCACCCTCTGAAGGCTAAATACGTTCTTATGGCCCCAAAGTTCGGCGCCATAGATGGATGCGGTCCGAGCCTGGAGGCCATAGATCTCAAGGACGGGCGCAACCGGTTTGGAGATCGATGCTCTCTGAAGCTTGCCAATACCCCCTGCTATTTGTGAAAGTCTAAGGACGGATCTGGTAATCTGGTGGCCCCAGCCAAAATCCTCCGTCAAAGTGATCCCAAGATAAACGAAGGTTTTGACTCGTTCCAACGGAACACTATTCAGAAGAGGGTTCGGGCGCGTACGCCTCGGGGGATTAAAGATCATAAACTTGGTTTTATCCAAATTGATCTCCAATCCCCTCGAGGCGCAAAAGCACACGAAACCGTCCAGGACGCGCTGGATGCTCGAAGATGTTCGGGATAGCAACAGGGTGTCATCCGCGAACATTAATGCGGGCACCCGACCGGTCGTCAACCACGGAGCATCATTATCCTTTACATCATTTAAGGTGTCGACAAGGCCATTGATAAATAAGCTAAAAAGGGTAGGGGCTAAAACACACCCCTGCCGGACACCCCTGGAAACAGGGAAGCGGTCCGAGAGATCCCCGTGTCTCCCACACCTGACCCGTGCATAATTTCCAACATGCAAACGGGTCAGCATATTAAGCAGGTATGGCGGAAGGCCCAGGTCAGCCAATACCTCCCACAATTTTTCCCTAGGGACTAGGTCAAAAGCAGCCCGCAGGTCCACAAAAACAAGGTAGAGGCTGCCACCCTCAACCCTTGTGGTTTTCCAGAAAAGGACCTGGAGACGGAAGATTTGGTCCAAGGTTGAGATACCGGATCTAAATCCAGCCTGGAGGGTAGAAAATATTTCCCATTCCTCCATCCAAGCTTGTATCCTGTCCAATATGATTCTACCCATTAGTTTTTGTGTTGTGTCTAACAGGCTAATGGGCCTGTAATTTGAGGGGGTAAGTGGGCATCCCTTCTTGTAAATGGGGACAATCTCAGCCCCCAGCCAGGTGTCCGGTGGATCAGACCCCATAAGAATCGCGTTGAACAAGATAACAAGGTATGGCGCCCATATTTTTGGCTGGGATCGGAACAGGTCCCCCAGCAATTTGTCGAGGCCGGGAGCCTTGTTTGGGAGCAACCTAGCTACGGCAGATTCTACCTCCTTCAAGGTGATGCTCTCTGGGGAGTCAGAAGGGTACTGTCATGCCCCGCGGTCATGCCTGGAGATGCGGAAGGTATTTAAGGAGCACTGAGGGTTTCTAACGCTGCTTAGCGTTCTAGCTGTTAGCCCGTTTCCGTCCTTCGTTGTATTGCCTGACTTCCTGTTTTGGCGTGTTTCCTGTTTCCGGTTCAGTGGTCGCTGTGTAGCGAACAGTACGAGCTGCCGTGCTGTTCCTTGTGTGGCGGTGGTTGGATTTCCAGTATTCATTGGGGCAGCAACGGTAGTCGTGCGCTGGTCCGTTTACTTGCTGAAGTCGTCTACCGTCCAGAAGCCTCTGGTTCCAAGTAAGGCCTCGGTGTTAGTAGCTTGGTGCTACTCACGGGGCTGTTCTCTATTCAGCTCACTGTTGTGGACTTCTTGTGTTTTCTAAACGAATCCTGCGGTTAAGGAGCCTCTCTGACTATTCTGGCCAGAGGGATATTGTTTTCTTGGATTTCTTCAGTTCCGTTTATCTTTCATTACCACTGTTAGGTAGGAGAAACTGGCGTGGACCTTTGAGTTCTGTAGTAGGTTACAGTAGTACTTCCCCAACAAACACGGTAAACATTAGTCATTGCACGGGTCTAATTGGGAGGGGGTTGTTCATGTATATCCCTTACATTCTTTTCCACTCATATTCCCTGCAGCTCTTCGGTGACGTATTCACCTCAGACGATCAGTAGACAAACAAAGAAACTAGCATTCCGCCTACTCCTACTCGTTAGAAGATAGGGGTAAGCGCAACAATTACAGTTAGAGATTTATGGTCTAGAGAGGGATTGATTGTTGGTGGTAACACTTGTGTATTCACATAGGGTTCCTAGCATCTACGATAAGATACGTGCTGAGAGTTCCCAGAGTCAAGATAGCGTGGTAGGTGTCTTTCCACTCGCACAAGGTTAGACAGTAAGGGTGAATTAATGCACATTAACGAAGCGTTTTTTGTTTTACAGCTGTGAAGGCCTGCCTGTTACCCAGAAGTTGTCCACCACACGACCTGCCTTTTTCCCCTGCCTACCCTTGTTTTGTTTCCCTGTTTTCCCTAGCGTCCCTCCTGGCTCTAGAGTTTGATAGAGCAGAAGGGGCGTGGGGGACGACTGAGGACTTCTCTTCAGGATTCCTGGCGCTCCTGCGGAACAGAACCATTGATCGTTACAGGTACAAGCTCGGTCCCGACCCTCCACCCGAGGCCCCCGCCAGTCGATATTCATGACGGGGGTCTGGGGAAGGGGGCCGGGCAAGTGTCACGGCTCCCTCCTGTTGGAGCCCTGGGGCAAGCTTAGGGCCTAGACAAAATGTGTCATCATACTCCAAACATGCGTATAGTGCCCCAAAATGTGCTTCCCACACTGAGGGTGCAATGTTTGGGAAGATAGCTTGCCCGGCTCCCTTGGAGCCTGTACTAACAATGGCCCAAAATGTCTTTGCGTCCTTAGTCAGGAGCGCACTTCTCAGCTCTTCCCACCTTGTTTCCTCCCAGTCCCTCTTGGCTCCCTCGATTGCCTTTTTATAGAACAAACGGGATGACCTAGTTTCTAAACTGTCCTTAAGTTTGATTGCAGTAAGGAGATCCTTCTTAGCATTCCTACAGGTAGCATTGTACCATGGGTGTATCTTAGCCCCACCTCGTCTAGACTTACTAAGTGGGCAAAGAACATCCCCCAACGCACTGGCCAACTGCCGATGAATTTTTACGGCATGGCCGTTTGAGGACCAGTCGGCCATCTCAGCTATCCACGGTATAGCAAGCTGGTATAATTCACCCAGCCTAGATGGGTAATCCTGAAAATAAGGCCAAAGGGAAGACCCCGGCACTCTTCAACTAATTTATAAACAATACACATTCGTTAGAAATTAATCACATACGTTGTATGTACCAAGTCATAGAGAGAAGAGCCAATTCACATGAGGAATATCAGGAAGACAAGCAAATATATGCTGTGGGTTTAGTTTAATGATTTTTAAACATAGAGCACTTCATCTAACATATTGCATCATATATCGGACAAAACATCGGACAGAGAAGAATGTCTCCCTTGTTCATGTGTATGTCCCAAATCTTGCAGTTCTTGTAATGTTAAGTTCTGACACGTAGAGTATTCTCTCCTAAACAGCCAATGCGCGTTTCGTCACCACCGTGACTTCCTCAAGGCTTCAAATATAATGATTGCATAAATGTTGGCAATGGCTATAGTAGGCCCGATCCCCTATATATCTTCGAGGTCCCCAGAAAGTAACTCGATGAGTCCAGATATTCACTATCTCCTAGGGTTGCAAAAGTCGTATCTTTATTTGTCCTCAAATATGTAGTAAAGCATATTATGCAGTAATGGGGCCGTTTGGAGCCTTCAAAGTCCTGCTGAGTATAGAGATCCCGTAAACCAGACGTGGTGTTGTACGGTTTGATAAGGAACATAAGAGTTTAAGAACACCGGTTCTTAGATCCAGGAGTAATAGATGTCTCTTGTCATTTGTGCCAAGTTAAAATACATGCAGTCACCAGCAAGCTACATAGGCTCTGCTATTCTTTAGATATCTCGTGTATTCTGTTTAAGGAACCATGATAAGGTCCTTCGGTTTTAGAAAGTTGTCGTCCTAGGAATCCTATCGTCCTGCAACTCCTGGATCTAAGAACCGGTGTTCTTAAACTCTTATGTTCCTTATCAAACCGTACAACACCACGTCTGGTTTACGGGATCTCTATACTCAGCAGGACTTTGAAGGCTCCAAACGGCCCCATTACTGCATAATATGCTTTACTACATATTTGAGGACAAATAAAGATACGACTTTTGCAACCCTAGGAGATAGTGAATATCTGGACTCATCGAGTTACTTTCTGGGGACCTTGAAGATATATAGGGGATCGGGCCTACTATAGCCATTGCCAACATTTATGCAATCATTATATTTGAAGCCTTGAGGAAGTCACGGTGGTGACGAAACGCGCGTTGGCTGTTTCAGAGAGAATACTCTACGTGTCAGAACTTAACATTACAAGAACTGCAAGATTTGGGACATACATATGAACAAGGGAGACATTCTTCTCTGTCCGATGTTTTGTCCGATATATGATGCAATATGTTAGATGAAGTGCTCTATGTTTAAAAATCATTAAACTAAACCCACAGCATATATTTGCTTGTCTTCCTGATATTCCTCATGTGAATTGGCTCTTCTCTCTATGACTTGGTACATACAACGTATGTGATTAATTTCTAACGAATGTGTATTGTTTATAAATTAGTTGAAGAGTGCCGGGGTCTTCCCTTTTGCTTCTATTACGGGCCATGTGTGGCCTGTTTAATTGATATCCTTGGTAGTGGGATATCTGACCTCGATTGGCACCTTCCTTATATTGTGTTATAGTTTGGATATACATATTGTATTCAACTGCCCCACTATCTGATTTAAATTGCTCAAGTGATTGTGCGACTCATTATCCACCACTACCTTGTGCATGGACTAGACTGAAAATAAGGCCATTTGACCCTACGTCGATTGTTCGAAACCATGAGGGGCATGATCATGCTGGTAAGGCCAGCTTCAGGGTTAGTCAGCCCAAAGCTCCCCGGCTTCAATGTTAAGACAAGGGCGTTGTGGTCACTATCAGATCTCGGTTGCACTCTCAATTCCAACAACCTATCCCAGTGTCTTACTTCCATCAAGATGTAATCAATGGTGGAAGTTTGTTCTACCCTGTTAAATGTAGGAAGTCCCGGGCAGTCAGGGTCCAGTCTCCCATTACACACCCGCAGAGACGTTGCAAGTGAGAGTGATTTTATTTGAAGGACCAACCGGGTCCATGCCTTGACAGGAGAGATCTGTGGTTCCGGGATACACCAGAGCAGGTCTTCATCATCCTGCTCATCCAAATCAGGGTGAACCAAGGGCTCGAACTGACAATTAAAGTCCCCACCAACAATTATTGTGACTGAGGGGTCAAGTGTCTGAATAAAGAGATCTAGTGCTTTGATCGTGTCTGACTCCTGCCCGCTCCTAACTGGCCTAGAGTAAATATTTATTATGGCTATGGTGAGTTCAGGGGTGTCAATAACACACATTGGACATCAGGGGAGTCGGTTGGTATTTGGGTAGCTTGAACGCTCAAGTGGGTGCCTATCCAAATTGATAGGCCACCAGATGGGCGACCTCTGCCACTAGTTACTGCCAAGATGTGAAAAGTTGCGTAACCTGGGCTAGCACTCTCCTCTAAGGCCCATGTTTCCTGAATCAGGCAGATATCGTGTGCTGCCATGAAGGTGCCCCAGTCAGGAATGAGTAATTTATTTTTTAACCCCGCTACATTCCACGAAAGAATTTTTATAGTTCTATCATCTACCTTACCAGTGACTTTTGGAATCCCTGTTGCCATAGTGGAAGAACCTTCGCAGGTAAGAGTCTCTGACTGAACTTTCCTTTCCGTTTTGTCTATACTAGGAACTTCCCCCCCTGCAATAGAGACTCCCCGCAGGTGCTTTGCATCTTCCAATTCACTCCTTCCCACCCAATTCAAGGAATTGAATAGTGTACCTTCTGCTGAGGTATGGGTTTTGATATTTCCCTCCAATACAATTAAAGGGGTGGATGTTTCACTAGTGTTGTTCAGGACTAATTCCTTGTCGAGGCAGACTTCCCATGTGGGACCGTTAGGGGCGTTTTCCCCAAACCCATATTATTAAGAGTAGAGACTAATCTATCGATCCTAGATGCCAGGGATTTGATGTGTTTGCCAATAGTCTGATCCAAGAGAGACTGAAAGTCAGCTACTAAGCTAGTAACCCACAGCGGAGGTCCCACATTTGCTGGGGAAGGGCTGGTAGTAGCTAGTACAGAATCGCACTTACGCCCTATATTTTTATTTGGCTTTTTTACAGGTCTCCTTTTCTTGCCTCTAGGGCCCGGTTTATTTATTATGATGGTGTTTGGGGGAGATGGGGGTGAACTTAGAGATGAATTGCTAGCTTTTGCATCTGTAGGGACCTGGGCACAGGGTAAATCAGCAAATGACGACGTAAGAAACTAGCTTACGTCAGGAGGGTTTGTTACAATTGCTGAATAGTCCCCTGCTTGCTCTACCAAGGGGGCAGCGGGAGTAATTGACAGCCTTCGCTCTGTGTTTTCAATTGCAGTTACCACTACCCCAATGGTTTTTTGAAGCATCTTATCGATAGCCGTTAGCGTAGGGAGGAGTAGTGTCGTAGCCACCTGTTGTCTCGTCACGGGGTGGGAAACTACGACCTTTTGATTTTTACCCATTATGTAGGATGGTTAAAAGAGATAGTCCATTCCTACAAAGCCTTTGCTGAAAAGCCCAAGGAAATAATAATATTCAGTGATAACAGTACCTTTGGGTTAATGTCCAGGCTATCAAGGATGTCCAATAGCAATGTTTAGGGGGGTGGCCCGTCCCGGCCTCTTCCGGCCCCTGACGGCCACAGGCGGCCCGCCCTTTGCCCGGGCTTCGCCCAGCGCGACCCGCGCGCGATCCCGCGAAGCGGAGCCTGTCGGGAATTTGTAGCGCCTCCGGGCGCGGGAACAGCCGTGCGGGAAAGCAGAGGAGGCTGGGAGGTGTAGTCTCCCTCCACTCGGCGGCCGCTAAGTGACCAGCTGCGGCAGTGGGAGGGAGGTCAGTAATGGCAGCAGCACTCAGGTAAGTTCCCCCAACAACGGCACAGCACCCGCTCCCCCGAGCCTGTCGGGAATTTGTTGCGCCACCGGGCACGGGAACAGCGGTGCGGGGAAGCAGAGCAGGCTGGGAGGTGTAGTCTCCCTCCACTCGGCGGCTGCTAAGTGACCAGCTGCGGCAGCGGGAGGGAGGTTAGTAATGGCAGCAGCACTCAGGTAAGTTCCCCCAACAACGGCACAGCACCGCTCCCCCGAGCCTGTCGGGAATTTGTAGCGCCCCCGGGCGCGGGAACAGCGGTGCGGGGAAGCAGAGCAGGCTGGGAGGTGTAGTCTCCCTCCACTCGGCGGCCGCTAAGTGACCAGCTGCGGCAGCGGGAGGGAGGTCAGTAATGGCAGCAGCACTCAGGTAAGTTCCCCCAACAACGGCACAGTTGGTGTTCGTGTCTCCGGTTCTAGTAGGGACTATGGGCAGCATGCCTGGATCTGCTGAGTTTCACTCTGCCACCTCAGGGAACGAGTGCCAGACTCTGGTTTGAGGGAGTCAAGCTGTACATTTTTGGTACGTCAGGACCCCATGATCTGATATGAGGATGACAGGGTTCACAGCCCTGATACGACTCTCCGACCTCATACGCTGTACTTCTCTCGGTCCAGTGGCGTAACATAGGACCCCGTAGCAGCCCTCGCTGTGAGGGGGGCCTCCCTTAGCACAGTTCCCTGGCCGGAGAGCTCCTGATTGAGTTCGGAGGGGCCCCCTCCAGGTACCTTGCAGGGTGGCCCCCTCAAGTTTCGTTACGCCACTGTCTACAACCCACAGGTTCGACTGTTCATGTCCAGCTTCCCCACGTGCTCAGCCTAGATGCAGCTGCGTCCGTTCTAATTGTCCATTCGTACTGCCAGCGTAGTCCTGAAATTATAATATGCACTCCATTCTCAGTTATGCAGTAGATTTGTAACAAGTAGAGAAAGCAGCACTATGATCCAATCATCCCTTCTTAATTGTTAGGTTTTGTTTCGGTGCCTTGGCGTTTAGCTGTTAGGGGGTCCTAGTTCTCCAGCACCTAGGTAAATAGTCGACTGCCCCGCCTTCGTCCAGTAATCCCTGCGTGGAGATTGAGACCGGGAGGAAAGGCAACGGACCGCAGCAGCAGCACTCTGAGACACAGCGGGCGACGAAAATGCCCCCGAGCCTTCCCTCAACAAGAAACAACACGGAGCAAACATCACCAAAGCTCCGGCAGTAAAACTTATTCACTCGCGCTCGTTGAGCTCACACAAGAGATCAGCTGGCAGCCGTCAGCAGCATTTCCAACCACTTGTATACCCAAACAACTCAAGATATAATCGTTTAGCTCCAATTTCATCTAAGGCTTTCCACTCTAGTTCCCCGAACCCGAAACAAATTACAAGTCCCCAATTCCAGGCCCATGAACCTGCAAAGGTCATATAGAAGATCGCATTTATGAGGCCTTCTTGCTAACCCACATCCCTTTACCTCCACCCTTTATATAATCTTTCGCCCTCCTCTCCCACCCCTCTCTTTATCAACCCTCCCTGCAGCGGCTTGCCGCCCAGCTCTTTTGCTTTCAGTGCAGTCCATCCCTCCATTAGCTGGTGGCCATGTTAAATTGTTTTATAACTATTCTAAGATGGACTCCCATGTGTGTGCAGGTGTGTATCATTTTTCTTAAATCTACTTTCTTGTATTCATAGAAACGCCATGAAAAAATGGACATCGTGGATGCATGGAAAGCAAAAGTGGACTTCTTTTAATGTAGCTTCATCTTCTGCTTGAAAAAAAGCTCTTCACAAATGCCAGCTGTGCCTCGGTGCATATCTGCCCGGGCCATCTCTGAATCAACATGTTTTACATTTTTCCCGAAAATGTATTTTTAAATGGCTGTCACAATGGGTACGCATTTGCGATGACCATCTAGGACAAAGGAAAAACAAGCAAGCAATGGCAAAGCAATTAGCTTTCATGGGAGAGAAGTATTGGTTTTGCACATGCTTGTTTTTTATTTGTAGCGTATGAAGGATCAGAAAAGGACGATGTCTTTTATTCTGAAAATGTGTGCCTTTCGAGGAATGGGGAGACTATTTCTTCATATAAGTTGAAGGAAGCCTATAAGGTTATAGCCCTCATTGCAGAACGTTTACCGCCTGTCTTGTGTTCCTGCTGGGTCTGTCGGGGAGACTTACATATAGAACTCTCACTGGATCAAGACAGACTTACAAATGGGCACTGCTGGAGGTTTCACTTCCTGTCTTTATATTTCTAAGGAACTGAATAGGGCTTTGGGCGTGCCAAATACAGAAAAGCGGCCTTAGAATGGACAGCGTTCACAAACACCTCCGTAACGCGGAAGTAGAAACTGCTTGCCTGGGGCACGCGCAGGAGGCGGGCCTTTCGTGGAAAGTTAGTGCTTCGTTGCCTTTCTGTAAAGCTTCTATGCATTACATTGTTTATCATTACACAAACAGCCACCGCAAGTGTTTCTATAATTACTTAATTTAAAGGTCTATTGAGAGCAGTGTGAGGCGCCGTGTGCTTCCCGCACTCCTTCCACGAATGTACTCTGCTTCACGCTTTGGGACTCCACAAATCACATGCCCAGATGGGTCAGCGCATTCTAAGTCATAAACCAATCACATTTTATTGCAGTTTTATATAGCGCAAAGTGTTTTAAGTTTTACAGGTGAGTTGGCCATGACAATGGGATAGTCAAATTGTAACGTAGGCGGAAAACACATCAAAGGCAAAGTCACAAACACACTAGTGTCGAGGCTGCAGGCGATCACGAACAAAAGAAAGGCACGTCAGATGACGCCACGAGAGGTGAGTGATAGGAGTACCGAACCAGGGCCGGAGAGATTCAAGGAAGGCGTGTGAGTGCGGCGAGGGGGCGTCATTCTGAGCAAAGTCTTACTCAAGGGTCGGTGGAACTGGACTGGACATGCAAGAGATGGTGAACCATAATATTGGGTCTGCTGCCCAGGGATGGGGGCACCGTATTGGTTCCTTTTGTGAGCCATGCTTGCAAGCGCTAAACTGAAACACGGGTAACACGCTGGTAGGACTAGCAGAGTGCGGCTAATCGGATTTTTGGCTAAACTGAAACATAGCAACTTCTCGGATACCATAGACTAGGGAAACAGTGAGTCACAACATAGTGCCATTTTTGGCAACACCCCACCCACACAACAACAGAGCATGCATGATGATTAAATAAATACACAACAAAACTTTTGTTTGGGAAAATATTGCTGCAGGTTTATTCCATACAAAAGTATGCAATATGGTGGGTTATTTTACGGGCGATCCAAGGGCGGGCAGCTGTAACCAACCTATGCTCCCCTGCCCACCTGATGAGCCAAGCACTGTGGAGAACCCAATCAGTGCTACACCTTATGGGGTGATCCTCTTTCCGGATCACGTGACACATTGGTCCCTTATTACTCACGCCCCTTTCAGGGCGGAGCGTAGCAAGGCAAGCCCCCGGTTGTTCAGGCCCACAACCACCCGAAGGACTAACGGGGCGCCAACGCGGTTTTCCAGGAACCTGCCATGAGGCTCCTGGGATTTGGCTCTGGCACCCCTATTGTGTTCCTGCAGAGGTACCCTTCTGTACCCATCTGCTTCCAGATCACCCTGTAACTCTGCCACAGCTCTGGAGGCGACCCCAGTTGTTGCCAGAGCCCCCTCACCTGCAACCTGCTTTCTAGGGCCTCCTGCATGTCCAATGGAATGTGTCCATGCCCACCGGTGACAAATGCACCCCATGTTTGTCAACTTACCCATAGGCGTACACCTGGATGGCCCGTGCCACCAAAACAGCTGTCTTCTCACCATCAGCCTCTCTTTTCCAGGGCCCCCTGCAAGTCAAAGAGCAACAAATTCATTCCCAATGGTGACAATATACCCCATCTTTATCAAAGTAGCCTTTAACTTTGGCCTGAATCAGCTCGTGTCTGATGAACCCAGATCCCTCTGATCTGCAAACTTACGCCTTGAACTGTTCACTCTTTAGGTAATGTTCAACGACCTCCCCTGACTGAGCCCGGTGCCACACTCTGCGGGGGATCATCTCAGACCACCAGAGCTCACATTGACCCATGTATTTGCTGATCTCATGTAAGTCAGCCTTCATTGCTTGCAACAATGCCCCCCTACCCATGGCAGTGAGGTTGTTGCCTCATAAGAGGTCGCTGCCTAACCAAGATGTTAGGGAGATCTTCCCCCAGCCAGTCTCTGCTCCAATATGTTCGGAGCTGCTCCATCTCATTCCGGGAACCCCCTCCAGACAAACTGCGTCTGGGAAAACTGCATGGAGCTATTTATGCGTCTACGGGAAGTACAACTGCCTCACGTTACCTGTAGGAATGTGATGGCCTCCCAGGAGGGAACACTACTCTTACCATAGCTATATTACCCTTCAGGTTAATGTAGGCTACCACCTCCTGCAATCATCCAGTATTTTGAGTGCTTTAACAACCGTTTCCCCAATTTGTGGGACAGCAACCCCTTGTTAGATAACCGCTTCCACAACCAGCCTATCTACTGGGGCTATCAGGGCAGAGAATATTGTGCTTAACTGAAACAACCCGAAACCTGCCCATAGAGCAGGCACATGCTCCGTTGCAGTTGACCAGACATTTGCACTGGACCTTTTGATTGTTAAACCATGGTGACCATGAATGCTCGTATTGTGCACCCTAATGGAGTCACTGCACCCTGTTCGGACTGACAACTTCCTCTGTCTGCCAGGCTTGCTTAACTAAAGCAAGATCACGTGACCCTTGGAGCTCAATCCAGCTAGAGACCTAGTTCACTCTTTTATACCTGGAATGATTGCCCTCCACAAACTAAAATCCACATTTAGCTTACCTTCTAGTCACCCTAAAATTCAGGGTGGGACATACATACCCCACATGACCAGGAAGTCTTGTGTATATTACCAATGATACTCTTAGAATCTAAGGTTCCCAGAGTCAATTATTGCCGCAGCCCCCTTTTGTGGGTCTGCTGGGACCAGACTGCCCCACAGCAGGTTACCTCGCTACCTCATGCAGCTCCATTAATGCCCTAGTGTGTCCCTGAAAAACACCTGACAGGCTGAACTACCTGATGAACCAGGTATAAGTGATAATAGGCAAGTGTGTCCTCATGCACTTGCCATGAATCCCTTCTGTCTTACAGAAATGATGCCTGTTCAGCTCCATCTGAGGGGACTTCCAGTTTGCTTAACTGCTAGCACAGTGTGCAGTTGTGTCATTAAAGGGTAACATCCTGGTTTGCGCCCACCTTAAAGTGCCATGCTGAGAGCAACTAGGTACCCCACATACCTCTTCTCTATGAAATGATAAAACTGCCGGCTAAATACACAAGGCACAGGCAGTGTGCCCAATGAGAAACCCCCAGTTCTGCATACTACAAACCCTAACGCATAGTGTGCAAGTTTGTGCCCATCCTTTCGGGGGTTACTAAGCCCTAGTTTGCCCTCTTACTTGGATGATCCCCAGTACCAGGGTACTGGCTGATGGGAGGAAGGGTTTTCAATGCTGCCGGGCAGGAGTGCCGTACCTTTTCCCAGGCAACTCATGACAGGCTGTGCAACTGCAGGCAGAAGTCAAGAGATCTCCAAACCCACCTAACTACCACTCTTATAGTTTTCTGTGTATCGCGCTAGTTGGGGCATAACATAATTGACTATTTGTGAAGCGTGCATGCTCACGTAGCTCGACTGGTGCTGATTAACCGATGTATGTTAACCCACTCTTGATAATTATGTACAGCTGACTGGCTTACTGAATTTCTTAGAATGCTGAATGCTTCTAAGACTGTTGCCTGGGAGCACTAAGGGGGTCATAGCCCACAAGTTAACCAGAAAACTACTGGAGTAGTATCTTCCCTTTCAGCCCTGCATGGGGCCTACTACACCCTTAAGGAAATGCCTCCTATCTTGAATTTAGAATGATGCAAGATTGAACTTGCAGCTACCATTGTTACTCACACCTGCATATACTACGCTCAGAACGGAAAACTTGCTCTCTCAACCCCTGGATTCTTGCCTGGGAATCCTTATGTCCCGCAATGCCAATCGATAATGGCTCTGCTTGTTCAAAATGACCCACAAGACACCAACCGGCGGAGCGGGTGGGGATGCTTACCTGCCCCAAACTCTGCGGACACAAAGCCTGCGCAAGCTTGCGACACACATCTGAGAAGTTTGACAACCAACAAAACCGTCCCCAGCACACGGGGGCCATGCCGCCATTCCTTGGCCTTTAACTATGCACAGATAATAGAAAATGTTGACACGTTCAGTAAATGTGACACAATTTGGACTTGTCCCTCAAACTTAATCCAGGCACCCCAGTGTGAGTTCTGGCTCTCCCACACGTCTGCTAATGTGTACCAGGGAGCAGACAAGTCAGTGGGAAGAGGGGGGGAATAGTATGTCCTGCTACCTGCCCTTTCATGGATACTGGTAATCCCTAGTGTTCCTTACTACGTCTTTGCCCCTTGTGCTTTAAACCAGTCTTTCCCCAACTTTCTAAAACACAGCGCACTTGTAAGGTGACAACTTCCCACACTCGCCAGGCTGCCATGGCTAAAGGGCGGGACGATTATAGCTTAACTTAGCGGCATTGACCATCCATCAGCGTAGGCAATCTTGGTGATAAACTACGACGGCAATTGCATGGTGTCACTCTCGTTTGCGAATGTATGTCTATTGTGCATCAGACACAGACTGTCCTGCTTTGATTCGGCTGGGTTAAACTTGTTGCCTGCGCCACCCTTCCGGCCTATGGAAATTGTGCAAAACGCTCACTTACTGCACAGCTGAGTGAGCCCACAGCATTTCACAAAATCCCTTTAAAATTTCCACTTCTGACTAATTGTGACTACGTTCACCCCATGGTATCTTGGCGCTGAATAATATGGTTATTATTACCACTCAATGGTACTTGTTTTATCGACTTCTGAAGGATGAAATGCTAAGTGGACCTACCAGGCTCTGAACCTGTGACCAGGAGGTCGAACACAAGCCCCTTCTGTTCTGCCGCTCCACAAACTTGTGAAATTGTATTCCAGTGCCAACTTCTGTCACTTAAACCCTTACTTGGACAGACCCGAGTTGGAATCCTCCATCTAGAAGGCCTGCCAGCCGGCTGACCACCGCAAACACCAGAATGTCACCCAGCCACCCCTTAGCCTGGATACTAAACCAGGTATAGATGATATTATAATTGCAAACGGTACATTACAAAACCTTACAGAGCTGTAAGCTTGACTGTATTGTGCATCCAATTAAACTATTTGCCCTCTAGAATAATCCGTGCCCATTAGAACTGCACCTTCAGCACATATATCTAAATATATATATATATTCACTGAAAAAACCAAAGGTTTCACACACGTTATAGTTAGGAATTAGCATTTAAAAAACCTTGCAAATTCACTGAAAAAACCATAGGTTTCACACATGTTATAGTTAGCTGGACATTTCTCTCATACAAAACCAATGAAATTCCCCCGTTATAGTTAGTTCAGCTAACTATAACTCGCGCCCCCGCAATGCACTGCTGATGACGTCACATATTACATCACTCATGACATGGTCAGTGACATCACTCATGACATCACTGATGACATCTCAAATGACATCACTGATGACATCACTGATGACATCATCCAGTGAATGTGTCTTTTTCTGAAAATTAAATATGTTTTATATATGTATATCTCAAGGTCGATGGAAGAATAAATGGGTATATAAGTGTCTAAATGGATGATTTGTTTTTGAAAAATTGATTGTATAACTGACTGATTAAGTGTATCATAGTGAATACATTGCTTAGTGAGTAATGTTTAAATATGTAAATATCTGTATCAGTCTCTCACTTTGTGTATAAGTGGCTGCATGGGTTGGTGAGTAGCTACATGGGTGTCTATATAGGTTATTAGTTGTTTTTTTTAGTATCAGTGTGAGTGTGTGTATGGTTCGGTGGGGGGTATTACGTAGTGCATAGGTGCATGAATGAGTGACTCACTGTTTGTATGTGTTGAAGACAGCATGTCTGCAGGACTGTATGGGTGGATGAGTGTGTGTATGGGTGTGTTAGTGAGTGAATGACTGTCTCAATAGTGTCTCTATGAGTAACTACATATGTTTTAAACTAGTATATGTGACTATTGGTGTATATAAGTGAGTATATGTGAGAGTGAGAGATTGAAAGAGTTCCTGTATGAATAAGTATGTGTTTCTATAAGTGATTGTTTAAAAGACTAAGTATGTGTAAGTTCCCGTAAAAGTAAGTGTGGTGGTGTGTGTATAACTGTATATGCAAGTAAATGTATGTTTGATTCTTTATTTTCATGAGTGACTATGTGTGTCAGTAACTCTATGGATGAGAGGCATTGTGTAACAGGATGTATAGGTGTATGAGTACATATGATGAGTGACTGTACAGGACTGTTGGTGAATGAGTGGATGTGTATGTGGATCTTACAATTACTGAAGAGGTTGTTGTAACTGATATTGGTATGTCGATTGTTTTGAAAATTTTAGTCTCTATTTTTGAATGTGTGTATCAAAGGTTATATTAGGGTGAGAGGAGGTCTGCCACTCTATCACAAGGTTGATGTCATCAGTGATGTCATTTGAGATGTCATCAGTGATGTCATGAGTGATGTCACTGACCATGTCATGAGTGATGTAATATGTGACGTCATCAGCAGTGCATTGTGGGGGCGCGAGTTATAGTTAGCTGAACTAACTATAACGGGGGAATTTCATTGGTTTTGTATGAGAGAAATGTCCAGCTAACTATAACATGTGTGAAACCTATGGTTTTTTCAGTGAATTTGCAAGGTTTTTTAAATGCTAATTCCTAACTATAATGTGTGTGAAACCTTTGGTTTTTTCAGTGAATTTGTACGGTTTTTTAAATGCTAATTTTTGAATTATTTAATGAAATTTTTTTTTTTATATATTAAAAATAAAATTCCTATGTATTCATTTATATATTATCTGTATCTTTTTATTTGTTTTTGCTTTTTAAAAAAAATTTCAATTAGGATAAAGTTGAACAGTTTTTTTTAATTTTTGCAATTAATTTTTCTCCACTTTTTTTTAATATAAATTCTTGGGGTGCGCGCTCTGAGGGCGCTCCTAGTACAATTTCGTAAGTTTTTTACGAATACCGTCGTACGTTATTTACATACGCATATATACGTCATAGTGTGCGCTGGGAGCGCGCACCCAGTACGTATGCGTACGTACGTACGTACGCATGCGTGCGTGCGTCCTACGCGCTCCACGCGGTTTACTTCCGCATACGCTTAAATTACGCGCAATAACGTTCGCGTATACGCGTGTTCAACGTATGCGCGCTACGTACGCGCATATGACGTATACACATGCGCTCCTACGCGTTCGCGCATGCGTAATCATGAGGTGCGTGCTCGGAGCTTACGCAGTGCGCGCACCTCGGGTTATATGCATAATAAAACAACACTTCTTATTGGTTATCATTACTTTCAGTTTCTGATTGTTTCAACACCACACCCAATCCCCTCATGGCAAGTCATGTGATCAAGAATCATCACTTTTGATTGGTTTGAAGTACTTTCAGTTCCAGATTCTTCCCAAACCACACCTACTCCCCTCATTATTAGTTCTGATTCCTTTGGAGAAGGAGCTATTCTGTTGTTGAGAGACAATGGCTGAACAGCAACCATCTTCAGACAGTGACCAGGACACTCTTGAGAGGCAGAGGAGCAGGAAGCAGAAAGACAGCTTTATATGGCAGTTTTTCACTTTTCCAGAGGGACAAAAAAAGGTAAATGCACCTAAAGTTACATGTGTACTTTGTCAAAAAATCTTGTCACGTGGGAATCCTAACAAGAAGTATTCTTTTAGCATTCACACTATGTTGAGGCATGTTGACAAAATGCATCCAGTGACTTTTCGTCGAGCTTCTGGAGCAAACCCTCCACCTGCTCAACCGACGACATCTGCAGCAGCTCAGCCGAGCACATCTTCGGCAGCTCAGCCGAGCACTTCTTCTGCAGTGGTGCCTTTGCCTTCTTCCACACCTCGTTTTGGACCACCTTGTTTTGCGAGGTTGTCCACACGCTGCACTGATTGCGGTAAACTTATTTCTGTGTGTGAGACCAGTCTTGATCTCATTCAGAGAAAATTTGATGCGCATGAGTGCAGTAGGCCATAGATGTTTTTTCTTTTTTTTCGTTTTTCTCTTCCTGTTTCCCTCCATTAACTCAAGGGCTCTTTTAAGAGCCACTTAAAAACTAAACCCAAAAAATGATTGGGGGGGATTTCTTTTTTTTTTTTTTTTAAATTTAATGTACAAAAAGAGGTGAAGAAATGGAAGCATGAAAAGGGAGGATTGAGAAATACTAATATTTTTCACTTATTTAAAAAAAAAAAAAAAAATTGAAACATTTTTTTTTAAAGTATTTTGCAAGGGAACAGAATTTTTTTTTTTTTTCTTTCCAGTTCTGCAAAAAAAGAAAAAAAGTATTAATATTCAATCATACATTACAAAAAGCATTACATGTTTTTACATATTTTACAAAGCAATTTTTTGCCCTTTTTTTGCTGTTTTCAGAATTTTTTATTTTTCACTTAAAATAGTGAATTGTATTCATCATTTAACAGCGCGCAAAAAAAAAACAATCTGAAAGATTGTTTAAAAAAAGCCCTAAAACTTTCCTCACTTAAATATACCTTGTTAGAAATATTACATATATATTACAAGTACTTTTCTAGATGAATAAAATTTTTCTAGACAAACCGTCTTTAAACCTTGTCGCAAAAGCACACATGCCAAAATAATTTCTGTCAAAGGAGTCCACAATTGTTTTTATTACTTTTCCTTTAGGCCAAATAGTAATTTCAAAATCCTTTTTAAGTGATATCTTCAATTATAATCCTTTAAAATTACAAAAAATGCTTTGTTCAGATGCAGTTTTTAGTTTTCAAAATTTAGGTTTCAGAAAAATTAAATAAGAATTAGGTAAATCATAAGGCAAACGTTGCTTGAAAATCAATTGGGAATCATTACACAGTGTCCAGCCTTTTTCACATTTAAGATAAACTGTGTAATGTCCAGAAGTTACAGTAGGTCCTTCATGAAAAATTATTGCAACTGTAACAAAAGTTTTTCCAGAAATTGATAATTGTTGTCCTGTAAACTTCTTTATTAAAGTTTCCAATTTTGAACCATCAGCTCTACAACGTTGCATCATTAAAATTACATACTGACCATATTTCTGTAAAAATAACGTGGAAAACATGTCAGATTTGCATTCAGAACATTCCATGTTGTGATTGGCATCTTTAACTAATTTACTAAAAGTCACTGATTTACTCTCTGGTAATGGTAAAAATATGAACCTTTCTGAATCAACATTACTACTACATGTGTTCATACAGTTTTCACAGCAATGTTCCCATTTGTAAGAGACACCAAATAAGTTTTCTACTTCTACTCCTTCATCTTCAAGTACACTCAAAATATATATTAAGAATTCCTGTGCATCTTGCTGGACATTTTCTTTAAACTGTGTAGAACCACAACATACATCTAAAAGATTTCTAACATCAGTAGCACTTTCTATTTCAGTTTTTATCAGTACTCAGCTTCTCAAAAAGGAGACTCAGCAGAGAACACAATCTTTTTCCATGATTTACTATTATCTGTTCTAGCAACTTTTCAAGATAAAATACAACATTCAGCACTACATTTGCATAGCAGTTGACACCAGAGCTATTTTCAAAATGGCAACCAACAACCTCTTCAACACTGTCCTTTTTCTTTTTCCTTGCTATCACATCACTGTCCTTTTTTTTTGTTCTGTTCATCCACATTACAGATATTTTCAAATCTCCTTTTCCGAGAAACAACATGTTTTTCAATCACAGGATACTGACCTAAATGAGGAGCATAGGTTCTTCTTAATCTATTATACTCCTTTACACAGTTTGTATCAGCACTAACTTTTGAGTCATCAAAGTCTATCATAAATAAACCAGATAATGTTTTCACTCGTGACAAAGCAACATATGCCATACCTTCTTTGAACACAGTAGAACCAATGTTTACAAAAGCACTATCTACAGTGAATCCTTGAGACTTGTGAATAGTTACAGCATATGCTAGAGAAAACAGAAACTGCTTCCTACGTACATATAAGTCTTTCACAAGCATGAAACGAACTGAACAACGACAAATGTCTTTGACTTCTTCTATCTGATCAAATTTTATTTTTAAACATTCAATTCCTTCTTTTTTCTGATAATTAATAAAACCCACAACTCTTCCCATAGCTCCATTCACTAAACCTTTTTCTACATCCAAATTTCTCCTTAAAATCACTCGACAATTCATGCAAACATATAGATTTTTTTCTAATCCAGCTGTTTTGGAAATGTTCTTCTCTAGTGAATCCAATTTATTTTTCAGTTTGCCTGTCAATTTAAAAGTAATACTTTCATGCTGAATTTTGTCCTCTGCTTCCATTTTCTTAATCTCTTCCTTTTCCAATTTCAAAAGTTCCTCATTGAAAATTGAGCACTCACGTAGTGTTGGCATTAAGCAGATTACAGTATTTTTTTCTGCAATGTTCTGGTATATTTTCTCTGCAACTATTTCTTCATTTGGAAATAAATTATGTAGCAACCGACTCTGTAATGCTTTTTTGCCAACTTCTGTGAGTAGTCCAATTCTGATATCTTTCAGAATACTTGCATAATCTTCGTCGTTTGCTTGTCTCATATTGGTAGTGAGTTCTTTGTACTCAAAGAACGACCAAATATTCGCATTACCAATGCTTCCTAATGACTTCTTCGTGTCTTCATGTGTCACAGTATTAAACACTGGTTGTCCTTTAACTGGAGTGAGCTGTAAAAGATCTCCAAAAACTATGACGTGTTTACCTCCAAATAACACGTCATAGTCTCTCTTAAGAATTTGTTGCATTCTTAAATGCACAAAGGCAAGCATTAAATTTGAAACCATGCTCACCTCATCAATAATGAGAACTTGCATCTTCTTCAACACTCTTGAAACTTCGAAGCATGCTTCTCCAGTTAGCTTGTGGTATTCTATTTTGTTCTCATGCTCCACTGGTAACATTAGCAAGCGATGTAAGGTAATTCCTTTTATGTTATAGGCTGCTAACCCAGTTGGAGCAGTTACCACACAAGACAAATTTGAAGCTGTTTTTTGCTGTAGGTAGCTTCTGATGACTTTTATTAAGAAACTTTCACCAGTTCCAGCTTGTCCACTCACATACATCCTGATTGGTTCAAATGATTTGCATGAGCACTCTTTCTTTTCATGTAGTAATCCATGATCAATTTTTTTGGTGACTTCTTCATAAATTTGTTTTTGTTCTTCATTCAGTTGTTGTTCCAGATTTAGTAAGTCGATTGAATCTTCCTGTGCTTGATTCATAGCCGTTTCTACTTCAGTCATGGCTACTGCAGCTTCATTTTCTATGATTGGTTGTCCTAGGGGATCTTGACTAAGTGTTCCTGAACTTTGGCTGTCTTGAGAACTGTCTCTAGCTACTTCAGCTGCAAATTTTGCTTCCTGTTCATTTTCTTCATTTAACATTTGGACATAAGTTGTGAAAGTACTGCATTCTATGCTATCTTTGCTAGCATTAAAAGAATCTTCATAGCTTTGAAATTCTCCCAGTAGTTCGTCCTCTGAACGCCATGGTTTAAACAGCTGTAAAAGAGCCAAGTAGTAAAATTCCTTTTTGTCAGTAGTGTCGCAACTCAGCTTCCTGTGATTTATCAAACTTCCTTTTGTTTGCTTCACCAAACATCCTTCCTCACCAATGACTTTATATTTTCCATTGTTGATGTCTTCTGTGGCTTTCCGTGAAAAAATGTAGTTCTGCAGCACTTCATAGAGACACATGTTCTCAAGATGATTTCTTCTTTTTGGGTAATATGTGTCCAACATGTTTGTTTTCAAAATATCTGTACTTTCTGGGTCATTCTCGGCCAAATATTCAATTTCTCCAACAGATTTCAGTACCCGATTTCTCATTCCTGCAAGGCCTAAGCTTACCCAAATTATTCCAATGGATTTCGAGTAAAGACTTGCAGATGATAACCTATCTGAGCATTCGTAGGATCCAATATCTCGATGCGATAACATCTTTAAACTGAAACTGTACAGCTTCTTACTGACAGTCTTCTCGTGAGAAATCTCTTCCCACATTTCCTTCAATTCTGTTTTCTCAGATTTAGTGATGTAAGATGTGACATACCGAGCAACAGCAATAGAATTGTCTGCCACATACTGAATATCCATGTTAGCATTCCACATGGATAAAATTACTGGGTTGAAGTCATTTATAAATTTTGACTCTTCTTTTCTTTTTAGGTTGTATGTATTTTTGGGAGATTTTCTGGTTATAGTATGTCGCACAGCTGACATAAAACTGTTGACTCTTCCTTTTGAAAGAACAGGTCTAGGAAATCCAAATCGACACTTTGTGTAGAATTTATCTTTGGTCTTGTACTTCCGTCGACAGTATTTTCCACACCGATGACTTTGGAAACGTAAAACTTGTTCTTTTAACTTTTTCTCTTCTGTGCTTTTAGGTATAGCACATGTTGCATGAAAGATAACACTGCTTCATCAGCATCTGTTCCAAACTTTGGGGCATCCTTGATCCACAACAGCATATGAATATGAGGAGCACCTCTTGCCTGGTACTCTTTTCTCCAAAAGAAATCCACTACTTCTCCAAGAGGTGGATTTTTTTTATTGCAGATGAAGGACATCATAGCCTCAAATCTATGATTGAAATATCTGCAAACATTAACTGGATCCAATGAGCACAGTTCTCCTGCTGTCTTGTATTCAATGTTTTTAATGTTTGAATTTGCCTCTCCTAGAAAATCCAGTAAATCATCCCAAGCGTACTCGGCACAGCTTAGGGTTAGAAACCATGTAGGAGTTCCTAAATTCCGTAACATGCATTTTAATTCACCATGGCGTCGGTACCAATATTCATTTGTCCCACGCTGACAAGCCATCAGATTGATCAGTTGTGTTTCCAAATGATCATCTCGGTGCTGCACTTTCTCCATAAAATCATTAGCAGACACTTTATGTAGATGTACTCCACTTTTTAAAATGTGATTTACTTCATAAGATAATGCAGACAAGTCGCTTTCAAATAAAAGATGAAACAAATAAGGAATACTTTGACGAAATCTTGAATCTTCAGCATATAGTCTTGTAGTCCGATACTCAGAAGCTGGAATCTGTTCTGGGCGTTCATCGTATCGTCCACCTTTTCCTGTAGGAAACAGCTGAGGAAAACATCGAGCTTCCAAGCTCTTCTCCCATACACTCACGGGAGTTCCTTTTGCTTTCTTCATCTGAAACAGATCAAGTGTCTCCCATAACTTCTTTTGAATGAAGAGGATGTATGCTAAAATGTTCATAAATTTCTTCTTCCTTTGACTTGTCCACTTTTTCAATTTGACCAGTTGGTGTTTCTGTGTCTTCTTGTAAATCTTCTTCTTCTTCATCTATATAAATTGATTCATACCATTTATTATTCCTTTTCAAATATATATTTGCTCTTTGTACTTTCCGTACATCTACCAGCTCCTGCCAAATCTTCTTATTCTTTGTAGGTACACCATTAACCAGAATAACTAATGGTTCAGTTTCCAAAGTATCTGCATCAATAGTTTCCATATTTATTTTCAAATCCAAGGGCAAATACACCACTCTTCCTTTTAAACCTCTCAGTAAATCAGAAGGAGGTAATTTGCCAGTTTTGGGCTCCATACGTACTATGGTCTGGAATGGATGAACACATTGAATGAGTATAGACTCATATGTATTTAATTCAGAAAATTCGGCAGGAATAGCATCCAATTCTAAATTATTATGTACAGCTCTGGTCGGCATTCTATTTTCTTCTAACTTGTTATAACAGTATTTACAAATACGCTGATCTTCACCCAATTCAAAACAATTTTCAAGAAATATATATGTTGCAAAATCCTTCCACTTATAATTATCTTCATTTTCACTTTTTTTATACAGATCAACATTCCTTGTTTGAATTTTATAATGACTTCTGCGGCAACAAATACAAGTAATATTTGGTCTTTCATTAGAGATGATAGTAAATTTTGTCATTTCATCCTCAAAATTTTTAGTAATAATGAGTTCTACATTCTGTTCCTCATTTTCCTCATTAACTGTGTCCTTTTCTGCACTTTCTTGTTCTGGACCAAAGTAACAAAACTGAATCTCATCAGTAACCTTCACTACATCTGATACAGATCCACGGAACAGAGCATTATTCAACTCATTTAACTTTACTGCTGGACTTTTAGCAAAATACAATGTTCTCACAAACTTTCTCATTTCAGTATGATGAACAGCCAGCATCCTAAAATGATGAAAAACACTTTTACACACTTTTCTAGATAGACAAGCCAGAGAATGTCCCTGCAAACCAGTATTCTCTCTCACTCTGCATGGATCTAGTGTTTGAAGGACCTTCATCTTCTGTTTTACACTCTTTTTACTATATTCTCTTAGAAAGTCACGTAATTTATCAATAGATTCCTGACGCACAGTACAAATACTACTACAGTTCCAAGTGTACACTGGGGCTTTTGAACGTCTCCCCATAGCCTCAGCAGCCATTACTTCTTCCTCATTTCTTGGGACCATTTTCTCTTTTTCCATCACACAATCATCCTTAACTTCATATGCTCTACCATTGGTGTCAACTGCATGCAACAAACTATTACTTTGAAGATAACTCTCTTCATTAAAAAATGGTTCAGTACTTGAACTGTGTTTCCATTCTCCCAAGAACACTTTACAAAAGTTACTTTTTTTCACTTCTCTTTTCCTTTTGCTTTGTGACTTCATTGCATTCACTAATTTATCTAATCTACGCATCCTATTCAAAATTAGAATAAAAAGTTTTCTTTTTATTTCCAAAGCCTTACTTACAATATTTTATATAAAAAAAAAATTCTTAATAAATTTAGTTTTTTTCTTATATTTTTTCACATCCTTTAGCAAATTCAACATCACTCTTCTCTGAAACATTTTTCGACGAATGTTTTTAAAATCTAATTTTCGTGTTAAATCAGTTTGACATACTTCTGATTGTACATTAGCTTTTTTTTTTGCTGTTGACTCTGTTGTTGCTTTGTACATAAAACACTGTTTGTTTTACATTTATTTTTGCCATTTTTTTGTTTTTTGAAAATCTTTTTAAAGAAATCTCTACTCTGCTTACCAGTAGACTTTTTCTTTTTGCCATCACCAGCTTCTCCTCCTATTTTATTTTCCCAGTTTTGTCCAGATATACTTGTTGTTGCTTTTCTTTCCTCTTTCTTGTCCTTAAAGGCATTTTTTTTTCACTGTTGCTCAGCAATACCTGCAAGAAACTTAAAAAAAATTCCTTTTTGTAATTATAATTCATTAAAATATTTTTTTTTTCTTTTCATTAATTTCAAATGTTTTTCCATTTGCCTCTCATTTGTGATTTACTAATTTGTGCACAGTGCTAACCACCACAGTTGAAAAAAAACAAGCTGCCCCTTTCCTGCAAGTGCATGTTTTACAGAACAACTGCAACACAAATTATATCTGTGGCCACAATTCCTGTGCGCACACAGCCTCATGGTGTGCTTCTAAGCAGAAAACAGAATTTGATTTGCAAATTCAAAGCACATTTACTACTCTGGTAGATCAAGTGATAATTGCTGTTACAGCCTGACACATTTTCCTTATAGTTTACAGAGACAGAAAAGAGCACATTTCCTAACAGCTACTTCCTCCCATAAGCATCTGCAACCTGGGTGAGTGTTTAGAGTAGAGCAAAGAAAATGAGGCCTTGGTGACGTTGAATGTGTTTGCATTACACACAGACCTGAGTACTACGCATGGGAGTGTTGGAGAAGCTGCTGCGTGTGTGCCAAGAGTGTGTTTCTGCAGACTATGTATTGTCAGCTGCAAGAGAGATGAGCAAGGAGACTTCCAGAACTGCATGAAGACTGCAGGGATGTATGTAACAGTGCATGTGTGCTAAGGGATAATTTGTGTAAACACAACAGGCTGCCCCTTTCCTGGGACTGCAATTCTTACTGAACAACAACTTCACAAATTAAATCTCTGCCCACAATTCCTGTGCGCACACAGACTCATGCCATCATTTTAGGCACATAACACAGGCTGCCCCTTTCCTGGGACTGCATTTCTTACTGAACAACATCTTCACAAATTAAACCTCTGCCCACAATTCCTGTGCGCACACAGACTCATGCCATCATTTTAGGAACATAACACAGGCTGCCCCTTTCCTGGGACTGCAATTCTTACTGAACAACAACTTCATAAATTAAATCTCTGCCCACAATTCCTGTGTGCACACACACTCATATCATCATTTTAGGCACATAACACAGGCTGCCCCTTTCCTAGGACTGCATTTCTTTCAGAACAACAACTTCATAAATTAAATCTCTGCCCACAATTCCTGTATACACACAGACTCATGCTATGTTTTTTGGAACAAAACAGTGTTCCTGAATAGTACCAAATTACTGTTACAGCCTGACACATTTCCCTTATCATTTACAGAAGCAGAAAACAGCACATGTCCTAACAGCTCCTTAAGACCATGACCATGTGTTACAGGGTGAGTGATTAGACTAGATCAATGTAAATGAGGCCTTGGTGACGTTGAATGTGTTTGCATTACACAGTGCTATCTGAAACAGCACACAGAGCTGAGTACTACACATGAGAGTGTTGGAGAAGCTGCTGCGTGTGTGCCAAGAGTGTGTTTCTAGACACTGTGTATTGTCTGGTGCAAGACAGATGAGCAAAGAGACTTCCAAAACTGCATGAAGACTGCAGGGATGTATGTAACAATGCATGTGTGCTAAGGGATAATTTGTGTAAACACAACAGGCTGCCCCTTTCCTGGGACTCCAATTCTTACTGAACAACATCTTCACAAATTAAATCTCTGCCCACAATTCCTGTGCGCACACAGACTCATGCCATCATTTTAGGCACATAACACAGGCTGCCCCTTTCCTGGGACTGCATTTCTTACTGAACAACAACTTCACAAATTAAATCTCTGCCCACAATTCCTGTGCGCACACAGACTCATGCCATCATTTTAGGCACATAACACAGGCTGCCCCTTTCCTGGGACTGCAATTCTTACTGAACAACAACTTCATAAATTAAATCTCTGCCCACAATTCCTGTGTGCACACAGACTCATATCATCATTTTAGGCACATAACACAGGCTGCCCCTTTCCTAGGACTGCATTTCTTTCAGAACAACAACTTCATAAATTAAATCTCTGCCCACAATTCCTGTATACACACAGACTCATGCTATGTTTTTTGGAACAAAACAGTGTTCCTGAATAGTACCAAATTACTGTTACAGCCTGACACATTTCCCTTATCATTTACAGAAGCAGAAAACAGCACATGTCCTAACAGCTCCTTAAGACCATGACCATGTGTTACAGGGTGAGTGATTAGACTAGATCAATTTAAATGAGGCCTTGGTGACGTTGAATGTGTTTGCATTACACAGTGCTATCTGAAACATCACACAGAGCTGAGTACTACGCATGGGAGTGTTGGAGAAGCTGCTGCGTGTGTGCCAAGAGTGTGTTTCTGGAGACTGTGTATTGTCTGGTGCAAGACAGATGAGCAAAGAGACTTCCAGAACTGCATGAAGACTGCAGGGATGTATGTAACAGTGCATGTGTGCTAAGGGTTATTTTCAGTTTTGAACATATGGCATCTACATGTGCCTTTGCTATTTTGAAAGGGAAATCTACCCTGTTGGTTTCAAATGTTTTAGCTTTTGCCTCCCATTTGCGATTAAGTGATTTCTGCTGAGTGCTAACCACCACATTTGAAGAAAACAAGCTGTCCCTTTCCTGCAAGTGCATGTTTTACAGAACAACTGCAACACAAATTACATCTCTGGCCACAATTCCTGTGCGCACACAACCTCATAGTGTGCGTCTAAGCAGAAAACAGAATTTGATTTGCAATTTCAAAGCACATTTACTACTGTGGTAGAACAAGTGATAATTACTGTTACAGCCTGACACATTTTTCTTCTAGATCACAGAGGCAGAAAAGACCACATGTCCTAACAGCTACATCATACCATGAGCATGTGCAATCTGGGTGAGTGACTACACTAGAGCAAAGGAAATGTGCCTTGATGACGTTGAATGTGTTTGCGTTACACAGTGCTATCTGAAACACCACACAGACCTGAGTACTACACATGGGAGTGTGAGAGAAGCTGCTGCGTGTGTGCCAAGAGTTTGTTTCTTGAGACTGCGTATTGTCTGGTACAAGACAGATGAGCAAAGAGACTTCCAAAACTGCATGAAGACTGCTGGGATGTATGTAACAGTGCATGTGTGCTAAGGGTTATTTTCAGTTTTGAATATATGGCAAATACCTGTGCCTTTGCTATTTTGAATTGAAAATCTACCCTATTGGTTTCAAATGTTGTAGCTTTTGCCTCTCATTTGCGATTTAGTGATTTCTGATGACTGCTAACCACCACATTTGAAGTAAACAAGCTGTCCCTTTCCTGCAAGTGCATGTTTTACAGAACAACTGCAACACAAAATACATCTCTGGCCACAATTCCTATATGCACACAGACTCATGCTGTGTTGGTAGGCACAAAGCACAGGCTGCCCCTTTCCTGGGTCTGCAATCCTTACAGAACAACAACTTCACAAATTAAATCTCAGCCAACAATTCCTATATGCACACAGACTCATGCTGTGTTGGTAGGCACAAAACACAGGCTGCCCCTTTCCTGGGACTGCAATTCTTACAGAACTAATGCTAATTTCAAATGTGCTACCATTTTCCTCTTTTCTTTCAAAGTGATTTCTGCTAAATCCTAACCATCACAATTAAAAAGAAGCTGTCCTTTTCTTTCAACTGCAAGTCTTACTTTTCAACAGCAACACAAATTAAATCTCTGTCAACAATTCTTCTCTGCACACAGACTCATGGTTTGATGGTAGGAACAAAACAGTATTCCTCATTGTTACCAGTACACATTAACTTATGGTGAAAACATACTCCTTAATATCTTACAAGTTCAAGACAGTTAAATATCTCCCAAACCTCAAAATGTAAAACATAACTTTTGAAGAAGATTCACAATTCTAATATTTTTCTCAAAAATCACCACATACTTCCCCTCTCAAACTCATAACTCACCTTTAAAATTAGTTACTTGTGAAAGAAAGGTGCCACTCAAACAGCAGACTATCAGAGTCAGAATATCACAGCTCTACACCTCTCTCCTCTCTGCAGAACCAGTAAATGGCAATGTTTCCCTCTCTTTTTTCACACATATACATGTTAATTTCAAATCTCAGTGCTTCCCACTTTTTTTCAAATGAAATCACACATTTCTATTGGTTGAAAACTTCAACCCCTTTCCAAATGTACCCTTCCCCCAACTTGTCTCCTGCCTGCTACCATAGCAACAGGTCATGGAACACTGCTGTAAGGAGAGAGGTCAGAAGTTCAGCAGACAATGTTTCATATCCAGGAGCAAGAGTGCTTGACTTTTCAAACCTAACAGCCAATCCATAGTAATGTTCTTTGGTAACACATTTTTCTGTACCAATACATAACATGCTTTTTAAAATTTAAACATACAGCCTAGTTTTTAGTGTAGAATGGTTTCAAACATCTAATGAGTTCTTTTTATAAAAAAAACTATGTGTGCCCCCATTTTTCAACTGTCTTTCATTTCATATTGCCTTTCTACTGAAAGACACCTCCTGAGTGCATCCAGATCTCCTTGGAAGATGTTCACAGTGTGGATTGTAGGTCACAGCTATGTCTTCTGGAGTGAAAAATTTGCAGAAAAAAGAGGTATGGAGAGAGACCTTGCTTTGCCAAATGTAGACATTAAATGGATTGGTCAGAGAGGGTTAAAGTGGCACCAATTAATGCCTTTGGTGAAAACCTTTCTACATCTCCCACAGCCTAACCTTATTATTGTGCACTGTGGTGGTAATGACCTAGGCACTTTAACTGGGGTAGGTCTGGAAATGCTTATTAAGGACACCTTTGTGCAATTGATGTCGCTTTTTTCACAAACTGCCTTTGTATATTCTAACATATGCCAAAGGCAAAAGTGGAACTGGTCCAACCAATTTTGTCCGCAGATTGACAAAGCAAGGAAGCACGTCCACAAATCTGAACATCATTTGCAAAAATTGTGCACGCCTGGTTTGTATCCTGAACATTTCCCAGTCCCTCCAATGGCATGAGGTTTCCTCTGAAGCGCTAAGCTTTCTCTTTTATTCACACATCTTTACCTTCATATCAGGAGATCCGAGCCCAAGAAATTCACAAGCCAGTGGTCACCATCAGAACCCTGTGTAGCCTCTAATCCACCTATGGAAGTGGTAGTATTATTGGCCATTTCATAGACAACTGTACACGGCAATTGGTTGCTTTAGGGGCTTTAATATCCAATAGGATGTACAGATGAACCTACACAGTTAGTTCCATTGATCAGGCAATAATTGTTTTGAAGTGTTTCTGTCCGAGACTTAGAGCCTGATTAAGAACTTGGTGGATCTGGTCCCACCATCATTTTTCTGTTGGTTTCTACACCCACCTACTAAGCAGTCCGCCCCTTCTATATAAATGTTAGCGGGTCTATGGATAATAATCTGTCTGAGTCACGCTGACTCCGCCAGAATTTTCCTCCTGCATCAACAGTGCCATAAGCAAAAGGTTGTCAGAGGGAATACAGTCAATATCTCTGCTAGGTAAATCTTGATGTGCCTTCCCGCTGACGTAACTGTGGTGGGTAAACCTCCACATGTGAGTTGGTGTTTTGAAAGGTGTGTGAGGTAGAAACTTACCATTTTAGGTCAAGCTAGACAGCGCAGCTGTCTCTTCAAGACCTGCTGTAATCAGTCTATGGCATCAAGTCCATCTCCTTTCTTGACATTGCTTTTCATTTTGTCTATGTCAGTGTCCTTCAAAAATCCCTATTTGCTAGATACCTTCTTTGTCACTGTTTGTCTGTGTTCAACTACAGCTCCCTACTTGCTTACATTTAAATATAGCCTTCTTACTCCCATCCCCTCTTAAAGCCACAGATATGTTACTGCTGCCTCCCCTGCCATGACTTCCGCTCTGTTGCTTGTATTTTATTTAGGTTTATTTAGGCTTTTTGCACTTTTAGATGTTTGCCGTCAGTTGGACTTTGTTGGTCAGATAGTTTGGTTTGGGCTTCCTTTTAAGGTGGAATTGGGCTTGTTTTTTCCTGCCTGCCTCTGCTCACTTCTCATTTGCCTGTTCACTTAATTGTTCCTGTTCTCTCCACCTCCACCCCTCCCACAATAGTGCTTGTGTGGACCCCCACCACAAATCCAATATGGGTCAATGCTTTTTTTTGTGTGCATTTTAGGGTGAAGATTTGCCCACAATTATTCACAGGATGTCGAACCGACACCGAGGCTCGAACACGGATCTCCAGCTCCAAAGTCTGCAGCTCTAAGTGCTGAGCCACGTACTCTCGCTCTGCAGGCTGCTCGCATTAACAGCAGCTTGCTCTGCAGGCTTTTTGTTTTATTTTGGTAGTGCTTTTCACAAGCACCAGTTACATTACACAATTACAGTTCCATATTTTTGTAGACATGGGGAGATTAATCAGCAACTCAGGACATTACTTAAATGTCTGTAACAGAGCTGCTGATTAATCTCCCCATGTCTACAAAAAAATGCGTCTGGTCACCTCTTCGTTATACAGTTCTTCCATCGAACAAACCCTCCTTGCTCTTAGCATTTGACTGTAGGGCATGCTCCTTTTCAGTGAGCATGGATTGCCACTGTTGGCATGCAAAATAGAGTTGGTCGCAGTCGGTTTCCTATGGATTCTTGTAGTTAAAGTATACCCCATAATCTCAAACTGTACTTCCAAAAAAGAACAGTGCTGTCAGCTCCATGCACATGTGAACTGCAAGTTACATTGATTGGTATTCAATTTGGTCAGGAAGAGCTCCAGACTTCTCTTGCTGCTCTCCCACAGGATAAATAGGTCATTAATGAACCTGGCCCACGTTGCTACATTTTCCATGAACATGTCTCCCACCACCCCATGAAGAGTTTTGCGTAGGTGGGAACCAAGGAGGTGCCCATTGCTGTTCCCTGTTCTTGTTGGTAGAACTTCCCATCAAATGTAAAGATGTCATGTGTAAGGCAATTTTCCAGCATGACCAACATGTCTGTGTGTTCCAGCCCTTCCACTGGCAAATCTCTCATTAAGCTTGTGCAAGCATGGATTCCCTTTTCATGCTTGATTGAAGTGTACAATGACACAAAGTCCATTGTCACCATGATGGAATCTTTTTTCCATGGGATGTTATCCAGCTTTTTCAAGAAATCCGTGCTGTCCTTTATGCAGGAGGGGAGATTAATTACATATTCATGTAAAAACAGGTTGAGAAATCTGGAACTGTTTTCTAATAAGGACCCAATCGAAATTACTCTTGGCCTTCCGGGTGGATTTGCTGTACACTTGTGAATTTTTGGCAAAAGATAGAAAGTTGCCATTCTTGCATTTTCTGTGCGGAGATATTGCAGTTCTTCCCAAACCAGTCGGCCCCCTTCGAACCACTCCTTCAGTTTGAGATGTTGTTCTATTTCCATTTTGTGCGTGGTGGTTATTTTTAGGCAGGCATAATGCTGTGGATTGCTTAATTTTCTTTGTGTCTCTGTTACATATGTCACTTGGTCCATTAGGACTATATTTCCTCCCTTATCAGAGGGTTTGATGATGAGTGAGGGATTGTTTTATAATTCATTGATATCTTTCCAATCTCGGGATGTGAAATTACTCTTTGTATAGCCAGTCCTCCGATTTCTTTGAATGTTATTCAAGTCATCGACCACCAACTCGTGGAAAAGATCCAAGTGGTTCCCTGGTGGAAGTTGAGGGCAAAACTTGCTCCCTGGTTTCAGACCTGTTGTAAAACCCATGTCTTGTAGTCTTTCGGTTGGTCGATCAACGGTGGATCTTCCTGCTGTTGTGTCCACTGTATTGTTTGACTGATCCAGGTCCTCAATACTTAGTAAATCTTGAATGTCCACAATCTGGAACTAAGAAGGCCTGCTGGTTTCTATCTATTTGGTTTTTTTTTGACGCCAAAGAATTTTGACCCGCACTCCAAGTGTTTAGTTTAAGGGCTCATGTTATCCATATATTGTTAGCCATCACCTCTTACAAACCAATGCCTTTTGACCAGATTGGTCTTGATCACCATGATCAAGTCCAATCTGGTCGAAAGGCGTTGGTAAAACCATCAATATACGAACAAGGGAGAATATTCCTTAATAGAGGCATCAGGAATCTAGTTCTCTCCAATTTATACAATGTGCAAAACAGTACAAAGTTCATTGTGCTTTGGCTTGAGGAATTGTCACACTGACAGGGCATGAGCCTGGCTGATCAACCTTCCTGGTGTGGAAATGCCAGAAAAAAATACACACTGTGCATAAACAGAACCTTGTTATAGAAAATCGAAACTAAGACTTAATAGAGAAAGTTAAATAAAATTGTGGCGGGGCATGAAACAGGTGGGGATCTCCCATATCACCATGTTGGTGACAAATACGCCTATTACCTGTGGTACGGTACGCCTCTGATAATTTTGGAATTTGATGGAATTCTTTCATGGATTTCAAAAAAGTGTTCTAGACCTATCTCATAGTATTTTCTCCTCTGAAGATAAAATCAGGGAATCTTTAAAATATTGTCTGATTTTAAGCAGTCTTTGATAACATCACATGATAATATTAAGTCACCTGAAATCCAAATCTTAGCCCATAGGAAGAAGGTGGCACTGCCTATTTGGTCTTCTATAAATCCTAAGCCCGATTCAGTGTGGCAGAGTAGTGTGGGAGCACTTTTCGGTAGCATCAATATTCTTTGAATGGATTTATTTTCAATTACTACAAGCTGTTGGCTTTAATCATGGCCCCAAAGTCCAACTCCGTTAGTGGCGATAGAGAGACATTTTGCTCTACAAAGGGTAATTAACTCCTTCACAGGCTTGTGCCCCAGTTTACAGGAAAAGCGAAATAGTGCATCCACCGCCCTACTTGTCTGCTGCGCTCTAAAAGTTTAAAGTGGTTCCCATTTCAGCTGATTGTTAAATAGATTGCCCAGGTATGAGAAAGTATTACCCTTTTCTATTTTCTTTCCCTCCACAATAAAAGTTTTAGTTTTAGTTGTTTTAGGTCCACATTTCATACAATGCCACTCTAACCATCGCCACAGAGCTTTTTGCATTACCTTGCACTCAAGGAAGAGTCCCAAAAAAATGGAAGCTTGCCATGGTCCAACCCTTAGTAAAGAAACCACACCTAGACCCAACAGACCTAGGGAACTACCACCCCATCTCACTCCTAACCATACTAGGGAAAATTGCTGAAAAACACACGTCGGCCACTCGTTGTCCCAATTTCTAGAAGAGAACGAGGTGCTACACCAGACCCAAATTATATTCAATGCAGATGATACCCAATTGGTCTTCTCAGTGGCAGAGGGTCCTAAATCAAACTATAACCAAGTTGTTCCCTGTATGGAAAAAGTAGCAAAATGGATGACCAGTGGTAGGGTAAAAGTGCATGGCAACAAAACGGAACTGATGTTCCTGGGAAATAACTCGGTGCCACGAGTCACCATCAGCTGGCCAAAAGGTCTGGAAAGTCCACCCATCCACAAGAATTCCATAAAGAATCTGGGAATGTGGCTGGACCACAATATCTCCATGGAAATACAAGCAAGGAAATTAGCTGCCACTTGCTTCGAAATACTACATATGCTTTGCAAAATTCTAGGTCTTATCCCCAAAACAGACCTGGAGAACAGTTATACAATCCTTGATTGTCTCACGATTAGATTACGGGAACTCTCTTTATTTGGGATCGCCAAAATACATGGTGAGCAGACTACAGGTGGTTCAAATAGCAGAAGCCAGGGTACTCAGAGGTATACCCAGGCATGAATCGGTGAAAGCAACACTGATACTACTCCACTGGTTGCCAAGCCATAAACTGCAAGGGTTAGGTCCTTCTCAGAGAACTCATCACCCCATATGCGCCAGAAAGATCTCTAAGATCCTCCTCCGATTGTCTCATCAAGACCACAAGGATAAAGAGATCCAGATGGGGAGGAAGATCATTTTCTCACCTTGTGCCAAAACTATGGAATTCCATGCCCAAAGAATTGACATTGCTCACGGTTTAAATACCTTTCAGGAAAATATTAAAGACATGGCTGTTCACCTGATAACCGTCCGATCCACCTGATATTGTCTGCTCCTCAGCTCTGGAAAGCCCCTGGGTGAGCTATGCTCTTTATAAAACCCCTAAACATAAATATACATGATTTGACACAATAAGCTTTTAGATCAAGAGAGGTCGCAAAATCAGTAAAAGCATCAAGACATTTCTGCAAGCTCATAGCTATCTTTGCTAATAAAACCGTATCCTCTGCATAAGATAAAAGCGGGACAGGTTTATTACCGATTTTGGGGTAGTTAAGTTCTCTACTTAATAAGAAGGCCTCCAGCCCATTTTTATAAATTAAAAACAGAAAAGAGGCTAGGATACATCCGTGTCTAACTCCATTCATTGAAATAATTGGGTGGGTTCTTTCTCCTTCACAGCTATATCTTGTAGTGACTCTGGAGTGAAGCCTACGGAAAAGGGTTACTAACGCTTTTTCAACACCCATGCCTTCCATCATGGCCCATAATATCTTGGTTGACAGTGTCGAAAGTGCTAGATATATCCATGAAGGCCAGATGCATAGAGCTCTTACATGCTTATTAATGATTAAGGATAAATTAAGACATTGTTCACTTGTACCCCGCCACCTCCTAAAACCATATAGAGTACTGGACATAAGCCCATTATGGGATGCTCAATCTTCCAGGTGTGCAATAAGGACCCTGCTATATATTATATATATATATATATATATATATATATATATATATATATATATATATATATATATATATATATAGATAGATAGATAGATAGATAGATAGATAGATAGATAGATATATTATCTACTGGCGGTCGCCAGTAGATAGTCATAGTTAGGACCTATTTTCCATAGGAAACCCGCAACATTCTATTCCCAATAAGTCTGGCGCCGGTTGACGAATCTTCGCGAAATGTTCCAAACTTTTGGCCAGCCCCGCTCCGCTCCTACCCTGAAAGTTTCATGGTGATTCATCAGGCGGGGGCCGGGAAAAAAGGGGGGGTCCCAAAATGCGTTTTCCCCACGCAATTTCCCATATGATCTGTTGTCGCAGCTACAGCCCGAACCGCTGAACGGAATTACATCAAATTTGGCAAAGAGGTAGTCCTCAGTTCAGACTCGTGCCTTTTGCATAAATGGTGTAAATCTGTTCAGTAGATCCTGAGAAAATTAAAGTTAAAAGTACATATATATCTATGGCCGCTGAGGATCCGCGGACCCTACCCGCACCGTAAGCGCACCCTCCCCGAACCGAGCGTGCACCCTCCCGATCACACGCTGAATGCTAATTGGCTGTCGAGTGTCTGTCTACATTTGAAACCAGGAACTGTTGGCGGCCATTTTCTGCCCCGGTAGAAGCGAGGCTGAAGAAGCAAGGGGAATAAGTGTGGAAAACATATAAAGGGGGCAGAGTGGAAATACTCTGACCCTCTAGAGGTGCTTAGGGGGTCCCAGAAAAACCCCCTGGGGCCCCCTTTTTTGTTAAAAAAAAAGGCCAAATGCGCGCACGGTGCGCGCATCCTATCGCGATGGGTGCACGGATTCTCTCGCGTTGGGTGCGCGGATCCAAGGAAAAAAAAATGAAATTGTTGGGAGATAAAGATCAAGCTTAAGTTTTTTGTTCTTGAGTGGCTCTAAAAAGAGCTGTTGTGTTCATTGAGAGTTTTTGGTACTTATAAGTAAGTACCTATACAGAGTCTAAAGTTGTTGAGGAAGACTCTGTTTCCTTCATCAGTAAAGTGTACTCCATCTCTCCTATGCATCTCTTGCATATGAAAGCGCAGATTGTTATTGTAAATGGACCCCATTCTATAGTCTCGGAGAAAAGCAGAAACAGATTTATTCACATGTTTCCTAGCTTTCTCAATTTGTGGACAAAAATGATCGGACCAGTTCCATTTCTGTCTTTGGCATATGTTAAAATACACAAAGGCAGTTTTTGGGAAAAGTGAAATCAGTTCTGCAAAGGTGTCCTTCATAAGGATTTCCAGACCTACCCCAGTCAAAGTGCCTAGGTCATTGCCACCACAGTGCACTATTATGAGGTCAAGGTGTTGGATATGCATGAAGGATTTCACCAATGGCATCAATTGGTGCCACTTTAACCCTCTCTGTCCAATCCATTTAATGTCTACATTTGGCAAACCTAGGTCTTTGTGAATGCCTTTGTTTTCTGCATACCTTTGGCTCCAGAAAATATAGCTGTGTCCCACAATCCACACTCTAAGCATCTTGAAAGGAGGTCAGGATGCACTCAGATGGTCTCTGTAAATGAAATGGCAGTTTGGAAAGTAAGATGTTTCTAAAATGGTGGCTAAGATGCAATTTTGAAAAAAGACAAGAAATCATTGGTTGTTTGAAAATCTTCTACACTGAACGGTAGGGTGCATATTTCTGTTTTTTAAACGCATGATTCTTATTGGTTAACAAAAACTGATTGTAAGGAACATTATATATGATTAGCTGATATGTTGAAAAGTCAAGCACACTTGCTATCTTGATTAGCTACATTGTGTGCTGAACCTGTGACCTGTGTGCTCAGTTCAGTGTTCCATGATCTGTTTGTATGGTAACAGGCAGAAGGCAGATTGGGGGAAGGGTTCAAATTTATGTCATTTGGAAAGGGTTGAAATGTTTAACCAATAGAAATGTGTGTTTGCTTTTGAATTTATGTGGGAAGGAATGTGATTTGATGTTTACATGTATATGTGTGGAAAATGAGAGGGAACCTTTGCCATTCTTTGGTTCTGCTGACAGGTGCACAGTGCAGAGATTCTGTATAAGAAAAGTTGGTGTGTGACTGATATCTGGTGTGTGACTGATATACTTCTTAATCTACAAAACAACTTGAAAGGTGAGTTATTTAATTGTGAGGGAATGTATGTAAACTATTTTGATTTTAATCAGACTAATGTATTTCTCCTGCTAAGTGTAGGGAGTACCTTTTTTCTCTACAATTTTATTGACAGTGTGTGTGCATGTAGAAATCATTCTGTGATAAGCATTTGTTTGTAGACAGATAACTGTGCTGTTTTTATATTTGGTAGAATTAGAAACCAGTCATTGTTTATGAATTTGTGAAATGAGTTATGTTTCTACACTAAAATGTAGTACTTCTTCTAGATGAAGAAATGTGTTTTGGTATAGTGCAAGCAATAGTGTTGTTTGTCTAGAATCACACAGTGAGTCTGTGTGCATTTGGGAACCACTGTGAGAGAAGCATTTGGTAACATCGTGTATTTGCTGACAGATAACTGTTTTAAAATCTGTCATGTTGTCAAGTTTTAGTAGCATTAGAAGGCAGTTTTTGCTTATGCTTTGATTAAATGAGTCAGGCTTTGACACAAAAGTGCAGTCCTGAAATATGTAGATTGTGTGCCGTTCCCTTACCACTTCCACAGTAGTGAATGTTTTTTGGTAAACTCCGAGGGATAGTGGTTGTTGTCTAGAATCACACTGTGAGTCTGTGTGCATTTGGGAACCACTGTGAGAGAAGTATTTGGTAACATTGTGTATTTGGTGACAGATAACTCTTTTAAAACCTTTCATGTTGTTAAGTTTTAGTAGCATTAGAAGCCAGTCTTTGCTTATGCATTGATAAAATGATTCATGCATTGACACTAATGTGCTGTACTTTAATATGTAGATTGTGTGTAGTCTCCTTATCCCTTGCACAGTAGAGAATGAGTTTTGGTAAGCTGCTAGGGATAGTGTTGCTTGTCTAGAATCACACTGTGAGTCTGTGTGCATTTGGGAACCACTGTGAGAGAAGCATTTGGTAACATCGTGTATTTGCTGACAGATAACTGTTTTAAAACTTGTCTTGTCAAGTTTTAGTAGCACTAGAAGGCAGTTTTTGCTTATGCTTTGATTAAATGAGTCAGGCTTTGACACAAAAGTCCAGTCCTGAAATGTGTAGATTGTGTGCAGTTTCCTTACCACTTCCATTGTAGTGAATGAGTTTTGGTAAACTCTTAGGGATAGTGGTGCTTGTCTAGAATCACACTGTGAGTGTGTGTGCATTTGGGAACCACTGTGAGAGAAGCATTTGGTAACATCGTGTATTTGCTGACAGATAACTGTTTTAAAACCTGTCTTATTGTCTAGTTTTAGTAGCATTAGAAGGCAGTTTTTGCTTATGCTTTGATTAAATGAGTCAGGGTTTGACTGAAAAGTGCAGTCCTGAAATATGTAGATTGTGTGTAGTCTCCTTACACCTTGCACAGTAGTGCATGAGTTTTGGTAAGCTGCTAGGGATAGTGTTGCTTGTCTAGAATCACACTGTGAGTCTGTGTGCATTTGGGAACCACTGTGAGAGAAGTATTTGGTAACATTGTGTATTTGGTGACAGATAACTCTTTTAAAAACTGTCATGTTGTTAAGTTTTAGTAGCATTAGAAGACAGTCTTTGCTTATGCATTGATAAAATGATTCATGCTTTGACACTAATGTGCTGTACTTTAATATGTAGATTGTGTGTAGTCTCCTTATCCATTGCACAGTAGAGAATGAGTTTTGGTAAGTTGCTAGGGATAGTGTTGCTTGTCTAGAATCACACTGTGAGTCTGTGTGCATTTGGGAACCACTGTGAGAGAAGCATTTGGTAACATCGTGTATTTGCTGACAGATAACTGTTTTAAAACTTGTCTTGTTGTCAAGTTTTAGTAGCATTAGAAGGCAGTTTTTGCTTATGCTTTGATTAAATGAGTCAGGCTTTGACACAAAAGTCCAGTCCTGAAATGTGTAGATTGTGTGCAGTTTCCTTACCACTTCCACTGTAGTGAATGAGTTTTGGTAAACTCTTAGGGATAGTGGTGCTTGTCTAGAATCACACTGTGAGTGTGTGTGCATTTGGGAACCACTGTGAGAGAAGCATTTGGTAACATTGTGTATTTGCTGACAGATAACTGTTTTAAAACCTGTCTTATTGTCAAGTTTTAGTAGCATTAGAAGGCAGTTTTTGCCTATGCTTTGATTAAATGAGTCAGGGTTTGACTGAAAAGTGCAGTACTGAAATATGTAGATTGTGTGTAGTCTCCTTACCCCTTGCACAGTAGTGCATGAGTTTTGGTAAGCTGCTAGGGATAGTGTTGCTTGTCTAGAATCACACTGTGAGTCTGTGTGCATTTGGGAACCACTGTGAGAGAAGCATTTGGTAACATTGTGTATTTGCTGACAGATAACTGTTTTAAAACCTCTTGTTGTCAACTTTTAGTAGCATTAGAAGGCAGTTTTTGCTTATGCTTTGATTAAATGAGTCAGGCTTTGACACAAAAGTGCAGTCCTGAAATGTGTAGATTGTGTGCAGTTCCCTTACCACTTCTACTGTAGGGAATGAGTTTTGGTAAAGTCCTAGGGATAGTGGTGCTTGTCTAGAATCACACTGTGAGTCTGTGTGCATTTGGGAACCACTGTGAGAGAAGCATTTGGTAACATCGTGTATTTTCTGACAGATAACTGTTTTAAAATCTGTCATGTTGTCAAGTTTTAGTAGCATTAGAAGCCAGTCTTTGCTTATGCGTTGATTAAATGAGTTAGGCTTTGACACAAAAGTGCAGTCCTGAAATATGTAGATTGTGTGCCATTCCCTTACCACTTCCACAGTAGTGAATGAGTTTGGATAAACTCCTAGGGATAGTGGTTGTTGACTAGAATTACACTGTGAGTCTGTGTGCTTTTGGGAACCACTGTGAGAGAAGGATTAGGTAACATTCTGTATTTTCTGACAGATAATTCTTTTAAAACCGGTCATGTTGTCAAGTTTTAGTAGCATTAGAAGCTAGTCTTTGCTTATGCACTGATAAAATGAGTCAGGGTTTGACACTAAGGTGCAGTACCATGTACTATTCTCTTCACTGTGCCAGAACTGAAAATGTAAAAGTTTTAACCAGGCACTGTCCTAGCAGTAGTCTGATGATTTAGTCAGTTTCTAAGTAGTTATGATGCGAACCATAAATTACCACATAGACTGCCTCAAATGTCTATGCAGTATGCATGCAGTCTTCTAACATACTATACACTTGTCTTTCACACCTTCAATTCGCTAGTCAGTATCCATACACTTTCAGGAAACACCCTGTCACTCCCTTTGCACTCCTCTAGTGACCCATTCAGTACCAAGTACTAATCCATTCACTGTGCCAAAAGTCAACCACTTATAAATTCACTCAGGCACTCTCCTTGCTGTACTCTAATCATTCAGTCAGTACCCAAGTACTCATGCAGTGAGCCAGGCCTTATCACATAGACTGCTTCAAACGCCTATTCACTATGCATGCAGTCCTCTAACCACCTACGCAGTTGTTTTTCACACCTTCAATTCCCTAGTCAGTATCCATACACTTCAAGGAAACACCCTGTCACTCCCTTTGCAGTCCTCTAGTGACCCATTCAGCACCATGTAGTAATCCATTCACTGTGCCAAAACCCAAACAGTTATAAATTCAGCAAGACACTCTCTTTGCAGTACTCTAATCATTCAGTCAGTGCCTAAGTATTCATGCACTGAGCCAGGCCTTAGCACATGGACTGCTTCAAACCCCTATCCACTATGCATGCAGTCTTCTAACCACCTAGGCACTTGTCTTTCACACCTTCAATTCCCTAGTCAGTATCCATACAGTCCAGCAAACATCCTGTCACTCCCTTTGCACTCCTCTAGTGACCCATTCAGTACCAAGTACTAATCCATTGCCTGCGCCAAAAGCCTACCACTTATAAATTCACCCAGGCACTCTCCTTGCTGTACTCCAATCTTTCAGTCAGTACCCAAGTACTCATGGAGTGAGCCAGGCCTTAGCACATGGACTGCTTCAAATGCCTATCCAGTATGCATGCAGTTCTCTAATCACCTACACAGTTGTCTTTCACACCTTCAATTCCCCAGTTAGTATTCATACACTTCTAGCAAACACCCTGTTACTCACCCAGTGTGTCTCCTTATAGTACTGTAATCATTCAGTCAGTTAGCATGTAGTCTTTTAGTGAGGTAGGCTTTAGGGCATGAACTGCTTCAAAGTAGTATGCACTATGCATTTAATGTTTTAACCATTGTCACACTTGTGCTTCAGGGCTATAGTTTCTTAGTCAGTTTTTATATAAAATGTGTTTCTACAGTAATAGAATAGTATAAATTTGAAAGTTATTAATATACATGTATTTGTGATTCTTTTTTACAGATACTGTTTTTCAACGTTAAAATAGAGAAATCATGCCAGAAAAAGAAAAGAACAGAGACAGGGGGATTATTTGAAGACACATCAACCACAAGTATTGGATGTACAAGATAATGTGGCTAAAAGGAAAAAATCTTCTGGTAAGATCACGAAGCAATTTATTAACAAGCATTGGCATAGCCAATAGGTCTCGCCTTTGGGACCTTTTAAGTGTTCAGCCAGAGCTATTGACTTTGCCAATGTCTTTAAGCTGTGCTGTAGAGAAGTGTGGATGCTGAAAAGTTATAATAAAAGTGTCAGAAGCATTTTTGTTACCTTATATATGACCAAGAAGGCTTTATGTACAACTGAATGACCATATTAGAAAAAGTATTTACAATAAAAATGTCCTCAGTTTTCTTTTGTCCTTGCAATGCTGGCAACTTGTTTCTGCCGTTTCAATGGTTGTTTGTTCTAGCTTTTTTTGAGGGGGCATAAATAATCGGAGGGTGAAGGTTTCAAACTAGTACCTGTATTATAACACTAGCAGCAGACAAACGCTAAGGGAGAATCAGATGCCAAATTCCAAGAGAAGGCTGAGGTGGTGCTGAGTGATGCTGAGGTAGTGGTGTACTAGTGCAAAGGCGATGCGGAGTGAAACTGATGGTGCGGAGTGATGCTGAGGTGGTGGTGCTGCACTGGTGTTCAGGGGGTGCAGAGGTGGTGCTCAGGTTGTATTGAGTGATGCAGAGTTGGTGTTGTGGTGATGCTGAGGTGGTGTTGCACGGATGTTGAGGTGGTGCTGTGCTGATTTTGAAGTAGTGCTGTGTTGGTGCAGAATTGCTGCGGAGGTGGGGCTGCACTGGTGATGATACACTGATGTGGAGGTGGTGTTATGCCGATGCAGAGATAGTACTGCACTGGTGATGAGGTGGTGCTGAGCTGGTGGTGCACTGATGAGGAGGTGGTGCGGATGCTGCGATGGTGCTGTAGTGGTGCTGTGCTGACGTGGTGCTGAGTGATACGGATGTGGTACTGAGTGATGCTGGGGGGGGTGTTGAATGATGCTGCTCTGGTAGCGCTGAGAGACTCTGTGGTGGCGTTGAATGATGCGGAGATGGTGCAGAGTTGGCACCGAGTGGTGCGGAGGCAGCGCTGAGAGACGCGGAGGCAGCACTGAGAGACAGTGAGTGATGCTGTGGTGGCCCTGAGTGGACGCTGTGGTGGAGCTCAGTGATGCTGTGGTGGCGCTTTGCTATTTAAGCAAGACCTCGCAAGAGAGTGAGCACCCAGATTACCACCTTCAGAGACATCCCATTACCATACCAGCACTATTTTACTCCCCTCAGCTCTGACACACAACTGGCTTCCAAGCACTATATAATTTATTTGGGAGTTTCCCATACCCACTGCAGAGCACTGAACTTGCAGAAACACCAAATCACTGCAGATTATCAAATCCCATTATGCGTGTAGGAGATGATTGTGGCGTTGCAGCCAGATCTCCTGACTCTGGACCTGAGGAACGGGGTTCGAGTCTCGACAGTCATTTCAACATCCTGTAATTCTGGGCAAATCAATTATTCCTTCTGTGCAAAAAACCCCCAAAAACTTGTGTAATATAGCTGATGCTCATGTAAAGCGCTCCAATACCTTTGGGTCGAGTTCGCGCTATGCAAAATTTCAAAAACTAAAAATACATAAAAAATCCAAACGTTTCTACAGCTCAAATGCTATGAGGTCTAGGAAACAGCCAGAAAAGCTAACTCTGGGTTTGAATTGTACACCGATTTCTTCAGAAATTAGGTACGCAGCAACAGTGATCACCTAACGACAATCACAGAACTGTGGCATCTGTGCGTTTACCTGTTGATATCATCATCAATTTGAGGCCTTTCTCACGCTGAATGCTATGTACAATGGGACATAGTAGGCAAAAGCGATTTCTCAATGACGGCTTTACTCGCCACCAGACATTGTTTCCTGCCCATCCTTGTCTTGGCGTCTTATGTTGCGACCAAGGCCTTCGCGTGGACCCAGAAGATGCCCTCTGTCATGTCGGGGGGGTGCCTCGTCCTTTGAGGAATAAACCCCCACTCGTGCCTACCAGCAAGGGCACGCGGTGGATGGAGGGCACAGAGAGCGTGGAGGAATAAGTTGGTATAGTGCTTCATGTCAGACGTGTAGCCCCGAAGCACTTTCCAAGCAGTTACCGGACCATGCAAGTTTGGGGGAGTGGGTGCGCCTCGCTTTCGGTGGTGCCAGAGTGGGAGGCAAACCAAAGATGGGGGAGGTGATGGGGACACAGAAGGAGTGTACCTCACGTGTGTCATATATTGGGTGAAGGGCTAGGGCAGAAGTGGGTGAGCAACAGGAGCCAATGAGAAGGGGAGAGGGGGTAAAGAGGGTGGCTTATGGGTAGAAACGAATGCCGAGGGGTAAATGGGAAGAGAATCGAGGGGAGAAAAGGGGAAGGCTTGAGAAAAGAAGGGAGGGGGTCACAGAGAGGGTGAGGGGAGAAGGAATAGTGGTGTGTGAAAAGTAAAGAGTGAGAGATGAGCAGGTGGAGTCGGAGAAAAAAAACAAAAAAGGAGGTGGGCGGGTGAGAGAAGGCATTGATGGGTGAAAGAGTGAAGCGAGGTAGCGAGCATAAGCTGGAGAGGATGCGAGAATGAAAGCCCTCCCCCCACCCTGTGCAGGTGGACACGATAATAACACAGGGAACTGGCAGTGGGGGTGTCTAAGGAGGAGGGGCGATGCCGGTGAGTGGGAGAGAAAGAACAGCAGGACTCAGAGGCAGATGAAGGCAAACGCATTGAGAGAGTGGAGGGTGTAGAAAAAATGAGGGAGGAAGCGAAGGCTACAAGAGAAAAAAAAAATAATAATAATTGCTGAAAAATATTTTCTGGATCATGCTTTTGGGTCAATTGCATGGAAAACAATTGCCAAAAACTGAAGTAAGCGTCTTTTCAAATAACTAATTTCTCATTTATTGACTGAAATGGAATTAAACTTCTGCTGGGGTTCAATACACATTGCAAGTTTGTGTGAAACCACTCATTCAAATGTGCTCCTTTTTTGTTATTTCATGTTTCTCACTCGATGTCATGTAAAAACAATCATTGGCCGCGCGCGAGCGGCTGGAGACGCAATATGTGGTGGGGAGGGGGAGAAGCGGGAGTTGTGTGTGCGCGTGCGTCATCGTGATTGCGATCGCTCTGAAAGCGAAAGTGATCGTGATGACGCACGAGTTTTCAAAGTGCTGCTGGCGGCCGGCTGCACGCGTGCACGATCGCGTGAACGCAAGCGTTAGGCCAGCTAGCAGCACTTTGAAATTCCCACATACAAAATGTCTCTTCGAGCCAGCGCATGTGCTGGGCTCAGCGAGACCTAAAAATGTTTGTAGGAGTAAACAGAATGTAGATAATGCTGGAACTACTGAGAATTTTTCAAGTAAGAAAAAAATTCAAAATAAGAGAAAAAGTAAAAAAAGCAAATGGTCAGCCAAAGGAGATAAAGTATGGTAAAAGAAGGCAAAATCAGTATAAGGAATTACGCACAAAAATATTTTACAAGAGAGCAGTGCATAATTTGCTGAAAGATGTGAAGAAATATAAAAAGAGAGCTTTATTTTATAAAAAGAAGAAGCATATTGAAAACATTGTGGAAAAGGCTTTTGAAGTAAAAAGGAAACTGTTTATTTTAGTGTTAAACAGAATTCGATCACTAGATAAACCAATACATGTAATGAAGGCCAAAAGTAGGAGGAAAAGAGTTATTAATAAAAAAAAATGTGTGATTTTTTTTGGGAGAATGGAAACACAGTTCCAGTTCAGAGCCTTTTTTTAGTGAAGAGAGTTATTCACTGAGCGAAAAATTATTGTATGCAGTTGACACCAGTGGTAGAGGTTATGAGGTTAGCGACGGTTGTCCAATTGAGAAAGAGAAAATGGTTGAAAGAAATGCAGCAGAAGTGATAGCTGATGAAGTTTTAGGGAGACGTGCTAAAAACTCTGTGTACACTTGGGATTGCAGTAGTGTTTGCAGTGTACGACAGGAATCTATTGAAAAATTATGTCGTTTTTTACGAGCCTATACTAAAAAAAAGTGTAAAACAAAAGATTAAGCTGTTGCAAGGACTAGACCCTTGCAGAGTGAGAAAACATACTGGTTTGCAAGGTCATTCTCTGGCTTGTCTTTCTAGGAAAGTTTGTCAAAGTGTTTGTCACCATTTCAGAATGCTGGCAGTACATCATACTCAAATGCGGAAGTTACTGAGAAGGTTGTATTATGCAAAAAGTCCAGCACTAAAGTTAAGTGAGTTGAACAGTGCTCTTTTGCAGAAAGTCTCTTGGCAGTGTTGGTAATGTGAACATTTGGAGTAATTTTGAATACAAAGAACTGACAACAAATATGCGACAGGCAAATGATGCTGAAAATGGAAGTATTCTTAGAGATATAAGAATTGGAATTCTTTCAAAACAAGGGAAAGAAGCTTTGGACAGTCGATTACTTTGCAATGTCCTTCCAAATGAAAATGCAGTTCCTGCAAAAGTAAATCTCAAGGATTAAGTTTAGACAGTGCATTGGTGAACATTGGATCTACCGTATTTAAAGAGGGTATGGCATATGTTGCTTTGTCGCGAGTCAGAACATTATCTGGTTTGTTTTTGATTGATTTTGATGAGACAAAGGTTACTGCAGATGCAAACTGTGTAAAAGAGTATAATAGGTTAAGAAGGGTGTATGCTCCAAATTTAGGTTAATATCCTGTATTTGAAAAGCATGTGGTTGGTCGAAAAAGAAGGTTAGAGAATATATGTTCTGAAGGTGTCAAGAAGGGAAAAGAACAAGATAATGTTGTGATTGCAGGTAAAAAGAAATTGGACACTGTTGGAGAGATTGTTGGTTATCAGTTTGAAAATAGTTCTGGTGTTAACTGCTGTGGTCAATGTTGTTTTTTATCTTGAAGGTTTGCAAGAACAAATTATGCAGAATCGGCAAAAAAGATTCTGTTCTCTGTTGCATTCTGTTTATGAAAAATTGACAACAGATAGAAGTAAAATACAATCTGTTTCAGGTGTTTGTAGTCTTTTGGATGTGTGTTCTGGTTCTACACAATTTACACAAAATATCCAACAAGATGCTCAGGAATTTTTTATGTATGTGCTTACCATTTTTGAGAATGAAGGTGTAGAAATAGAAAATATTTTTGGCCTTTCTTACAAATGGGAACATTATTGTGAAAATTGCATGTATACATGTAGCACCAATGTAGACACTGAGAGATTTCTGTATTTAACATTACCAGACTGTAAATCAGTGTCTTTCAATAAATTACTTAAAGGTTCAATTCAAAACATGGAGTGTAGCCAATGTATATCAGAAATATTATCCACATTATTCTTAAAAAAATATGGAAAATACATAATTTTAATGATGCAACGTCGTACAGCTGACGGAAGAAAATTGGATACTTTAATAAAGCAATTTGTAGCAGCACAACTATCAATATCAGGAAGGACTTTTGTAGCAATTGCAATAATTTTCCATGATGGTCCTTCCACATCTGGACATTACACTGTCTATCTAAAATGTGACAAAGGCTGGACACTTTGTAATGATGCCCAGTTGGTTTTCAAACAACGTTTGCCTAGTGAATTTCCAAATTCCTACCTAATATTTTTAAAGCCGAAGTTTTAGGAAGATAATTCACTCTCTGAGTATTTTATTATTATAATTTAATAGGACTACCATTGGACAATTTACATAAAGAAGGAGTGCAAAAATATTATTTGGCCTCAAGGAAAGGTATATTTTTGAATTATGGACTTTTTGGTGGTCATTCATTCAGTGATTATTTTAATGCGGCAATATTTACATTTTTTATAAGTTAAAGTTATAAAATGTTGTAAGCTATAAGCATTTCATATATGTGTGATTTTTTTATTTTCTGGTATTTTACTGAGAATTGTATGTTTTTTTTTTTTAACAATCTTTCTGATTGTTTTTTTTTTTGGCCCGCTGTTAAGTGATGAGTACGATTGAAATCACTATTTCTAGTGAAATTCAATATATTCTGAGAACAGCAAAAAAGGCAAACAAATTACTATGTTGAACTTATGCTGTGTTGTAAAAAATGTATTATTACATGTTATAATTTATTTTTCTTTTCTTTCACAGATCCAAATTTTAAAATAAGCAATTTATATGAATTTAGATTGCAATGAAAATCTGAAAAAAATGTATACCATTTTTTATTCCTATTATTGTGAAGGTACGCTTAACTAAGTCTCAATATGCAGAATGACGAGGTCTGCAAGAAGCTACAAAGTTGAAACACGTTTCTAAAAACACTCTGTTTATACCTATGTAGTTTTGAAATCTGACCACAATCAGATATTATGTGACCTGCAAAAAAACAGATTTGAGAGGTTCATAATATTTCCCATTGTACCTATTGAAGGACCGCAATCATTTCAATCATTCTTCTTTGAGCATCTTTGCAGGCAAAACTCTGTGCTTACCTTCTATCATTCGCAAGGAATTTTAAAACCGGAAATATGTCACTTTCTGTAACATAGTTATTGCGCAAGACACTCTTTTATATTTACAAAGAGAGGAAAAGGCACTCTGTGTAATTTTTCTACTCCATGTAAATACAACCTCATCATACACACCACTTCACGTTGAAAGGGTGTTCTATAAGTGTTGTTGTGCATGATTGCACTGAATACTCATAGAACAAGACACATATCTAGATTCATCAGAAATTATAAATCTCGATCTGTGTGTGAATGCTGCACCATTCTAAAATTGGTGTAGGAAAGCACAACAAGGAGAATTGTTTTCATTTCTCCACATTTTTATATCTTCAATGCATGCTAAAATGTTCAGCATACATTGAAGGAGAAAAATGCATTTTCTCATTGTTTTTGTGCAGGAAGGTGTGTCTTCCTGGAGAAAAACAAACAGCACATGACACAGATATCCTTGCACTATGGTGCAAGGGTGCCTGTGTCACCACATGGCTGCAGTTTAAGCAGCCGTGCAGAGAGAAGCATAGATTTGCAACATATTTATGTACATATGTTGCATCCCTGTGCTTCGGAAGTACTACAGCACACAGCAGTTAAAGAGGTTACTGTGTGATGCTGCAGCATTTCCTCATAGTTCTCCACTTATACATTCACCATACGCTTCTAATGCATTCATTCAGTCAATTACGTACTACACATACATTCATCTAAACTTTCACCTCCAACAAAGAAATTTAGCTCTTTTTGTAAACCAGGAAAGTTAGTTCTTTCTTCTTTTATATATTTTTATTGATTTTTCTAACAATTTTGTGATTTTTTTGTTGTTTCTGAAAAAAAAAAAAAAAAAAAACGGAGGAACCAAACAATGAACTTCAGGGAACAAAAAAAAACTAGCAAATGTAACTTTCTTGCCGGTGGCAGATCAGATCGATCGACTGCTCACCGTAGCACAAAGTCGCATTGCACTTAGTGCAGAGCACTTTTAAATATTGAAATTGAGGACGGATGTCCAAGTTTTGGGCTGATGGATGCACTCTTGAAGTGCTCGGCTGCGATGAGGTGGAAGGCGCAGGAGCAGGAGTGTTTCTCATCCGTTTGCACTCTTCTCGTGCAAGATTGTTTGGATGAAGGGTCCTTAGGTGCTTCATCATACTAGCCGTGCCCCACGAGTATTTCTTGTTAGGGTCCCCTCGCGACATCACTCTTTTGCAAATCTTGCATGTGACCAAGGTGGCATTGGTCTTATTCTGCCCCTCGGGAAAACTAAAATATTTCCACACCACTGAAGAAAAACGTTCTTTGGGTGGTGCCTCCACCAAAAATTCATCCTCAGATGTATGAGGAGATGCAGGTGATGCCTGCTGCCCTGAAGCAATTTTTAGGTGAAAAAAGTTAGAGCTAAGTGTAAACTTAGTCTAAAAAATCTTCTTCTCTGCAAAGAGATGCTCCTCCAAAGAAGGTCAAAGAAGAATGATTGAATTGGGTGGAGTCTTTCAATAGTTAGAACAGGAAGTGTAATGAACCAATCAAATCTCTTCTTTTGCAGGTCACATGGGATCCGCGCACCCTGCACTTACGCAGCACGCACCCAGCGCGCATACACGAAATTAAATTTAAAAAAATTATAGGATTAGATGTAAAAATATATTAGTTTTAAGACTAGTTTAGAGTTTGTCTTCAATTAATATTCACATGAAATACATATATATATGTTTTTTTAAATGTTAAATATTTTGCGGGATCCGCGCACCTTCCGCATCATAGACGCACATGACGCATCGCGGTAGCATGTAAATGTCGCGTTACGTACATCAAACGTGTCGCGTATAGGCTGGGAGTCGCGTACCAGTCGCATTGCGATCGCGCACTAAACACGTACCCAACTTGTACCATGCACGGATGCTAACGCGTCGGGATCGAGAACGGTGCGCAGAGGGTGCGCGGATCCAAAAACATGGAAAAAATATATATAAAATAAAGTTTTGAACATATAGTTAAAAAAATATTTTGAAAAATATAAAAAAATATGTTTGAAAAACCCATTAAATTCAAATAATATTTTTTTAATTTTTAAAAGAATTAATTGAAAAAATAAGTTTAAAAAATGGTGATAAAAATGTATTTTAATGAAATTGACACACTGAATTTGAAAAATATAGAAATCCAATGAAAATCTTTAAACATGATATCTTTAGAGATAAGTTATAGATAGGAATTAGCATTTAAAAAACCTTTGAAATTCACTGAAAAAACCATAGGTTTCATGCACGTTATAGTTAGGAATTGGCATTTAAAAAACCTTTGAAATTCACTGAAAAAACCAAGGGTTTCAGGGGCGTTATAGTTAGGAATTGGCATTTAAAAAGCCTTAGAAATTCACTGAAAAACCATAGGTTTCAGGGGTGTTATAGTTAGCTGGAAATTTCCCTCGTACAAAACCCTAGAAATTCCCCTGTTATAGTTAGTTCAGCTAACTATAACTCGCGCCCCCGCAATGCACTGCTGATGACGTCACATATTACATCACTCATGACATGGTCAGTGACATCACTGATGACATCACTGATGACATCTCAAATAACATCACTGATGACATCACTGATGACATCATCCATGTGATAAATTAGTGCATCTTCTCACACTCTAATATAACCTTTGATACACCGACTCAAAATGTTAGACGGCCATTTTGAAACCCATAGATACTCCAATACCAATAACTACGTACCCACTCATTGACTCTTAGGTCTACATATACCTCCACTCACTCACCTGTACAGTTACTCATACTTACAGTCACTCCGTACAAGACTATCATATGCATTTATACACCTATATAGACACTCACACACCGCCAATCATCCATTGAGGTACTGACTCACCTAGTCAGTCGTGCAAGTAATTAAACACAGTCCAATTTACTCACCTATACAGTTAAACACACTCAAGTTCACTTACTCCAAAAAATAGTACCACATTCTTACGCTCTTATACAATCATTGATACAAGCACACACTCATCCATACAGCCACTCTCACAATCACACACTCTCACATATACCCACTTATATACTCTTACAAACATATATACTGCCTTTCACATATGTAGTTAGTCACACATGTACCACTGATATATACATTCAATCCCTAACACACCCATACATACACTCACCCAACCATACAGTCCATCACAGATGCACTCTTAAAACCATGCACCCATAGAATCACCCACTCACACATCTATGCATAGAGTCACACACACCCTACCCACACAAACACTCAGGCACCCATAGAGATACTCAGACAACCAATTAATAACCCATAGAGACACTCATATAGCTATTCACAAATCCATGCAGCCACTTATACACCTACACACAGACACACATACAGACATTCACACGGTTTAGTCAATAGTCTGCAGTAAGATACATTTGATGACTCACTTATAGAGTCAGTTACGCACCTAGAAAATCATCCATTCACACACTTGTACACCCACTCATTCTTCAACAGACCTTTCCCTATATATATTAACCATATTAAAACTGTACAGAAACACATACTCACTGGATGATGTCATCAGTGATGTCATCAGTGATGTCATTTGAGATGTCATCAGTGATGTCATCAGTGATGTCACTGACCATGTCATGAGTGGGGGAATTTCTAGGGTTTTGTACGAGTGAAATGTCCAGCTAACTATAAGACCCCTGAAGCCTATGGTTTTTTCAGTGAATTTCTAACGTTTTTTAAATGCCAATTCCTAACTATAACGCCCCTGAAACCTTTGTTTTTTTCTGTGAATATATATATATATATATATACATATTCACCAGAAATCCTTTGTCGTCGGGGGCCCCCGACCCTGCAGGGCGGCCTCAGCTGATGGGGACGAAGCTTCCCATTTTATTAAAGCACACAAAAGATATGCTGAAGCCAATTCACGGTTCATTGCACTGTTTTATTCTTCAAGTGAAAAGTTGCAGAAGGAATACTTTTCCTGACGCGTTTCAGCAGTTACGCCTTAATCATAACTGCTGAAACGCGTTAGGAAAAGTATTCCTTCTGCAACTTTTCACTTGAAGAATAAAACAGTGCAGTGAACCGTGAATTGGCTTCAGCATATCTTTTGTGTGCTTTAATATATACATATATGTATATATATATATGTACATATATATATATATATATATATATATATATATATATATATATATATATATGCATTTGTATTGTTCTGTTGACCCTCAGTGAGTTGCCGTTTAATTTGTTATCAATCCCTGCCTTTTCAGTTCCTTTCATTTTTGCCCCTGCTGTTTGCTGTAGTTCATTCTTCTTTAGGGCTGAGTCTGGGACATGCTCATCTGCATCATATGTAACACGTTTAAGTCACCCTGGTTCACAATTATAGCAGTGGGCAAGAGTGGTGCTTGGGTCCTGTGCTCAGTGTTTATTTCACCCGTGGCTATGTGAACATCAGTATTAGCAGAAGGAGGTGAATCTGGAATGGGAGCTAGCGAAAGTATTTGTTCTGCCAGCTCTATTTCCTTATTAATAGCCCCCACTTCTTTTTGTAGGAAGCCATCAAGGGTGGTATCAGTGGGCTTTAAAACAGGCATAAGTTTCTGTTTCCTCATGTTATTGTTTTTTTTTCTTTCTTTTATAAACAGCAGGGAAATAAAAAGATTAACCTTCAGAAGGCTTTACCAAACTGGGGCGCGGCACTGAATCAGGGAACCAAGAGAAAAGGCCCAGCCCAGCCTCCTCCGGGCTCCGACCGCAGGGCTCCTGTTGTGATTTGAAGCGCCTCATAGTCATTCACAATGGGGTCGCAAATTGTACCTGCCTCCTGAATATTAATGAGACATGCAATTTGCGACCCCATTAGGAATCACAAACAGTCTCTGAGACACTATTGTAAATTCTTTTTGCGAGTCGCAAATTGCGAGTGGCAAAATTACAAAATTTGTGACGCAAATTGTAAGGGTTGTCCATTTGGCTCTTAGTCTCCTATTTGGCGCTCAGAATTATCCAATGGGTCAATGCTGTGGGCTATATGCAATGAGGTCTCCACATGGCTGGATAGCATCTCTCTGAGGTCCCACTGAATCAGATTAGCTCCTGTGGAGAAGCTCAGTCCAGCAGCATGCACCTTGGGCAGATTGACTTGGTAGAATTGCCCTTGCCCTTGGAAGTTTTAATGTTGAAAAAGGTTCAAAGTCCCAGGGTTTCAGGGGGTGTAGGATTAGTCAAGCCAGACATAGCCAATGTTTCTAGGACCTCGGGAACAGCACTTGGGGTCAGGACTCACTCCAGCAGAGGACACCCTCAGGGTCTCGGTCAAGTCTAGTTGGAACTGATCAGCTGGGAATCTTCAGGAAAGGCCTCTTTTAGCAGCTGGGTCCCTTGGGCTTAAACAGGAGGTCAGCCTTCTGACCCCTTGAGTCCACTTCTTTGTCCTGGGTACAAGAGGGAACAGGTCCAGTCCTTCAGGACTCCTCTCAGGTCACAGGCAAAAGACCCAGTACTATTTTGTTCTTCTTCAAGTCCAGTGGTGTTCTGATGAGGGTGCCAGGGGTTGCTCAAATTATGCCTGCCACTAGTTAGTTATTTGGGGTGACTACTGGATCCTCCCTAACCAATGGGGCAAAAAGTTATCTGGGGAAACCCCACTGGCTTTTGCAGCAATTCTTTCTGTACTACTGTAAACATTCCCACAGTGACCATCATTCCTAAAATCCAAAATGGTAAAACCCTTTTCCCCTTTTGCAAAACCTTTATGCCCACCCAGGTGTGTGACAAGGGTAATGAGCGGCTCTTCTTCTGTAGTCAATCCAAACCGATTCTGTAAGCAGCTCTCCCACCACTGAGTTTGGTGCCTGTCTAACTGTGAAATCAAAGGAAGGGGCCTCTCGAGGTGTCATCTGACATCTAGTTAGAATAGGGGAGGCCCTTTTGAAGAAAGTTATGTTCCTGGGCATAGCCAGAATGGTCATCCTGCCAGAGGACCAAAAACACCTATCCAAACCCTGGCCTTTGTCTCTGCTCAAGGAGTAGTTTTCACAACTCATCCAGGGTCATTCACCAGCTGGATGACAGTTGGAAGTCATGTAAATTAGCCTTCAGAAGTTTCAGGCAGTTAATAGCATACTTGCTAAAGGTTTCTTTTTCTTAATATTTCTTAAAAATCAGACTTCAAATACATAGAGTTCGGCTTGTAATAAATATTAAAAAGAGTCGCTGAATCAGTTTTCTAGCTGGTTCTTACCAAGAGATTTTGAATTATCATTTACTACAGCCAGAAGGAGCGCCCCACCGCCACAGGCACAAACCCCGGGAGCAGGAGAAGCAGCAGGCAAGTCGGGCAGAAGGCGTCGCAAGGAGCCACACACCCCAACAACACTGGAGCAGGGCAGCCCAAGAGGAGAGCAACAGCACAGCACCAGCACACAGGGAAGCCGGGAGGCCGCCTACAGGGAGGTAGCTCAGAGGCAGAGTGCATGCAGCAGAAGCAGGAGGTCCCGGTATCCCCAGGAGCCACTGCAGCCCAACAATGCAACAGTAGGCAAAACAAGACATGTGCAGAGACAGACAAACTGAAACATTGCATGACACAACAGAACACCAGTACATGCAAAGCGCACTCATCACCCAGGGTTCGCAAGGCGCCGAATAACAGATGAACAGTGATACCCAATACAACGGTGCAGGAATACGACCAGCAAACCGGGAAAGAAGGAGCCAGCGGCGGGACACAAACCGCAGCAGCGTAAGGGGCCTTCACACCAACACCACAAAACGCAGCCACTGAGCCACAGTCACCAGCGCCCAAATGCGAAGGCAGGCGGCAGAGGAACAGCACTCCAGGGTAAATGAGTGTGAGAGCAGGAAACTACACAGCGAAAGTAAACGGCACAGGGCATCGCCAGTCCGTGGGACACTGCACACAGGACGAGGCACCACCCGTGAAAGCACAGCAAAAAACTACACCATGAGGCCACAGAACTCTCCTCCCCAAGAAAATGAAGACCGCTACGCGGTACTTAGCCGGAGGGGAGGCCGAGACGCCACCAGGAAGACGGCCCCCTCCAACAGCCCCAGCGATCCGACCCGGCGGGCCCACCAAATCCAGGAACGCCAGGAGACCAGCAAACGCGGCGCGCCTTCCACCCAGCCCGGCCCCAGGAAGAGGCGCACGCGACCCGGAAGCAACCGAGAGGCCAGCCGCAAAGGGCCGGCCGGAGGAAATCAGAGGAGCGGCACGCGAACCCAGGAATCGAGCAGCAGAAACCAGCAGACTCCACCAAGTGCCATGGCACCCACAGCCCCACCTGAAGAGCCATAGGGGGCAGATCCGGCCACGAACAGGCCCGCAACCCAGCAAGCCCGGCAGGCCAGGAGGCGGACCAGAAGACCCCCCGCCCTCACAGCTAGGCAGCAGGGCAAGGGGAGGAGAAAAGAAAGACCACTCCAGCCCAGCAGGAGCAGCACCAGCAAAACCACGTCCCTTCTGTCGACAGACAGAAAAAAAGAACAGACGGGATGCTGAGTAAGTACTTATGTACTGCTTATGTACTCCCGGTGGGAGGGGCAGTATTATGGTCCCAGCATGCCTCTGCTCTTTTTTTCTGTCTGGAGATAGTTATCTCCAATATGTAAATGAATGGGACGAGGACATAAGGGACCTGGGGGTAATGGAAATAGGGACTCTCTTTTCTTGAGGCAATCTTCCAAGGCTTGTATAGTTGGTGATCTGGAACCTGTTTTAACACCATGGGAATAGTCATTATAAATGTCCAACCCCTTGCCGTTCCTGCCCCGCAGAGTGATCGCAAGAATATCAAGGCTGTTAGTCTTGATCTCCCCAACGGAGCATTGCAGATTGATCTAAATCCAGATCAACAATCCTCCCTGCCAGCCGTCCCGGTCTGCTTTTCGTCGCTGGGCAGCTTACCGTAACATAGTCGGGGAGAAAGACCGGTGCAGTAGACCACGTTTCTTGTAAAATGCCGATGTCAAAAAGCTCTATATACTGAATCCAGTGGGGGAGTTCCACCTTGGATCTCAAACCTGCCACATTCCATGACAGCACACATATTAAATCTTATCTTTCAGTTGTGCTGTGGCTTCTTTTAGAGCATGTCATAGGTAAGCAACAATGCATTCTTAACCATTTACAATTTGGCAGAAACACTGCCTAATTCTGGAATCGAGCATCAAATAGACACATGTCCAGCAACAAAAGATTTCAATGCCTGCACATTCAAAATCATTTTTTTACATCAACAAATATATTTTCTCGCTGACCATTCCAAGTCAATTTTTCTTATTTCTTTTTCTAGTGGTAGCAAATCATGCCAAAAATAGATACATATTGTTTAGAGTACTCACTAAAACCAATAAACAATTGTAAAACATTTTAGTCTGTCATTCTAGGTGCATTATTAGCCGCCATAACCAAGATTACCTATAGTTCAAGTCCCTTACTTGTGATTCTGTGAGCCATATAATCCACCTTGCATACTTCAGAAACACATGTATTCTAGCAGACAGTCATTCCCATTGCTTGTAAAATGGCCGACACCCTCTCCAACATTAGTTTATGCTCTTGAATACCTGCGGCATAAATGAGAATGAGGTCTTAGAACAACTGCACACTGACAGCATCTTTGAATATGAAGTCCATGAGTGCTTGAAAGATGAGATGTGTGCCTGAACTGTAACCTCAAATACATGAAGGCCCCACATTGGGTAATGAAAGGGAGTTAAAAGAGAGTATTGTGTAAAGGTACCTGGTGGTATGCAGTCTTGAGGTCTATTGTACAGAAGAAGTTATCACTGCTCATCTGAGCTAACATTTCTTGTCCTTGGGAAAGGATGACAATAGGTAAGGGTGTTCCTGTTAAGGGGCCTTAAATATACAAAGTCTATGTCACCTGATTTTTTTTTTGCTTTCATTGCACCTCATGTTAATATTTGGAAGATCTTGGATATTGCCTACATGCATTGTTTACTCACGTCAGTAGCATGTTAACTTCCTTTGTTGTACAAAATCCTTATCCTGTTTTGCTTCTCAACCATTTGAACAACACCTCTACTCATTTCACGAGTGACCTCAGCACATGCCAATGCTTTAGAGCAAAGCAGAGCTCTTCCAACCTCATACAAATGTTTTCTTATTTTCTTTGAAATATTGCACGGACCCAGGCGATCACTTAAATATATGTCTATGTTCTTTCCAAAATGAAATGAAGCAGAGAGACTGTGCAGCTGTGCCATGTAGTCATCAGTAGTTTCATCATTACTGTATTTGCTTGAAAAGAAAGTAAAGTGTTCTACTACAACTTTTGGTTGCTCTCCAAATTATGTTTCTGAATCCTGCAAACTCCTCCCTTGTACTAATCCCATACGCGGCATGAGTACTGATGGTCCTCCGCTTAAGGAAGATGACCGAGCACCTGGCAGCTGGTGAACAGGTGTTTTGCCATTTATCCTCCCTGAACCATATGTCTTTCATCCACAGCAATCCAATAATTCTCAAAGTTTCTCAGCCATGTATTCCATGATTGTGTACAAACTATCTAGGTTGGTTAACACTTTCCTAAGCAGACACTATGCCACTAAATATGCTGTTTTTTTAAAGAGAATCCACAAAGAAGGTTACAATGTGCAGAAGTGCTGAAATGAAATGTGCATATATTCTTAAGTTTGAGAATAATGTATCTTTCAAGGCTGCAGTAAAGGTAAGCCTTGTGACATATTGAACCGAAAATCACCTACCAGTGTCTTCAGTTGAAAATTAATTAGAATATTTCTATTTCCACTAGAAAACTTTAACTGGACACTGAAGAGCTTGACACTGTTGTCTATGATGACATCAAAAAGCAGAGACTGCGTCAGCAGACTAAATTCAAGATGTCTGCCTGCATAGTCAGTCATGGATGTGAAGAAATGATGACGTAGCTCACAAATAAACTATTATGCGAAGTTCCAGTTGCAAATCGTAACATGCGTAGGTGAGTTTTTGCAGAATTCAAGATTCTCTTGCTTGAATGATGATATTGTGAAGATGAAATATTGTGACACAGGTACACTGGACTACAAGTTGAGGCAAAGATCTGCCTGATCTTCCCTGTCCACTGGAATGACACATTAACAGCTCCCTCAGCTTGAAAATGTCTCATCCAGGACAAAGTCAAATTTTGCAGATGCCCAAGAATGATTATTCTCTCTGGAATGCATATGTGAAGCCCTTGAAAACTTTCTTACATCATCTGCACTGCAGTGAAAAGAAAACGTAGTGTTCGCTATGCTCCTGGTGGTACATTAGCTCATTGCCACAATGGTGGATTTCTTGTTCACTGAAAATGGCAGCAAGTAAGTATTAAATCCAATTCAATAGTACTCTAGCAAGAGCCTTCAGCGGCAGTAAGGACAAGGTGCATGCTACTCAATTCATTCCCTTATTTAGCTCCCAACTCTCAGCCTTCTCTAGAACACATGACATCATCAATGAAACATAAAAACATCATAAAACGTGGGATTCACCCAGACTGAGGAAGCCACATATCACAACAATAAATCCAGATACAACACAATAACTATACTCAATTAAATCCGAGTCTAGGTCAATATTCACGAAGTCATGGAGATGTTGCTGTAGCATCATCCTATTACTTAGCTCGTCCCTCGATACAGGTTTCCTTACACATAATGTAGCACAGAGGCCACATATCGCAGGAGCACACTGTATGCACAGACAGAACAGGAAAAGGATGGCTAAGACCATTCCAATGACCATCAGAACTTTCCAACCCAAGGCAGATATCAGTTCCCAGAACCACCCCACCAGTGACCAATCTCCTTTATCCACGTGTATGGACTCAGATATTTTATGCAGTTTGGAGATGGCTTGCTAAACTGTTGGAGCATTGTCTGGTATGAAAATGCAACTGGATTGGATAACCTTACATACCCCACTGCGATCTGCAAGTATGACGTCTAGAACCATGCGGTTCTGCAAAGTCATGAGGCGATCCGCTTGGAGCTCAGCTGTCAAATTACCAAGGGCACCAGCCGTAACATTAACAGTGGATTCAACCACACGAGTCAGCTGTCTCAGGTTCCTACTATTAACCATAGGTCCCCAAAACGGCAGGAAACCCAAAAAGAAATCTCCTGCTTCCTGACCGGCAGTATCCTCCTTACTAATCACGCCTCTCACAACTCTGGTCTTATGATAGTCAGAGGCGGCAGTAAATGTTGGCGGTAGCAGATTTGCAATATAACATGTGCCCGAGAAGTCGGGGGGCAACCATGTATATGCTCGATCATTGCAGATAAAATATGTACCCTTGGCAGCCAAATACGCAGGGGAAAACTGTGACGGAAAAGTGTACGTTTCAGTCACTTCTTCCCAGTTGAGCTCTAGGATTCGGACCATTACCTTGCAAACAGAACCGACCTATGTGGGGTGCGACCCAGATTGGGGATGAGATTTTCCGCTGTCTTTCACTTAGACTAATACTATACCCCGTCGCGTTCCACCCTACATAAGCTCTCAACTCTTCTTTGGGAATGGATGAGTATGCATCGATATCTCTACTCATATCGGCAACTCCTTTCATTAAAGCTTTATTATTGGTGCTAGGTCTGATGGAACGCGGTTGTCGCGGGGAGTACGCATCTAGTGCATAGAGAAACATGGTCTGGAATGCCCATGACGAACCATTGTAACTATACGGCAGTACTAGATAGGGAATACCCTTGTTAATGGTATGTGGCATTAAACCACACACCCAACAATTTGTTGTATTCATGACTAGTTGGTGCTGGTGCAGGAGCTGAATAAACGAGTTATTCACAAACTCTGATCGTCTGGCTTGTTCATGTTCAGGCAGAGGGTGAAAAGAGTGTGAGGAGATAGTAGGAGGAGGTATAGGCTGTACAGTGGGTGCAATGGGCTCTTGAGAGGAGAAGAATACAAATCCTACAGTAAACATTACCATACTACATAATACAAACAGGCATAAAAACACAAAACGTTTGCGCTTCATTATTTTACATATTCTTGCTTTAAAGTTCATTTCCTCAGCGAGTCTCTCCATCTTGAAAAACTCCATCCTCTAATCGTGCCGCTCGCAGCGGGTGAGTTTCTTCTGCTAAGGAGTACGCCTGTCAGTCCAGGGAACGCCGTAGACCAACCAGAACCGTCGACCTAACGTCTTCGGCCTGTACCCCAAAGTCTTGGCACCGCGACCCTGCGGCTGAACCCGGATGGTGGTTCGAAAAACAAAAATCAAGAAAGTCCTTCAGATGGGAGAGCTCTGGTTATCAAAAAATAGAAAGGTGAAAGGAAAAGAATATTTATTTGTCCACAGGCCTTGGTCTTAGATTGTAACGAGAACGGCCAGGTACTGTTTGATCTTGGAACAAAAGTTCAGGCTCTGTAGTGTCCAATCGAATTGACAGTGGCACAGCTTCTTGTAAAATATCGTCACTTTCCTGCGCTGAAGTTGTGACTTTTATGCGGGCATCACTGAACGGCACAAAACGAGGTACAGTGTCTGTTTCAGAGTCAGCGATACCCTCCTGGACCCACTGGTCGTACGGCAGAGGCAAAGGGATCCTCTTCACGTGGGCGCCGTGGATCCAGTTCCTTTTCCCCTTTACTCGAACAGCTGATCTTGTAGACAGTAGCACGAGATGAGGGCCAATCCAGTGGGGCTCATCGTTGGTTTTCCGCTGGAAGTTCTTCACGAGGACCCACGTGCCAGGTTCGATAGGATGTCCAGGAGCTTCAGAAGCCGGGGGGAGAGTATCATGCACGTGTTGGTGTAAAACACGCAGTTTAGCTGTCAATTCGTACAAGTAATCAAGCAGTACTGGGTGTTCGATTTCACTGAATTTCGTTGGTCTTGGCACACCCCATACATTGGCCGGGCGGCCAAAAACTACCTCGTAGGGACTAAGTCCCACTCGTGAGTGTACGGTCATTCTGGTGGACAGGAGTGCTAGAGGCAGAGCGTCAGGCCATTTAAGACCTGAGCTCGCTTGGATTTTGGCCAGTTTGAGTTTTAGAGCGCCATTGTAGCGCTCTACTAATCCAGCTGATTGGGGGTGATTTGCAGAGTGAAATTTCTGCCTTATACCTAGTCCCTCACACACATTCTTCATCACTTGGCCCACAAACTCACTCCCATTATCACTCCACACTATTCTTGGCATTCCAAACCTAGGGAAAAATTCCTTCACAAGGGCTTTGGCTGTGGACAGAGCAGTGTTATCTTTTAGAGGATAGGCCTCTATCCATTTTGAGAAAGCGCAAACAACCACTAATACGTATTTCAGGTTGTTGCACCTTTCCATGTGGATAAAATCCAACTGCAAAACTTCAAATGGATATGATGGAGGCGCAAAATGACCAGCTGGAGTTGGGGTTCCCCTACCAGGGTTGTACTTCAAGCATACCATACAATTCTTGACCATATTCTCTGCACACTTAGGAATTCCAGCATTCTGCCATACTGGAGCCAACAACTTACAAATTCCTTTCGTACTGATATGTGCCAATCCATGTGCCATAGTAACCACTGGAAGCACATATGCATCAGGTAACAACCATCGCCTATGTTCTGACAAATCAATCCAACAACCATTCTCATCCAACTTACCCATACTTTCTCTCAACTTGCTTAACTCTTTCTCTGTGGCTTCAGCTTGAAGGGACTTTACACTCTCTATTGTGTTTTCACACATTCCAACATCACCAACCCATCTGGCAGGGCCTGCAACATACATTCGAGTCTTCACATCTTTTGCTGTTTCTTTCGCGACTTCGTCAGCAAACGCATTACCACGACCAACATCGTCAGTGATTTTCCTGTGCGCACTGCATTTCATAATCGCAACTTGCAACGGTAGGGTCAGCGACTCAAGGAGATCATTCACCAACTTGCCATTCTGAATCTTAGCTCCATGCGAAGTCAGGAACCCACGTTCCTTCCATAATCGCCCAAAACTGTGGGCCACGCCAAAGGCGTACTGGCTATCCGTATATATGTTCACTTTCATTCCTTCAGACAACACGCATGCTCTTGTAAGGGCAATCAATTCTGCTGCTTGAGCCGAATTTTGTGGCACACGTGCAGTTTCCACAACCGTGTGCAAAGTCGTGATAGCATATGCAGCAGTCGTATCACCATTTGGAAGCTTGAAACACGAACCATCCACCCATAAAGTACCATCACACTCAGTCAGGGGAGTATCTTTGAGATCTACTCTCCCTTTCGTCTCTTCTTCTGTTCTGAACAGACAATCATGTTGCTCAATCTCATCTAGGTCTGCTGGGATTGGTAATAGTGTAGCTGGATTCAACGTGTTGCATCTCTTTATGTGTATGTGATTTGCTAACAGTGTCAGCTCATAACCAGATAATCGCGCACTAGTTAAGTGTTGTGTCTTGGTCCTGTTTAACAATGTGTCCACAGCATGTGGAACCATAACAGTCAACGTGTTATCCATCACTAGGCCAGCAGACTGTCGAATAGACATAGCTGCGGCGGCTGTGGCTCTCAGACAGCTTGGCAATGCCCTCGCTACCGGGTCCAAGGTTGACGAAAAATACGCGCATGGACGCGGTCTGTCGCCAAAAGGCTGTGTTAACACTGACAATGTGCAACCATCTTTCTCATGAACATACAATGTAAAAGGCTTGCTGTAGTCAGGGGTACCTAACACAGGAGCTGAACACAATGCATTACGCAATTCCAAAAAACTTTTCTGACACTCGTCAGACCATGGAATAGGATTCGGTGTGTCTTTGCATGTTAATGCTAACAAAGGTTTTGCCAACAAGGAAAAATTGGGAATCCAATGCCTACAGTATGAAGTAATGCCCAAGAAAGCACGCACTTCTTCGCACACTCAACTGTGCAATGGCTTGAATTCGTTCTGGGGTCAGTCTCCTTCCCTCCTTCGATAAGAGATGACCTAAGTAGGTCACTTCTTGTCTACAATATTGCAGCTTTGAGAGAGACACTTTGTGATGAAAGGCAGACAAATGACGCAACAATGACAAGGTAGCTTCTTTGCAAATCTTTTCAGTATCCGCGGCGATTAGTAAATCGTCAACATACTGAATGAGGATAGCGCCACTAGGTAAAACCAGTGCATCAAGCTGCGCTTTTAAAGCCTGACTGTATATTGATGGACTTTCACAGTAGCCCTGGGGAGCGCGTTTAAAGCGGAAGCTGCGACCTCCTAAACTGAAGCCAAAAATGTCTCTGCTCTCCTCTGCAATTGGGATGCTAAAGAAGGCGTTCTTCAGATCGATCACTGAGAACCATGCAGCCGAGGCTGGAATCATGGTTAACAAGGCAGTTATATCAGGGACAACTGGAAACTGTGGTACAACAATCTTATTAACCTCTCTAAGATCAATCACAAATCTGTAAACAGGTGGCTGTGAAGGGTCCGTTCGTTTTAAGACAGGTAAAACAGGACTATTGCAAACGTTGCCTCTTGTCGCTTCAATTACACCCTTTTTAATCAAATCACCGACAATCGCTAACAATGCTTTCTGACCTTCATTGGAGATCTTGTACTGGGGAATACGTGGCAATCTGACATTGGCTTTTAAAGTGACCACATATGGCGGTATTTCCAAAAGACCCACATCATTGGGACCAGTAGCCCAAAGGACATCCGGAAGGGATGACAATTCAGGTGGCATTAAATTTTTAGACAAATACATTGGGGAAATCACTTTCTTACCTAATGTAAGTTGTACTCCTGAGGGAGAACAATATAGCGTTGCATGTAATCTTTTTAGCAAATCTAATCCTAGCAGATTTTCACCACAACCTGTTGTTAGAATGAGGGGTGCTTTTAGCTCACAAGGTCCAACAGAAAGTGACATAGGACTAGAAATCGGGTTCCTAACTGGGGCGCCAGAAAAACCTACTGAAACATTCATTTCGCCAGACAAAGGTGCGCCAGGGAGTTTTGAATGCATGATTGAACTCTTTGCAGCACCAGTATCCAGCAGAAAGGGCTCCGTTACATTTGCTGTAGTTACTTTAACATAGGGTCCGCTCTGATCCACTGGCACTGAAACAACCCCCTCTCTCTGTCTATGGCTGTCCTAGTAATCGTTATCTTCTACATTGTCGTCTTCTGCATAATAATCACTATTGTAGTACTGAGCTGTATTACCAGACGCATTGGCTTGCTGATCAAAGCTATTTATGGTATTTTGAGGCGGAAGAGGACGCGCGTTCTGGAGAACATTTCCATGCCCTCTGCCTCTAGGAGCTTGCTGACCACCTCTACCTCTTGCGCCATACGCATTACTGTTACTCTGCATTAATTTAGGGCAACTATATTTAAAATGACCTTCCTCTTTGCAATATGAACATTGGTTGGGACCTACAGGGATTCGTGGTTGATAATACCCATTCATTTGCTGATTATTCTGAAACTGTTGGGGCTGCTGATAGATACCTTGTGTTTGCCTATAGTTACTCTGTCCTCCACGTGGCGGATAGGCCTGCTGTAAAAGGACCTTTGTCTTCAGTTCTTTCGTTTTCTTATCTGTTCTATCCTTCTCATCTTTGTCTCTATTCTCATAATACTGTGCAGTAGCCAGTATTTGCGCTGAAGAGGAAACAGCCCAAGAACTTTCTGAATCTTTTAATTTCTTACACAACTCGGGAAGTAGATTCTGCACAAATTTATCAACAAATAACCGTTGGCCACCTTCAGTGCTCATGTCTTGTCCACTGTGGTCGATAAACGTTTCTTCAAACCTGGTAAAGAAATCAGACACTGTCTCATCTTTCTTCTGTTTACATGCGGACAGTTTATCCCAATTTACGCGCATCGCGGGCATTATAGTTTTCATGTAGGTAATAATTCGACCTGGGAGTTCTGCTACTAAAGGATCAGGTTTCGCGCCACCAACTTGGCCAGCATCTGCAGCAATGATATTAGCCCATGTGTTACCCAATTCTGCAGCGTGGTCTACATTACGAATGGATCCCCATAAAGGCTGTGGAACAACATTCCCAAACAACATATCTATGTCAGCCAAATTCATTACACATGATTCTGCAGTTTGTGATAACTCCTTATAATAACCGGTAGGGTTTTTACGGGGGTCAGGCAATGTCTGCTTAAGCGCTAACACCTCAGATCGCTTCCATGGGACATGCACCCAAACACGTTGAAAATGTGCTAAGACTGGTGGATTAGCATTTGGATCAGCAGGTCTCCAAACCGGGGGAACCTCACGCATCGGATATTGGCGCGCTTTTACCTTTTTCCCCACATTGAGTTCCTGTTCGAACAATGATTGCTGGCAATCACCATTTCTGAGGGACAGTAAAATCGCAACTGCTTTATCTACATTGGGGCCCACAATTGTACCTTTTTCGAAATCAAATCACACTCGACACAATTCCTGTGGGTTTGGGTTTGCACCATTATCCTCCAATTCCTCACAGAGGAATTCACACATCTTATCAAAGACATACCTCTGTTTTGGGGCATCCCATTGATGAAAAACATTAACAACTGACTCCACGTCATAGTGTGCGGGAACAACAATCCACCTACGCGCCATATTATTCAATACCTCTTTTTCTTCAGGGCCAGGCAATTGACTGCGCAATTGCTTACGCTGCAACTCAGGGGTCGCACCAGACGACCCAAAGAGAGGCGTCATTAAACTAGTAACTACATTAGCTAGTCGTTGTCGCGCTGAAGGAGAAGTTGAGGCGAAAACGGGGGGATAGACAGAGGGAAGAAAAACGGATTCAGATACAGGTACCGGGGTAGTGCAAGAAGGAGCGCCAGGGGAGACAGCTGGAGTGCTAGGCAAAGTCGCAGGAAGCGCGGGGGTAACAGGTAGCAAAACTGGCGGCCCTTGAGAGGGCTGCACTGCAGGGATAGGAGCCAGCTGAAGAGGAGCTGGCGGCTGCAGGAAGGCTTGCGGCATATTTACCGGAGGCTGCACATTCACAAGCTGTGGAGGTTCGGTGGCATTTTGCGCATATGGGGGTGGCGAACTTAACAAATGGGACATTTGGGAATCTTTCTCTTTCTCTTTTGTCTCATCTTGCACAAGGGGTGACAAAACAGGGTAACATTTATCAATCCCTAGTTTGCGCTGTCTGTGCAATTGCTCATTCATTTGTTCCTCCTCATTATCTTTAAATTGCACAGCTGCTTGCATCACTGACATACCTCTCTCTCTCTTATTCCTTTTTGCTAGCTTAATTGCCTTCTGTTTGGCTTCCTTTTGCCATAGGCGGAAAGAATCAAACATCGCCGGCCGGGCTTTCTTTTTAAACAATTTTACTTCCAAATTATCTAAGATATCTGTATCGAAACTACCATTTTGGGGCCATTTTAAAACACCGTCCTTTCTGGTGTATCGGATCCATATTTCATTATATGCAATGGGGCCCACGCCATGTTTTACATAAAGCTCATAAGTTGGAGTTCCAATTGGAGGAACCGGACATGAATCCTTCAACTGGAAATCCCTTCTACAACTCAAACAAAACCAATTTCCAAATACACTAGAACCAGGCATCTTCGCTCACTAGTCTAGTTTCAAACGTCAAAGGATTATCGAATACGATAGTCTCGTGAATACACAAGTCCTCTGGCTTTGGGGTTTGCAAACTCCAAATAAACCAAATTTATCCCGAAGGATACCAAACAAATTGGGAGACGCTCCACTTATACTTAACTGAATATCGATGATCAATGGCGTCACCAGAAGACTCTCTCGATTGTTTCGCTCTACCAAAATCGTCAAGGGTCCAAAACAGGGCGATTAATCAGGGCAGCAGTCCTTCGTAGCCGTCGGGACGCGGAGAACCTCGCAGAAAAGACCTTCGGACCACATCGACATGCAGGGGTCGATGAAGTGGCGGCCTTCCTCCAGAATTTCCACACGAAGCTCCTCACGAACCTCTGGCTTGGACCGGTACCGCTGAAATCGCCCCAAGTTGGGCGCCAACTGAAGTACTGGGTATTTCAAGCCCAGCGGTGCAGGGGAACACACCCTATGACTTCGGGGTTCTTCCTGTTTCAGACCTACAGAAACACAGAGTCTTCTGGGTGAAGTCAAAGATCAGTTTATTGGCTGCAGACCAATTACAGGCGTCCTAGAAGTACAACAGCGTGTATGTTCTCAGGAGACTGCTGAAAATCACAGAAACGGGCTTCTTCTTAAATACAGAATATCCTGCCTCAGGCATACATTCTTTAGTTTATGATATGGCTATTACATGTATACATTTCAAACGAAAAGGCAGAGTCATGATGACCATCCCACATTCCAGTTAAGCCAGCCCGCAATTATTTACACAGCAAGGTTCAGATCCCACATCAGATATCGATAGGCCCCAATAAACATGAGCATCTCCTGTTTGGGAAACAAGCCATAAAGCAGGAACAGTCAGGTGCGAAAGAGATTAGCTGGAGGCTCGTGTAGGATGAAAAGACTTTATGGTGTGTCAAGCCCTGATGCTAATCACAGGTGGCCAGAGGACGGGGAACTCGTGAGACCAGTTTGACCTGGGGCAGCGGAGCCAAGCTGCCCAGGTCACAGAAAAGTCAAAGAAAGGCACATGTGCTCTAAAAAAGGCCCGTATTCGCTTCATGCTATATAGCCTATGTGAGGGCAACCATAAGATGGCCATCGATACAAAATGGAACCCACGTAGTGATGTATAATAGCGTATACACAGCGCATTCATAACTAAAACGTTACAAAAAACACTTGTACATACCGCATTAACCATTCGCGGTTCACTATTACCGGGATAGACAGGGATAGGGCCCTGCCTCCTACGCGGTCCCAAATTCTAAAGTACGACACTATTTAGCAACAGGCTCTGGTTGGGCAGCCCCCAGATCAGCTAGGATAGAGATCATTGTTGTAGGTTATGCTTTGCACCCGACCCCTACTTCACATGCCTAAATGCGAAATGCTCTATGGGTACACTGTCCACAACAGCCACTCCTTACTGGGCATATGCAAAGTCAGTGCACCAGTTTGCTGTAAATAGAGGCTGAGGTCCAAAATACAATTCCATGATAAAAATAAATAGAAATTCACAGAAAATATCAAAGGTAAGAGAGAAGCTATAGTTAGCTTTGCTTATAGCACCATAACATATGCTTAAAAAGACTATAAATTCACCTTTATTTTGAAAAATTGTATTCTTATTCTAAGAAAATCTATTCATCTCCTTTTCATTTTTCTGTTAGAAAAACACTGGATCCAAAATGATGTATCACAAAAAAGGTTGTTCTCCTTTTACATAAAGGGTATTTATCAATAATGTGTCACTCAAATCATTACAAAAAGCAAAACCTAACAACAAAATGTATTACAAAAATAACATAACAAAAACATTCTATCAGTGATGTCATCAGGAATGTCATCATTATGATTTTGGAGACGTCATCCTATGTCTTCAATTATGTCATGTTCCATTTCATGATTGAAGTAATTTGTGAGGTCTTCAGCAGTACATAAAATGGGCAAAAGTTATGGTTAAAATTCCATAACAAAGAGGATCCAAACATTGTTGCACAAGTGAAGAAAATGTATTTCTCAACAGGTAGGAAGGAGCAACAGAAATATAAGTAGGTACAGTTCAGCCCAACACTACTACCTCCGCGTGTCGACAGCCCTTTCCTTCAACTGTCCTTCATGGAATAGTAAGACCCCACACACACACACACACACACACACAGACTCACATTGCATCATACTGCGACTCACTCATCAATGGTCCCTTGATCTAATTAATTAAATAATGAATCAGCGTAGGAACGTGTGGACATTTCATGTCATCACGTCAGTCCATTTTACCATTGTTTGTGGATTTTCTCCGAGAAACACTATATTTTGTGGCACATAAAGGCATGTGGTCCTGCCTTTTGAGCTGCACCGTATTGTTAGTTTATATTTCTGCAATTGCACGAGCAAAACAATTGTTTGCAAGCAACTTTATGCCGCACTACACACCAGGTGCATGTTGAAGAATAGTTTTCTCTATCTTCACAATAGGCACACAATCTGCCCAATATTCAGATGGGTGCAGTCCTGTGAGGCTGTGCATTGTAACTTTCTAAAAAATAATTAACACCGTTGTGTGAAATTATTTACTGCCGAGGGCATGCTGCCCTGTAGACATTGGCTGGAGATGCAAGAATGCAGAGGTTAAAAGACCTGAGAGGGGACGAGCCAGCATTTCTTTGGCTGTGGTTCCCTTCAGGTGAGTGCATGCGAGCATTTGGAGCCCTCGAAAGCTCAGCTTGTAGACTAATTTCTAGCACGTTGCAACAGGTCCTGTATAAAGTCCTCTATGTCCTCTGTTTATAAAAGAAGAACCCATTTTCACCATGTTTGCTGATGTAATAGAAAAGGGAGCATGCGGTATTTGCACAGGGGCAGACACAGCTTCACATTTTTTCTGCTTTGTTAATGTAATAATAAGTGGAGGAAATACATTTTATTTAAAGAGGACTCTGTCTGGCACAGTTTGTTGATACTTTTGTAACAAATTACAAAGGTAGTGCAAACCCAATTTACTCTATTTTTAAAGGGTTGTTTAACAAAAGTTTATTTGTTAAAATCCCTATAACAGAGGAATAATTATTTATATTCAGAGATGCTAGATGTGTTTAGAAATACATTTTTACATATTACACTGGTACAAAGCTCATTGTATGCTATGGAATGGGGCAAAGTTTGCTTGCCTAATTGGAAGAGGTGTGGCGCAGCGGCCAGGGCGCCTTACTCCAGAATACAGAGGCTCACGGTTTGATCCCCTGGGACAGGCTAGCCCAGTACCATGTGACTCTGGGCAATAGCTCGCTTAATCTCCCCCCGGGGACCCCAGCGTAATTGTTTGCGCTTTACAAATACTCGATTTCATTTCATTTCATAGTACACAAGCAACAAAATGTGGTAAATTAGTTTTCCAAAGGTGCCACGTGCCAAATGTATGTAATACACCCATGATGAGCAAAGGTCAGGTAAGAATGACTGTCTCTCTGCAAGGTCACATTTTATTTTGTTAAAAGTCATCGAGTTGAACTCATTCTTTGACTATGCAACTCAGTGGTCACAGCTAAACATTTTGATAGTCTTATTTTCCTTAAACTAATGTACCTTGTAAATTCATGTAGGTGTTGTCTGTAAAGGGGACGGGCAGGTCTTATGTCCACGTTCACTAAGCACTGTTAAATAGTTTTTGCCAGTTCCTTGCATGTATTCTTAGATCAAAATAAACAACCTACATCAAAATAGAGGAGACCCCGGGTCATCATTCTTTTATCGCTCTCTTCCTCACTGGTAAGAACTAGTATCTTGCTTTATCATAGAGTCCTCACCCTCATCCAGATACGCCTCTATCCGGACAAGCTTCAATTTGGACCCAAAGAGTTATTTGTCTCTGTGCCTTAGGGTCAGATTTTTTCTTCAGGACCGAAAATGTGTTCCTCAATATGTTTAATTCAGAATTCTTGTTAATTCACTATTCAGGCTAAAATGTGTCTTATGCAGGGTTTGGAGGATCCGAGTAGGTGAAGTTCTGATGTCGATCTTTGATGAATGTGTGACCACAAGGTCTGCCTCACTCCAATACCTGATTGTGCACGATGAGTGCTCTGTCACCCATACAACATGAAGAATTCTGAGCAGAAGGTTTGCATGTATGGCAGGCTTGCATCAGGGATTGGCATGAACACACATTCACAAATAGTGGGATAGGCAAGCCCGAATTAAAGAGATCAGGGGATCCAGTTTTTGTGCTGAACAAAGCGAATTGACCATAAGAGGGAAGGTGCATTGGGTGAAACATGTTGACCTGTAGACGCTAGCGATACTAATGCTCTCGAATAGTGTCTTCACCTGTTTTTAACCTTGTCAAGGAGCCCTTCTAATGAATTAGTATTAGGGCATCATAGGCAATTTTAATCATCGTTTGGATCCCTAATATAACAAAAATGTCCCTTGGGTCCAGTGTCGAGCCCGCCCAGAAACAGGAAGTATTCGGTGGAGGACTCTATAATGAAGCATGCCTCTTGTAATTCCAATGGGTGAGAGCACTTTTTAGAAAGACTTAGAGTGTCCTTGGCAGTGAGGGAGAGAGAGACAATGGAATGATGACTTAGGGGTCTCCTCTAGTTTGATGCATGGTATTACAGACTGGGAAACTGAGGTGACCTTACCAAGTTCTTCTCACTCCCTCTACTGACCAAAATGACACAATGTGGCACAGTCAACCTGCAACATTACAGGGTTTTTTGTGAAATCTGCTGCCCGGTTGTCCCTGTGTCTTATGGCACAATCAAAGAGTCCTGTTTTCTGTTTGCTACTAAGTAGCCCTATGCCATACACCCAGGTGCACTAGGGACTCCTGCAATGGTTGATATAACAGTTGACTGGATGTGAGTGAAGGAATAACAGATTGGGGCAAGGTTAACCCAATTAATGACAGAACATACAGCTGATGTATTTATTTAATGAGTTTAACACAGTTTGCTCTTCACCTAGCTGTTTCTGTAAGGATCTGAACGAAACACAATGAAAAGAAATATAGGGGAATAGAAAATTCGGAGAAAAATGATCTAGATTACCTACAGATCAATGATATCAGGTGGTTAAAGAGAAAGAAGCAAAGGTCTAGATTTACTAGGGCTTTGCACCAGCACAAAGCCACGCATAGTCCCTTCGGGGTATTCCATGTTTCTCATTGCACATAGTATATTGCCCGGCTTTCTGTTACTTTCTGCTAAGAGAATATTGCTAGGGTATGGCAGTGCAAACACCCATCATTTTTTAAGCAAAGCACAATCTATTGCAATAGTCAGCTTAAAAATGTATGCCTCCTTGAATCAGGTGCTAACAAGGAAAAACATTTAATTGGTCAAAAACCCCATACAGTGTGTGGGATCTTTCTATGTTTGTCTAGAAATAGGCATTTGTACTGAGGTTATGTCTGAGTACAGGTTCTATGCTGGACAGTGCACATTGACCTCTGTGAGGCTGTACATCACACCACGCAGCTTTCTAGAGAGCCAGTGCACAGGATGACATCACCAGGAGCGTTTATGGACAGGGAAACCCGCTGTTTTCCTCCCTCCCCGAACAGCCCTCGGAGTCCGAGAGTTAAAAAGTAGAAAGTCCCAAATGGAGACTGTCAGCCTGTAGGCTCAGTGGAATATTGTCCATGTATTACCCATAGGCATAGGGTGAAGACCATACACTTCGGACATCGAGATTCCTTTGAAATGTTAAAGCCATCAGTAGTTTGAGATTAAGATTCTTCATGCGATGCTATAAACTTCTCATGTCAGAATATTGACCATTATGGTAAACGCGCTGCTGGGGGGCCTCAAACTCCGTTGTGCATTAGGACAACGTTTACATATCTTTGTGGACATTTTTGTAATAAGAAACATATGCAGATCCTTGTTGCAGTTGTACAACGTGTAAAGTTCCCAAAATATTTCAAAATAAAAAAACTGCATATGCTGTGGCTATCCCACTATTATTCTTCGAAAATTCTTTTTTGTAAAAGGATTTAAAGTGTTTCTACGTCCAAATATATATGCATGCGTACTCATTCCTATGAATGTGTTTATGTATCAGCTATTTTGGTAGTGTATGCCTGGGTGGAAATATAGTTCTGATCTCGGAGTTGGCAGAATTCAGGAACTTGGCACTACACGTGTAATACAGTGTTCCCCCTAAAATCCCCCATCCGGCGAGTGATGGAATTATTTTCCCATTGGCATGCTTGAGGCTTGTTTTGGCACGTGCATGAGGAGATTTGCCGCCCGCTAGCAAGCGCAAGCGAGATTTTCAGCGTGCTAGTGCGGCTTCCGGTCACCGCTGAGCCTTCCACCGTCATTTTCATGAACCTGGCGAGTGCCCGTGGCTGCATCTTGAGCAGATTTTCTACTCAGGAAGCAGATAAATCTACTCTAAAAGATCTTTTTGAATTGATATTCAACACCGTTTAGTTTTTAGGTCTCGCGAGCCAAAGGCTCGAAGAGACATGTTATATCTGGGCTTTTCAAAGTGCTGCCGTGGCCTAAAGCTACAGTGCACGTGAACGTGCACGCGCGCGCAGCGCCATGTGTCTTTCCTCCGTAGCGATCGTAATCACGATCACTTTCACTTTCGCGGGCTCCTCTTTTTTGTTGCTATCGCTCGTGCCTTCGCAGTGCATGAAGCGGTTCTGCTGACTTCCGCCCGGACTTTCTCACCACCGATGCCTACGTCGTCTGTCTGCGAGCTGTGCCACCGACAGGGGGAGCTACAAAGGGGGTGAGTCTGACCTGCGGTGGTGAGGGGATAAACCCTTGCCCATATGTTTAACATGGCCTTCTCTGCGGGATATGGGTGACTTACGAGTGCACCCACCACTTCTGTTATTGGACGCTTGCCATATAATAGCTTTCTGTCTCATTGAAGAGTCAGGCCAGTGAGAGCGTTTGCTCCTCTTTTTTGTTGCTATCGCTCGTGCCTTCGCAGTGCATGAAGCGGTTCTGCTGACTTCCGCCCCGACTTTCTCACCACCGATGCCTACGTCGTCTGTCTGCGAGCTGTGCCGGTTCTGCTGACTTCCGCCCGGACTTTCTCACCACCGATGCCTACGTCGTCTGTCTGCGAGCTGTGCCACCGACAGGGGGAGCTACAAAGGGGGTGAGTCTGACCTGCGGTGGTGAGGGGATAAACCCTTGCCCATATGTTTAACATGGCCTTCTCTGCGGGATATGGGTGACTTACGAGTGCACCCACCACTTCTGTTATTGGACGCTTGCCATATAATAGCTTTCTGTCTCATTGAAGAGTCAGGCCAGTGAGAGCCTTGGGCACGTTTTTGGGAATCACGATTTTTCATTGTAAACTGGATACGCCTGGGCTATAGAGCAATCTGGTCGTGCCCGAAGTGCAGGCATTACATGTAAGTGCATGGACTCGTTTTTGGATGTTTGTAGGCCTCTCTTATGGGTCGTGTTTCCGTCTTTTACTGTTGATTTCTGTTATATTACTACAAGCTTTGCCGGCGACGGGCACACATTGATGCTGTCTTCCATCCCTCTCCAAACACCTTTACACACTTAAAACTGGCCTGCTTTGCATACGTGGACCATTTTTCAGCTATGTGATTCGCTTTTGGGGGCAACTTTGGTACACGACCCTATTTTCTATTCCAGTACCACCCTGATTGTCAACTTGCTATCGTGATCTGTTCTGCTCAAATCATTATTACAGACATTGTTTTATACGGTGGTTTCGTGCCAAACCTCTCCATTCTCTAGGGATGTAAATAAAAGGTATTAGTTTTGGTGGTGCTAGTGTGTCAGCAATGTTTTGAGTGGCATGGAAAACACTATATGAAGCGCGTCTCTAAATGGAGGGTTGTCGAAAAATCAATATCAATAATTTGCAAGAAGCATGGTGTATGGAATCGAGTATATTGATTACAACATTGAAAGAAAGACCTGGCGCATCAGGGTAGGATTGGTAAGGCCGGCAATGGGCTGGTATCTGAGTTGAAGCAGCATAATTCTATTGTACAGCGCTCTGACACCTTCGGGTAAAGTCCGCGCTTTATAAAAATGCATTAAATAAATAAATAAAATAAAAGCCGATTTGGACAGTGTCTGCTCTGTTTAGATAACGCCAGCGACCTTTACGGAGGCAGATGGGCCCCTATTACCTCCCTTTTACCAAGGGGGCGGAGGCGTCATTATTTCATGCCGAATGGGCGGGGGAGGGGGGGGGGGGGGGGGCGGGAGCGAGCAGAAGTGGCCTAACTTATATTCAGGTGTTGTTTACCAGTGTGAACTTATCCGTGCCCAGAGTCCTGGCAGTATTTGCAGACACCAGATCACTATTTCGCCACTACCTAACCAACACGAATCCCTCAACACACTATGTAGTAGTCTCATAGTTATGACGTTCCACAAAACTCGCTCTCTTACCTGTAAACTTGCTCTCTGTACCACGAGGGCCGATGTTTGGTCATTCATTTAAAATGACAAATTTTCAGACTTAAAACAAGTTTCTTGATTACTATGAAATTAAGTTAACAGCTTTAAACGTGAACTACAACTACAGACACAATGCTATACTACACAGACCTAGAACTACAATTACCACTGACACAGTATGCCACCTGACAAGCAGAAGGGTGCAACTGTATGTGTATGTACATCCAAACCTATCACACCACAACAGAGCACCATTAGAAACCAGCATTGGCATAGCCAATAGGTCTGGCCTTTGGGACCTTATAAGTGTTTAGCCATGCAACAGTTGCATAACTAAACACTTATAAGGTCCCAAAAGCGAGACCTATTGGCTATGCCAATGCTTGTTTTCTTTTTTTTTAAATGTAAGAAGCATTATTTTAGTTGTACTTTTTTTTTTCAACTAAAAGAAAGTCCCCCATAGACTCTAACTTCCTCTTCCTGTCCAGTAGGCTCTTCCCAGTGCTTAATGCCGCTTTGTAAATATTGAGGAGGACATAGCTCCACCAGAACGTCACTTGAGGTGACATTCTGGTGGCGCTTTCACCTTGTAAATATACCCTTCAGTCTCCCCTTTCAATACATAGATGTATACTACACATCACGGCGAGATTGGGACTGTATGAGCTACATAAAGCAAGACACAGAGAACTCTAACTCACTCATATTGCTACCACAATCTTATTGTCAGGACAGAGTAGTCTGCATGACTGCTTAAATAATCAGCCCTGAGTAAGATTAAATTGCCTCAAGCACCTGACTAGCTCTAAGTGGATCACATAATATTCGTAACATAAAATTAACTCACCTCTGAGTGTGAGCAGCATGCTATTTGAAAAAAATATATATTAGCATTGTAGAACAAAAAACTATAAATAATTACTCACAGAGCTCCTCAATGCTAGTAGGTCAGGCAGGTCCTGAACCCAATCCAGCAGGTCAGCCCAGTGATGCATCTGCTGCTACATGGTACATGGTACACTGAACCCCACTGCTCCAGCGCATGCACTGTTTCACTCTCCCAGCAGCCAACACTACCTGAGGGCATACCCCCTCCCAGGCCTGCCACCTGCTGCCAGCGTGGAGGGGAGTTTGCACTACACATAAAAAACAAGCATTGGTATAGCCAATAGGTCTCGCCTTTGGGACCTTATAAGTGTTTAGCCATGCAACAGTTGCATAACTAAATACTTATAAGGTCTCAAAAGTGAGACCTATTGGCTATGCCAAGTAAACGTGATCAAACATCAAAGCGGTCATGCGCGGCGCGCACGCCCGCAGACATGCACTGTAACTCTAGGCTGGCCTGGTAGCACTTTTTGGAGCCCTCTCAAAAAGTCTAGCCAGACCAGCGCATGCTCTGGGTCAGGCGAGACCTAACAAGTGCTGCCACCTCTGCCTCAGAGAAAAAGAGGCGGGCTGAACCCCTTGGCAGCGCCGGTGACCCAAAGGTGCTGGGGTGGAAAAAAAGGGCCTGCAACTCACTAACCCTCCGGGCAGATGTTACTGCCACAAGGAAGACTGTTTGAATGGTCAGTAGTCTGAGAGGGCAGCTGTGCATAGGCTCCAATAGGGAGAACTAAATTAAGATCCCACTCGGGCATAATGATGAGTGTAGGAGGAAATGTGTGTACCTTTCAGGAAATGTGTCAGAACAGATGCCTTGAACAGGGAAAGCTGAAATGGCAGATAGGTAGCCTTTAATTGTGCCCAAAACAAGGCCAAAACAAGGCCTTTGCAGGGCAAGGGATAAGGCAAACAGACAAGGTTGGAGACAGAGGATAAACATATTTGGTAGCACACCAGGCCTAAAATTTGTCCCATCAGCAGTGGTACATCATTTTCATGGGGGGGAGGGGGAGGCACTTGGCTGCCAAGATGAAATCACACACTTTGGGAGGAAGATCGAACACCATCAACTGTTCCCACTCAATCGCCACGTATTTACGTGAAGATTGTGCAGGTTTTGGTGCAGTACCCTGCTCCGTTGCTGCAACAGGAGACTCTCCTGACAGGCAAGCCTTAAAGGAGGACAGATGCTTATGCTCAGGAGTTCAGTATACATGACACTCCTAGCACATTCTGATGCCACTAAGATGTCTTGGAGTAGAGAGGTGTGATGTAGCGGCCAGAGCAGCTTACTATGGACCGTGCGGTTCACTGTTCGATCCCTGGCAGCGGCGGCAGCTCAGCTCAGCATCATGTGACTCTGGGCATTAGCTCACTTAATCTCCCCGACGGCCCCCAGCGCCTTGAAACCTTTGAGGGGGTAATCCCTTTGCACTTTAGAATTAGGAATTATTTGTAATTATTACTTGGGACTTCGGCTTCTTGAGAACTCTGGATGTGCGATGTATTGGTGGAAAGGTGTATAAGAGTCCTGAGCTCGTCTCAAGATGAAAATGGCCCATATCAAAAGCCACCTTGGAAACTCCAGGGCACAGAAGTACTAACACTGCGCATTCTCAGCAGTAGCAAATAGATCTAACCAAGGTTCTCTCCAATCTCTGAGGAGACCTTGCAGTACCTTAGGATTAAGACACCATTAGTGATCGGTGAGGCATTGGTGTCTGAGTTTGTCTGCTCGGGAGTTCAGTGATCCCGACAGATATTGAACCACAAGTGATATGTTCTGATGTTCCAGCCATGTCCAGAGATGTAGGGCCTTTTCACAAAGAGTGCAAGGCTGTACTCGATCCTGCTTGTTGCAATACCATAAATTGTCTGTGAACACCTGAAACAGCTTTCCATGCTGGATGGAAGAAAGGCTTTCAATGCCAGGCGAATTGCTTGCAGTTCCAATGGGACTCCTCTGATCTCCTCCTCTCCCCGATGGCTGCCCTAACTAAGAAGTGATGCATCACTACAGTGAGCTCTGGTTGGGGAAGAGAGGGGGCTCTGCCGTTGACACAATTGTGGTCCTTGAGCCACCACTGCAGATCTTATGCAGTTCCCTCAGATATCTGGCCCAGGTCAGAGAGATCCCCACAATGCTGTGTCCACTGGGACTTTAAATCCCACTGCAGAGCCAGAATATTCCAACAGGCATGTTTTAACAGCAGGATGTAAGATACCATGAGACCCAGCAGCCTCAGAGTCAATCTCTCTGCAATCCCAGATAGAAGCCAGACAGAATCATTGCCCTAATATTCTGAACTCGTTGTTCCAGAAGGTAATCCCAACACTGCGCTGTATCTACAATAGCTTTTATGAAAGGGAGTCTCTAAGAGGGAGTCAGTCATGCCTTCAGCATGTTGATAGTGAACCGCAGCAAATGCAGAAGGTCTGCTGTAGTCTAGAGGTGGGAGAAAACTTCCTGGGGTGAGGCCACCTTCAACAGCCAGCCAGTCATCGAGGTAAGGGAAGATAGAGAGAGAGAGAGAGAGAGATAGATAGAGACAGAGAGATAATTTGTTATACACTAACTGCAAGCATATTTTAGCAAACTATGTTACATTGTCTAGCTGCAATTTTAAATTATTATGGGGTCATTACGATGGCGAAGGGACTTCAGTCTGTCCGCCACCATTGCGGTAGTGGGACCAGCCGCCTGCGAGGCGGCCTACCCACCATCCACATTAGGATGCGACCGCCAACGTGGCGGTCCCATTGCCTATCTACTGCATTGCGGCGGGGATGCAGTTAGCAGACCCCGCCTCAATACAAAAAAACAGCACTTGCATATTCTTGCACTACATGGCAGGCACCATGCGGTGCCTGCCACATGGTGAAGGGATATGTAGGGAGGTACCATAGGTGCCCCCCTGTGCCCTTGCCTCAGGCCAAGGGATGAATAGGGCCCACTACAGGCCCCTAAATTTGTTTCTGTCTGCTGTTTCGTGGCCGGTTTACCGCCGCAAAAGAACCAGCGAAAAAGAGTATCATTAACCCGATGGGCAATGGGCTGGGCAATTAGGCTGCTGCGACAGGCAGTCGGAAAATGACCGCCTGGCGGAACCGTGGCGGTCGGTCTTTCCGACCGTCATGTTTCTGCCTGCCATTGTAATCTGGTAGGCGGAAAACCCTGTTGGTGGCGGGCCCTCCGCCATCGTAAGGATCCCCTTCCTTATTGTAGACAATATTTCGGTAGCACAAATTTCAAATATTTAAAAAATATATATAACAATTTTTCAATAGTTATATTTTTGTAATAAAGTTTTTGGTCAATTTAATTACGTTTTGATAGTCGATATTTTGTTTGGACATATTTGAGCACTAATTTTTTTAAAGGTAGAAATCTTTGCTATAGCTATTTAGGAGTACAACCCTAATACGAATTCTCAGTGATAATCTCTCTCTCTATATATATATATTTGTTTATATATATTTGCATATACATGTATATATGTGTGTGTGTGTGTGTATATATATATATATATATATTTATATCTATATATATATATTATCTACTGGTGGTCGCCAGTAGATAGTTATAGTTAGGACCAAGTTTCCATAGGAAATCTCAAAATTTTATTTTGAATAACTTTGGCGCCGGTTGACGAATCCTCGCGAAATTTTCAAAACTAATGGGGCGCTCCGTTTAGCCCCTACCCTGAAAGTCTCGGGGTGATTCGTCAAGCGGGGGCCGAGAAAAAGGGGGGGTCCCAAAACGCGTTTTCCCCATGCATTTTTCTATAGGACCTTTAGTCGCAGCTACAGCCCGAACGGCTGAACAGAATTACTTGAAATTTGGCAGAGAGGTAGCCATAAGGTCAAGGAAGTGCCTTTTGCAGGTCTGGTGTAAATCTGTTCAGTTTTTCCTGAGAAAATAGCAGTTAAAAGCATATCAATATCTATACGCGCGCACCGTGCGCGCACCCTGCCGTGCGCGAGCGCAATTCTGATTGGTTGTTAGATGTCGGTAAACATTCGAATCGGTCGAAACCAGGAAGTGTCGGCCGACATTTTGTCTCTCGCAGTCTGAGGGGGTGAAAAAAAAAGGTGAAGAACGTGAAAAGGGGGCAGAGTGGACAGTTCCTGACCCCCTAGCCTTGGTCAGGGGGTCACAGAAGGACCCCCAAGGGAGAAAAAAACAATTTTTTTTAAAAAAAATGGCGAGGTGCGCGCACCGGGCATGCACGGCACGGACTGCGAACCGTGGGTGCTCGGTGCGCAAAGCGCACCGAGCGCCCACAGCGCGCACGGTGCGCGCACGGTGAGAAACCTGAAAAAAATAAAAATAATAAATACTTAATTTAGCATTTAAAAAGCCGTACAAATTCACTGAAAAAACCATAGGTTTCACACACGTTATAGTTACGAATTAGCATTTAAAAAACCTTGCAAATTCACTTAAAAAACCATAGGTTTCACACATGTTATAGTTAGCTGGACATTTCACTCGTAAAAAAACAATGAAATTCCCCCGTTATAGTTAGTGCAGGCAACTATAACTCAATCCTCTGCTTATGACGTCAGATATTACATCACTGATGACATATGTGTCTTTATGAAAAATAAATATTTGTAATATATGTATAGCTAAAGATTAATGGAAGAAGACATGGGTAAATAAGTGTCTAAATACAGTGATGTAATATCTGACGTCATCAGCAGAGGATTGCGGTCGCGTGAGTTATAGTTGCGTGCACTAACTATAACGGGGGAATTTCATTGGTTTTTTACGAGTGAAATGTCCAGCTAATTATAACATGTGTGAAACCTATGGTTTTTTAAGTGAATATATATATATATAGATATATAGATATAGATAGATATATAAATATATATCCACACTTTGCCCTGATGCGAGGACGCACTCACAGGAATTGTTTCACTGAATCTTTTATTTAAAAAAGAACCGGCGTTTCTGATAATTGAGCTTCGCCTGACACATTTCAGAGCAACATGCTCCTTCCTCATAGGCAGTTCCTTCAAAAAGCACAGAGCATTGACACACATTTATATTTCCTCTGCTTTTCATAATTAATTGCCCTCTGGTGGGCCTCCATAGATGTTGCACTCTGGCACTCGTCCTGAGGCCTACTGTAGGGCTTTTAAAATGCTTAAAATGTTTGTAAAGAATTGGCAAAGACACAGAAACCTACTGAAGGCAAACCCACTGGAGGGATTAATTGTTTCTTGACACACACTGCAAGTACCAGGATGCAACATGTTTTTTTTAATAGACAAAGTTAAGCTATAGTTATATTTCCACCGAACTATAACATCGCTGTAACCTTCGTTTTTTTCAGTGGATATCTGCAATTTTCTTCTGAAAGTAAGATATTGTTAGACCTGGCACCATTGTTGTGGGTCTACCCTGCATTTTTAGGTCTCGGCTAGCGAAGGCTGCGCTTGCGCAGTCTCGCTCGCGAGATTTAGTGTTTTCAGAAGTGGGGCTTTAACCCGCCCCTCTTCTTCCCTTTTCTCCATTGGCTGGCCTCTTAAATGCTGGTCAGACATTGGAGAAGAGCTTTGTCTCTCCAAACAAGCCCCGTCTTTTTCCGATTCGGGGGCGTGTTGTTTCACTTCTTTCACTTTTTTGAAGCCCCGCCCCTTTTACACATGGTGGGCGTGTTTTTGTTCTTTTTTTAGCGTCGGAAGATTCGTCCATTTTGTACGCGGTCGGAGCGGGACTGGGGTCGCCTCTTCCTTGCTGCTCGGCGTTTCAAGTCTAGCAACCAGTGACTATTAGTGAATAGTGAATACCTTTCCTCAGTTCGTGCTCACTAGCCGCCCACATTTGAACCTACACAAACTCATTAGGGCAGGTTTAGGATGCCAGGCTGACAACGAATTGGCAGATTTGGCATACTTTCTGAGCTGCCTTGTCTGGCACCAACTGATTCTCAAAGTTGCATTTTTACAATCATGAATCAGGAGGCGGGAGATTAGGCTCGAAATCGGTAGCCTCCCTCCTGAATCGGGAGGGTTGGCGTGGATACCCTTGTGCCCATATAAAGCGCTCCAATAGCTTTGGGTCGAGTTCGCGCTATATAAACAACTGCAAATACAGTGATACGCATGACCTCTAACTCAGCATGTCTCCAGAAATGTCATCAGAGCGGGGCCAGAATCGTATCTTAGTTTATTCTTGAAAATGTTTACTTTTAAAAGATAACAATTTACTAAGGTAAATAAACTTTATTAAACGTTTAAAGACACCTTTATTTTATTGCAACATGATATTTTTTGCAACATAACATACAAAATATTGCTCGTGCACCAGCCTGAGCCAACCCGTAACTCTGGTGTTGCTGTTAATTTGTAGACTCGTCTACCTTTGCATTGTATGAGGCAAGATATGACATCGGTTGTCATTGCCAGTGCTTGATGACTACACACACTTAATACTGTGTTAAAGTCCTTTCTCTATTTCCGGAACCACACAGTAGTGTCACCTCTGCTTCGGACGGAAGCGGAAGTTGCGGGTTGGCTCCAGGGAACCGACTGGGGTGCAGAGAAAGGCTTGCTTTGTGAAGATTCAGGGAGAACACACTAGAGAGGAAAATAAGAAAGATTTGCTGTTTCGTCGGTATGTGGCTCGGGGACAGGGAAAAGAGGCAGAATGTGAGGCGGGTGTGATTTTTGCTGCCTCCATGCACTTTGGGTTATCTGCAAATGCCGCGCATTTTTCAAAGGCGGGAAGCCCGCCACTCTTTAATTTGCGGCGCTAAAATGTAGTGCTTTGTTTGGGAGAGGTGATGGATAAAGGAGCCCTCCGCTTCTCTGAGCTTAAACTATTTTTTCATTCTTGTTGAAAATGTTCGAATGGAACCCACCCGTGAGCTAGATTGCATGAATGTGCTTGCTGAATTGTTTGAGACACTGCAGCAAATGTGTGTGGGGGGGAGGGTGGTATTCTCACATCTCAACAACAACCGTGGAGCAGACTCTTGCATTTTGTGATCTATTATTTCTAAAGTGCGCGTGGAAGCCTGTCCGAATGTGTCTGACTTCGTTTTGAAAGAGGTGGCCTTGGGATTTTACGTTTTATAGCCTGATCATATAATATAACTCTTTGATTTAGGCTTCAGAGCCCGATCCCGATAACATTACTGGCACTTTGTTATCTTGTATCAGTAGAACCTATTGTGATGCTGTAGAAATATCTTTTGAAGCATGTGTATGTGTGAGTATGTATGTGTATGTGGCTCTGTGTATGTGTGTGTGGCTTTGTGTGTGTGGCTCTGTGAGTGTGTGGGTGGCTCTGTGTGTGTGGGGGAGGCTCTATGTGTGTGTGTGTGTATGTGTGTGCCTCTATGTGTGTGGCTTTGTGTGGGTGGCTTTTTTTGTAGGTGGCTCTATGCGTGGGTGGCTCTGTCTGTGTGTGGGTAACTCTGTGTGTGTAGGTGGCTCTATTTGTGTGTGGGTTGCTCTATGTGAATAGCTCTGTGTAGGTGGCTATGTGTGGGTGGGTCTGTGTGTGTGGGTGGCTTTGTGTGTGTGGCTCTGTGTGTGGGTGCAAATGCAATAGGTCTCGCATTTTAGAGAGATTAAGCTAATGACATTGTAAATAACAATGCCATTTCTTTAAATGTGTTAAAAACAAAAACATAAACAAAAATAATGTCATGAGCAATGCCAATAGCTCTAACTTTTACAATGCCGAGACCATTGCACTGTAAATGCTTGTTTGCCTTTGCTGCCTGTGTTTTTGCTGTATGTTGGACTCCGTTTTGCTGGTCTAGATGCTTTGGGCACTTTGACACTGCTGTTCAGTGCCAAATTGCAAGTGCTCCCTTTGTAAATTACTGTTATGGTTTGGTGTTTCCATGATTGGCTATTTGATTTACTTGTCAAACCCTAGCATAGGGCACTGTGTGTGCCCAGGGCCTGTAAATAAAATGCTGCTTGTGCGCTGCAGCACTGATTGTGCCACCCACCGAAGCAGCCGGTAAAATGTAACTCTGGCCTGCCATTGCAGAGCCTGTTTACAGTCTGGGACTGCCATGTAGACTTGGCAAGTGCACACAGTTGCCAGTCCCTAAACCTTCCCTTTCCTACATATTAGTCACCCCTAAGGTAGGCCCAATGTACCCCTGTGGGCAGGATGCATTGTATGTGAAAGGTAGGACATGCCCAGATGTGTGTGGCATGCCCTGATAGTGAAGTACTGCCAATTTCATTTTTCTCTGTTGCAAGGCGGAAGACGGCCTGTTCCCATAGGACAGAATGGGGAGTTTGTTTAAAACATTTTATAAACATAACTGGCCCTGGGAACAAGGATGGAAAATAAAGTTCAGAATGTTAAAGTGCATCTTTTAGTGAGGGTGATTTTTACATTCTATGTTAAAAAAATCACTTTTAGCTAGGCTTGTGTATTGCATCTCTGGCTTTTGGGTGACAGGAGCTGGAGGTGGCAGTGCTTCCAGAAGTCTGATGAGTCAGGGCTGGGCTGAATAGACCTGGGCTGCATTTAGTGTAGGCGGAGGAGATTTCCTTTCACCTGAATGAGCCTGGTCTGCCTGCAACAATGCTGTCTCCACCTCCTGCCAGGAAGCTGCACCAGTGAGGACAGAATTGGTTTTGGTTGGGTACAGACACTCTCTGCCTTCAGAGAACAAAGGATTTTGTGTAGAAACAAGGGGAACAAGGGGAACCTTTGCCAAGGAGAAGAGCCAGAGAAACTGAGGAAGAAAACTGCCCCTGCCCTGTTTGCTGTCTGAGGTTGGCCGCCTGCAGTGGCTGCTTGCTGCCAAGGAAAGGAGAAAAGGACTTTGCTGTTTGATTTGTCACCTGCTTGAAAGAAGATCTCCATGGGCTTGAAACTGAGCTTCCCTCCTCTTCTGATGTCTCAGGGACACAAATACCAGCTCCCCTGAATTTCCTTGCTGGGAATTCTAACCTGCAAAGAGGTGCCTGCTGCTGTTCTGGACCTCTAGAAACTGTTTTACGCTGGAAGCTGGAAAAACCACGCAACTTCGAAGAAGCGAGATGCATCCATACCTGTTTCTGATGCATCGCCGAAGAAACCTTCGCAGTGCCTGCCACGGCTCAAGATATTGCCACACACTGCATCAAGTGCGCCGATCGCCGAAGTCCAAGATCATCACAGAGTTCGACGCAAGGCCTTCTGTGCGGCTGCACAAGTTCACGCATCGTCCTGCATCAAGGCGCCAGGTCTGTCGTATCTTTGGCGGACACAGTAAGAAACCGACGCATCACCTCCCCACGCAGTAAGAAACCGATACATCACCTCTTCTTTGCTGTTTATCTTTTAAAAATCGCCGCTTTCACTCCGCATACCCTCACCATAAAAACAAAAGCTCACAAACCTGCTGCTTAGAGTGGGGCCTCATCCTTCACCACCTCATTGCGAGCACCATCTTGGATCGGTCTGGATCCAATTGCTGGGCGCCATTTTGGGATGCGCGCGCCAGTGCTCTTAGAAGGTGGGCATAAAAACAGGCTAATGCAAGCGTGCAGCGTGCGCGCAGCGGGCGCGCCAGAGGCGCACCAGAGGCAAGCCCGTCTGCGCCCGTCCGCGTCCCGGACGAGTCCCGGACAACGGATGAACACTGTACCCCTAATAAGGTACGCCAGGTTTACTCTAGAAAACAGCTGCTAGAGATTGGTGGGAGAACAGACAGCGGGACTGCTGCTGATATCGCCCAGGACAATACTACTGTCCCGGGGTGGAGAGCAGGGAACTCGCACGCTAATATGCTTGGCCACCTTAATTGTGGGCTAATAAACAGTAGGTCACTAGTAAAACACTACTCTGAAATAGCGTTTTTAATTGACAATATGAAGCTGGATGCCCTGTTTCTCACAGAGACCTGGATCAGAGCAGATTCAGCTGTGGAGATAGGTCTTGCCTGTCCAGATGGTTTCAAAATTATACATAAACCTAGGGAGGAGGGCATGGGAGGAGGGGTAGGGGTGATTTTTAGGGAGGACCTCAATTTCACTCTGCTGCATGTGGACAAACTAGAGGGAATCGAACTGATGGGCTTTGCGCTTCAGGAAGCTAGAGGTAATCTCCTCACAGGCTTGCTGTGTTATCGTCCTCCGGGGAGTAATACTGCACAACAGCCCCTCCTAAACCCCATCACTAACTTATCCCTATCTCACTCCAACATGGTCATTCTGGGAGATTTTAATTGGTGGGAGAATGCTAGTTCGAAAAATCAGCTGAGAGATTTGAATGACACCTGTCAAACGCTGGGTCTCCAACAACTAGCTACCTCCCCGACTCACCGGGGAGGACATATCCTTGACCTTTTATTTGCAAATGAGTCAAGGGTGGAACTCCTATATATCTCCCCTCAAATATGGACGGACCACTACCTACTTCATTTTACAGTACGGTCAGTTTTCCCCCCCGCCCAAGTTAACACCGCCGTGCAGTATCGGAAAGGGAGAAACTGGTCCAAATTAGCAAGGACAGGTGCTCTCCTGCCAACGCCCTCGGTGAGCCCTTTTCAGAGCTCATGTACAGTGGAGGATAATTATAATACCTACCAGAAGTAAGTCACAGCTGCATTAGACGAAGTGATCCCTATAAAAAACTGCAAGTTAGAAATAAAATATCAGCGCCTTGGTACACGGAAGATCTGAGGCAACTAAGACTACAATGTAAGAAGGCAGAAAGAACATGGAGGAAGAGCTATCTGGATAGGGATAGGGCCACCTTTAAAATAACACTGAGGAGGTACAAGTCGTGCATCCTGGGAAGTAAGGCTAATTTCTATGCTCAATCCATCTTGCAAGCCCCAAACAGAATTACGGAGCTTTTCAGAATCGCAAGAACCATCTCAGCTCCATCCTGCCTGGAGACCAGAGTAGAAGCTTCACAAAAGTTGTGCGACGAGATCGCCACTCATTTTAAAGACAAAGTGGCCAAGATTGTCGATCGCTTTAAGGATAATGATGCGTCAACCCAGAATCCTGATAAAAAGACATCCAAGGGGACTCTGTACCGCCAACACTCTTTGGTCTCTTTCCCCATTATGTCGACCTCTGCTTTCGATTTTCTGGTCAGCAGTATCTCCTCCGGCTCACCCTTTGACCCTATGCCCCAGAAAATGTGGAAGACCTATGGTCATCTCACCTTTCCCTGGTTGCTTCAGATCTGCAACCAATCATTGGAAGTAGGGTTGGTTCCAGATAGCTGGAAGCAAGCTGTGGTGTCCCCTCTTATCAAGAAGCCCTCTCTAGACCCAACCAATCCGGCTAACTTTCGGCCCATCTCCCTCCTTCCTTTCCCAATCAAGCCCTGGAAAGGGTCGTGAGTAGAGCTCTTTCGGAATTTCTAGAAGAGCATCACCTACTAGACATGGACCAGTTCGGCTTCCGCCCTGGTCATGGGGCGGAGTCGGCCCTGGTTACGATGCTGGATAATATGCGAATACTGCTGACAACGGGAGCACCGCAATTTTAATGCTCCTGGACATGTCAGCCGCATTCGACACGGTGAGTCACCCCATCTTGTTGGCACGACTGGAGGAACTAGGTGTAGAGGGTCGAGCATTGCAGTGGATCCGCTCTTATCTGGCAGGGAGACAGCAGGTGGTGATGCTGGGGTCGTTTACGTCTGAGAAATCCCACGTAGCCTACGGAGTACGACAGGGTTCCAGCATCAGCCCCATTCTCTTCAACATTTACTTGCAACCATTATTTGCAATTATTAAGGCGTTTGGGGTTGAGCTGGTAAACTATGCTGATGACACACAACTGGTATTTTCGATGGAAGGAAAACAGGCGGTTTCTCTGGAGCAATTTCAAAACTGCATGAGTCTGACAACAGATTGGCTGCGGCGTAACTCCCTGCAGTTTAATGGAGACAAGACCGAGGTGCTGTTCTATTCACCATTATACCAGACTCACCGTCTGCAGTTGGAGTTTAGGCTTGCTCCAGATGAGGCTCAGCTGGTTCCAGCAAATACCATCCGTAATCTCGGCGTCTTGTTCGACAATAACCTGCAATTGAACACGCAGGCGAACAAGACAGCCAGTGTGTGCTTCGGACTAATACGAGTTCTCCGCAGGATTCTTCCGTTCTTGCCAGTGGAGATGCGTGCCTTGATTGTAAGGAGCACAGTACTCAGCAGATTGGACTACTGTAACTCTCTTTATCTGGGCGCCCCCCAGTATATTTTGCTGGGATTACAGAGAGTTCAGTCGGCTGCAGCAAAGTTGACGCTAAACCGCAAACGCGATTCCTCTTCCACTCAGGCGCTGCGTGAGCTCCACAGGCTGCCAGTCAGAGAAAGGATCCTTTTTAAATCTCTCTGCCTGATCCACAAAGCAGCACACGGGATGGGCCCGATTCCCCTGCAGGAGAGATTTTCACGTTATCTCCCCCCGAGACAGCTGCGTTCCTCTAACGCCAATCTGCTGGCACAACCCAGATTCAAACGTGTCAGGATGGGTGGGAGGGCATTTAGTGTGGCAGGTGCGCGGTTGTGGAACGAGCTCCCTCCAAGGATCAGACAGCTTGACTCCTTAATGGAATTTAGAAAGAGTCTTAAGACCTGGCTCTTCCCAGTAGCCTGATCGCCTCCGTCGCTGCATACTCCTCATCGGCATAATTTACCAACTGTTTTGTCAGAGCGCCAGGATACCCGTAGGGTGATAGGGCGCTATATAAGCCCATATACAATACAAAACAATACAAGTAACCAATGCATCACCTCCTCTTCGGTAAGGAACCAATGCATCACCTCACATGAAGCAAGGCACCGACGCATCACCTTTCCTCAATGTAAGGAACCGACGCATCACCTTCCCTGCGGCCCGTCTTGTTTGCTAGCGTGACGCATCCCAGGTACTTTGTGAGAAAAGTGTCGCATCTGCAATTTGCTTTGAACTGAACTATTTCTAGCATCTGAAAGTCATATTTTTATTACTGTATTGTGGATTTTTGTTGCTTGGCCTTGTTTTGGGTTTATATAAAGATTACTTATTTTTCTAAACTGGTGTGGTTTCCATTTGTAGTGTTTTCACTGTATCACTGTATGCGTTCACAAATGCTTTACACACTGCCTCAGAGATAAGCCTGTCTGCTCGTGCCAAGCTACCAAGGGGGTGAGCAGGGGTTATTTTAGAAGTGTATCCCCTTACCCTGACTAGTAGCAAGGGTCCTTATTTGGACAAAGGTACCTATCTCTGCCAACTAGAGACACCCATTTCTAACAGATAATATTACCTAACGATAACAGGTTTTTTAAAACGTGAAATAAAGTATTATGTGAAAACTTAAGTGGACCGTCATTATAATCTTTGGTTTCATTTCAGCCACTCACACATCAACCCACTCACTCATACATCCCTTGAAACACCCACTAACTCACCCATAAAGTCACTAGAGTCATAGAGCCACTCACACTGCCACTCATTCACCCATACAGCCACTGACACCCACACACTTACTAATACAGCCACTCAGGCAGCATCTCACTCAGTTACACAGCTATTCACACACCCACTTACACACCCATACAGCCACTTACACACCCATACACAGAAGAGTACAGTCACATAGCCACTCACATAATTAATGTTAGAAGTAGTATCTCTCACTAGTAGCACAACTAGTATAGTAATGTAACCTTTGTAGTAGCTTAGTATATATGTTTTGCATTCATAACAACTTACACTCACTTGATGATGTCATCTGTGATGTCATCACTGATGTCACTGATCATGTCAGTGATGTAATATGTGAGGTCATAAGCAGTGCACAATATGTGAGGTCATAGACAGCAGGGGTGTAAGTTATTATTAGCTCAGGTAACTATAACTGCTGAGCTTCACTGGTTTTGTGAGAGTGAAATCTGAGCATAAGAATAACGTCCCTGTAACCTTTGTTTTTTTTTTCAGTGAATAGATATATATGTTAGGCTCAGATTTCACCCATACAGAGCCTTCGAAATTCAGCAGTTATATTTACCTAAACTAACTATAACTTATGTCTCCACAGTGTACTGCTTATGACATCACTGATTACATCATCTAGAGCCTCACACCCACTCACACGACACAAACAACCACTTATACACACAACTGCTTACAAATCCACTCACTCATCCATAGAGTCACTCACACACCAGTTCACTCACCCATGCAGCCCCTCACACAGCCACTCACTGTTAGATCTGGGGGTCTCTAGTTGGCAGGGTAGGTACCACTGTCCAAGTAGGGACCCTTGCTTCTAGTCAGGGAAAGGGGGATACACTGTTAAGTTAACCCCTGCTCAACCTCTAGTTAGCTTGGCCTGAGTAGTCTAGGCTATCAAAGGCAATGTGTAAAGTATTTGTACCAACACTCACAGTAACACAGTGAAAACACCACAGATTTACTCTACACCAGTTTTAGAAAAATAAGGTATCTTTACTAAAAACTTCACAAGACCAAATACTACAGAAAAACCAACATACAATTAAAAAGGTTACTTTAAAGATAGTTCAAGAGTTTGTAGAAAGTACTCCAGGATGTAAAAATCAGTGTCCTGCACAATGCGACTCCTAATGCACAAAATGCGACACTCTCGTGCCCAACAGTACCTATAGTTGCGCTAAGGTTCCCAAAAGCTATAACAATGAAGATGGCAAAGGCGATGCGATACTCCTGAGACCTTGGGGAGTCTTTGCAGCAGCCCTGCTTCACGCAGCAGAGCTGGATGCGCCGGCTCCGATCTGTAGGGGGAGGATGCGATGACTTTGGCTTTCATTGCGTAGGTTTCTTAGGGGGAAGCTTCACGCACAGGTACGGTGCGACGCTCTTCGATGGGGCGTGATGCGCGGCATTGACTTCTGGCGCCGCAACCCTCGATGCGCCACGGGACGGGACTCTGCGTCGACGCACGCAGCGACTGGATACTTTCACGCACCGGCAGTGGTGCGGCCCGCAAACAGGTTCTGCGACGACCTTCGCCGTATCAGGAATCTTCACGCACCGGGACGATGCTCGACGCACTCGGCGATGCGGGGACTCCGGGTGCTGCGATGACGCCCGCGATGAAATTCTTCTCGCACTCTCGATCTTGCGACTCGCAACCGGATGATGCGACCCTCAAACGGATGATGCAATGGGTATCAGTTACTCTTGTTCACACTTTCTGCTTTCCAGCTCCAAAACACAGCAAAACAACCTCCTGAGGCCCCAAGACTAAGCAAGCACTCCAAGGCAGGTCAGAACTCCCTCAGCAGAGTTCCAGGGGAGCTGGTGGTGAAGTCCTTGGGTTCCTGGGACTTAATAACAGGGAGCCAGCTCTCCTCAGGCCCTTGGAGACCAGAATTTAAAGAAGGGGACACAGCAGAGTCCTTCCCCTCTCCTTGGCAGCAAAGCAAAACAGCAAGCAGGCAGTCTTCTCCTCTTCAGTTCCTTCCAGCTTTCTCCTTGGCAGAGGTTCCTTCTTAGTTCCACAGTGATCTAAAGTTTAGGTGTCTGGGGTCCTCTTCTTATACCCCTCCAAGTCTTTGTCTCTCTTTGTTCCAGTGGGGGGATTCCCCTGCTCAAACCGGTTCCGGGGTGTGCTCTGCCCTGGAGCACCTGGTTCCTTTCAGAGTGAGGGGCAGGGTTGTTGGACGCCCAGCAGGAGGTGAAGCCTTCTTTGTGCTGGCAGAGGCAGAGTCCTCAGCCTGGCCAGCAGGGGGTGGAGCCGGCATTGTGCTGGCAGAGGCAGCCCTATTCAAAACCCAGGGGCTACTCCTCCCACCCATCTAGAGCAGATCTCCCTATTCACCCTGCTGCTGACTCATCCAGACTCCTGGAGCCACCTAGCCCATCACATGACACCAGTCAGCCAATCTGCACACAGGCACACAGGAAGGTTAAACAGGAGAATAGCTACTTTCTAAAAAGTGCTATTCTCACACAGTGAATTTAAAAAGCATCTTTCTAAAAAGATGTATAATTAAATTCTGAACACATAGATACCAAACTTGGATTTTCTATCTTGCCGTTAGGGGAAGATAGGCATGTAAACAGCCTCCCCCATTCTGTCCTATGGGCAAGATAGCCTCTCAGCAGTGAAAAACGACAATGGCTGTAATTCACTACCAGGGCATGTTACACACCTCAGTACATGCCCTACCTTTCAGATACACTGCACCCAGCCCAGGGGGGTACCTAGGGCCACCATAGGGATGCCTTACATGTACAGAAAGGGAAGGATAAGGCCTGGTCAGTGGTTGCACTGGCCAGGTCGACATGACAGTCCTGGACTGCACATGGGCACTGCAAGCAGACCTAAGACATCATTTTAGCGCTACTCCTGTGTGTGGCACAATCAGTGCTGCAGCCCACTAGTAGCATTTGTACAACCAGCCCTGGCACTCTCAGTGCACTTTACTGGGGCCTTGCAGGTAGAACAAATATGCTAAACATGTATAGCCAATTATATCACAATTTCCCTAGGGAGCACTTGCACTTTGACACTGATCAGCAGTGGCAAAGTGCCCAAAGCATCTATACCAGTAAAAACGACATCCAGCATAATACAGGAGGTAGAGGCAAAAAAGTCAGGGGTAACCACGCTAAAAGATGACAGGTCTAACACTCACTTACTTATACAGTCACTTATACAGCCACTCACTTACCTATACAGCTACTCACGTACCCACTTATTTATCCATACAGCCACTCACACCCCCACTCACCCATACAGCCTTTCAATAGAGCCCTTCAATCTCCCATACAACCACTCACACACTCACTCTCCAAAACTGCCACCCCTATAAATACTCAGTTAACCAAACACCCACACAAACAGCCACTCACTCACCTATACAGCCACATATTCACTCAGTCAATCTCTTATACAGCCACTCACACAGCCACTCAGTCACCCAAACAGCCACTCAAACAGCCACTCACCCACCCATACAGCAACTCACACAGCAGTTTACTCATCCATACAGCCACTCACACACACAGTCATTCACCAATATAGCCACTCCCAAAGTCACTCATTCACCCATACAGCTAGTCACACTCATCACACACTTATTCACCCATACAGCCACTCACACACAGAGGCGGACAGTCACACAACCTCTCAGATGACATATGTTTGAAAGTGGATCACTTCTTAGTAGTACATAAAGAAATGTAATTTAACTTATTCAGTGCCTTAGTGTATATGTTTAAGTCTCATAAATGTTTACAAAATACACTCACTGGATGCTGTTGTCAACAGTGATGTCATTTGAGATGTCATCAGTAATGCAATCAGTGATGTCACTGACCATGTCATGAGTTATGTAATATCTGAGGTCATATTGACTATCCCTACCTTTAAACGCAAACGTCAAGGAGGGTGTAGGTTCTCCTACCTCGCCCCCTAAATTTTGGAACGCTTTGCCTCTAGCAATCAGGATGTGCAATGATCTGTTGGGATTCAGAAAGGCGCTCAAAGCTTGGCTGTTTGAGCAAGCTTATGCCTGAATCCCTGCGCCGTAACATGACCCAAGTTTAGCGCCATGATGAAACCTTTTGGTGAACGTGCGCTTTTATAAGTTTTTGATAACATAACATAACATAGGCAGTGCATTGCGGGGGCATAAGTTATATTTAGCTCGCTCAAAAATATGTGCTGAATTTGACTGGTTTTGTATAAATTAAATCTGAGCCTAACTATAACGTCCCTGTAAACATTTGTTTTTTATTTCCAACTATAACTTCCCTTTGGTTTATTTAGTGAATTTCTAAGGATTTTTAAAGTTATTTTCGAACTGTAACTTGTAACCTTTGAGAGTGTGTGTGTTAATGGCTGTATTAGTCAGTGAATGGTTGTATCAGTGGCTGTATGGGTCTGTCAGTGTGTTGTTTGAGTGGTTTTGTGAGTGTGTGCATGGGTGTGTGAGTGGTTGTATGGGTTTGAGTGGTGTGTGAGTGGTTGTGTGGGTGTGTGATTTGGTGTGTGAGTGAGGGCATGAGTGTCTGAGTAGCTCTGTGAGTGGGTGTGTGAGTCTCTGAGTAGGTCTGGAATGGATGGCTGAATGTCTGAGTGGGTATGTGAGTGGGTGCATTAGTCTCTGAGTTGGTCAGTGAGAAGTTATATGAGTCTCTGAATAGGTCTGTGAGTGGGTACATGAGTCTTAGTGGGTCTGTGACTTGGTGTGTCAGTGTCTGAATGATCTGTGAGTGGGTGTCTGAGTCTTTAAGCAGGTCTGTGTGTGGATGTGTGAGTCTCTGAGTGGGTCTTTGAATGGGTGCATGAGTATCTGAATTGGCCTGTGAGTGGGTGTTTGACTGTGTCTATGGGTGGATTTGTTAGTGTTTAAAAGGTTCTGTGAGTGCGTCTGGGTGAATGAGTGGGTCTCTGAGTGGATGCGTTAGACTATGAGTAGATGTAGGAGTGGGTGCATAAATCTTTTTGTGGATGTGTGAGCGGATGCTTGAGTCTCTGAGTAGGTTGTGACTGGGTGTGTGACTCTTTGAGTGGGTCTGTGACTGGGCATGTGAGTCTCTGAGTGGGTCTGTGAGAGGGTGCATGAGTGTCTGAGTGAGTCTGTGAATGCGTGTGCTAGCCTCTGAGTGGGTCTGTGAGTGGATATAAGAGACTGTGAGTGCATCTGTGAGTAAATGTATTAGTGTCTGAATGAGTCTGAGAATGTATTATTTTCAGCAATATTATGAAAATATGTCGCAAATTTACACAAGGGGGCCGTGCTGAGCGGCATGATGAATTATCGAATATCGCACATGGAAAAAACTGTACGCATAACGGACACCCAAACAACCCTACATTCGACCCGTGGGGTCAGGTAATCTCTACGATGAGCACTTATATCTCTTTCAATGTGTACTTTCAGCCCACGGTGACTCCGTCCCGTTAATTAAAATGGCGGCAGCAACTTTCTACACAGGTTGCGGCCAGCCACTCACAGTATTCTTGTTAGTATGGGTATTCATGATTCCTCACGAAATAGTCACAAATACCTTGCAACCCTAGATAGAAAAATGTGGAATTTCTTATTATCTCCTAACCTACTGAACAGATTAACGCCAAATAGAAACAAGCATTTGCAATGCAATCGGTCTCGCCTTTGGGATCTTATATGTATTTAGCTATGCAGCAAAGTAGCCTGGGTGCTGAAACATCTACTGTTCTTTAACATGGAGGGAAAGTAAGCACCAAACTGCGTGACACGCCTGGTATGGGAACACATGGAGAGAAATATTACCTCTTTTTAATATAAAATCAGGGCCGTGTACAAGTGATCTCTTCGGCATGGCCAGCTGGAACTAATGAACATTCACATGAAGGATTAGAAGGCACAGACACCAGACTGGAAGCAACCACAAGAACGGAGAACAGCATTAGAACCCACAGTTAAGAATGCTCCACTTCTCTACTGGACGTCCTTTGAGACACTGAAAGCACTGTGACCACCAAGCAGGGCAACTCGTGTAATTTGCAACTAAGTGTGCAGCCCCGGGTTTTACTTACTTTAAAAAATACTTGGGTTTGTCTGGTCTGCCTGGTTTTCAAATCACTCACACTTTGGATTCAACTTTTGCATCTCCAGGGCTGGCACATTTAGCCTGCAGTCCCCCTTATACTTCAGTAACCTAGTTATTTTGTGACATGGTTCCTGTGACAGGTGGTAGGGCTGGGGCTGGGTCAGTCAGATGTTTGATGGGAGAATGGCCAGTACAGTAACCTAGTAATTTTGTGATATGGTGCCTCTGGAAGGTAGGTAATGCTGGTGTCAGTTCTGTTGCATGTTCTTAAGAGGCTAATATGGAGGGAAAAGTGGAGAGTTTGCAAAATATTGATGCAGAAGAAAGGCTGATTGGGCTGGGTTCGAGTCAGCCACCCATCAGTGCGAGCCAACAGGGCTGTGTCAGAGCTGCCCCTGCCTTACAACCGATAAGAGGTCGCCCAATTTCCAGATTTCCAAGTTTGCCTCTGCTGTGGGCACCTTAAAATAGGTGAAGCTGCTTCCCCTTTTTTTTTCTTTAGAGACATAATTTTAGCAAGGGATGGGAGGATCCGGAGCTTGAAAATCCAACTTGTGTGAGTGTGTGTGCGTGCACAGTATGAGTGGAAAGGTGCATATCCATGGGTATCTGTGTATCTGTGTACATGGGAGGAGCTGTATGGGGTATGTTTGATGTGTGTTTCTGTATGTATTCTTTCTGCCTGTGGATGTTAAACTGTGCAAGTATGTCTTTGTCTACCCGCGTGTGCTAATGGACATCTGTGCATGTGTTCACCAGTGTGCTTATTTGTTGTGTACCCCTTCAAACCCTGGCGGCACAACACCCAGGATAATATCCTGCATAGCTAAAACTTATAAGGTACAAACTGCAAGACCAATTGGCCATGCCAATGCTTGTTTATTACACTATCAACCCCTCCTACGTCCTACCTTGCCAGGCCATCTATACCTCACCATGTGCGGATAACAATCAACACCCCCTCCCCTCCAAACAACTTTGAAACAGCCTGACAGAGGGGGGGTGATTCAGGTGAGCTTCGGAGGTGCAGAGCTGTGTGTTCAGAGGCCAGTCACTGCCTTGAAACTGCTAGCCAAGGGCTGTCTGTGAAAACAGCTGCTGCTCATTGTATTCACAAGCAGTGGTGAGGGCGTCAGATTTCTTTCCGCCCAGGGTGCTATTGGACCAAGGGCCGTGTTAGGCCCAAGTGTTAGCGCCAATGCTAAGCACTCGTGCACTGACCTGCAGCACATGCCGCGCTGTGGATAAATCCGCATTAGAGGATCAGATCGGGCCTTTTTCACCTTTGACGATGTCACAAACATGACACTTGGCACGTGAAGATTGTGGCCGGCATTTCAAATGGAATATATCTGCGCTACAAGGTGTTTACAGTGCTTGACTTGAGCAGAGCAGAGCAGCCCTCCCCTAAATTACAACTCCTAAAACTTCGCTAGGAAGGGAATTTGCAAGCAGAAACTGCAGTCAAGAACTTCTGGTTCTCAGGACCAGTGTAAGAGCAGAGGAGACAAAGATTCCTTTTATACTCTAGATCGTCCAGCCCAGCCCTTCAAAATACCTGGGGTGACATCACAAGGGGAAATAAAGGAAATAGAACAGGGAGAGGGAGGTGGGTATTTGGGGGGGGGCACGGGGTGTGCCCCCCATGCATGCTCTGAGTTGAGGTTAGAGGACACGGCATACAGGAGAGTGGGTACAGATTAGAGAGTGCTTTGTGTGGGTTGATAAAGTTTTATAAGTAGGTTTAATTATACCACACACAACAGTAAAAGGGCCAGTAGCCATGGAATGATGACATGGCAGTCATGAGGATGAACTAACAGGCCTAAAACCAATCGGAAGGCAGCATTTAGGACCTTAACTATTGAAAAAGATGGGCGGAGAGTGGGCGGAGCTTCCACAAAGCTTCCAAGCTATACTGAATACTGCATGCCTCGCAAAGCGAGCAGCGCATGCTCTGCAACGCTAGGCTCGATCTAGACCAAAATCTACTTTTCTGCCAAATTTGGTGTAATGCTGTAATTGTGTAATTGTCTCCCCTTTATCTCAGCCTCCGCTTGGCAGATGACGCCGAAACTTTCCATGCACAATAAAACTTACCAGCACACTGTTTGGGGACAATGTAATGAAAATTTGTCAAACAATGCTTAAGATATGAGCAAGTCAAATGAAACCTTTTTCCAATGGAAAGTAGGTACTAACTATAATTACCTACAGGGGAGACAGTAACACCCATCATAGTGTAAATCTCCATGACCGCATTTTTAGTAGTACCAGCTAAAGGGCTTATCATCCAAATAGCCAGGTACTTTCTGACAAACACTCATTCTTCCTTTTTACCCTTCCACTCCCAACCCCACATAGTCAACACCCAAAAAAGTGCTCCCACGTCTCTGTTGGTTATAGCACGTTCCATCCCGCAGCGGGGCAGGAAGAACCCGAAGAAGCATGCCACCATGGGACATTTTGGTGGGTGAGGGTTATTTTAAGAAAACAAATCGTTTTCTCTGATGGCACTGACTATAGGACCGTCACAAGTTGACTCTTTTTGTTTTTGTACGTTTGACAGGAGACTGAGTCCAACTTGTAACTTACCCCTCCCTCCCCCTTTTGGTTTATTTTGCTGCATGAGACCCACCTGATAGGCACTACATTTTCCTTCCTTGCTCGTCAGGAATACACTGGATACAAAAGGGGTTCCCGGGGAGTGACGATAATCCTAAAGTAGGCCTTTCCAATGAATGTCCCACAGACATGGTCCGACCATCAAGGTTGGTACATTGCCATCGCAGGCCTAGTGGAGGGACGTCTGCTAAATCTTGTTTGCCTCTACACTCCTCCCACTGTGCTAGAGACCTCATTGATGTGGTAGCACACTTTCCCCCGGGCTGACAAGTATAGAGAGTGATTTTAAGGCAGTCTTTGATCCCTCTATGGACACAATTGGCCCACCCTTCGATACATGCCAGAATTGAGCAGGGTTGCTTCATAAATAGGTTACTATCCTGAGTCTCTGCGATATATCACACTACAGCTGCCCATCACACACTGCTGCATTGACATGCTCCTTATGCTAGCTACAGATGTTCTTTTTGTACCCCATATGGTGATCCTTTCACGTGGGATTTCAGATCACACCCTGATTCTTCTTTGCATTGGTGAGCCATGTCCACCTAGGTGCCATATGTGGTGGCACTTGCAAAATGAGGCATACAATTATGCAAGTTAGCACAAAGTCATGCAATATTTCCAATTCAATTCCAGGTAGGTATGGTCGGCGGGCATTCTCTGGGCAGCCCGTAAAGTTACTATTACGGGGCATGCCATGAACATTCTTCACAAAGCTGTGGAGGAAAAATGCGTCATCCCCAGCTAGAGCCATGGGCCATTTGTCTTGAATCGCATCTATTTCTGACCTCATACAACACTCTCTCAAGGCAACTAGCAGTGGTCCTTAACAAATTAGACTCCTCTCACTCAAAGTGGCAAAAACAATTTGGCGGGCTTCAGTGGCCCAGGTATATGGCTGGGAAGACAAGAACGGGAAACTATTGTATTGGTTAGCATTCTGGCCATTAGCAACAGAGTCATACCCAATGTAATCAATGATGATGGACACTCCCATTGGGCCTCCCTAGCTATTGCTCAAGGCTTTGCAAATTATTTCTCCTCGCTCTACACTGCAAACCCACCACCACTAGCTGAAGTTGCCTGACCCCTTCTTGATGAGGTGCTTTTCCCCAGCCTTTCCAAAACCAAACATAAAGATCTAGAGGGACCAATCAATGTGAAAGAGATTAATGAAGCCATTTCTGCAATGGCAACTGGCAACACGCCTGGCCCAAATGGCTATCTCACTGAATTTTATAGTAAATTCAGAGATATATCTCCCCGCACTTGTTAAATCTGTCTAAAAAACTAAATGGTGGTTGGATCCTTCAAATGAGATCTTGACCAGGCGTCAATAGTGGTGATACCGAAGGCCCCTCAGTTTCCTGTGCCGCTTACGCTCTATATATCTCTAATTAACTCAGAATTTAAGATCTTATCTACTATCCTGGTATTTGTGTTTACATCAGGTACTCGTGTCCTTCATTTAGGAAGACCAATGTGGCTTCATGCCTTCCAGGATCACAACACATTGCCTAAGGTGCCTTCATGTGGCACTGCCTCACCGTCATCTCCTGTCACCCCATCTCGCACTTCTACTAGATTTCGGAAAAGCCTTTGACACCGAGGATTGGGGCTACCTGGCCCAGGTGCTGAGCAGAATGAGATTTGAGCCTCAGTTCTGTGCCCTGGTCTGAGTTTTATACTCCAACCCCACCGCCCGGGTCCAAGTTAATGGGGGAGTCTCCAATGATTTTCCAATAGGGAGGGGGACTCTGAAGGGTTTGCCCTGACCCCTTTCCTTTTTGCTCTAGATATCGTGCCTCTAGCACAAATTATAAGGGGTGATGCGCAAGTGCAAGGTTAGCATTGGTCGGCTGGTCACGAAGATCTTATCCCATTATATGTGGACAATATCCTCCTCTATCTTGCAGACCGGCCTTTAGGGAGCCCTGATGTATGCAGCTCCTGGGGTATATTGCAGAGGCATTGGTACTTGTTATTCATACCAACTTGGTGCTGGTTCCCTTAGGCCCCCTTGCAGGACTGCATAGACTGGCAAGCAACAATTCCCATCCACTGCCTTAGTTTTCGGCATCTCGGCATACAGGTGACCCTGTGACCAGGTCTCTCAACGTTACACCACTCACTCACAAAGTCAAAGGTGAGCTAAAAACAACGGCAAACTCTTTCACATAATGTGATGGGGAGGATAGCACTCTACAACATGATGATATTACCATGATTACTTTACCTCCTGCAAAACTTTCCCCTAATGATCTCCCATCACTGGTTTCGAGAAATGGATTCAGGGCAACTGAATTCTTATGGCATAACTCAAGACCATGCTTAGTACTCACGAGCTGTCAATGTGTCCCTTACGAGGGTGGCTTGACTATATTCAACTTGTACCTTTACTCTTTGGTGCCACACTGATTGGTCCTTAACCATTGGCTCAGCAGTGGGTGGTCTGATCCAGCCGACAACTTGGAACTCGCTATGTTGGGGTTCCCAGATATTATGGTGATGCTATACAGTTATGCAATCTCATGCACGCTTCCTGAAGTGACCCGACAGGTGGTTGAGAGGTGGAGAGTGGCCCTTTACCACATGGGCTGGTGGCCTAAGCTGAATTAACAAACTCCTCTGTGGCATGGGACTTGGCTGAAAGATGAAGCATCCCTGGACGGATTTAAACGGTGGGAGGCTATCAGCATCACACTCCTGGGGGATGTGTAGAGGGACACTCACATTGCTTCCTTCTAAGTACTACATCCGGGACACAATTTCACCAGTAATTGCAATGGTCACATGCTCTGAGGGTATATGTCCCTCATGACACACTACTACCTGAATTCAGCCAGGTCGAACCCAAAATGATTAGGTAAAGTAGGTGTACCCGTAATCTACCGCATTTTAATTCTCAATAACCTGGAAACACTGGTGGCACTTAGAACTCATTGGGAGGGTTGGCTTGGATCGAAGGAAGGTGATGACTGGTGTGATACGTTGATGGCCCCAGGAGTTTGGACCATGTCCAGACATACTACTTACACTGTGCATACCTCACACCTGCAAGGTTGTTTGGGGTGGACTCCTGACTAACTAGGAGTGTTTCCAATGTAAGAAGACTCCGGCGGATTTCTACCATATGACCTGGTACTGTCCTGTGATAACACCATATTGGGAAGAAGTGATTGCTGAGTCCATGAGTATCCCACTGGGCACTCATGGACGTATGGAGAAATCGACATCCAGCCACCAAACTCTCCTCCTTCCACTCCATTCCTCACAATCTACGGGTAGGACTAGATCGCTTCCTATGCACCCCAACAATAGTTCCCATGATCCGGCACTCAGACTACCTTGGTCTGGTTCTCTCTGATCATGATGCACACATCCTAAACCTCAGGTGACAATTTTCCCACCCCCTACTTCCCACCTGGAAACTACCACGAGAATGCCTGGCAGACCATGTATTCAGGCACAACATTGGGAATAGCATACAGGACTACTTCACAATGAACACTGTCACAGCATAGTCTAAGTTGTTAGAATGGGATGCATTCAAGGTGGTCACCAGGGGAACATGCATTAGACAGATCGATGGAGTTAGGAGGACCCTGGAACACACACTAACAAAGACAGAGACTAACCTAGTGGCCATAACCAATGCAGCAGATGCAGACTTAGCATCCTCGACCCACGTTGCAGGGGCCATAATGGCATATGCAGCAGCCATACTAGACTTACGCAGGTGCTGTTTCAAAGCATACACAGTGACGACGCACAGAGGGGGACAGATCCAGGACACTCCGGTCCTGGCTGGCCCGGCAGGACACAGACATAAAGCCAATCACAGAAATCGTGGCCCTACTGGGAATTTAGTTCATTCACAAGTAGAATACTATAATTCTTCCATGACTACTACACTGGTATATACACAAACCCAACGTAGAACAGCCATAGATCAGTGGAATAATTCCTGGACCCCCTAACCATACCCCAAATTTCAACAAAAAGCAAATCTTCCTTTGTGATCTTGTCCATTGACATAACCCATGAAATCTAAGCCCAGGCACGTAACAAAGCTCTAGGAATGAATGGCTTACCAATAGAGTATTATAGCACCTTCTCCTCACTACAGGCGCCCCGTCTAGCAGACATGTATGGAGAGGCACTAGAGAGAGGTGAACTCCCAGGTTCTTTCAGGGAATCTCTCCTGATGACATTTCTGAAGCCGAATCACGACCCAGCACTACTAACATCTTGTAAACCTATAACACTACTGACAGCAGACTTCAGAATCCTGGGAAAAATACTAGGAGACTGGTATGGCCAAATTCACCTCACACTAATTCATCCAGACCAATGCGGGTTCGTCCCAGGTAGAAATACGTCACAGAACATACGCAGAGTATTCCATGTTCAGGACAGTGCACGCACCACACATCCTAGAGCCGCCTGCCTGATCCTGGACCTAGAGAAAACCCTTGATACCCTCACATGGCCATACCTTTTTACAGTGCTCTACCCTATTAGCATACATACAATTACTATACTCTAATCTCAAATCCACAGTGCACCTAGGATGGTATGTCTTGGTCCCCTTCCAGGTGGGGAGGGGCACGAAACGGGGGGGGTCCTCTCTTCCCCCTGATGTTCACCATGGCAGTAGAGCCACTGGCAATCTGCCTTCTCCAGGAGGGGAAGACCTGGGGTATCCCATAGCAGGTACCACCCATAGTTTATCGCTGTATGCAGACTATTATATGTGCAAGATATCACAACAGACCTGACACCGATCTGGACCACACTTACAGAATTTACCGAAGCATTGGGACTATGAGTCAATTCGGCCAAATCTGTGATTTATCCATTGAACCCAGATCTTACCCCTCAGCGGATCACCATGGGCAGCTGGGATTTCACCTGGAGCACACATGCCCCCCGAGACCTAGGAGTCAAATTGTACCACTCCCCCACCGATCTATACGAGGGCAACCATCAGAAGGCACCGGCAGGGATAAGGGCGGCGGTAGGTTTCTGGATGACCCGCCCCCTGGCTCCAATTGGAAGAGTGGCCCTGGCTAAAATGATAATAGTGCCCTGACTACTATATCACTTCACTAACATCCCAGTCATTTCCCTCATTCCTTTTTCCGGGAACTGGACTCGCTTCTCAGCTCCCTTATCTGGGGTAATGGCCGACACAGGGTTTCCTTGACCAAATTGCAACTTCCGACCGACCGTGGAGGAATGGGGGCCGCATCCTTCGAAGCATACTTCGTAGCCGCACAACTTCAGTGGCTACACTGGACAGCGGAGCACCACCTGGGGGATACTATTACAGACACTAGGCCTATACCACTACCGGAAGTCTGCCGATTGCTCCTACCCGGAAACCGACCCATGCTAACATACCCACTGCAAGTCACTATGGCCTGAACATGCATGCAAAGGATACAGTCCATGTCCTCAGCAATAACTCTCTACTCCCCATTGTTGACCTTTATCGGATTACCCAGAAATGAGGGATACAATTTGACATGAATGTTACAGGTATAGACAGTCCACTCATTTATCGAATGGAATCACTATTCGAGGATGGACAGTTACATCTGTTTGATCAATTAGCGAAGGACAACGGCCTCCTCCCTGGGCAATTCCTTCTGTATAGACAAATCATTTCCAGTTGCCCTCTGCACTGGGACCTGACCAAAGGGGAACCCGCAGCACACCCAGTACTAAATACCATTCTCCATATGGGTGCAGGCCGGCATCTGGTTACCTGGCTTTACAAGGCCATACGAGAACTCACGGCCAAACTGCTGGACTCCATACGACATGCTTGGGAAGAGGAGCTAGGGCGACCACTACATGATAAAGAACAGGAACACACAGTAGAGTACCGCAAGAAAGTATCACGAAATGCATGCTTTAAAGACATAACATTTTATATCCTACACCACGCATACTTAACACCGGTGTGCCTCCACCGCTTCTACTCAGACACGCAGTTTTCATGCCCCCGATGTCAGGTTCCTAACGCAGCATTCCAACATATGTTTTTGAGCTGCCCCACAATACAAACTTATTGGAGGTCAATAAACAAGACATTGCAGGAAGTCACAGGATTAACAGACGTGAATACATGGAAGGCCAGCACACTAGGGTGCCGATCACGATCCGGTAAAAAATGTCCCCGTACGACTCGTATCGGGTCTTTTTACCGTACGAATCGTACAAGTGCCGTACGAACTGGCAATCACGATTCGCATGGTAAAAAGTCCATACGAACCGCACTGGGAATCATTCCCCACACGTCCTCGGGTCGGAAAATGTGTCCGACACGTCCTCGTACGATTCACCGTACAAACGTGAAAGGTGAACTCCGACCGGGGAATCACGATCCATCCCGGGCGTCCGAATGTACAACCGTATGGTGAAAAGACCGTCCGCACCGAACTCCCATAACAACCATGGAGACGTCCAAACAGGTGCCCGGTACGTGCCGTACCCCCCGCAGCCCCCGTAGGTACGGGCCGACCCCCCCCCAGCCCCCGTAGGTATGCGCCGACCCCCCCCCCAGCCCCCGTAGGTACGCGCCGACCCCCCCCCCAGCCCCCGTAGGTACGCGCCGACCCCCCCCCAGCCCCCGTAGGTACGCGCCGACCCCCCCTGTGTGTACACCCGTGTACGGTGCGTACCCACCCGTGTATGTACGGTGCGTACCCCCCCGTGTACGCTCGAGTCGAACCCCCCCGTGTACGCTCGAGTCGGACCCCCACCCGTGTATGTACGGTGCGTACCCCCCCGTGTACGCTCGAGTCTGACCCCCCCGTGTACGCTCGAGTCGTACCCCCACCCGTGTACGCTCGAGTCGGACCCCCACCCGTGTATGTACGGTGCGTACCCCCCCGTGTACGCTCGAGTCTGACCCCCCCGTGTACGCTCGAGTCGTACCCCCACCCGTGTATGTACGGTGCGTACCCCCCCGTGTACGCTCGAGTCGAACCCCCCGTGTACGCTCGAGTCGTACCCCCACCCGTGTATGTACGGTGCGTACCCCCCCGTGTACGCTCGAGTCGAACCCCCCCGTGTACGCTCGAGTCGAACCCCCCCGTGTACGCTCGAGTCGGACCCCCACCCGTGTATGTACGGTGCGTACCCCCCCGTGTACGCTCGAGTCGAACCCCCCCGTGTACGCTCGAGTCGGACCCCCACCCGTGTATGTACGGTGCGTACCCCCAGCGCGTAGCGTACACGGGGGGGTACGCACCGTACATACACGGGTGGGGGTACGACTCGAGCGTACACGGGGGGGTTCGACTCGAGCGTACACGGGGGGGTACGCACCGTACATACACGGGTGGGGGTCCGACTCGAGCGTACACGGGGGGGTCAGACTCGAGCGTACACGGGGGGTACGCACCGTACATACACGGGTGGGGGTACGACTCGAGCGTACACGGGGGGGTCAGACTCGAGCGTACACGGGGGGGTACGCACCGTACATACACGGGTGGGTACGCACCGTACACGGGTGTACACACAGGGGGGGTCGGCGCGTACCTACGGGGGCTGGGGGGGGTCGGCGCGTACCTACGGGGGCTGGGGGGGGGGTCGGCGCGTACCTACGGGGGCTGGGGGGGGGGTCGGCGCGTACCTACGGGGGCTGGGGGGGGGTCGGCGCGTACCGGGCCACCTACTCTGGTCGATTCGCGCCGTTCTTCGCTTTTGCGGCACTTTTTGGGTGCCGTGAAAATATTGCCGTCCGGACTGCTGTCGGTTCGAATCGTAATTCCTGGTTCGTGAAACGCTGCCTGAAAGCGTCCCGACGTCACGTCGCAGCATTCCCGGATCACATTCGTATGTATATTTTCGTCGGTCGGTGTTTTTTACGATTCGTACGGAAATGGTGTTTCCGTGCGAATCGTAATTCCATGTTTGGAAAGTTTTACAACCGGGTACGAGTCGGACGGGGAATTCGCTCCGACCGACGGTTCGTACGCGGTTTTTAACGGATCGTAATCGGCACCTAGGTGTGTTTCTGCTTTGAAAACACCACAAAGTTTAGACACACTTTGCATTGCTGGCTATATTACTGGCAAAAGGAGGAATGCCATGCACTGGCAGGCCCTGACAGGGCCCCCGCTGGCAGCTTGGGTAGGAGCAGTTAATAAATGGGGAGCAGCAGAAGAGGATGTGATCCGAAATGAAGAGGTGAGGGGGCTATGTAAACACCACATATCCACAGACTGGGCCTTGCTCCTACACCAATGCAGACAACTTACAGCTGACCACCCATGGCACCCCGACCCCAGCGACACAATTTGATAGCTACTCGCCTACCAGACTTCACACCAACCCCAGCTATCATTGGGCCCCCGAAACCCCACACAGACATCAGAAACCCCGGATATTCTTGCAGAGACCACTGCATCTTCCCATGCACCTAATTTCATAACACCAATGGCATAACAGCCCACACGCATATTGCACCCACCTGGACATACCCCAAACCCTCCTACCCAGTCTCAGTTCGACCCATAGCACAGGAAGGACAAAAATCCACATTAGAGCACACAACAATATCATCAGAAACACCTATAAGCTCACACTTCACCGATGACATGTATTGTGTTTCTCTTCTTGCTGTCAACATACCCATTTTGAAAAGGAATGTATAAAATACATGTAAATGTAGACAATATTGTTATACAGCTCATGTAAGATGCAAAATACCAATAAAAAGTTTTGGTTTTTTTAAATGGTCATTTTTGATTGGCCAAGAGAGCTTTTTTTTACTCAGGGACAGACAACAAGATAAAGGGAGACACCCTGGAGGTGACCGTGAGGTACCTTCCAGGGGCTTCAAAACATCTTTGTGTCATTGGTATTGCTGTACTCCCGCAGGTCCTAGTGTGGCCCTTCTGTGAGGTGTTGCAGTACTTATGATGGTACCTCTCTACCAAGGATTTGACAATTGGGCATGAGAAAAAAATGTAAAAAATAAATAAATGTAAAAATGTGGTGTAGGAGTTAAAAGAAGGGGGTGGCTGCAAAAAGGTGGTTGGGTGCATGCCCTGCAGCCAAGCGCATGCTGCACAAGGCAAAAGCTCATGCAGCACAGAGGGGTGGGCATCTACAAGGACTTGCCCGCTGCACTTTGTTAGACACAGGACCTGGCAAGAGGTCAAACCACGTTCTCAGTGAGGGAGTTGGGTGAACATGATAAAAAACAACAGAAATTAACTGAAAAACACAAAGATTAAAGTGAGGTATAGTTAGGTTTGGTAATAAAACCTTACTAAAATATCCTTGAAATTCATTGCAGAAATTCACTTAATAAACCAAAGGTTGAAATTATGTCATAGTTAGATGTGGAAATAATAGAAAACTAACCTTTAGGAACAAAAAAATCATCAGTTATAACATAACAGGTGTATTTGTAAAGCGCCCGTTCACCCAAGCAACAGGGTATCTTGGCGCTGAAATAACAGATGTATATTGTTACCCAACTCAATGGTACTCATTTTATCGACCTCAAATGGATGAAAGGCTGAGTGGACCCGCCGGGATTTGAACCTGTGACCATGAGGTCGAACACAGGCCCCTGCAGAGGATGCATTAGTCCACTGAGCCACCAGACCCGGCAATATAGTTAACTGAGCTAGTTTGCGCCCTTGCCATGGACTGCTTATGACCTTATTGCATTACTCACATAATCTTAAATGACATAGTTTATGATATCACTGATGACAACTCAAATGATGTAATTGATGAGATATCCAATGGATAGGACAGTTTGCTATGAGGCTTTCATACTGAAGTTATTCAGTGAAGTATATGCAGGCCAAATTTACCATCACTTCTTTAATGTTTATGGGAGTACATGTTTGATCTTTAGGGTGGGCTTTACCTAAACAGTTTGCCTACTCACGTCATGTTGCTGAAATTGTTTTTTGTTGGATGCTAACCAGTGCTAAAGTGCATGTGCTCACTCCTTAAAACATTGTACAATTTGCCTACACCTGATTGGCACATTTAATTTACTCCTAAGTCCCTAGTTAAGTGGGACAACATGTACCCAGGGCATGTAATTTAAATGCTACTAGTGGGCCTGCAGCACTTATTTGGCATACACTTAAGTTGTCATTTAAAATATGTCTCATGACTGCCATCGCAACCTGTGTACAGTTTTCAAAACTACTAATTCAGCATGGCAAAAAAATCTTTTGTGAGTCGTAAGCCTCCCTTTTTAATACATATTAGTTACCCCTTTGGAAGGTCCTATACCTCTCATTGGGCAAGGTGTGGTGTATTTATACATTGGACGTGTACCTTTATATTTTGCATGTGCGGGTAGTGAAAAACTGCCAAATTAATTTTCCAAAACCCGGAGGCCTACCTCTCCTACAGCATATTATTGGGTTACCTTATTATATTTAATGAGTGATAACTTTTATTTGGGAATAGGTAGAAATGTCAGGCTTATTGTCGAAATAATTGTAATGGACAGTCTTCCTTAATGGTAAAATCAGATTTTAACTAACAATTCTGAAAAGAACACTTTTAGAAAGTTGGCATTTTCTTGTCCTAAACCTATGGTGCCTGGAGCCTGTATCCTGGTTTACATAACTATGAATAGAGTGGCAGTTGGCCTTTGTGTATTCTAGACAGTGAGACAAGGTGATTATATGTAGACAGGATGGGTCATCCTGCTAATATGGGAGGGGTGGAGCTACTTAACATCAGTCCTTTGTCACCAAAACCTTCTGTAACCAGGGCAGAGGAGAAAGAAAATTTGAGAACAAGATGTGGGGGAGGGGGAGTCTAGAAGTCTCTCTCACTTCAAAGGCTGGTACATGGTATAAAAATTGGACCCTCGGACCAACTCTTAAGTTCACTCCTGGACCTGCGGAATGCTCCCATAAAGACTGCCTTATACCTCAGAGGACTACTCTGCTGCTACCAGAGGACTACCCTTCTGCTTCAAGACTGCCTTTAACTCTCAGAGGCCTGCCTTGCTGCTTGATCCCTGAAGTACCAGAGAGACTCCAAGGGCTAGTTGGCTGGTTTCCTGTTCTGAGCTACAGGGACACACAAAGCTCCAAAGATTTGAACCCTGAACTTGCACGATAAACCCTGCCTAAAGTGAGTCCTACACTATAAGGGATGCCCACCCAGTCCTAGACACTTTGAAGTGGTGCTAAAGGTGCCCAAACAGCCAAAAACAGAATCAACAGGAACCCGGGACCTACGTGCTTGCTTATCAGCCCAAGGGGTGTCACTGGTTGGCCTGACTTTGCAGTAGCTCCAGCTACATTCTTCTCCACAACAGGAAACCCTGTTCAGATGCTCCTCTTCTGAAGGGTGTCCAGCCTTATAGAGCCTTTGTCGGCTAGAGCCTGCAGTTTTATCACACTGGAGATTTTTGACTTGTAAAAAAGCCCAAGCATAAAACTCTTCCCCACTGAACTTTACCTTCTCAGACATTTTTCTTTGAAATTTCTTCTAAATCTATAGAAAAGAAGAAATATTTAGGGGAGCAGATTAAAAAGCAAATTAAATATGTTATCACCAGTCTTATAATCATTGGAGAAAATTAAAACTTTGGGGGGAGGTAAGTTAAATAGTCTAATTTAAATCCCACTAACATTGGGAAAGTGCATGTATTTAAGGAAGGGGAAGGAATATTAAATGTTCTAGCTCCAGTCCCAAAATACTGCCCAAAGTCCACAAATTTAGTGACTAAATTCCAGTTCCACAGGTAGTGGTGGCTCACATTAAATAGTGTAATTTTTGATCCAACTAACACTTGTGAAAGTACATATTTTTGTTTGGGGGGGGTGTTGTATTTCCAGAGTTTTCCAAGAAGTAGCTCGGGAGCTACTGGTCGCTCTCTAGCTATGTTTCAGAAGCTCCCCTATGTGTAGCCAAGCTGAGTAAGTGAAAAGCTTTTGCTTAATTGAATTGTATAAATATATACGATCTAATTTGAGGCTGACATTTAAATGGCAAGTCTTAATGTGCTTTGTGGTCTTATTACTCATGGTCTTTCTTAGGTACCAGGTAGGATTGTGAATATGATTGCCGTGACATGTAGAGGCATTCAAAAATAAAATTGATGAAGCTTTTTGGCATTTGTCCTAGTGGGCTTGCCTCTTGCACTGAAGTGGTCACTTCTGGTAATCCTGCACTAATTAAATATTGTCTGAAGTTGTCACTATTTCTAACACTGATAATCTATTTTAGTAGCTCACAATTACTTTGAAGGAACATAAGTAGCTCATACTATAGAAAAGGTTTGAGACCCCTGTACTGTTCGGGCTCATGGTACCGCAAACAATGGAAAAACTGTGGGGTATATTCACAAGAACGTCTGATAAACATCACCAAAAAATGTCAACGCAACTTCACACATCGCAGCCTATCACGGGAAAATAACCCCGTGTCAACGTAGAATTCACAACAAGGCGGTACCATGCAATAGTCTGCTGACACCGCGGACAAAGTCCGCGATACAACCACCTCGACAGAGCTAAAATTATGAACCACAACGCGATGAGGAAAGCAGGGAAAAGCACTGCCAGGCCAGCAATACACACGGAAGGCGGGAATAAGCACAATAAAAGCCTGGAAAAAAAGATAAACCACACAGATAACAACAGCCAAGCACAATGGAGTCACCCAAGCCAACAGACAACCCCACAAGCCCCATTGGCAACAAAACATTGCACATGGCAGGCCATCTTGCACAAGGTGAATGCAGCCTGAGGGCGCAGGAAAAAAAAAATGGAAGAAAACCAGAACATCCGGAATGATGTGAAAGGCACAAACAAGCAGAAACACGCAAATAACAAGAAGGCAGCAATGCACACCGGAGGTGGGTGTCCAGCCCCACACCAGGAGCTAGATGACATGGAGTAAATGGTGTCCACCACATCAGTCTGGAGATGGTGGCAGGACTCGAGGACCTCAAACTGCCCAAAACAAGACACAACAGCAACAGAAAGAGGAACAAGCAGGGACTGGGGGGACGTGCGGAGATGGGCACAATGGCACACATGCACAATTAAGCACAATACAACTGCAGACAAACAATGCCCAAGAGTAACACCAACCAGTAGCACAAGTCACACAACCCGACAAAATCACATCTCTGAACAAGCACAGAAGTGAAAACCACACTGCCTGAAAGGGAGAAGGATGAGCCAAATAAGAGCTGAAGGGACATCTCACACACAATGCAGCACACACACATAGTAAGCAGAGCACCCCAATATTGAACACAATGTGGTGCAACCACCAACATCTGCACAACCTAACACAGGACACAAGTGCACCCGCCTGTGGTCGGTAAGCGGCCATACGCATCTGGCTAAGCACGAAACAGGGACCTGATAATGCACAAGTCCAAACCCACAGTCCTGATGGGGTAGCAAGTGCAGCTGCATAGGCGATCGTTGTCCACCACATCTGACATGTCGTCGACGTAATCCATCAGCTGACCCGGACAGATGTGCTGACTCCAACCACTGGACCCAATGTGCACCAAAGCCCAATCGGGTAGTGGCTCAATGTGCTCACTGCACACGATGACTCGTGCAATCTCCCAGGTCCAGTTTCCAGCCTGCATGCCAAACATCCATACATGCCATAAACGGGCATCGTGGTGACACTCCTGGTCGTGAGCCAACAGGGGGCACACACACACGTCGTAATCCAGGTCAGCTACCATCACGTTGGAGAGGCACACATCCATGGACCACTCAAATGTGCACGTGCGACTGCAACACAGGCTGCACGCAGGTGACGTCCACAAGGCGGAAGCTCAGCCGGTAACTGATCTGCCAACGGCAGTGCCCCCAGTACATGCAGCAGACGTGCACGGTACAGGTCCATGTGACTGGAGTCGAGCATGTGTACGGGATGGTCTGCCATTGCGTCAGTGGCTCTGCTTGAAGTGGCACAGACTTGCCCAGCGCCAGTCCTGTGGATGAAATGGCACAGCTCGGTGCAATGAGCAGTGTCTGTGTGCAACGGGTGCAGGCCTGGGGCGTGGTGGAAGTACGTGTGAAGGCCATTTCACGCACGGTAACTACGACTAAGGACATCTGCGTGTGGGATGTGTACATGTTGGTCTCACGTCGGGCAGTGCGTAGTGTGGGAGTCGCAAGCAAATGCTGTTGTATCTGTCAGGGGGTGCTGCCCACATGCAAGTTCCTGCTCGGAGCTGCACATGTGCTACTGCCTGATACTTCAGACAAAGGACCTTTCATCCCTACAGTGACTTCACCATATGCATGCATACAGGAGATGGACAGAGGCCTGTCGTGGGTGTGGTGGGATGTCTGCGACCTTGGGAATCATGGATGATACGCCCAGCACGGGGCACATGAGCGGCCTCACTGTGTGTTACGTTGCCACACAGCTACTCCTCCCTCCCACGAGCCCCCACACTTGTGTATGCTGCCTCTGCGGTGTTCCCAGGTGGGGTGTGCATGACGGGTCCTCCTAGGGGTGGTGACGGGTCTGGGGTGGTTGCGTTGGGTGTTGTGGCCCTCATGGGTATCCGTGTTGCATGATTATTGTCTCCATGGCATCTGTGGGTCTTCCTGTGTGGTTCTTGGCTGGGATCCCTTTCGTGCAATAGGTAGTCGTCCTGCTTAACACCAGAAAAAGGCAGGTGTTGAATACCTGCGGCTACCGCTGCTTATCGCGTGGTTTTGACTCGCATCGCGGATCTGGCAGTTCGTTGTGTAAGTGGTGTTGTGGTTTTTTCGTGTGTTTTTGCACAGGAACGCCTACACTGCATCTCATTAGTGGTAGTTGGTGGTGTCCACCGTGGAGATAAATTTTGGGGCAGTTATCGCGGGTATACTGGCAATGTCTGCAGTTTGCACCAGCTTGTGAAAGCGGTGTTGACTCTATCTCCACTTTTGATGTGTTAACGTGGAGATAAATCAGAGATAAGTCCTTGTGAATATGCTCCTATATGTATTGGATGGGGAGAGGATTCAGAACAAATATTTTAACTCCAGTACCACTAATCACTAATCATGGGGATAGTGCATACATGGGGGGGGCAAGATTAAAAATTCTACGTTCAGTCGATAGCTATTAGGGAAAGTACAAATATTTAGCGGGGGAACTTCTCCATGAACATTGGAGAAAGTGCTTATTTGTGTGAACCACATTAAATATTCTAAATGCAGTCCAAAGCACTTTGAGAAAGTGTATATATTTAGGGGGAGGGGTGTTAATAAACATTCCAAGCCCAGTCCCACAAGCATTAGGAAAAGCAATGCATATAATGGGGGGGAGGTAATAATAGGTATCTGAGCTCCTGCCCTAAAACATTGGTGAAAGTACATATATTTAGGAGATCTTATTAAATATTACAACTCATGCCCCATAAACATTGTGGAAAATCTATCTGTTAGGGTAGGGGGTAAACGTATTTACTACTCTAACTCTAGTCCCATTAATCCTATCGAAAGGGTATAATTTAGGGAGGTGATTAGATTAACAATGCAAATTCTTGTTAAAAAAACAACAGGAAAGTACATACTTTGCGGGGACAGGGGTAATATTTACTATTTTTACTGCAGTTCCACTTACATTGAGTAATGAAGATATTTTTGGGGGTCAGTCATATTTACTATTGAAACTCTAATCGAACAGAAATATTTGAGAAAGTGCGTCTATTTGAGGGAAGCAGATTACATGTTCTAACTCTAGTTCAACCTACTTTTTTACGCAAAGTGCATATATTGTTTTGGGGGTGGAGAATTTACTATTGTTATCCCTGTCAAACCGAAAACTAAAGCAAGTGTAATTAATTAGGTGGGTCATTATATCTCATAAATACATTTGAATTATTCCGAATGCCAAGTGCATGTTTTTATTTTGTCTCCAAAAATAATTTGGGAAAGTGCATTTATTTGAGAAAGGCAGATTATGTTTTCTAACTCTACTTCAACAAACGTTAAGCAAAGTGCATATATTGTTTTTGGGGGAAGGAGGAGCTGAATGTACTGTTGTTATTCCAGTCGTGCATAGGTAAGTATTATTGATTGGGGGGTCTTATTACCTAAAAAATCAATTTTAATTATTCTGAGCCGCACTTAAATGTTTTTATTTTATCTCCAAAAATAAATCAAATTAAACATTTAATTTTGATTTAATTTCAAATTAATGTCCTATCCATCGTCACACAATGGAAAACATATTGTAATTTTTTTTTAAATTTAGAAATTGTAATTTTTATTCTAATATTCCAAATAATTCAGTACATTTATAACAATAGCAGAAAGTAGATATATATAAAAGTGTAACATTAAATATACATATTTAAGTTAAACACTACCCACAAGAAAGCTATATTTACAACATCAATATAGTTTTGTTGTTTTTTTTAAACCATGGGGCAAATTTACCAAACTATTTTTACCTTGGAAAAAGTTGACAAGAGCGAACTTAATCAGACCCTCCATGATTTTGCGATTTGAAAAATAATGGCGAAATCGGCAGTTTTGTAAAAAGGCCGCGCTTTTTACAAAAGTGCCGGCAAAATTTGATGAATGGGATGGCATGAGATCCCCCTTGCATACTGATACAAATATGATGAACACGCCATAGCAGCGCGCCGTCTAGCCATTTTATCAAGCTCCACCAGACCAGCAGGGGGCAGCAAACAGCAATATATCGTGGCTGGGAGAAGAAAACACGGTTATTTTGTTGCGTGTCACGGTCGGCACCAATAATCCTTGCATCATTCCTAGCCAAGAAAACATTATTTCTGGAATTTAAGGAGAGACATGGGTCATCCTCAGGATGAGGTAACTATAGATCACGTTATCAAGTTCACATTTGCCGTTCCTGTTGATGGATGCGGCCACTGTGTTGCAGCAGAGAAAGGCTGTGTTAGGACTGGGAAGCTTTGACAAGTAGTGTGCGAAAAGCGAGGCAGGCAAGCTGTGTCAGGGAAACAGGTCAGGCTGTGATGGAGGACAGCAAGGCCAGATGAGGTGTGCCTGGAAAGACAAGCAGGGCTCTGGCCGCAGGTGGGCCAGACTGTGCCCCGGGAGAGGGGCTTGTTTCGCGCAATGACGACACTCCACGCTGTTTCTTGAAGCGTAAAAGGCCATTTTATTAGGACAAGGTTGCAATCATCTAAATTTTATTAACAGTACATCAATGCAAGAAATATACGTTCCCATCCCATACCCACGCATTCTCCATTCTGCCTTCTCAAAACCATCTCACCCGTTTGACTCTTCCCCATTCACTCGATAACCTCCTTCCTTTCCCCATTCTCACCTTCACTTGCCCTCCAAGCATCCTCTGTTGACTTTGCCTTCATTGCTCATTGCCTCCTGCGCCCCGCTATCAGTCACCTGTGTACCGTTCTCCCACCCCCGAGGGGTGGATCCGCCCATATGTGACTCCCCACCCCTCCAAAGTACCGTAACGCCTCTGCTCTGCAACCTGCCCTAATCTGGCACTCTCACACCCAAAAACCACCCTTAGCCCGTCGTTGAAAACCTGTAGGGTGGGCCGGTGGACAAACTTTCTAAACCTCCCGGTGGTGCTCAGGTGTCAGGAAGAGGCCGAATCTTCCTCTCCTGACACTTTATATGCCCTCCCAATCCCACCCCTTCCTTTAACCCCTTTAATCCCACCCCCACCTTGTCCTTCCGCTATTGCGTGAATACCCCGGGGGAAGACTGGTCTGCGACCTTCACTTCCCCCGGGGTCCGCATTGCCAGGACTGGGACCTCACCTCACCGGGTAAACTGGAGCCTGTAATAAGTAAAATGAAGCATGCAAATGAATTACAAAAAAAGTCTCATGCAAATGAGCAAATATTTGCTTGAGGATAATTCAAAAAAATTATTTTACTCAAACCACTGCGAAATTTAGAGTGATTGGAATTTCTTCACACATGGTTTAACAGTTACTTTACCATTTTGCACACTTAATGTATGACTGACATAATCAAGAAGGAATTGATGTAAAATTATTGTGAATTGTATTGAAAGTGGGGATGTTACCTAACAATCTGACAACATAAAATAGGCACACCTATATGATTTGCATTATCACACCCAATATTACTCATGAACATTAGGTGTGCTCTTTGGCTAACCCTGGTATGATACATTTTTAAACAACTTGAAATTGTCAATAAAGTATTTTGGTGTAAATTACACACTCAGGGGCAGATTTACACTAACTGGTGCATCCCTGCATATCAGCAGGGATGCGCCAGTTATTGTGCGTCACGGCTCCGCCACCATGGATGCGCCGCATTTACAATGCGGCGCACCATGGGGCAAAAAACGGACAGATGCGTGACACATCTGGGCCGTAAATGCAGCACATTGCTGGAGTTGCGTGACGCAGCTCAAGCAAGGCTCTGGGGTGCCCTATCTTCAAAATGCTATGTCAATCCTTACACCTGCTTCAGGCAGGCGCAGGGTTTTGACGCAGCATGGGCTCAAAAGTGACTGAGTGAAATCTTGTAGATTTCACTCAGCCACTTTTAAGAGGCGTTCCTGAGACAGAACGCCACCTCTGCGCAGGAACACCTACTTCTGACAAAGGGCTTTACAACGTGACGCATCTCCCAGATGCGTCACGTTATAAATACCCCGTAGCATGGCGCTGGTTTTGCACTGCCGCTGCGTCACAAAAGTAACACAACGGCGGCATAAAAGAGGCTCAAGGGACAAGTAAATCTGCCCCTCAATCGTTACTTACATGCCGTATCTTACTCACTCATTGCTAACTTACTCGCTTGTGGGGGGCATGGCCAAGCTGCGGGCTGAGATGGCCGCGCGGCGTTGAAGCTCCGCCGCCGGCCCAGCACTCACACCGCCATTCCCGACATCCCGATGAGGGCGCTGGGTGTCCGACCCCGGCATTTACTCCCCTTTGGCCCCGGAGCACTCCGAGACAACGATCGGGCCCCGACGTGGCCCGGAACGAACGGTGAAGGACACGGGCTCCCGGCCCTCCAGCCCAAGATGGCGGCATGACTCGGCGGCCGGGACCGGGAACGCGGAGGCGGCGGCCGGCTGTGAGGCAGGTACCCGGGAGGGGGGACTGAGGGGGGGGGCATCGAGCGCCGGGGCTCTGGCTGGTGGGGGTCCGCTCTGCTCCCCGCTCCGCTGTTGGTCAGGGTCGGGCTGGGACCTCGCTCTGCGCTTCGGTCGCGGCCTTCCTCTGGGTCTCCTCCTGGGGGGCCCCGGGCAGACACTGTCTGGGGGCCTTCGGGGGTGACGTGACGGCTGGTTGGCGGAGTGGGTGGGCTGGGGGGGCCCCGCGCTGGGCCGGGTACCTGGACTGTCTCTGCCCCTGCCCTGGTTCCTCGCCTGACCGCTCCTGTGCTCGGCGGCCGGTGCAGCCTGCTCTCCTGCACCACCGCCCCGCATCGCTCGGCAGCGTCTGCTGCGGCCACGCCGGACGGCCCCCGGATTGCTTTGGGCCCTACGTTCCGCGAGGGCACTACCTGGTCCGGGGAGTGGGGGCCTCGCCCGGCTGCTGACCAGCACATGGCACTTTCGTGGAGGCTGCTACATCGCCCGTGACACGGGCCCAGTGGGTTGCGGTGTGAGCTGTCCCCTTGTGCCGCCTCCTCATTGTCCTGGAACCCTCTTCCCATCGTGACGCACTGGTTGCGGCCCAGCCGTGTGGGGGCATGGGTCGTAAGGACCCAAAGCAGAAAACGCTGCCTTTTGAAAAGCTGCCTGAACAACCAGTGGAACTTCGTCCAGATATGCCGGCCCCCTCCGGAGGCCAACCCGGTGACCCAGCGGCCGGTGCCCCTTCCCCGGACTCGCTGCAGGAGATGCGTGCTGGGTTCAGGGCCCTCGATGGTCGCTTTGATGCCCTGGATAGAATGCTGGAAACAATGGGGACCAAGATTCAGGCCCAAAACAAGAGATTGCTGGAGGCTGAGGCCAGGATATCGGCCGTGGAGGATGGCGCGGGGCAGGACACCAAGCGCATAGATAGACTGGAACGCATTTTGAAGGAGGTGGCCATCAAGAACGAGGACTTGGAATCGCGCAGTCGGCGCAACAACGTGCGAATTACTGGGGTTCCGGAGTCCACGGCTACTGGCAGACTGGACGTTTTTGTGGAAAAGCTTTTTTCAGATATTTTTGGGAGAGACTCCTTCACACCGGGATTTGTGGTCGAGAGGGCGCACCGTTCCCTGGGTCCGCGGCCTGGCCCGGGGCTCCCGCCCCGCCCGCTGGTTGCCCGTATTATGAACTTCCGAGACCGCGACACGGCCCTGCGACTGGCTAGGGAAAAGGGAGAGATCACTTGGCAGGGCTCGAGACTTTCATTCTTCCCCGACTTTACCGCTATGGTCCAGGAGGCCCGTCGCAAATACGTGGGGGTTAAGGCGGCGCTCCGTAATCTGGGCCTCAAATATGGCATGCTCTACCCTGCCCGGCTCCGGGTTGACATTGAGGGCCGAGTGCGGATCTTTGACAATCCTACTGCGGTGCAGGAATTCTGCCGGACTTACAAGCTGCGCAAGGAACCTCCGGGGGGCGACGAGGATGGTCGATCTCCTCAGCGTAGTGGAACAGCGATTAGTCAGGACCTGTTCTCTGGCTCTGGGGTTGGCTGAATCGGCGCGTGTGGACTGGCTTTATCCTTTCCTGAATATTTGTTACAGGGGACTTGGGAACTCTTTGCTTTATATATAACTGCTTTGTAGTGCTGGGTAGGTGGTGGGTCGTTGTCATCCCCCTCTGGTTGACACCGCTGGGAACACTTTTGGTTATGATGCTCTAACTTGTTCTCATTGCTTGCATATGGTACTGTTGTTTGCAACTCTGCTTTTTTTCCACAGGTTGGGGTTTGCCTCACGTTTGCGTGGTATGGCTGGGTGGAGGGTGGGGGGTTGGGATTGGTTATTTTGATTTTCTTGACATGGCTGGCATTGTGTTAATTATGCAGGTACACGGAGACACGACTGCTATTATACCCTTCTTACTTGTTGCATGGCACCGATGGCTCAAATAGGCCTGAACGAGTCCCCCCTTGGCCTATGGCTAATGTCCTGGAACGTCAGGGGTCTGAACAACCCGCGTAAATGTAAACAGATATTACATTATTTGAATCGACATAGAGTTGATATAGCTTTTATCCAAGAGACACATTTTCACTCCTCGGTTGGCTCACGCTTTGCGGCTTCATGGGGCGCTCATAGATACTTCTCCAATTTCAGCAACTACGCCAGAGGCGACGCGGTGTTGATTCATAAGAGGGTCCTGTTCCACTGCCGGGCATTCTTAGGGGATAGGGAGGGGCGCTACTGCATAGTACGAGGGGTGTTGATGGGTCATGCTATTGTTCTGGTGTGTGTGTATGCTCCTAACACTGATTCTCCGGAATTTTTTCATGAGCTCGCCGCCCAGCTTGCTGCTCTTGAACCGGCCGGCCTCATACTTGGGGGTGACTTTAACTTGTTGCTGGACGAGAGTCTGGACAGTACTTCGGGGACGGCTCACTCTAAGCCCAGGGCGCGACGCGCACTACTTGACCTATGCAGCCAGTTCTCTCTGACGGACATTTGGCGCAGGCGCAATCCACACACCACTGACTACACACACTTCTCGGGACAACACAACACTTGGACCAGGATTGACTACTGGCTCCTGTCCCCAGGCCAGGCCTGGCCCCATGGTTCCGCGCGATGCAGACCTTCCCCAGAACATTTTCGGATCACTCCCCGGTGTCATTGTGCTTGGACGTTCCGCGGTCGGAGGGTTATGAGCGGCAATGGCGATTCCCTGGGAGGGCGCTCCTGGATGACTTATTTGTCCACGAAATTTCCGAGGCGATCGAGGACTATTTCACGCTTAACACCGGATCGGTTGACTCGTGGGCCATGCTTTGGGAGGGGTTCAAGGCATATATTAGGGGAATTTGCATAGCCAAACAGGCTGGGGTCCTAAGGGCGCTGCGCACGACGATTAAACAATTGGAGACACAGTTGGAGGCAGTTGACGCTGAGGCGCTGCTTGCGCCCACCGCCGACATGTCCGCTCGTCGACTCCGCCTCCTGGCTGACTTCAGGGACGCGGCGGACAGAGAGATTTTGTACCTGGGGAAGTACCAGACTGCGCGTAGATACGGGGAGGGGGATAGACCGGGTCGCACGCTGGCGCAGGCTCTGAGACCCCCGTACAGCAAATCCCTGATAGTCGAGGTGCGGGGTACGGATGGTTCGCTGCACACTAAGCCCACCGAGATCAGGGACGACTTCCTGGCTTACTACTCGGATCTATACAAGACCAAGTTAGGTGAATCCTCGGCCTCTCGTGAGGCCTACTTGTCCGAAATCGCGCTAGTATTCCTCGATAGGGGTATGCAGGAGTTCATGGCAGAGCCCATAACGGTGACTGAGGTTCGGGGCGCGATTAAGGTGCTTCGCGGCTCTTCTGCCCCCGGCCTCGATGGCTTCACTGGGGATTTTTACAAGGCCTTTGCGGATCTCCTGTCGCCAAGGCTTATTGAGGTCTACGCAGAGGCGCTGGAGCGTGGGTCCCTCCCGGCGACCCTTAGTGAAGCAGTAATAGTTCTGCTCCCAAAACCAAATAAAGTCCCGACGCTGTGTGGTTCGTATAGGCCCCTTTCCCTATTGAACCTCGATTACAAGATACTGGCCAAAATTGTGGCCAACAGACTGTCTCAATTGATGGAATTCATTATTTCGCCCATGCAATCGGGCTTTGTCCCGCGTCGCTCCACGTCTCTAAATTTGCGGACGTTGTTCACGATTCTCCACAGAATCAACCCGGCCACGCCTGCCGCGGCTATCCTTCTAGACACTGAGAAGGCCTTCGACTCCCTGGAGTGGCCTTTCTTTCTTTCTGTCATGCAATGCATGGGCATGCCAGAGAACTTCCTCGCCACTACGCGGCTTTTGTATAGTCGCCCCACGGCCCGTCTGCGTATCAATGGTACGCTGTCCCGCCCTTTCTCTCTCAAGAGAGGCACGCGGCAGGCTATTATTCATTTTGGCCATGGACCCCTTAATTCGGCATTTCCAGGAGCGGCATCTGCACAGGGGTCTCCAGTTCCGGACGGGTCCCTTATTGGCTTCCCTCTACGCGGACGACACGATACTGTATGTGAGAGAGTCTCAGGTCAACTTGGCTCCCCTGATACGGGAAATTCTTCGCTTCGGTGCCCACTCTGAATTGGGCATCAACTGGCACAAGTCCATAATTTTCCCGTTGACTAGCAGCACGTCCCAATGGCAGTGTGAGTTCCCGTTGGAGTGGTGCTCCGACTCGGTACGGTACTTGGGCATTCAGATACATCTGAACACGGACAAAATTATTCGCCTCAATTATGGCCGCGCGATTGCCAGGCTGGAGACGCAGGTGGAGGCGTGGCTGCGACTCCCGCTCTCCATGTCGGCCAGAATTGCCATTATAAAAATGGTTGTACTTCCCAGATTTCTGTATTTTTTTAATAATATCCCTATTCCTCTTACTCGGGCATTTTTCTCCACCCTGCGGTCACATTTGATTAAGCTGGTTTGGGGCGGGAAGCGCCCCCGAATCAGCTGGAGGACTCTTACGCTCCCCCATGACAGAGGCGGCTTCGGTGTACCGGATATGTATCTGTACTACTTGATTGCTCAGTGTGCGCACGCCTACGCCTGGTATCATCCTGACGCACGGATCCCGTTCCTTCGGCCGGAGGCGGATTTCGTGCTCCCGGGTCGCTTGTCGGCGGTGTTGCCCAGGGGGGTTCCCCGGAGCCCAGTGGACATACAAACGGTATCCACCACCAGCTGGGCCTGGGGTCGCCTGGCTCGTTATTTAGCCCGGCCTCGCCTGTATTCCTCTTCGCTCCCACTTCCTAACCCTGGGCTGCTGCCGGGTACGGGAGAACTCCTTGTGCAGCGCACTTTAAATAAGTTTAACCTCACTAAGATTGGAGATTTATACCCTGGCGGGCACATATTCTCAATGACGGAGGAGGCGCGTTTCAGCGAGGCTACGTTCATGGATAAGTTTGTACTACGCCGGCTTTATTGCGCGGCGCGGTTGGAAATCGTGGGATTCCCTCTCGAGCCGGAGTCCTTTGAGCCCCTCACCCTCCTCATTGATAAAGACACGGGAGCCCACATGGTTTCTAAACTTTATAAGTCATGCGCAGCTCTCGTTCCTTGTGCGGATGTCCGACTGCGGGCGGCTTGGGAGTCGGACTTGGGCAGGCCTATCACGGACGAGCAGTGGACCGTTTGCTGCAAAGTCACTAACACGATATCACTCAATAGTCGCCACAAGCTCCTCCATTACAAATTCCTTCGCCGCTTCTACATGACCCCTGACAGACTCCATGCCATTGACCCCTCTCGACCGCACACATGCTGGAAATGCGCTGCACCACACGCTGATTTTGCACACCTGTCGTGGACGTGCCCCAGACTGCAATTATACTGGACACAGGTGCACGAGATCCTGGGCACTATGCTGGGGCTCACGTTGGTTCCCACACCCGAGGTTGCGCTGCTGGGCTACACGGTAAATTTCCCTAAGACTGTCCGAAGGCTTGCCTCTCTAGGCCTCCTGCTTGCTAAGCGGGAGGTTGCTAAGCGCTGGGGGGATCGAATGGCCCCCACGGCGGATGCATGGCTCACTTCCATGGCTTTCTGCAGCACAAACAGCGAGATCTACTCTAGTCTCCTCCCCATGGTGGCACGACCCAAAGACATCTGGGGCCTGTATAAGACATACATCGCTACCCTGCCGAGTTCTTCCCCACCACACTCCAGTTCCGGAATAGTGCCTATGGGAGTGGGGTAAACCGCGCGGCGCCAGGGTTATGATTAAGGAGGGGTGATGAACCTGGCAGGACGTTATGTCATCATTGCTGTTCGGTCTGGGATGCTGGTCTGTGCGTGCGTGGGCTGGACGGGAGGTGTGGGGCGACAGCTGCAGCGTCTGTGGAGATTGAACGATGGGCCCTTTGGCGGGCGGTTCTTCTTATGTTTCTTTTTGACTTCTGACGGATGGGAATGTTGGGGCGATTACGGGGGGCCACTGAACCGATGCCATTATTAGATGCTGTTGATGATTTGTGGGCCAGAGGTGTCATGATGTATCTTATCAACGGTTTTTTATTGAACATACAGCCAATGTCTTTGTATTGTTTTGTTTTTGCAAAATTAAATAAATCATTAAAAAAAAAAACTTACTCGCTTGTGTATTTTACTCACTCATTTTTGGTTTTCCGCACTCATGAGCACATAACCTACACTTGAATGGGTGGAGGGGAACAGGAGCAGGGAAATAACAACATAGAGAGTAGGGAGCAGGAAACCAACGGGAAAACACGGAACAAGGTATCAAGAACAAGCCTGCAATAGAGTAGGCATCAAGGAACCACCAATAAAGGAAAAGCTACACAAGGGCTGGGTGAAGAGAAGACTGTAGAAGCTAGCAGGCACAAGGAGGCGAACATTGGAAACTAGAAATGGAGTACAAAATGGAGCCGCGCTTGAAAAGTCAGGGAACAAGTCTGAATGAGGCGGCAGTCAAGAATCATAATGGAAATAGAGTATCAGCAGCAGGACATGATCAGGCAAAGTCAGGCAACAGGAAAGACTACATGTTCCATATTGGACAAACTGCTATGGAAAAGCAGGGTTGTTATTGGAAGGTCTAAGGATAGGACCTCCCAGGGCCAAATGGCAGAACCCTGCTAGCTACACCTAAAGCAGTAATATATTATTTGTTCAAGTCAGAGCCCAATTTGGATGTAATGAAATCTGCAGATTTCCCCCGAACAAACTCTTTCTTGCAAGAAAAAGGCTGGGATTTGTGTCCCCTGTATTTACTGAAGTCTGACTTATTCACTAAATTTACCCTTTTCAACCTGAGACAGTCAGATACTTTCCTTTTTTCGGCCTTCTTTGCCTGCCCTCCTCTACATTAAACACTAATGTACAGATTCACACGAGACATTTAAACAGGGCATGGTGGGGGTGAAAGGTATGCTTTGTTTGTCTGTTTGGCCCTTACATCTATCGGGCGCTGCTCCGTGGGTCCCCTACCTTCTTTCCAGCCGGGCTTGGCTCCGCATCCTGCTCCTTCCTGCTGAGACGACCGGCTGGGCTTGGCTCCGCCGGTCTGGTTGCCCAGGACTTTATCCCCCAGGATCCTTTGGGACTGGACGCTGTCTCTGCAAAGCGCCAGGAGGCACATAAAGCCCCGCCTGGGGCCGAGTCCTTTGTTTGTTTGTCTGTTTGGCCCTCACATCTATCGGGCGCTGCTCTGTGGGTCCCCTACCTTCTTTCCAGCCGGGCTTGGCTCCGCATCCTGCTCCTTCCTGCTGAGATGACCGGCTGGGCTTGACTCCGCCGGTCTGGTTGCCCAGGACTTCATCCCCCAGGATCCTTGGGGACCGGACGCTGTCTCTGCAAAGCGCCAGGAGGCGCATAAAGCCCCGCTTGGGGCCGAGTCCTTTGTTTGTTTGTCTGTTTGGCCCTCACATCTATCGGGCGCTGCTCCGTGGGTCCCCTACCTTCTTTCCAGCCGGGCTTGGCTCCGCATCCTGCTCCTTCCTGCTGAGACGACCGGCTGCGCTTGGCTCCGCCGGTCTGGTTGCCCAGGACTTCATCCCCCAGGATCCTTTGGGACCGGACGCTGTCTCTGCAAAGTGCCAAGAGGCGCATAAAGCCCCGCCTGGTCCCTCGTCCCGCGAGGACGAGCGCGGGACGCGCCGGGCTAAGCCCGGGCAAAGGGCGGGCCGTCTACGGCTGTCAAAGGCCGGAAGAGGCCGTGCCGGGCTCGCCCTCTAACATCTGCACCCCGTTATCGGATTGAGGATTAACCCAAAAGGTACATTGGATGGACAAAAGGGGTCTTTGTGGTACATATAACCAGCATCATAGCTGCCTTATTTTTCTATTGGCCTATACTGCTTACAAATCTTGTGGGTTCCTTGAGCGAGACTTGTTCTGTCCAAAGTAGCCCATTAGTATTAATGGCCACAATGGGTAAAAATAGTAATAAATCTTATCCGATGACCAGACAACATGTTGCCGCGACCCAACCTCTTCCGAGTCTAACAGCAATCGATAAGATGCTCCAAAAAACGATAGGGGTGGTGGCGACAGCAATAGAAAATACGGAGAGGCGATTATCGATCACCCCAGCTGGCCCCCCATTACAACCAGTGGGAGACTCTTCTGTAGTCACGGTTAATCCCCTTGATTGTAGTTTTTTTCTTACGACATCCTTTTCTGAACTACCTTGTGCCCAGGCCGCTATCAGTACTACCAATAGTCTACTCCCGTCCAAATCCCTCCCGCATGTTTTAGTGGACAAGGTACCCAAATCTCGCCCCAAAAGCAAGAAAAGTAAAATCCAAAAGAAATTAACTAAAAAATATACACCCCCCCACTGTACCTACACAGGTTGTTGACGACCCTTTATCATCTCCTGTAGGAACCCCTCTTTGGATTACCCACTTATTACTTGATTTTCAGATCCATATCGAACAGATTATCAGCTCACTTATTAAACCATTGGCATCCAGATTGGATAGACTGGTTTCCACACTTAATAACATTGATCTAGGGAAGGCGAAACCTGTGAGCTTAATAGTAAAAGAAGTTAATGGACTGAGCTCGAGTAACACCAATCCTACCATACGAGTTGCTAATGGAGCAGATGGGAACCTTGCTGTCGGGTCAACCCTTGACAACACTAAATTAATCGATGGTGCCCGGGCCTCGTCCAATAGTAACAGCAACAACATTGTAATTGCAACCTCTCAGGCAATGGGTAACCCAATCACAGGACCGGTTCTGCCTTTGCCTAGTGATGGGAAAGTAGTGGGTGGCCCTAATACAGCATTGAGGGGAGGGTCTAACAAGGGGACAAGAAACCCGGATCGACAAGATTTAGGTAGTACATAAACAAATGAAAGAGGGGGTGCACGAATGAGATAGTCCAAGAAGCCAAGCGTTGTAACTAAATTACCTCTTTAATTCAAAATAGATTTGGGTTGATAAAAAGATGGTCAGCCAACGCGTTTCATTCCCTCAAGGGGAACTTCATCAGGGCTGTAACATGATAAAAAAACATATATATTACATATAAATCATAAGGCACAGGACTGACAACACAAATAGATGAACATACAATATGAAAATTATAAAGACATATTTTTCACAACATAAAAACGAACCCTTTTGAGTCACAGGGTTTAAACGTGCAAGAAGCTTGCAATATATACATATTTACAAACAAATGTTCGACTGACAGCAGCCTAATTATAGTAAATGTCCACCTAATATATATTTACAAACAGCTGTTCGACTAACAGCAGCCAAATTATAGTTAGTGTCCACCTAATCACTTAATCTGCTGACATCCAATGTATGGAAAAGACTATAGGGAACCTAAGCAAAGGATGACACTGTATGTAGAAATATATAGAAAAGAGTATATGTATAGCAGAAGAAAGTCCAAGTCAAAGTAAAAATGCATACCTTTGATCAATGTATTCGTTCTTGAAAATAAAGCAAGTCTTGAAAGGTTGACGAAGTGCAGTATATTTCACATGCACTTCAAATTTCTGTAAAAGAACACAATGTCCAAAGTCAGAATATCTGGCATTGTGTTCCCAGCTTTCCTACTAAAACCATAAACCTCTACTATAAATCTTTCTAATAGCGTGCACTGTGTGATATCCTACAACATAATTATCTCATACCTTACGATAACTCACTAATAAAGAAGAAAAACAAGGCTAGATATGTAGTATGCATAGTGGAACCTTGGTTCCCTTTGGTAGTCAAAAGGTAAACCCATATCATAACAAAAGTGAAAAGCAGTATTGAAAATCATACAAAAATCATAATGCGCTTTAGTATACAAAAAACGGGAGGACGCGATCCGATAAGAGTAGTACGCTCCTAACCAGAGTTATCATGGCATAACAGTATACTGAAACCGGAAAAACTTTAACCGGTGCAGTGCACATGACCTAACCCTGGTAAATTTGGGAAATCAGTAGTATGCCCCTATTTAGAAAACAAACAGCGAGGCTAAATCTGTGCGTACTGTATTACAATATCATAGAACAAGGGGACATAACTCGATGAATGGTGCAAATCATCGTGACAAAAGTGGTAGACTCACAACGAAAGATGTCACGGCAGTATATCAACCACGGCCACGGGCATTAGATATGCATCACCCCCACGGACCCTCTCTCTATACGTCATCCGCCAAGTCTCTCCTTACCGGCAGTAGCCTCAGCAGGGTTCCCAGTGTAACGGCGTGTTCCTCGATGTAATTCAAGAGATCCGCCATGATGTATAAGTATACGGGACTCCACCCCCTTACAAGCTATTAGCCAATGGATGTAAGTGTAGACCAGGAATACTAGTCATCATTACGTTCATATCAGTCAGTCGCCATTTATAAACGAACAGTTTAACATAGATAAGATATATTAATATCAATTTGGATAAAGTAGTAACAGCGAAAAACGCAAATTAAAAATACAAATCGTAATCTCAAAATTGTAGAGCCGTTGAGATAGAGTTCGAACGTGCAGAGTTTTTAGGTCAAAACACCATCTAATTAAATTTGATCCTTTATAAAAGTAAGTGGCGTCATTTGTAACGATTGAAACCGGGACTCCACCCCCTCACAAGCTATTAGCCAATGAGTGGATATGCAAACCAAGAATACTAGTCATCATTACGTTCACATCAGTCAGTCGCCATTGTTGAACCGGCAATTTAACATAGAAAAGATATATTTACATCTATTTGGATAGAGCATCGAATGTGCTTAGGTCAAAAACACCATCTAAATAAATGTAATCCTTTATAAAAGTACGTGACGTCATTTATAAAGATTGAAACCGGGACTCCACCCCCTTACAAGCTATTAGCCAATGGGTGGAGGTGTAAACCAAGAATACTAGTAATCATTAAGTTCACATCAGTAAATCGCCATTGTTGAACAGGCAATTTGATATAGGTAAGATATATATATATATCTATTTAGATAGAGCATCAAGAGCAAAAAATTGCAGATTATGATTTTAAAAACATAATCCTAAAATTATAAAGCCGTTGAGATAGAATTTAAACGTACAGAGTTCTTGGGTAAAACAACATCTAATTAAGTTAAATCCTTCCCGATAGTACGTGAAATCTTTTATGAAAATTGAAACCGTTCTGGGAAGCCATAAGGAGGATTCTATGTTGTCAGCGCGTAAATAGTGTGTCATATCGCATCAGTCAAACTTGATGAATATGCAATACCTCGCCTACTAGAGAGCGGCTTGGTCAAAAGATACCGATATTCCAGTAATAACTATTTAACAGCTTATATTTCTTAAAACGTCATGATAGAAACAGGAAAGTCTGGCATAGAAAACACTCATTTTGCAAAATGTATTCGATTTCAATATGAAAATAGAAAATATTATCAATATTGGTGATTTATGGATATTATAAACCAACTTGGGTAAAGTATTGATAACAAAGTTTGATCATATCAGATGTCACGATGATAGTGTTTTAAGATGGAATTGAAGATATTATCCCACCTAATAAACATGAAAAGGTAGAAAGAAAAAAGAAGAAAAAAGAGGAAAGGGGCTTTGTTAAACCGAGTTGAAAAATAAATGTATCCCTGCCCAACATCATAATCTTCCGACATGTGCTTTTAGAGAAACAGTAATGGAAGGGGGAGAATAGATGAGAGGAATTATTGAAGACAATTGTAGCCACCAATTTTTATACCTAAACGTACAATTTTGCTACAGTGTGATGCACACATACAATGTGCCCCACCATTAATGAAAGTGCAATGCTAATGTGTGGCTGTTAGGTTATGGATTTCCATACATTAACCATTTTCAAGAAAGTAATGCATTTCATGGTCGCTGTTAAATCCTTCAACTGTACTCCGTAATCTGCAAATCCATTTTGCCTCACACTGCCTGAACCGAAGCTCCCGATCACCTCCTCTCTCTATATTTTCCACATGCTCAATAGCGTGAAACCAGAAATTCGCATGACCCTCATGTTCTTTGATGAAGTGTTCCGTCAAAGGATATCTGGAGTCACGTTTGAGTATAGCCCTCCTGTGCTCCTGAATCCTGATTTTCAGGCTCCGTTTAGTACTGCCTACGTAAATGGTTCCACAAGGACATCCAATAACATAGACAACAAAAATGGTGTTACAATTGATGAAATTATAGATGTTATAATTTCTAGAGCCATTGTACGAAAAGTTCTTGATTTTGTTAATCCCTAGTTCACAGATGTTACACATTGTGCAAGTGAAGAAGCCTTTTGGTTTGGCTGGTAACCATGTTACTTTCTTGTTGTTACAGTTTTTAATGTAGCTTGGGCATAGGTCATTTCTTAAGGTTTTTCCGCGCCTATATGTGATTGATGGATTAGTGTGAATCACTTTTTGTAGACTGGGTATCTCGCACAGGAGATTCCAATTCCTCTTTAGCAATTTAAAAATGGCACTGCTGTGTGAGGTATACTGGGTCACGAACCTAATGTTGTTATCATTGTTCTTAGGATGATGCCTCTAAGGGCAGAGCTGTGAAAATTCTGAAAAGCCATTGGCAGACGAGCTAGTGGATGTGCTTTGCGCCGCGGTTGTGGTAAACCCACCGTGGGCTAAGACACACCCCTGGTACGATGCCGTCTGTAGAAAGGCAAAAAAAGAGCTATTAGCATCAATTAAAGCCCAAGATAAAATAGGTATAAAAAATTCTCGACTTCTCTATAAAAAAGCAATTGTAGGGGGTAAGAAGGATTGGGAGGATAAGATGTGGGAGGAGCTCGGATTTGCACTTAAGCACAGGGACACCAAATCCTTTTGGGCCATTGTTGCTACAGGCACTAGCGGGGGTGACCGGGTATGCGCCCCTAATATAGCATCAACATTGTGGGAGGCACACTTTGAAGCTCTATATGCTAGCGTCGAATTAGAGATTATATCAGACCAGAGTAGTAAACTCCCTAAGGAATCAGGATTGATGGGGTTGGCTGTTTTGGAACATGGGAGGACGGGGTGCCTCACCCGCCGGCCTCCCCGGGCATCCACCATGAGTATCGATTGGTGGGGGCCTTGGGCGGCCGGCGGAGGAGGGAACATAATGAGGTTGGGGAAGTGTGCCATCTTCAATGGCACGAGGTTATTACCCTGAAGGAGGTTGAGTTAGCAATAGGAAGGTTATCTCCCAATAAGGCCCCTAGTTTGGACAAACTGCCAGGAGACCTATTTCGTACCCAGCCCAAAATATGGGCCCCATTTTTGGTTGTGTTGTTCAATGAGATTCTATCGGGGACTGATTTGCCGGGGACATGGCTCGGAGCTGAGATCGTTCCCATTTATAAGAAAGGTTGTCCGTTATCCCCATCCAACTATAGGCCCATTAGCCTTATAGATACAACTCAAAAACTAATGGGCAGGATTATTCTGGATCGGATTTTGGGTTGGATGGAGAAGAATGAAGTATTGACAATCCTCCAGGCTGGTTTTAGGTCAGGCATTTCGACCCTGGACCAAATATTTCGCCTGCAGGTTTTATTTTGGAAAACGGCAAGTGTGGAGGGTGGCAGCCTCTACCTTGTCTTTGTTGACCTGCGGGCTGCTTTCGATCTTGTGCCCAGGGATAAGCTATGGAAGGTACTGACAGATCTGGGTCTCCCACCCTACTTCTTGGCCGTTCTAATTAGATTACATACTGGTAATTATGCCCGGGTTAGGTGTGGGAGGCATGGGGACCTTTCAAAATGTTTCCCTGTTCTGAAGGGAGTACGCCAGGGTTGCGTTTTGGCCCCAACACTATTTAGTCTGTATATCAATGGTCTTGTAGATCATTTGTCTGGTATAATAGACAATGATGCTCCTAGACTAGCGACCGGGAGAGTGCCCGCTCTGATATTTGCGGATGACACTCTGTTGTTATCCAAAACATCATCGGGCATTCAGCGTATTCTGGATGGCTTTGCGGCGTTCTGTGCTTCACGGGGATTGGAGATTAACTTGGATAAAACCAAGTTTATGATTTTCAATCCCCCGAGGCAAACACGCCCGAACCCTTTCCTCAATGGTATTTCCCTGGAGAGGGTCAAAACCTTTGTTTACCTTGGCATAACCATAACGGAGAATTTTGATTGGGGCTTTCAAATTTCCAAATCGGCTCTCAAGCTAACACAAATAATTGGGGGCATTTGCAAAGTTCGTAGAATATCTGATCTCAAACCGGTTGCCCCGGCCCTTGAAATATATCGACTTCAAGCTAGAATGGCCTCAATCTACGGCGCTGAATTTTGGGGCCATAAAAATACATCTAATCTATTGAGGGTTTGGTAGGATTACCTCTAAGCACACCACTCATTCCTCTGCGATTCGATCTGGGGCTGGAGTCGATAGAGGAGCTTGTAGCTGCAAGACCTATGCTCTATTGGAAGAAGCTGTGGTCTGTCCCCGAATTGGCTCCCTATAGAGCAGAGTTTTTGGAGATTTGGCCCTTGCTAAAAAGTAAAAACATCCCATGGTTGCTCCATATTAGGGCTCTTAGTAAGCGGGTAGGTATGCCACAACTTTGGGAGACACCTGAGCTGTCTTGTCCGGGGTTGCCGAAACTGGAACTACAAACCCAGTTGAGGAGGCAGAATCTGTTAGCCCTGCAGACATCGGTAACCCTGGGCAGGCTGTCCGCTGAGTTCCTCCTAGTAAAAATAGAACTCCGATTCGAGGAATTCCTAGATGCAATACAACCTCCCCTAGCGAGGAAGTTGTATCTCCAACTAAGGTATGGTAGCCTGCCCATTACGTCTTTTACCTCTAAACGGTCCAAATCAGATGGGGAAGCTTGCCCTGTATGTAACCATAAAAGTGAAGACGTTCCCCACGTTATGTTTTTTTGTCCTGCATATGTTAAAATAAGGAAATGTTGGTTAATCCCACTATGTAGGAACTTTGGATATTGCCATTGTGCGCAGGCCAGTTGGGTCTTGACTTTCGATACTCATCCCCTTGTTGTCTTTTCAGTATCCCGCTTCCTACATGGCGTGTGGCGCAGAAGGCAAATCTTTGTATAACATATGTGATTGAGTATGGTTGTTTTTATTTTTTCTTCTGATAACTTTTGAGTTTAATTCTTGTTCTTAACAATTGTTGTTTTGTATTGTTTTAATCTTTTGTGCTCTGTATGTATTTTATTTGCACTTTTATGGTCTTTGACCGAAATAAAGTTATCAAGGGTATGGTGATTAATTTTTGGGGGGACATTTGCTTTATTTCTATCCCTATCAGGTCACTTTAAACTTAGATTATTCCGTGAATTTCTAGGTTTATTTTAATGTATGTTAAATCATCTTACAATATCTAACTACAATATCACATTAATCTTTGTTTTTTAGTGATTGTTTTGGAGGTTTGTTTAATATAAAGGTAGGATAGGATAGGATAGGATTAACATTTGTAGAGCGCACGAATGCTGAGGCGTCTTGGCGCTAGGGGGAGAGAGAGGGAGGATCAGCGTCCGCAGAGCCGACAGCTTAGGCCCTGAGGAACAGCCATGTTTTTATTAGCTTCCTAAACACTGTCCTGTTTGATTGGAGTCTCTCTGTGATAGGTAGTTGGTTCCAAAGCCTAACTGCACAGTGCGATAGACTCTTTCCACCCCATTTGGCTCTACGCACTTTCGTGGCACAGATGATACCAGAATTAGCTGATCTAAGACTTCTGGTGGGAGCATACCAGTGGAAAATGTTTACGAAGATCAGCAGCCCCTCCGCCATAAAGTGTCTTATAAACCAGACATAAGGCCTTGAATTCTAGACGTTGCTGTATTGAAAGCCAACGCAGTGACTTAATGGCAGGAGATGTGGGGTGACCTTTAGGAATTTTCAATAATAACCACGCCGCAGCATTTTGTATAGACTGTAATTTAGTCTTCTGTGCTTTGTCAATGCCTATGAATAGAGCATTACAGTAATCTAGACGGGAAAAGACTAAGGCCACAACTACTGTTTTCCTTAACTCCTGCGGAATAAAAGGGAACACCTTCCTGAGAAGCTTCAGAATATAGAAACAAGTGGAGGTTACACAGTTGATCTGGGCTGAAAAGCCTAGTTGCTCATCAACAATGATCCCCAAGTTCTTAACTTTTGAGGATGGTGCTGGACATACGCCAGCCTCTATCGGCCACCAAGTGGGGTCCCACAGGGATAGACCACAACCAAACTCCATCACCTCCGTCTTATCTGTGTTTATTTTCAGATAATTGTTGGTCATCCAGCTCATGATGTGAGTCAGACATGCATGGAAACTCGCAGCAACATGCTACGATTGTTTTGATACAGAGATGATACACATATAAGACACAAACGAGAACCCATGCTGTCTGATGAGACTGGCGAGTGGGGTGACATAAATGTTAAACAGAGTAGGAGACAGTGCCGATCCCTGTGGACTCCACAAGGCAGAAGGAATGTTTCAGACTGTATATTTTCCCAATGTAATGTCTAATACCTATCCTCTAAAAATGACGATAGGAGGGACAGAGCTGCCTCCCCGATGCCCACTGCCTTCAGCCGCTGCACTAACACTGTGTGATTCACGGTGTCAAATGCTGCCGATAGGTCAAGGAGGATGAGGATCGCTCTACCCCCCCATCCACCTGCCTCCGAATATCCTCTGTTGCCATGACTAACTCAGTCTTGGTTGAATGGCCTGACCGAAATCCATGCTGACTTGGGTCCAGCAAGTTGTTAATGTCTAAGTAGGTCGATAGCTCCTGGTTTATTGACCTCTCAAGAACTTTGGCTGCAATCGGCAGACAAGAGATGGGTTGATAATTCTTAGCCTCCAATGGATCAAGCTGTGACTTTTTCAGAATTGGTCTGATGCAGGCCTTTTTCCAGACTGGCGGATAAATCCCTGATTGTATCACTTGATTTAAGATGGGAGTTAAGCGTCTACTAATAACCCCGGACACCATATGCATGACAGTGGGTGGACACTGATTCTTCAGAGATCCTGACTTAGTAGATAGCAGGAATTTATTTACTTCAGTGGGGGTCAGTGTGCTGAAAGAGATGACCCGACTATGCGGCGACTCGTCCTCCATTGTGGTGGTTTGACCATTATCATTTACCTACCTGTTGTTCCGAAGGTCATCATAGATCGTTTGGATCTTAGTTTCCAAAAAATTCGCCATTTTATTACAAAACGCAGAGTCTCGTGTTCTGACGTGGTTTTGATAACACTTGAATATTTTTTTTAAGTTCCTTAGTGGAGTTGCTGGCCTCCTCTATTTTTGTTGAGTAAGAAATCTTTTTTGCTTGTATAATAGCTTCTTTGTATTGTTGTAAGGCTCTATTATGAGATGTCTTATGCTCCCTGCTGTATTCAGTTCTCTATGCCCGTTCGGCTTTCCTGCATGTGACTTTCAGCTTTTTCAGCTCCGGGCCGTACCATGGCGATGACGCCTGCGCTCTTCTTAGTTTAATGACTTTCTCAGGGGCCACTCTGTTTACAGCCGCGGCTATCCAGTTATTAAACTGGCAGGCCGCCTCATTGTTATCTGGGACCTGTGTTGGAGGATAGCTATTTAGGGCTTGCTCTAATCAGCCCCTTGGATTTTATTCCAGTGTTTAATTTTATTGCTACCTGGTTTGTTTGTATCAGACTGAAACGGTGGTGAAAACTGGATATTAAAAAAGATCGCCGTATGATCAGTCCATGGGAGGGGAACCGTATTGATGGGTGAAACTTCAGAATTAGTGGAAAAAATGCCATCAAGCATGTGGTCCGCAGAATGTGTGGGGCCCACCACCTTCTGTTGAAAACCATAGCCTGCTAGATTGTCAAACAGCTGGCTAGTGTCAGGGGTGTTATTGAGTTCCAAATGGTAGTTAAAGTCACCCAAAATAATGAGTGAATTGGAATCTATACACGATTCTAGCAAGGTCTGTAGCGCCTGAGAGAAAGGGGCTCTAGGGCCCGGCGGCCTGTAAAGAAGTATTCCATGTAAGGTGCAAAGGTTGTTAACTTTCAGTGCAAAACGCATTGCCTCCGCAGGCAGCTGGACTCTATATGCACTTTCAAATGATCAAATTGGTTTTTACTGCCAATCCTGTCTTGACTAACCACAGAGTTTCCTGCCGGAAGAGTACTATTCCAGTCCGGGTCAGAGGTCTGGTTAGTCCATGTCCATGTCTCTGTCAGGAAAAATAAATCCGGCACAGAGACCTGGAGCAGGCATTCTAGATGGTAGCTTGCTCAAGGATCTGATGTTTAGCAGTAAGCATTTTAACTGTGATACCTGCCTCATCCCCCTATTGCAGCCTAGATGGTTGACGCTATCAAAAGCATTACTTCTGTCTGAAGAGGAAGGTCCTGCCCTTGCCTTCTCGTCCTTCCTCATCCCCACTGTAATACCGCCCTCCTCCGCAACGCTGTTATCTGGGTGTTTAAATAACCGGAAACCACAGTCAGTACATGTGCGCTCTTCCCACCCCTCCTCTGTAAGGCACATTTTTGGCATGCAGCACTCACCTCTCCTCAGTGCCATAATCTGTGCTCTTTTAAGAGGATGGGACCTAGAACAACAAGGGGTTATGGGGCTGGGCGCGCTCCGGGCGCAGACAGGCTTTCCTTTGGTGCCCACTACACGCGCCCGCTGCGGCCATCCGCTGCGCAGTCGTGCCAGCGTTCCTTTTATCCCCTGCAACAACCGGAAAGCTGACCTTGAACACACTGCGGCCCTGCTCTTACATACGGGGACTGCAAGTTGAGTACCGCTAGGTAAATGTAAATGTGCAGGAATTTATATAGCGCAAATCACCAAGCGGTCTCTAAGCGCTTGCTTAGGGAACCCATCCTGGTATTCCCCTGTGAGATAACCCGGCAGGGCATCCGCAAGGTGAAAGCCAGGCATCCCGCCACGAGGGGCCCATGTGGAGATTAAGCAAGCTATTGCCCAGAGTCACAGAGTGTGAACCCATGAATCGAGTATGCACTGGAGCGAGAATTATCGAGTCCATGGACATTTATGGACTCAAGACCCAGCCGAGCCGGGAATTGAACCCTGGCCCCAGGCTGACCTCTGCTTCCAGGTCTGCCTCCTCTAACCAGTGAGCCACACTTCTCCACAGGTGGGATGGCAGGCGTATTAAAAAGGACTGTATCCGGAACAATTTTAAAGCAAAGTTTTTAAGATCAGGTAAATCACACTTGTTTTAAAAATCAGGTACAATTTTATTACCATACCTAATTGCAACGTCATTTAATCTTTGTTATTTTAGTATTTCTAAGGTTTTTTTTTAACATAAAGTAAGATCTTATTACCATATCTAACTTTTGCTTTTGTTTTTTTCAGTGAATGTTGGAGTTTTTGATCACATGTATCTAAATCTCCCACTGAGCACAGATTTTGGCCATGCGATACAGGGGATTGGCTACAAGGTATGGCCTGCAGCCCGACCCTACCCCCAACCCCTGCAAGTGACAAACCCCCTGCCGTGCACAGAACTTCAGCTGTGCACTGTGTGGGATGGGTGTAGTACCTGCGATGCAGTGAAGCCATGCACCCAACCCCTCCATGGTCAGCCAACCCCATGTGTAGAAGAGTGGATACTATTGTTTGTGGAGAAGTTTGGCTCAGGGGTTAGAGGCGGCAGACCCGGAAGCTGAGATCGGTCCTGGACCAGGGTTCAATTCCCCGCCTCGGCGGGTCTTGGGCTAAAAATTCCACGGACTCGATAATTCTCGCCCCGGTGCCTCCTCGACTCACGGGTTCACACTCTGCGACTCTGGGCAATAGCTTGCTTAATCTCCACAACGGCCCCTCGTGGTGGGATGCCTGACTTTCACCTTGTGGATACCCTGCTATCTCACAGGGGAATACCAGGACGGGTTCCCTAAGCAAGCGCCGGGAAACCCACTGCGGGTAGCTGTGCGCTATATAAGCTCAACTACATTTACATTTACATTTTGTTTGTGTTGTTTTTTAAAATGTTTTGTTTTTTTCAGTCTTCAACTCCTGCTTTTGTACATTTTCTGTGAATTGATTTGATATTGTTTTAGAATTGCTTTAAACCTTTGTTCGTTACTTCTTTGATTTGTACAGAAATCATAGTATTCTATTGACAGATGCTGTTCCATGGCACTTCTATATATTCTTTTATTAATTTCACCACAAGCCCCAACTTTATGACAGTGTCTACAGTATATCTCGAAATGCTGCATGCTGTAATCATTTTCTCATTATTCTTATTGCAGCACGTTCTCTACAGCATTTTGTTCTTTTTCAATTGCTTGCTTTTTCCTCAGCTCTCTATGTGGTATGCTGTTACGATGCATAACCTACAGGTGCTTCCACATTTCAATGGTTCCTACTGAATAATGACCGGTCTGTCCCTGCGGCGTGCCTCCTGGAACAAAGTGCATATTGATTGTAATTTCATTTATATAGCACCTACTTCCCCTGACAAGGCATCGAAGCTCTTTTTCGGCAAGTAGAATGCTACTCCGGAACCCAAAGAGGATTAGAGGTGAATTAGTATAGGGAGATATGTAATTAGTTTGAGCGGTGGACATGTGAGTTTGGTATTTGGATTGAAAAAGGATAGTGGAGGGATAGAAGAGGGAAGGGTTTGCATTTATATAGTGCTTGCCACCCGTGATGAGAGGTTGAAGCGGTTTTCGGCATGTAGCATGCTACTCCAGAACCCACACAGGATTAGTGGGGAATTAGTATAGGGAAATATGAAATAAATTTAAGTGGTGGAGTATGTTAATCTGTTAGTTGGACTGAAAAGGATAGTGGAGGGATAGAAGAGGGAAGGGTCTAGAAAATGTTTTGCTGGAGCTTATTGCAGTAAGAGGAGGTTTGGGGTGAGTAAAGGGTAGGTGGAGTGGGCATAGTCAGACGGAAGAGTTTAGAAAGGCTTGTTTGAGAGATTTGAATAGTAAAACAGGTATGAGATGATGCATGGAGGGATACAGGAGGGAAGAGTCTACAAAGGGTTATTTTGGGGATCATAGCAGTAGAATGGGGTTTGGGATGAGTCAGAGAGGGGAGGTAGAGGATATATTAAGAGAGGTATAGGGTGAGATATAGGGTAGTGCATTGGTGATGCTGAACTAGAAGTAATGTAATAAACATAAAGATACATAAGTACATGGAAGGTATATATGTATGAGGAAGGTAATATATGTATATTTACGTTGTATTTAATAAACCCAGACTTTCAAGTGTTGCTGTACTTCAAGTTAATTTATTTTTTTTATCATTTATTTGTTTTAGTAATTCAATAGTGAAGCAATTGTAGATAAATAGTTAGGATAAAGATTTACCTATTTATGCAGTGACCTATACACAGCACATGAGAACGTGTAGGTCATTGGTGAAGTTCTCTGATGGATGACCACGCTGAAATGTAGCTTTTTTCTCAGTGTTTCTCTTGTGGGGATGACAACAGCACCCTCGGTGGGTCAGTGATTATACAATTCTGCAGGTACACCTACAGGGTACTTTGTTTTGGACACCATTTGTTTCATCACTGGTCCCAGACACTGTGTAGATTAGGTATAATTTTTCAGTCCTGACAAATTGCTCCAGTTCATTTCTTGGCTAGCTGATGGCATGAAACATGTTGACCTTATGATAAGACACCAGGTATAATGTGTCCTCACTGGTGACACCACATTTTTAATAAGTCAGGGAAACTCCCAGATTTAAGAATTTTGATTTGAGACTTGCCTTTTTTTTTTAAGTCACTACTAACTACTTCAACACCCACGTATTCTCAACCCACACAAAGGGCAGCTAACTTGCAACTCACATCACAGCTTGGAAAAAGATCTCCAATAAAGAGCCCACTTGAGGGCACCTATAAGGCATTGCAGTGCCGGCCGGATGTGAAGCAAGCCTGATGATGAAGAATGACACCTGCATGGGTGTGTGAGGGCCCTATTTTCAAAAAGGAACCACTCCCCTTTCTTGTTGTCTTAGAATACATATAAGCATGTGGCAAGAGCCGTGTACAGCAAGCAGACGTTTGAATACGAAAAGGGACCCACAGCCAAAATGAAGAGATACAACCCGTTCGTGAAAAACACCGGGGTGGATGGCTCCCAGACCCTTATCAATAGATATTACCGCAGCTTAACACCTCTGGTAATGGACGAGAATGCTCAACAAGAAACACCTCGGGATATGGGCTGCGACGTTACTGGTTTTGGCACCGGCCTGTGTAGGCCTATGGAAGAACTTAGGCTCAAGGATTACGGATGTCGGATGGTCCCGGTTAAGTGCGACAGCAGCGAAAGTGAGGGATCGTGTAGTGACAGTGTGCTTGCTGACTACGTCGCAGTTTCTAAAAACCATTTTGACACTATTTCAATTATGATCTACGATGATCAGTCTGAGCCGGTGGCCTTTAAATATGGGAAAGTTATTGTCAAACTTCATTTAAGGCCTAGACACGACAGGGGATATTAAGCAGCAGGAATGGTGGTTATGAAAACCTACGGAGATCCGTCTATGTACAGAGACTATTACAGGAGTCAAGCCGGTTATGGAGGACCGCCGTACTTTCAAGGGTCACCGGTTATGTACGGGGCTGGATTAGGAGGATTCTTTAGAAGTCTGTTTAGAAGAGCTATGCCTTTCCTGAGAAGAGGCTATGAAATTGCAAAACCCCATGTTAAGGCGGCTGCCACGAACATTGCCCAGGAGGTGGTGGGGTCTGTTACATCGGCGGTTGCAGAGCGCATGAACAAGCAACCTCAAGAAGGAGCGGGTTTGATGTATAAACCACACGTGAGTGTCAAAAGGAAACGTGGGGTTTCCAGACGCAGGGGCCCTCCGGCCCCCTATAAAAAAAGGAGGAGCTCTTCAAAACGCACTCAGAAAAGAAGAGCCCCAAGAAGGAAGAGAGCTGCCAAGAAGCTAAACGGCTCTAAAGTAAATATTTTTTAAAGCCTCGTAAACACAGCCATGGCCTTCGTACATTGTGGATCTGGAGAGTGCGCCAAATCAGAGTTAGACTTGTTTAGTCTAAAACCCACACAGACAAGCATCGAAAACAGCTTCTTCATGGAGGTATCACCTTTAGCAGCATTGACGCCGCTGGCCCCCATAGAGTTTTTTGTGTCAGGGTCCACGGATATGTATTTGGATCTCAACAACACGTTGCTACATCTTATGTGTAAAATCGTCAAAGCCGATGGGACGGGCATTGAAGACGACGCTAAAGTGGCAACGATCGCTTACCCGCTAGCTACCCTGTTTAACCAAGTGGACATCACCTTGGGTGATCGACTCATCACCCAGAACGATAACATGTATGCCTACAGAGCCTACATCGAGAGCATTCTAAATTACAGTAGCGATGCCCTTGACACACAACTTTCAGCGGGTCTGTTTCACCGGGATACATACGGACAGTTTGAAATCACAGCTCTGGATGGAGCCAATAAGGGTTTTATAAAAAGAGCCGTGCAGGCATCAGGTAGTCGGACCTTTGACCTCCTGGGTCGCATACATTCAGACCTCTTCTTCCAAGATAAACTGCTCATCAACGGAATTGATCTTAAGCTCAAGCTCACTCGCAACAAGGACTCATTCTGCCTCATCAGCGGGGATGCGGAACACTACAAGCTGAGCATCCTGGCCGCAAGCCTGTTTGTAAAGAGAGTGAAAGTGTCACCGAGCGTCAGGCTGGCGCACGCCGAAGCTTTACAAATATCCAACGCCAAGTACGCTGTGGAAAGAGTATCTCTGAAGGTATTCAGTATCCCTGCAGGAACCCGCTTAACACAGCAGCAGAATTTATTTCTAGGCCAGCTACCCAAACTCATCATCATAGGTTTTGTGGACAATACAGCTTTTAGCGGTACCTATGCCTCAAACCTCTTTAATTTTAAACACTACAAAATCAACTACGCGGCGCTGGTCCACGAGGGCAATGTGATTCCTGCAAAACCCTACACACCCAGTTTTGCAGCCGGTCATTACATCAGGGAATATCAGGGTCTGGTTTCGATAACAGGAAAGCATCAAAGTGACTGCGGTGTAGCCGTGTCAAGAGAAGGCTATGGGAGCGGATACACGCTGTTCGCATTCGACCTGACACCGGACATGGAAGATGGCGATCACTACAACCTGGTCAAAAATGGGAATCTAAAAGCTGAAATACATTTCGCCGACCCGCTGGCGGCTAATGTGAACATGGTCGTATTCTCGGTATTCGACAGCATCATTCAGATCAACCACGCAAGACAGATTTTGTTTGACTATCTTTAAAAACATTTGCGAAATGGATACTGTTTAGATACTTGACTTCTTAAACAGACATAAATACGCTAGGAAATACTTTTTGGGTGTTTTTCCTAGCGATGGGTTACCAAGCGAAATAGGGCCAGAAAGACCTTGCACCCTAGTCTTTAACACAGACCGGCATGACCAGGCGGGGACACACTGGGCTGCCTTGTTTATAGCTAGGGACAAGGTTACAGTGTTTGACAGTACAGCAGAGTACCCTGAACACAGACTCTATACACGGCCCATATTCAAGTTTGTGAAAAAAGCTGCAGCGGTGGTGGAGTATAACAAGCTAAGGGTGCAGGATTCCATGGCCATCACATGCGGTGAACACTGTATTTATTTTATCAGTAAAATGTCAGAGGGTCTTTCGTTTAGAAATTTCTTAAATCTATATTCGAGGGATCTTGTTAACAATGACAGTATAGTTGTGAAATATGTAAAAGAAAACACAAGGTCGTCGGTCAGACCTGTGAAAACAGAATATGCAGCTTGTCAAAACTGTAAGGGTTTATAACAGTCGTATGCTTAATGTTGAACATGTAAAATAAAGACATTATATTCTAAAAAAACATGTATTCAGACTCCCTATTTCAATATACATACACCTTAAATGTTTTAAAAGACGACTGAGACGGATTGAAAAGTTATAACATGTGTTTATTACAAACAGGATGGTAGTTGGATCGTTAGTTTCACAAACTTTATTGAAGAAACAAATGAAGTAGAAAAAACCAGGAACGTTTATACATATAATACACACAATTATTCAAAAAGTCTGCGGAACCATCAAGGCGTAATCCACGTGAAGGGTTTGGGCATAGTCTTTTTTTTGCGCGGTGGTACCTTAGGTGCAGAGGTCGACCATGTCGGGGATAGCCTTTGCCCTTCAGAATTTATAGGCGATGGTAGTAGGGGGTCCTTCAAATTTTCCAACAGGCGACGGTGTTCATTATTCCCAACGAGCGTGGAGGGTATATTGAGTTCAGCAGCGGATTGCAGAAACTGCTCCCAACCACGAGGCGCATTTTGAGGCGTTAGGATTTTGGGATGCGTGAGAACTTTGACTAGATCGTACATATGTGACCCTGCAACCGGGTGTCCCTCAGGTCTTTAGAAGCGGCTAGTTTACTCATTAGCATCTGCGCAGCCCCTCTGTGCCTCTGGCTTATATTTTTTAAGAGATCGTCAACAAAGGTATCTGAGGATGTTGTAAGATCGGGAGGCGGCTGCAAGGGTTGCGGGGCGTTGACTGGAGCTGGTGGTTGTTCAGAGTCTGGGGTATATAGAGTCAGCTTGTTTTTCTCGGTATTCCACATGGTGTATGAATTTAAGAATTTTTTGAGAGTGGCTGTGTAAAGGTTAGCCTTGTCGTAGGGATTTAGATCAGTCCTGCTCAAAATGTCTTGAATTTCAGTATCCAGGCGTAGAGTCTCATTTCTACGTATATCCCAGGCGTTGTCCGAGGAAGACCCCAGATGCTCCATTTGCTGTCTAGGCACCAGATACATTTTTGTGGCATGTTCCATCACCGCCCCGTGACAAGGCTTGTAATTATAGGTATAGCAATGCCCAACAAGTTACCTATAAAACCCCCAGACTGTCTCACCAGTTTCTTCTTTGTGATGAGCGAGGCCCTTTTATTACTGAGCTTCCTGATAAGACCCCTCTTCTTCTTCAACACCTGTAACTGACGCTTTGATATAGGAACATTGCCTTTTAGGGTGTTTAGGGCTATTTCTGAAATGGCAGACACTAAATCGTCAGAAGCGGCGCCCAGGATGGCCTTTCTGTGTTGGGGGCTGGCGGTAGCAAGCATTTTCAGGAGCGCTAGATTGCGACGTAGGCGGTCAGACATGGTCACCACTGAGCGTTATAATGGCTGAACTGTAAATGGCTCTAAAAGACATCAGCATTGCTTTTTATAGGGCCTAGTCTTGGGCTTTGGGGTGTAAACTACAGGGAGCTCTGGGGGAAAAATATCAGCCCTTAGTCTATAGTCTTCTAGAGTTTCATTTTTTAAGTCTACCAGCAGGTACCTGTGGGGTTTTGATGTAGCGTCGCTAAAGGCCTCCATGAAGAAGTGTGTGTTTCCGGGGTACATCTGTTTAGCTATGACGGACATTTGTTGTTTGTCACGGGGGTTTTTAAATAAAACAAGGTATGAAGCGTTGAGAGCTATAGACCGACTGTTCTTGCCCTTGTAAAACAAGTTCTGCACAATGTAGCAGATGCTTAGATTGCGATGATGTGAATATTGAGTAAAAGCTCTCTCTAACTCGGGATGATCACCCCCTTCACGCATCAGGTCATCAACAATTATCATATTTACATGGGTTGGGGGCAGTAGCTCATCATCGTTGAGGTTATCCGGTATGGGGGGACCGACGGCCCAAGTCTGTATAAAGAGGCTGCCAGCATGAATAAAGCCACACAATATTGTTAGGGGTTTGTGATAAAGCAGAGTCGGCATTTTCTAAGAGCTTTTTTATAAAGTAGCTTTTACCGCAGTTTGAGGGGCCTGCTAGAACGCAGGAGAACGGATGCTGTAACCGGGTGTCCATGTTGTGGCGGTTGTCTCTCTAATGGGTCTAATAACCATAAGGCAGTGTTTTATAGTCGCTGGTCAGGACCCTTTTATCATAAACAACTCGCAATGTTTTATGTAGAGGTTGGGTTGTGATTTCCCACTTCTTTTTGGATCTGACTATGCAGGGCTGGTTCACGACTATGGTTTTAGCATTCTCAGAATCTTCTGCTGTAGCGTATTCATGCACCAGATTCTTCAGACTATCAAAATTGATTTTTAGGGTGTTGCTGACATTTAATGTTATCTCTTTGACCTTCATACAAACCTTGTTCTTGTTGGTACGGTAACTGTATGTTTTAGGCCCTGAGGAAGTATATTCTTTTATATACTCATCCTCATCTAGCTCACTGGTTAGATTACCCAGATAATCTCCTAGAGGAGGGTCTTCATCCCCAGGCTTGCTGAGAAAAATCACTGAATCTGTATCGTGATACAAGCAGCGATCCTGGAGCTTATCCATAACCCCATAAAGCTCTAGACGAGCGCGGGGTGTCGTGAAGCAGGCTATGAAAATGTTTATGTTGTTACTCGTTGTGGGGTACTCTTGGGCATATTTCCAACACAAAGCCGCGTTATCGTCATCAATAAAATCACAGCTGGACACCTCGTAGCAGGGGGCAAACAGGTACTTGAACAGTTCATCAGGATCTGATATTAAGGTAGTATTTGAAAGGTTTGTGCGCTGTGCAAATTTCCCCCATAAGGAGTTGAGACAGAGTTTGGCTAACTGTCGGCGTGCAGGATTTACCTCTATCAGGTGGGGGCGTAAACGGATACCATCATGAGTGTAGTAGTCGGCGATGTATTTCTGTTTTGCACCCTGACTAGTACACCATTCAGGATACCCTGAGGCCTCCTGTTTGTCTCTGAGAAACAAATTAATGTAGGGGGCAAAGGGTTGTGTTGTAGTGCTCTTAAAATGCCACACTTTGTGTACTCTACCTAACCTGTACCCTTTCTCTAAGGTAGCTTGTACCTCGTTGCTACACCAGGTCCCTGTGAACATCCTTTGTTCATCGGTGTGTCTGCACCCCGCAACCTCTTAAAACATCGCACATGTTCGACAGAGGGGGAACATCAGCTTACCACCGACTCTACATGGTAACACAGGGAAGTAAAGCTGCTTAGGCGGATAGATTTCACATTTGATAAGCCCAAAGTATTCGGATAGGGGCTTAAAATCTCTATAGATGATGGTGGGGTGACCCTGTGGGTACAACTTCATTTTGTTCACAAAAGGGTACAGACTGGTGAAGTCGTAGTAGTGTATTTTCTCACCCTCACCAACGGCCTTGTACAGTTGTATGGCATTTGTACGCCCCCCAAATAAGACATCTCGGGGCTCCAAAGGTGTGGGTAAATCATGAGTCTTAAGAAACGAGCAGAGGGCTGTGTCAGTTTTTAACATATCTTACCACTCGTGCTCCCAAAGAACTCTCATAACAAAGCCCTGATTTTCAACATACTGGGCCTTTGTCAGAGTACGTCTGTATAAGTGTTCAAATTTGGTACCCAGCATTTTGTTATACTCGTGGGGTTTGTAACACTTGGGGCAGCCGTGGTAAAAACAACCGTTGAATTCAAAGGCTGTCGGCACACCCTCAATTACAGAGTACCCGTCCAGGTAATAGGGTCCCAAGCGGTATTCACCACCCTGTAAGGCATGTTGAATCTGGATGTCCTCCTTCTCAGAGATGTGCATGAGCCACTGGATAGAGGGGGTTGAATAACGTTTCTGTTTACCGTTATAGAGGTCTGGCGGTACTAGAGCTATAGTTTCCGGCACTAAAAACATGTGTTTGTAGATGGACATGCACATGGATGCCAGAGTGACGTTTTGAAATGGGTCTATGTATTCGACCGCATGTTGTATTTTAGGGGTTTTGGATGTCAAGGCCTTGACTTTCTTAGGCATTGTCTTAGGTTTCAAGACCGTGACTTCTTTAGTCATAGACACCACAACATCTCTGAAGAGGTTACAAGCTTGCCTGAGGATCATTACATCAGCCTGACAATAAGCTTTCAACTCTGTTTGAAAGTGAAACTCCTTTTCACGGTTTTCAGAGTACCACTGTAGAAAGCGCGCTTTCTCATCAGGCATCATGTATTCAACCCCGTAGCTGTCCAGAGGAGGCATAGGTCCCACATAATTCTGGTTAGCCCAGGTGTTAAAAAAGTGTGGAAAATAACCTTTACATCCTGGGAACCCGAAGGCCTTTGGCAGCATGCTCAATTTCATGGGGAGGAAATTCAGGGTGTCTATGAACCGTATTTTTAAAGGGCATACCGTCATCAGCATCAGTTTAGAACCTTGGGTTATGAGTTCCACCTGTATCTTTTCACGAATCATGTTGCGTAGAATAAAGAAGGAGTCATAGGCTTTCGAGTTGTGGGCGAGCATGGTATATCCTTGGAATTTGGCTTGAATGAAAGTGCTTAGGAAATCACCAACACACGTTCGTCCCTCAAACTCCCAACTGACGTCGGAGGTTAGATGGTGTGCGTAAATGTAGTTAGGCTGGTGTACCCCCGTCTCTTGTGTGCACTCTATATCAAATACTATATAGTCTTCGGTCTTGGTCTGCGGGGGACCTTTAACCATATAACATTGGTGTTTGGTGCCGGCCTTGTAAGACACGTGGCATCGGGGACATACCATACTTTTGCACTTGTGATCCACTGCCACATATCGCCCACACTCTGTGCAGTCCTTTTTAGGGACGCAGTTGTAAGATTTCTCGTGTATGCTCAAGCAGTTTTGTGAGTGACAAAACATCCTACATGTGCCACACCTCACCTTCAGGGCGGTGTCTTCTATACACCCGTCCCTCTGGCACATCTTACAATGCATTTCACACTGGTGACGTGCTTTATTGGTGTATATATGGTCGCAGTGGGTGCACACATACCTGGTTCCCAGAAAACCTTTAAGGTTCAAGATGCCGTAAAAATGATTTTCAACGTGGAGGACATATACGGTCTTGTTTCTCACAGGTCCCCCGGTTGTAAAGTACTTCCAGGAACCGTTGTGATAAAGAACTTTCACCGTCACGGCGAAATAGTTCTCAAAAAGACCTATATCGCCAAAGCCGACCATTCGGTCAGGAGGTATTTCAAGAACCTCATGTGCTTCAGCAGCTCTAGACATGATGACAGCGTCAGGGGTCTTGCGATCCATCAGCAGCCCCACGATGCTGGCCGCCAGACATGTATTGGCCGAGGCGTTGCTAAAGTTGAGCAACCACCTCTGTTTCTTACCAATTAGTTTACTGTATAGTATGCTCTTTAAGGGTCTGGAAACACCACCCCCCTCACGCCCTCGTACAATAAGGGCTATGACTCTAAAAGTGCCATAGGCGACTAGATTGTAAAAGCCTTGAGAGGTTTTCTAAAAATTGCACAGCGTCAAAAACATGGGGTGTAGTACGTAGAGAGTTTCTACTGGTGTACACTCCTACTCACGCCTTTTGCGCTGCTTCTGTTGTTCTGGACGACTGTTGTTATGTCCCTTAAGGGCTGCGCCGACCCCCCACCAGCCGCATGTTTCTGAGACGCTTCTAAAATATAAACAGAATATATATATATATATTAGAGGAAACATAAAACAACACATGCAGTCAACACCATCCTGAGTTCTACACAGCCCCCTTTTTATATAGGCATTGCTACAAGCCGTTGTACCCTTCTGCTTGAGAGTCTGTAACACTGGTAGTACTTTTCACACCCTTTTGTAACAAACACACCTGGTAGCGTTCTATTTGCAGCTCCTTTCTTTGACAGGGGTCCCACTTTAGAAGTTGAAGCTTTCCTCTTCAAAGGGCTTTCTTTTGAACGCTGCGCCGCCTCTTGGCCCGTGCCGCCGTCCTGGCATAACGTGGGGGCACCTGTAAAGAAACATAATACCCAACATTAGGCATCTTTCGCCGGAGTCCTCCTATACACCCTCAGGGTCAGAACTCTGGCCCACCCCGACAGCTCCCTAGCGCCTTAGACAGTTTAAATAACAGCGGTCTTTTTAATTACTTGTAGGAACTGTAGTGTTTTGCACAGTGTTCATAGCTCCTTGAGCCTCGATGTCCCCCATTAGCTCTTCAAAAACTTGCTGTAGGTCGGGATCATAAGCTGGAAAATCATACATACACGAGAACCGCATTAGAAAAAAGAGAACTTATGCGTTATTGGTACAAAACTACGCAGAACTACACAACTCCTAATATATATACCTGGTTGCGGTGTTGTCAACTGTACTGGGTTGCTAGTTATTACATTGGTGTCCATCGCCAGGGGTACACATGTAACTGCGGCATTTGCAGGGTCTTGCATCTGTATTTAATAAAAAGCAACTGTTTTAAAACACGCCTTTTCTTAAACAATGTATTACAATTTCAAACAATTCAAGTAGGCATTTAAATAAATAAATAAATAAAAAATAAGCTGTTAGGAGGATGTCACAACCCACAATTATAAAAACTATAAAAAGCGCTCCATGTGGTGCTCTAAAACACATATTCAAAATGGCTGCCTGTGTAGCGCCGAAGCCTTTACTTTAATAACGCTGGCATTGGGGCTAACCTTGGCATACAGTGGTCACCACTGTCACCTGTAACGTAACGTGTACTATGTATGCTTTTGTAACCTGCACACGTTACTTTATGCTTTTGTTTGGTTCTTGATACATGTACATTGTCACGATTGTCTCATGTAACGTAACGTTTGCAGCATGCTGACTTTTGCACACACACACACACACACACACACACGTAACGTATCGTTTGCTACCTCTTGTATTTTGCGTGCCCATGATACTTGCACAACTGTCACTATTGCCTCATGTAACATGATGTTTGCTACCTCTTGTATTTTGTTTGCTCTTGATACCCGCACAATTGTCACTATTGCCTCATGTAACGTGATGTTTGCACCCCTTGTATTTTGTATGCTCATGATACCCGCACAATTGTCACTATTGCCGCTTGTAGCGTTACGTTTGCTACCTCTTGTATTTTGTATGCTCATGATACCCGCACAATTGTCACTATTGCCGCTTGTAGCGTAACGTTTGCTTTTGTGACATGCTGACACACACACACACACACACACACACACACACACGCACACCCACACACACACACACACACACACACACTCTCTCTCTCTACCTGCTGGGAGCTTCGCCTCAGGGTCTGCGGTGTAGACCCCTCCCCTACAGTGATGTCACCATACAGTCACTGTAGGGGTGGGGCCTTGCACAACAGACCCGGAGGCGAAAAAGGCAGCAGCTGGCCCTAAGGAGCCCCCAGGAGCAGCGCGACCCACCGGAACCAGGCAAAAGACCCATGAGCAGCGCCACGCTGAAGCGGGCTCGGGGGGTCTTTGGAATTTTAAAATAAAAAAAAAGAGCGAGGCATCTCAGCCCCCACAGACCAACGGATCCTCCCACAACCCCCGAGCAGCGCCACGCTGAAGCGGGCTCGGGGGACATTCATTTTTTTATTTTTTAAAAAGCGGCAAAGACATCATTCGGGGCCCGGAGCCCCACACGGACACCAGCGTCAGGCCCACATAGCCCCGAGCAGCGCCTTGGAGAAGCGGGCTAGGGGTGACTTTTTTTTAAAAAAAAGAAAGCGCCAAAGACAGCCTTCGGGGCCCGGAACCCCACACGGACACCAGCGCCAGGCCCACACAGCCCGAGCAGCGCCTTGGAGAAGCGGGCTCGGGGTGACTTTTAAAAAAAAAAGAAAGTGCCTAAGACAGCATTCGGGGCCCGGAGCCCCACACGGACACCAGCGCCAGGCCCACACAGCCCCGAGCAGCGCCCTGGAGAAGCGGGCTCAGGGTGACTTTAAAAAAAAAAAAAAGAAAGTGCCAAAGACAGCATTCGGGGCCCGGAGCCCCACACGGACACCAGCGCCAGGCCCACACAGCCCCGAGCAGCGCCCTGGAGAAGCGGGCTCGGGGTGACTTTTTAAAAAAAAAATAGAAAGCGCCAAAGACAGCATTCGGGGCCCGGAGCCCCACACGGACACCAGCGCCAGGCCCACACATCCCCGAGCAGCGCCCTGGAGAAGCGAGCTCGGGGTTAATTTTTTTAACAAAAAAGCGGCATACACCGCATGCTGGGGCACGGATCCCACCAGGACCCACAGCGCCCTGCCCATGATCAGAGCCAGCAATTCCTACAACATTAGGTCTCTTTGGGGTGTTTTTTAAAACGATGCACTCAAGGACCCCTGAGCCACCCAGGAACCATGGACCCCTCCAACTCAACCCCCCTACAGGGTCTCCTGCACGGCTACAGACCCCTACTTCTACCCCTCACAACAGCGGCTTGGTGAGTACAAAAAAAAGGCTTTATTTATTTTGACCTGTATGAACTGTACATTACATGTTTGTGCACAACCACACTTAAAGCAGCAGTAGCCTCTAACATTTTATTGCCATTAAATGTATAACAGCTTGTTTAAATGTTTCTAGGCTCTGTAAAATATACATTACCCCTCTGCAGGTACCCTCCTAAGGCCTACAACATTGTGCCCATTAAATACAAACCCTGTAAACTCTACCCTACACCTAGCCCCATTAACATTAAATACCTACAAACACACAGCTTTAAACTCAGCGCCTCAACAAAACCTTTATTTACTTTAAACACATTTAAATTGCATTTCACGTCTTGTAAAAACTTCAGTGTCACCATTAAACACAACACATAGACTTAAAGATTAACAGTTTACAAGCCAACCTACATAGTACTATTTAGCATTTTTTTTTAAAAGTACACTTGTTTTTTTTTTAAAACCTGCATATACACCCTAATACATAATTTGCGTCATCCTTTATTTACCTGATTTACATGTTGACAGGCTGCTTCAATCTGGGAGAAGTTGCTCAGCGCCATTCTTGCCTTAAGTTTCAAGGGTTGGCTCTGTACCTCCAAGACAATCCATTCCAGTCACTCCCAAGGGTTTTTGAAGGGCTGTTGGTGCAGAAATCCACAAGGTGCAGCAAAGCAATCCAGGCCAGTAACTCCCAAAGGTTTTTGAAGGGTTGTTGGTGCAGAAATGCACAAGGTGCAGCGGAGCAATCCACGCCAGTCGCTCCTCAAGGGTTTTTGAATGGGTGTTTGACAGTGTTCCTTAAGGGGCCCTTTTATACTTGTCCTAGCAGGCTAATTAGAAGCCCCCCACACCCTTTATGACTTGAGGAGTGTCTAGAACAACGTCCTGGAGGTCTTTGATGGGAACCTTTTTTTCTATCCTTGTACAGTATAACCAGTACAGCATTTATTACTTTGGGGGCTTGGGTGGCCATCCCCAAAACTCTTCACACCTGCGTGACACCTCCTCCTGGGAAGTAGGGAGCCCGGGAACAGGGTCTAGCTCCAATCCTAAACCCACCACCTGTCTTTTTTTTTGAAGGCCAGAGTTTTTTCCTGCCAGAGATGTCAAATTTCCAGCCAGCCTTGTCAATTTGGGACTAGCCTGTCAAAATTGGGACCAGGGGCTTTGGGTTTGTGTGAATTACATCCTAGCAGCTGACACACTGCTTCAGGTTCTCATGGGAAGCTTTGGCTCTACAGGACACCTGTCTTTTTCGCATCTCAAAGCTCCTTGGTGGCTGGGGTTTATTTTTTATAATGGGCTTGTATTAGCATATTTTGGGAGACCTGCTAGAGGAAGGCTTGTGAGGACCCTTTACCACTTTGACACCTACATGCCATAGCCTTCCTCCCAGGCCCTGGGCTGGGGAGACTCTGGACTGCCCCGCAGCTGTTCCCCCCTGCAGCTGTCTGCAAACCCCCACCCAGTTTTAAAACATGCCCAGACATTTCCTACATACACTCACTTTGCTGCGCACTTTTAAACATATACACAACTATCCACGTTTTGCAGCCAGACCTGCCACTTTTAGGACTACCCCTACATGCAACCCCCTTTTAAAACCAGAGTTATTAAGGACAACAGTTTGCGGCCAGACCTGTCAAATTTAAGGCCAGAAGTTTAAGACTAGACCTGTCAAATTTAAGACTAGACCTGTCAAATTTAAGACTAGACCTGTCAAATTTAAGACCAGCGTTTGCGACCAGACCTGTCACTTTTGCGGCCAGGAAAGTTTGATGGAAGCTATACCTACTTACTACTACCTTATGACTATAGGTCAATTTATTCTTGTAATTTGTCTGTCGCCTTCTCCGAAATTGTGCAGGAATAAGAACGATTATAGGGCAACTGGTAACTTTTGTGTTTTAATGGGTTTCTTTAGGAGGCAGGGCTGGACTGCAAAGCATGATCAGTGTTGGAAAAATATTTAAATCAGCTGTACATGGCAGGAGTTCACAGCTAGAATAGAACTCTGGTTTAATAGTTGAACCATGGCAGCTGCTAGGTTGGGTTCGGGTTGGTCCCACATTGTTTATCATCTCGAGGCTGTTTGTCAAACCCTTGTGCAAGGACAAGGTCGTGGTTTGGACTGTTACCTGCAGGGAGTGTATAATAAACAGAGATGAGGCCCAGACCTCACAGCCTTTCACCACACTACCAGTTGCGGCTGGCATGCCTCGTGGGTGGTCACGCAGGAAGGGGGGCCACGCGGGGGTCATGAAATAATTTAAAAAAATCAAACTTACCTTTTCACCTGCCGGTCCCGTGTCTTCTCGGCTCCTGCTCTCCTGCCTCAGCACGGAACAGGAAGCAGGCTGTCCATCCACTGTCAGCTTTACAAAAGGGAGGTTGGAATCCTACATCTTGCTGCCTCACACCTTTGCTGGGTGATCATCTGGGTTCGGCAATACCCCTAGTGTGCACACCTGGATGCTTGCGACTGTACTGTGCACTTTTTTCTACTGACTCGTCATATCCAGTGTGTTTGATGTGGTACACAGAGAGACCATGGCATAATTTTCTGTTCTTAAGCCGTTGGTAGTGGAGAGGTTTCCGTCATCACAGGCAGCGAAATGGAAGGCCTAGGTGGACAGTTTGAAAACTTACTTTGCTGTTGTGGGCTTGGACAATGACAGAACGTGCCCCCTGCTCTTACATTTGGCAGGTGCTGCCATTCACAAGATTGTGAGCACAATCGTAGATGCTAGTCTACCATTTATGTAAATGAAACAATACTTAACTGCCACTTTGACCCTCTCTCAAATCCTGATTATGAGTGGTTTCTCTTGTGTCAAGCCAAGAAATAACCGGAGGAATCAGTGGATTCATTTTACGCTCAGTTCAAAGACTGCACGTGCACTCGGTGGACACAGATGATGAGATCAAGACTCAATTTATTCATGGCAGTTCCTCCGCCAATCTATGGGAACACATTCTCCATGTTCCAGAATATTCATGGCCAACACGCTCACCATGGGCCGATCTAAGGAACTCTCAAAAACTCATTCTGTGCACATTGAGGCTGCTCTCCAATGCCATTCAGGAAAGTCATTAAGCGAGCAAAAAAGAGAGCTCCTAACACTCCATGCTCTGCGCTGCTTGAAAGAACACCCAAGAACAATGGGGACTGTATTCCAGTGGTCACTACATTCGGACCACTCTCGACAAAAATCAGACAAATAATCAGAAAACACTGGCACTTGCTGAGTACTACCACCATGACAATGTCTCAACCTAGATTTGCTTTTAAGCGATCTACTAATTTGCAAGATCACTTGGTTCACTCACGACCCACAGAAGAAACCAGAGACTCAGGTATACCCTCGGGACATTATCAATGTGGGAGTTGCTCAGTTTGCGAGCTTACTGAATCTGTTAAAAGTGTCACCTTGGCGGGAGGTAAGATCTGGCACCTTAACAGGTTCAGTAATTGCAACAATTCAAATGTTATCTACGGACTCACATGTCCATGTGGACTCCATTACATCGGTCTCACGACACGTAAGGTCAAGATTAGGATACAGGAACATTTTAGCACCTTGAGAATAGAAGCTTGTGCAACACTTTCGAACATCCAAACATATTCCCCAGGATTTACGATGGGTAGTTTTGGAAAGACTTGTGGGTGACCAATATAATATGGAAACGAGGCTGAGAACAAAAGAAGCACGCTGGATTTACCAGGAGGGGGGTGGACCAACAGGGGCTGAGTGACTTCATTGAATGGAACAAGGTTGCGGTTCGATGAATATGTAGTCATGGCCCACTTTTTACACCAGCTAATATAGCTGTGTTGTTCACCTGTACATGGTCTTGCTGGTCCCAGTTTAAGAGCTTCTCTGTTGTGTTACACTTAGAGTTCAGAAGTGTGAATTTAAGTCCTGTATTTGAGTGAGCTCATGTATCAGCAAACTCAAAAAGAATACATTTTAAGAAGAAAATGTTTCTCTTGGTGACACTCCCCCGTATTAGTTGGTTATGGATTGCACAAGTCCAAGAACGAGTCACACTTCTGTCCATGAAGTGTGAGCTTTACGAGTAATTTTTAATATGTAAATTATATTATTTACGGATTAACGTGTGTATGGATAATCCATCATGACAAATTTGCTTTCAGATAACAGGCTCACTGGATATGGAGATACAGAGCCATTTTTAAACTTCTTGGATTTAAAATATTGGAGCTAAATTACCTACAAATGACTATTTCAATAGTGTAGGTAACCCAGGGCAACACCTACATAAGATGGCGGCCGTTCCCCTCGATACTTACAAAGCATACAACAAGGAAAGACGCATGCGCGAACGCGACGCGTCGCGCATTATAGACACGGGCAATCCAGTGCAGCATTGAGAGGCTGAGCTAAGGCCGGGTTCTCGGGCTGACCAGGTGAGCGGGCAATGATTGATTAAACGAATCGGGCATTGTTTGACACGGTGTCGTAAGCAGGGACATGGTAGCGCATACATATTGCAACATCGAAATACGTAATACGATATGCCTAATATGCTCATAGGGGTACGTAGTCTAGGCAGTTTTTAAATCCTGAGAAGCATCAAGCTTTAATACTGTTGCATTTAAGAAAGAGATAACCTCATATTCACCATTGCTCGAGTAACTCTGTATAAGGCTTTCCATGGACTAATGTACGATAAAGAATTATGTTGGAGGGCATAGGTGAATGCACTTATACAAACACGATGCTGGTTTTAAATCTTTTGTTTTGCTCCATAAACTGACGTACATGCAGTTTATTTGGCAGCCAGTGAAAGAGTGGACTGGTACACTCACACGCGAATCAAACCCAAAAATCAGGGGGGTATACGTATGCCAACGGAGGGCGACAATTTGGTAAATATACTCATTTGTTTCAGGTGACTTTTCACAAAGCACGATACAATACAAGATTTTATTTAGTGCAGATTGATGAATGGTTGTTTTTTGTTTATTTTTGTCTCCCCCAGGTGCAGATAAAAGAAAAAACAAAAAAATGGATAAATATTGGTGCAGTGTGGCTAGTTGATCCTTGCCCTGATAAAATTGCGCAAGTCTTCTGAGGCAATGAAACATGTTGGTTTTTAAGTGAGCAAACACACAGCATGGAATAAAAAGTTTGATAGCTACTGGTGTTTAGCTTATTTTTAACTAGGATTGGCGAGGGTTCTGACTAGACCCCGTCCCTCCTTTTAGGGTTGACATTACTCTGGGCCCGGATAAGTTTACCGGTGTCAAGTGTTCACACGTAGCACTTTTCTTATTTCTTTTCACATTACACACCATTTTTGTTATAGGGTGGCAGTTGCTAATGATGAGAACCTGAGGAAGCAGGCGAGTATCAGTCTGCTAAACTCCCATGGTGTTACTCCCGTGAGGCACTGCCATCCTTTTTCACAAATTTTTCACTTTTGCATGTTTTTCTGTCTCGTACACTGTTGGTAGGGAGAAAGTTGGGGAGACAATATATACAGACACAATCTATTTTTAATAAAGATTTAGGTGATCCAGGACCCCTTATCTAGATGGTACAAAGATAGCCGCTATTTGGTCATGACAATTAGGATGACGTTTAAAGTTTGAAGGGGCCACTGTTGAAAGTTTATCACTGGTTATTTTGAGCAGGTCCTTTGTTGTTATTGTTCCTAGTTATCAGAGCCCAAGGCACAGTCAGTCAGTTACCACCAGTATCATTCAAAATAATGGGGGTGAAGAGGGCAAAAAGGATGACTTTCTCACATGCCCCGACCAAGAAACGGCTTTTCATACAACTGAACAAGCTTTGACAGAACACACAACTTTGGCCTATTTTGATCCCCGTCACAAATCTGAAATGTCAGTGGATGCCAGCCCACTGGACTTGGGGCAGTGCTGTCACAAAAACAGGACAACATACAATGGGTCCCCATATCCTATGCTCATCATGCTTTGCAAGACATTGAACAGTGCTATTCACACACTGAGAAGGATTCCATAGCAATTCATAGGGGGTAATACCATTTTCATATATATCTTTATAGCCATACATTTGTAGTACACACTGACCACAAACCCCCTATTCCTTTGTTCATTGGCTATTCTTTGAAGCTGCCTCCTAGAAATGAGAAATGGATTCTCGAGTGGCAAAAATACAGTTTCTCCAAAGAATACTGACCAGGGACAGAGAACCAACTAGACTATCTGTTCAGACATGCAACACCAGCCACCAGTGGTGAGGAGTCAGAAGCTGAAGAAGTTGAAGAATATGTAAAACCCTTGGTGGAAGAGTCACGTACATTACTAATTTTCCTGAAAGAGAGCATGGATGCCACAAGGGTGGATAAATGTTTCCAGTTCGCTTTGTAAGCAGTGGTGTCAGGTAAGTGGAAGACATTGATGCAGGATTTGTCCCATCAAACTGCAGAGGCTTGATTGGCTCTTCTCTCACTGCATCATGCCTGCCATGAAAAGATGTCCTCTCCTGAAGACTTACTGTCGAGGGGATGGAGGTTCTTGAATCCTGGACATTTACAAAAACAGGTTGTGGTTCTCGCACATACTGCTCAACCAAGGTTTGGTCAAGACAAAATCTTGACTGTGATGCAAAGTGTGGTTCCCTAAACTTGATGACCTGGTAGAACATTGTAACACTGCCTGCTGTGTCAGGTCGCAGGATCCACAGATCCGCCTGCAAGCATTGTTACAGAAGACATTGCTCCTCTGATTTGGGAAGTTTACCTGATGGTCAGCATATGCTGGTGGTAATCGATAATTTTTCACAATATACAGAGGTGGAAGTCCTTCTCTCCTTGACCACCGCCCAGACCATGTCCCGCATGGAGAAAATCCTGGCTACCCATGGTTTACTGAGTGAAATCTGTACAGACAATGAGCCCCAATTCTCCAGCCAGAGGTTCACAGAATATTTGAAGTCACAAGGCATTTCCCATTGGAAGGTCACTCTCAGGTGGCCTAAAGCAAACAGAGGCTGAACGTTCCATGAGAACTCGCAACAAGGTGATAAGGAACACGCTAGCTTACTACCAGAATTTGGAATGTGCCCTGTACTCATTCCTCCAAGAGCACAGACTCACAACATGTGCCACCACAACAGTAAGCATCAGCTTGTTAAGCATGAATGGGATGGTGGGTGACACCAGCCCTCACACTGTGGTGACATTTGTAACCCAGGATGGAGTGGGTGATGCACTGTGCTAACACAAAGGGAGTAGTGACAAATTGTCTGTGAAGCAGAAGGTCTGGTTGAGAGGTCTGCAAGTGGGTGACCTGGCACTTGTCTGAGACCAACTTCTGGGGAGCAAGTTCCAGCTACCATTTAAAGTTGACCCATGGAAGGTCAAATCAGTGTGAGAGACAATGATCACAGCAAAAAGAGAAAATTAAGCTGTTTCCAGGAATGTGGTTTTCTTTAAAGGGTACATGCCACTGAATCCTGCATCAGATGCTGGTCAGCTGTTGTCCAAGGTGGATGATACAAGGAGTGAGCAGACATTTCTTTGGATTGGAGGCTATGGGAAGTCCCAATGAAGATACCATAGGCTGTTTGGCGGAATTCTGCAGTCAGTGTCTGGTCCACTGATCATCCTGTCATCCTGAGAACAACACTGGAGATGAGTGAGGGGGTGTGTAGAGGAGAGATGCGACAACAGATAGAGCTGAGTGAGAACAGTCCTGTGGTTCATAGAAAGGTTACAGCTCAATATCATCTCAGACGGCATCCAGTTGGCTCATCAAGATTCAAAGATTTTATACTGAACTGATCCTGATTGCAGGTTAGTTTGACCAGCATTCTTTGCTGAGCCTGGATCCTGGGACTATGTTGCTGCTGTTATTTTAGGACCGGGATCTGCATTATGCCTACATTTCCGTTGGCGTTTTTGTTTCATTAAAATTAAGGAGGAATGTTATGTTGGGATCGGGTTGGTCCCACTTTGTTTATCATCTCAGTGGTGTCTCTTGATAATCCCCTCTCTACCGAAACGGTCTTGGTTTGGACCATCACATGCAGTGGGTATACGACTCTGCCTGCTCTTGTCCTGTGTCTCATTTTCAGAATGGGTTTCATCTAGGAAGCCGACCCTGAGGCTTTGTTCGAAGGACTGGCAGACTTCCAACAGCAGTAGCATTGTGTTCTAAAACAGCTCCCTAGTTTGAAGGTCACCAAGAAAAGTCCAGAATGATAGAATGCTATGTCCTCATCTGTTAAAAGGGGATGAGAATGGCATGTTATGCCATTTTATATGGTGTGTCATAAGCTCAATAGGCACTTGGAGCTAAATATTTCATACGATCAGGGACAATTCCCTTGGAGAGACAGGCCTTTATCACACCCATGTTCTTAGCTGTGAGTATACAGATATATTGCTTTTTTTCATCTAACAGGCATTGATCCACCTCCATCAAAATGTTTGCATTGTCATGCTTCATGTATGCCCTCTGATATAAAAAGATACCTGTGAAGTGGGTTGTATTAAGAATTTGTCCCCAATTTATGCTATTTCAGTTCCCAGTATGTTGCTATTATGTAACTCATGTTATTTTTTTAATCAGTTCTGGGGAAGTCGATTCTTATAGATTTGTTTTGTTTGCTTTGCTCTCTCATAGATGCATTTATTGATGTTGGTCTTTTGGCTATTTAAGTGCTTTGTGGTGATCGCCTCAATGGCTAATGTTCTTTTCATTCCAGGCTACACCACCCTTCTTTTAGGTTGGCTCTGGCTGTATTGAATAATATGAATTTTGTAAGCGTCAGTAGGTTTTGATAAAGGTGCTAGTGGTACAAACCTTTCAACAGAAGCAATATTTTGTGGAATTATTGTAATTATGATGTTAACCTAAATTTTAAGTTTAGTAATCACAAGGTCCATTAGCAATGAGGCTGAATGGACTGAAATTCCAGCATCAAGTAGTTTCACAAGCAGGTATGGAATGAATGAAAGGAGACTTCTAATGCTTACAGCTACTCCCAGGAGTGTCCTGGAGCTATGCTTACAGTACCACAGCTGCAACCACCACAACTATACTTGAAAAAAAGAACTATGGGGCAGATTTATGTGGGACTTGCGCCCTTTTTAAGCCGCCGTTGCGTCACTTTTGTGACGCAGCGGCAGCGTAAACCCTGCGCCACGTTGCGCCCGATTTACATCGTGACGCATCTATGGAGATGCGTCACGGTGTAAAGCCCTGCGCCACGTGAAACCTGCGTCAGGTTTCATGTGGGCGTTGCGACACAGGGGGGGGCGTTCCGTCGCAGGAACGCCCCTGATCACTGAGTCACTTTCCCAACGCTGATGCGTCAAAACCCTGCGCCTGCTTGAAGCAGGCGTAAGGCTTGACGCACCATGTTAGGGATAGGGTAGGTTGGAACAGTACTGGAGTTGCGTCGCGCTTGCGACACAACTTCAGCACTGCGCCAACCTTACGCCAGCAGATACGTCACACATCTGCATGTACTTGCGCCACGATGCACCACATTGTAAATGCGGCGCATCTGCGGTGGCGCAAGAGCAAACTTGCGTGACGCATCTTCCCTGGCACATCCCTACAAAGCAGCATGGATGCACCACATAAATCTGCCCCTATGTCTTCGGTATTTTCTTAAACAGGTCGAGGGATGTTACTTAATGTATCTCCAACTGGAGTTTTCTTTCAGGCTACTGATCCAAGATAGTAAAGGGTCCATTCTCATGTGCCGGACCCTAAAGATCTTTGCCAAGTGGCCATAAGATAACCGTAGGTTTCTCGAAGGAGCATAAGGGCTAAATCTAGCTCTAAGGTAGCCTGCCCCAGAATGATGCAGTGTTCTATGGTCCAGTACTAATGTTTTGAAGAGAATTCTTCTTTTTATTGGAAGTCAGAATTGCAAATAAAAGCGAAGATGTGTGTTCTTGGGGGCAGGTTAAGTTGAACATGGGCTGCCATGTTTTGGACCACTTGTAGCTTGTTAAACAGATAATCTGGGAGTCCTAAGTATAAGGCATTTCCATGGTTCTATCTTGATGTTATAAGTGCCTGGATCACTATGTTCTTGCTGACAAGAAGAGAAAGTGTACCCATTTTTTCAAAGTCCGCAAGAGCCCAAAACAAATTCCAACCATTGATATAATCTGTGGCTGGAAAGACAAAACAAAATCAAATGTAATGCCCAGATTTGGACTACTCCCTCCTGAGGTCCCGGGGTGGGTCATTCTTGGACCATATCATCTGCCAGTGTGGGGATTAGGGCTAAAGAACAGAATAATATGGAAGTCTGAAAGGAGTTCTTTGAGACTCTAAAATGAGGCACCTTTGGACTACTTACATTTTGGACTCTTACCACATCATGGATATTCCAGATATCTTTATGTTTCAGAACTCCATTCATCTCCTTGAATATGCTTCTTTACTTTGCAAGTGTCCCGCAGTCATTCCTCTTTTCACATACTGTTACATTCTGTATGCTTGTTTTCCCATTGCTGTTTTAATTACATGTTGCCCTTTTAATTGTACTGTGTATGTTCAATCTTGGCACATGCTTCACAGTTATGATGACATCATTTTAGAATGGGAAAGATTCATTCTGGACTGAACTGCTGAGGTTGTAGTACTGTGCTCATTGGATTAAAATATATCTTTCTTCTTTCTACATCTTGTTTCCTGGATTTTTACACTGGCGACGAGGGACTCTGTACCTGCTACTTACTGAGCACAGGAGAGGTACTATTTAATTTGGGATCACTAATTCAAGAGTGTTTCGACTGTTTACTTCATTGCCAGGAACAGAAGTAAACATCATGTGAATAATCTTGTGATTTTATTCACCACCGTGCGATTTTCATTTCTCTACGAGCTACTTGGATTTTTTGATCAAATTTCAACAGATTTCAACAATTTTATACTTCAGCATCTTTTAAAATACCTTTCTACCTGCCCGTAAGCTGCTTGAGGCTTCCACTTCCGTGAGAGCGAGACGCGCATTGTTCACGTGTCACCGTGGTTACTGTGACACTACTCGCGAACGCTGTGACGCTACTCGCGAACACTGTGGAGTGTATTCATCATCACTCAGCTGGAAAGACGATTACCACAGTAACGCTGCTAGGCAACTTCAGAGTTTGGTGCGTCGGACCTATCAGTGTGCATGCAGTGACGCAAGTAAACAAGGCACACTGAAAGGAGACCGTAAGCCGTAACACCGTTACGTAGTTGGGAGGATTTTTAAAACATTTTTTTAATTTTGCTCTTGTCATCTTACTTTCTGTGCGTGGATATGCACCACGACGAGGAGATTTCTATACGTATGGTTTCGGACTGAAAACATCGCATTGAAGAAAGGTGAATGATTTACGGTGGTGCACAATTTTATTCCGCATCTAGAAATTGAACAGCTTAGACGATTCCCACGAAGCACAAGAGTGATACGTGTTGTTTATTTTGACATTGTGCATTTCGCTGATATGCACAGCTGTTCATCTTGAGTTGTGTTCTTCCATATACATTGACAATTTTGGAACAGATATTTTACAATAGTATCTACCAGTACCATTGTTTATTTATTATATTAGTTTTTTTCTTTCATGGACCAAAACATTATCTGCTGTACATGTTGTTAGGAAGAGTACTGCTACCGTCTATTTAGTCACCATGCAATTTGATGCTCCTTCTAAGTTTTTACAATCTAAGGGTGATCCTCCTATTCCATGGTCTAGATGGAGGGAGGAGTTTTTAACATACATGAAAGCTATCGATGGAGAGAGAATGGGGAATGAAAGGAAAAAGAGCATATTTTTACACTGCTTAGGTTCAGAGGAGCAAGCTGTGTTAAGGACTTTACCTGCTGCACATGGGGAGTTTAGCACGTTTGAAGAGGCACTTATGCGGATGGAAACTCGTTTTAAACCTACTACTAGTATTGTGTTTGTGTTGTTAAAAAAACCCCATCTTACAAGACATTCCAACCAGGTATCAAAGACAATAAGAATGTAGTTTGCTTTAGGTGCGGGAGTACTAGTCATGTAGCATCATTCAAATTTTGTCCTGCCATAGGAAAAGAATGTATCAAGTGTGGTAGAATAGGGCATTTTGCTAAAGCATGCAGAGATGATCGCAAAAGGACCATTGATGTTCGCAGAAACGTCAACTCCTTAAGCGATGCTTCTCGCCTGACAGCTGATGGGAATGGATGTGAGGGAAATCAAGACAGTGAGAGAGGGATGGTAGTTTCCATTGTAGATGTATGTTCTATAGAAGGTATAAGCTCACCTAAATGCAAAGTTAGATTTTTGGATGAAATTCTAGAGCTCATGGCTGACTCGGGTTTGCCGTGGACCATAATTACAGATGTTTATTTTAATGAGAAATTTGGTAATGTCATTTCTGCAAGGGATTTGTCTCCCCCTGATATCGTTGCTCAAAGTTTTGATGGGACCACTATAGATCTGGAAGGGTATATTGCTTCTGATGTTGAATTCAAAGGGAGAACAGCCTGGATAAAAGTCTATGTTGCAAAAAAGGGTGTTAATGTTTTGGGTTGGCGTGACCAATGGAAGTTAGGGATTATTCTTAATCCTCGCAACAAGGAACCAGTTATGGTGGTTGAGGGGTTTGATGGAATGGATATGAATACCGTTGTGAAAGAATTCCCAGAAGTTTTTTCAGATTCATTAGGCAAACTTAAAGGATTCACTCATGAGATTAAACTCAAGAGGGAAGCAGTACCTGTCAGACAAAAACTTAGAAATGTGCCTATCAATGTTAGAGGTGAATTGGGCAAACTTCTGGATGAGATGTTGAATGAAGGGGTCATTGAAGAAGTGGAGTCATCAGAGTGGGTTTCTCCGATTGTTTTGGCACTGAAAGCAGACAAATCTTTGAGGTTGTGCATTGATCTTCGTGCACTTAATAATAACATTTTGATTGATTGTCACCCCCTGCCTAACATCAATGAAGTGGTGAGCATGTTAGGGGGTGCTGCTGTTTTCTCAACTTTGGACCTTAGGTCAGCCTATCACCAGATTGAATTGACCAAGGATTCACGCCATTTAACTGCTTTTATTACACCTCAAGGTCTTTTTCAATACAAGAGGATGCCTTTTGGCTTAGCGTCTGCGGCGTCTGTGTTCCAAAGATCAATGTGTCATCTCTTTAAATCAATGGAATCGTGTGTGAAATGTTTCCAAGATGACATTTTGATTTACTCACCTGATGAGGGCACCCATTTGGAACATCTCAGAAAAGTTTGTACAACACTTAAAGATTCTGTTGAGTCTCTAAGTCACACTCTATCAAAAGAGGGTGTTGTTCCGAAAAAAATCACTTGTTGATGCCATTCTCAGAGCACCTTCTCCTGATTCTAAAGACAAACTTCTTTCCTTTTCTGGGTTGTGTGAGTACTATAGTAAGTTTATAAGGAATTTTGCCTCTAAAATGGAACCTTTGAGAGAGTTAATGAGGAGAAATGTTGAATTTGTTTGGGGAAAGAGACAACAAGAAGCATTTGAGACGATTAAGGCTGAAATGGTTGCAGCACCTACTCTTAAACCTTTCTGTGTTGGAAAAAAGTGTGTACTTACGGTTGATGCCAGTTTATATGGACTTGGATGTGTATTATCTCAATGTGTTGGAAAGGATGAATGGAATGTGGCATTTGCTTCACGGACGCTGAACGTAATGGAAAGACGTTATGCTGTGATTGAAAAGGAATTGTTAGCGTGTGTCTGGGGGGGTGGAACATTTTAGGAATTATATTTGGGGTGCACATTTTGTCTTAAAGACTGATCATAAGCCGTTGATCTCCATTTTATCTCCTGGTGGTGGAGTAAATGCCACAGCACGTATAGCAAGGCTAATGTCAAGGCTGCAAGAGTACACTTTTACTGTGGAATATGTTCCAGGAAAGGCTAATGTCACCGCTGACTGTTTGTCACGCCTTCCTTACAATGTGAGTGAGACTACAGATGATGGGGAAGTTGTTGCAAATATTCCTGATGTCTTGTCGGGAAAATTTAAGTCCATTACTGAAGAAGTTTGGAAAAAAGCCATGAGTGAGGATGGCCTGTTACAAAAAGTGTTTGAGTATAGTAATGTGGGTTGGCCTTCCAAGAAGGAGATTTCCGATGAATTATATCCGTATTGGAAAGTATCAGATGAGATTTTAGTGGAAAATGATTTCATTTTTAGGCAAGGGAAGTGTATTCCACCAGTTTCATTGCGTGATTCTTTATTGTTGTTGAGCCATGAAAGTCATGTAGGAATGTCTTCCATGAAAAGGTTAATTCGTTCAGTGTTTTGGTGGCCTAGCATAGACAGGTATGTCGATAGAATGGTGAGGGAATGTCCAGAATGTGTCTGTAGTGAGAAGTCTCTCAAGTGTAATTCTGCTCCTTTGGTTCCTATCAAAAGGCCTGAGTATCCATGGCAAAAGGTTGAAATAGATATTGCAGGACCTTTCAATTTCCTACCACAAGATTGTAGATTTGGGTTGGTAATGGTTGATTACCATTCTAAGTGGCCAGAAGTGAAGTTAGTTCCTCATGTCTCTACTAGTAGTGTCATTCTTTTCTTAAAAGAAGTTTTTGCCAGAGAAGGGTGTCCAGAGGTAATTATTTCAGACAATGGTGTGCAATTCAGGTTTCATGAGATGGAGGAGTTTTTAAAAGTTCAAAATATTCGTCATGTTACTACTTCTCTCTATGAACCTCAAGGTAATGGCCAAGTAGAGAGATTTAATAGAGTTCTCAAGCAAGATATTATTTGGGCACGTAATCATGGTACCGAATGGAAAGACAAGTTGAGGGAGAAGTTATGGTTGTACCGGATAACTCCTTACTCTACGACAGAGGTTTCTCCATTTCATTTACTCAGAGGTAGGGAACCGGTGTCGAAATTATGTCCTTGGTGGTTTAAAAAAGGGATAAAGGTTAAATCCTCTGTTTTGGACAAAGAAGAAGTTGCTAGTAGGGTTGAGGTAAAGCAACAGAAATGTAAAGATTTGTATGATCTTCGCATGAAGGTTAGAGTACCTGAGTTTGCTGTTGGAGATTTTGTGAGAATACGCAAGCCAGGTATTCTTCTCAAAGGTAGCAGCAAGTACAGCAAGCCTGTGAAAATAGTAAAGGTCAATCGTAATAGTGTAGTCACTCAAGGTGGACAAGTTTGGAATGTAAGACATGTTTCGAAATGTGTTATGCTTCCTCCTTAATGATTTTTGGGGAGGGAGATGTGTTACATTCTGTATGCTTGTTTTCCCATTGCTGTTTTAATTACATGTGCCCTCGGCCTGGTCGCTCACACACCTCCCGCCTGCTCCTTACCTGCTGGACCTCCTGCTGCCGCCTGCCGCCTGAGCCACCACAGGGCCGCCGAGCGCCGCCCCAGCCGCCACAGGGCCGCCAAGCGCCGCCACCTAGCCCCCTGGTTTCCCGCCGCTGCCCACGAGACCCCGCCCCCCCGCCCGCCGATTGGTTCCCGCGCTCCCCGCCTCCCCTCTTAAGGGGACCCTCTCCCCCGTCCCAGGTGTGACCACTGTGCCCTCGGCCTGGTCGCTCACACACCTCCCGCCTGCTCCTTACCTGCTGGACCTCCTGCTGCCGCCTGCCGCCTGATCCACCACAGGGCCGCCGAGCGCCGCCCCAGCCGCCACAGGGCCGCCAAGCGCCGCCACCTAGCCCCCTGGTTTCCCGCCGCTGCCCACGAGACCCCGCCCCCCCGCCCGCCGATTGGTTCCCGCGCTCCCCGCCTCCCCGCAGACCCTCCCTCCCGGCTCCCCTCTTAAGGGGACCCTCTCCCCCGTCCCAGGTGTGACCACTGTGCCCTCGGCCTGGTCGCTCACACACCTCCCGCCTGCTCCTTACCTGCTGGACCTCCTGCTGCCGCCTGCCGCCTGAGCCACCACAGGGCCGCCGAGCGCCACCCCAGCCGCCACAGGGCCGCCAAGCGCCGCCACCTAGCCCCCTGGTTTCCCGCCGCTGCCCACGAGACCCCGCCCCCCCGCCCGCCGATTGGTTCCCGCGCTCCCCGCCTCCCCGCAGACCCTCCCTCCCGGCTCCCCTCTTAAGGGGACCCTCTCCCCCGTCCCAGGTGTGACCACTGTGCCCTCGGCCTGGTCGCTCACACACCTCCCGCCTGCTCCTTACCTGCTGGACCTCCTGCTGCCGCCTGCCGCCTGAGCCACCACAGGGCCGCCGAGCGCCGCCCCAGCCGCCACAGGGCCGCCAAGCGCCGCCACCTAGCCCCCTGGTTTCCCGCCGCTGCCCACGAGACCCCGCCCCCCCGCCCGCCGATTGGTTCCCGCGCTCCCCGCCTCCCCGCAGACCCTCCCTCCCGGCTCCCCTCTTAAGGGGACCCTCTCCCCCGTCCCAGGTGTGACCACTGTGCCCTCGGCCTGGTCGCTCACACACCTCCCGCCTGCTCCTTACCTGCTGGACCTCCTGCTGCCGCCTGCCGCCTGAGCCACCACAGGGCCGCCGAGCGCCGCCCCAGCCGCCACAGGGCCGCCAAGCGCCGCCACCTAGCCCCCTGGTTTCCCGCCGCTGCCCACGAGACCCCGCCCCCCCGCCTGCCGATTGGTTCCCGCGCTCCCCGCCTCCCCGCAGACCCTCCCTCCCGGCTCCCCTCTTAAGGGGACCCTCTCCCCCGTCCCAGGTGTGACCACTGTGCCCTCGGCCTGGTCGCTCACACACCTCCCGCCTGCTCCTTACCTGCTGGACCTCCTGCTGCCGCCTGCCGCCTGAGCCACCACAGGGCCGCCGAGCGCCGCCCCAGCCGCCACAGGGCCGCCAAGCGCCACCACCTAGCCCCCTGGTTTCCCGCCGCTGCCCACGAGACCCCGCCCCCCCGCCCGCCGATTGGTTCCCGCGCTCCCCGCCTCCCCGCAGACCCTCCCTCCCGGCTCCCCTCTTATGACGCCCCCAGAGCGACCGCGCAGCGGACGCGCGCAGCGGGAGCACCGAATGAGCGCCGAAGGTGCGCCAAAGGTAAGCCCGTCTGCGCCCGTCCGCGCCTGGACCGCGCCCAGTGCCAGGACCCCTGGCCCCCGCAGACCCCAGCCCACCCGCCGGACCTACGATGCCGCCACCCTCAACGCACTCAACACCGGCCGAACCCCCGGGTGCTACCGAGCCACTCCGAGACGCACCCACGGACCCTTCAGCTGCCGCACCTGCAAGTTCACCTGCATCCGGACCTGCCCCGCACCAGCACCCGCCAAGCCGAACACCAGCAGCAACCACCTCAAGTGCATCCTGCTCAACACCCGCTCCGTCCACAGACACGCCGTTCAACTCTGGAACCTCCTCGACACCACAGCTCCTGACGTTGCCTTCCTCACGGAAACCTGGATGAACGACTCCTCAGCGCCCGACATCGCCATCGCCATCCCAGAAGGCTACAAGATCATCCGGAGAGACCGCGACAACCAGACGGGAGGAGGCATCGCCATCATCCACAGAGACACCATCCGTATCTCGACCAACGCCGACAACACCCTGACATCCGCCGAACACCTGCACTTCCAGATCCACACCGACCCCAAGACCACCCTCAGAGGCACCCTGATCTACCGACCCCCGGGACCACGCACTCAATTCAGCGAAGACATCGCCGACTTCATCAGCCCGCACGCCCTCCCCTCGGCCGACTACATCCTCCTCGGGGACATCAACTTCCACCTGGAGAACAACAACGACCGCAACACCACCACCCTGCTTGACAACCTCGCCACCCTCGGACTCAAGCAGCTGGTGACCACCCCCACCCACCTCGCCGGACACACACTCGACGCCATCTTCTCGTCCAGCAAAGACATCTCCTTCAGCCACGCCACTGGACTCCACTGGACGGACCACAGCTGCATCCACTTCACCTTCAAAAGAACCACGGTCCACCACCACCAGCAACAGGCCGCACGAAGAAGCTGGAACAAGATCACAGCCGAACAACTCACCACATCCCTGAGCCAGCACCCTCCCGCCAGCTCACCGAACCCCAGCCAAGCCGCCGACAACCTCACGAAATGGATCTCCACCTGCGCAGACGAGCTCGCCCCTCTGAGGACCCCACTCAGCAGACCCGGAAGCAAGAAGGCCCCTTGGTTCACCGACGAACTCAAGAGCTCCAAGAAGAACTGCCGAGCCCTCGAGAAAGCATGGAGAAGAGACCCAACGCCGGACAACATGACTACCCTCAAGCTCGCCACCCGAAGGCACCATCAACTGATCCACGCCACCAAGAAAACAGCATTCAAGGACCGGTTGGACAACAACGCACACAACAGCAAGGAACTCTTCAACATCGTCAGAGAGCTCTCCAACCCCAACGCCGGAACCAACGACATCACCCCATCGCAAGACCTCTGCAACTCCCTCGCCTCCTACTTCCACAACAAGATCGCTGACATACACAACAGCTTCAGAACACAACCAACGCTCCCCACGACCAAACCAACGCCCCCCACCACCACCCTCAACGCCTGGACACCGATCAACCTCGAAGACACCATCAGCACGATGAACTCCATCCACTCCGGTTCCCCAACCGACCCCTGCCCTCACCACATCTTCAACAAGGCCGACGCTGTCATCGCACCCCACCTGCGGGACATCATCAACACCTCCCTCAACACCGCCACCTTCCCTGAGAGCTGGAAGCACGCCGAACTCAGCGCTCTACTAAAGAAACCAACGGCGGACCCCACCGAACTCAAGAACTACCGCCCCATCTCGCTCCTCCCGTTTCCAGCCAAAGTCATCGAGAAGACCATCAACAAGCAACTGGCAGCCTTCCTCGAGACGACTGGTTCCCTCGACCCTTCCCAGTCAGGCTTCCGGGCCAACCACAGCACCGAGACCGCCCTCATCGCTGCCACAGACGACATCCGAACCCTGTTGGACAACGGAGAAACAGCGGCCCTCATCCTCCTGGACCTCTCCGCGGCATTCGACACTGTCTGCCACCGCACCCTAGTGCAGCGCCTCAGCAACGTCGGGATCAAGGAGAAGGCACTGGAATGGATCATCTCCTTCCTCACCGGAAGGACACAGAGAGTCCGCCTGCCCCCGTTCAGATCAGAAGCCACGGAAGTCACCTGCGGCGTCCCTCAGGGCTCCTCGCTCAGCCCCACCCTCTTCAATGTCTACATGAGCCCCCTTGCGGCCATCGCACGCCAACACAACCTGAACATCATCTCCTACGCCGATGACACCCAGCTGATCCTCTCCCTGACGAACGACCCCGCCACCGCCAGAGCCAACCTACACGAAGGGATGAAAAACGTGGCCGAGTGGATGACGACCAGCCGCCTGAAACTGAACACAGACAAGACGGAAGTCCTCATCCTGGGCTCCTCACCCTCCGCCTGGGACGACTCCTGGTGGCCCCCTGCCCTGGGCAACGCACCCAAACCGACAGACCACGCACGCAACCTGGGCTTCATCCTGGACTCCTCCCTCTCCATGACCAGACAAGTCAACGCCGTCTCCTCGTCCTGTTTCAACATCCTGCGCATGCTACGTAAGATCTTCCGGTCGATCCCCACCGAGACCAGGAAAACAGTCACCCAGGCCCTCGTCACCAGTCGACTGGACTACGGCAACGCCCTCTACGCCGGCACCACCGCCAAGCTCCAGAAGAGACTCCAGCGGATCCAGAACGCCTCGGCGAGACTCATCCTCGACGTCCCCAGACGAACTCACATCTCCAGACACCTGAGAGACCTGCACTGGCTCCCGATCAACAAAAGAATCACCTTCCGGCTCCTCACCCACGCACACAAAGCCCTACACAACCAAGGCCCGACCTACCTCAACAGCCGCCTCAACTTCTACGCTCCCAAACGCCACCTCCGCTCGACCAGTCTCGCCCTCGCAGCCGTCCCCCGCATCCACAGAGCGACTACAGGAGGTAGATCCTTCTCCCACCTGGCCGCCAAGACTTGGAACGCCCTCCCCACCGAACTACGCCTGACCCAAGACCACCTCTCCTTCAGGAAGAAGCTCAAGACCTGGCTGTTCGAGCAGTAGCGGACCCCCCCCCCCCAGCGCCTTGAGACCCTCCGGGTGAGTAGTGCGCTTTATAAATGCCTCTGATTGATTGATTGATTGATGTTGCCCTTTTAATTGTACTGTGTATGTTCAATCTTGGCACATGCTTCACAGTTATGATGACAACATTTTAGAATGGAAAAGATTCATTCTGGACTGAACTGCTGAGGTTGTAGTACTGTGCTAATTGGATTAAAATATATCTTTCTTCTTTCTACATCTTGTTTCCTGGATTTTTACACATACCTTATACATAAAGATTCTTTTTCAATTTACTCAAATGGATTTCCCCTTTCTACCCACCCTTCATATCCTTGTATCCTTACCATACCCTTTAACCTCTGCATAACTTTCATTCACATAGAGAACTGTAACACTGCTCTGTTCCTTACTGTCTGTGTTGTTTAATCCATGTAGGCAAGGGTAAAGCATCCATGGCTTCAATGACTATCCTACAGCTGTGTACGTTGACTTCACTGCTATGCGGTAAGTATTAAGCCCATTTATGTGACCATGTTAGATGTCAGCCTTTACCTGGTTTCCTCATCCTAAGTCATCAGTATCATAAAAACTTACCTTTCTTTTACTCCAGGAGAAAAAACACTATTGACACAAAATGGTGCATGTTGTTCTGTTTTCCATTGAATTTCAGATATAAGAGTATAATATTAATAACCATGCTAGATATAAAGTAGGAGGTTTTTACTGGTCTTCTCTGACTCTGTAGGTCTGCTTGTTTTCACCAGCAAAAGTCCATTTGCAACTTCTGCCTTCTTCAGACTGACATTCCCAATTTGATTAGCAGGGTTACCACACACCATGGGAGGACTAGGAGCACTGGATTTACCTTTACTTCCCAGCAAGCTTTTGGCAAATATATTTTTAGATCAATATGTGTGTCCTAAAAAAACATTGTAAAATCCAGTTTGATGCACTGCTGAGGCCACCCCAGACCTTCTTTTGGCAGCATCGCCTACGTCCCACAACACCAATCGGCTGGCCACACAGCACCCTGCCATCTCCTTATCTTGGGGCCATCGAGCTCTATCAAGCTCTCCCAAGTCCACGTTTGCTTATTCTTTAGTCTTGCAAAAGAAATGGGAGGACCAGTGTGCCGGGGTTAGTTGCCCTAACCTCTAAGTCATTCTCACTCTCAGGCACCAAAAACTACTGTCCCTAGTTGCCCCACTTGTCCACTCAATTACCGAACCCCTAACCTTGGCAACAGGGGTCCACCATTGAATCCTACTGCCGCATCATCCTCCTGAACTCCTGTGTGTCAACCCCTTAGAGTCTTCCTGAGCCTCTACCCATAGAAGACAGTGTGTTAACACTCAGTGGCATCTTCTGCCCCCACCCACCAGATGCTCTCACCCCTGTAATGCTGCAGCAACCTCAGTGCCTGAGCCCTCGTCTTCCTTCTCGCCAGTGCTCCATTCCAACATAGCCACCACCAGGGCAGACGCTGGGCCCCTGTTGCACCCCCGACTGTTACCTCTCTGCCTCCGCCTCCCGACCACTGTTCAGTCGTGTAGGCAAGACCTGTGGGCTCCTGTGATCCCAGCCTGATTCCCCAGACCAAAAGACCCTAATTCCTTGTGGGGCCCTGCACAACCACCCACCCCTGTTTAATGATACTGGAGCATGTGCCAGGCAGCGGGGCCCAGCCTGTGGCCACCTTTCCTGCCCCCAAGCAGTGGAATGTACTGGAAAATGGTCTTCATATCCCTGCGCTGGTGATGTGGCCCTTGCTCCTAACCTCGGCTGTTACCAGCCAAATATAGCCCACCTGACATATGATTCCCTGTGACGTTGCTCCCCACTGACTGTTTTTCGCAGAAACCTGAAAACTTGGCTGCTGTAATCACTATTTGTATGCGCTGCCCTACCTGTTGTGAAAGCGCTGGGAAACCCTCTTTGGGTAGCTACGTGCTCTATACATATATATAATAATAATGGCATATCGTATTCAAAGTTCATTGCAACGGACAGGACAGAACTGCACAAATAAATAGCCACTTCCCCCAGCCTGCCCTGTCTTTCTTGATGTAAGATCCCATAGTCTTGAGGTACTGAAGAACTGAGGAGGTGAACTGTCTCTCAGCAATGATTCAGTGAATTGGAATTTTAATCTACAGTAAAGGAGCCTTGGCCCACCTTTTCAATTAAATCAAATGTCGGATCCTCAAAAGTTCTTTTTAGCAGCATGAAAGTGTAGAGGGAAGATAAACTCATACATCACTGGACATGGACGTAACACAAACAGTTACCTAAGAACCCAAATCCACTACCAGTTAAAGGTTAGTCAGTTTATTACAAATTGAAAAAAGTTAGACATACACAAACCTTAGCATGAAAGTGTAGAGATACAAAGGAAACAAAAGAACGTCAAACCTCCTGAAAAGGTTCACTCGATGGAGCATGAAAAGAACAAGAAGCTCAATTACAAATATGCATGAGATAAGGAAACAAAAGCTCAAGTCTCCTTGCATCGACTCTTCTTCTGTATGCAACATTTAATTTTAACTATCCCTACTATGACTCTAAAAGGGCACCCCTACATTAAGGAGCAAGCAAAGGACATTAGAGAAGGGTAAAATGTCTCAGTGGACAAAGCCTTCCTGAGAATTGACTACCACATAAGATGGTTCAAAGCATGAATACCTCAAGCAAAGGAAAGAAATCACATCAGGAGGCAGGTGCTCTCCGTCTTTAAATCAAGTGGGATGTGGTAACTGTCCCTCTCTACAAGGCATCGTATACATAAAATTGTATTCAGAAAATGTTCAATAATACTTTCGTCCCACAAAATGTACAATGGTCTCAGCCACTAACTTATCCATGACGCCGATGCCTTCATGGTCTTTTCCACACATGCACCCCTCTGTAGCAGCTCATCCTTAGTCTTTTCTCAGTCTACCATGTGGAACCACCTCCCTCCACCTTATCTCCTGCGACCAAGCTAACTGTAACGCCTTCCTTCTGCAACCTTGCCTAATAAAAGAAGACTCCTACTCTTCTCTAGTACGTTGTCCACCTGCAATGCAAACATGAGACTGACGCATTCTCCAACTTTCATGTAAGGGTTTAAACATTACTGTCAGAAATTAAGACACTCAGGGACAGGTTTACAAGCCCGTTGCGCCACTTTGCGTCATTTTTAACATGGGAAAAGTGACGTAGGAGTGGCGCAAGGGGCTTGTAAATCTGCCCCTAAATGTTTAGTACTAGTTGAGTCCTATGAATCAAGCTAAGTTAATAAATACAATATAGGCTAACAAATACATTGGCCAACTACATTAATGCACATTCTTATATTTAAATAACTAACCTAAAAAGCATTTATAGTTATTAACACACTGTTGATTCGCATTTATTAATGAGACCTAAACAAGTTATATTGTTTACAATTATAAGTACGAATTTTAAGTGATGATGACCAAGCCCTACATTGAGTTTCATTACTTTCTCAATAACATGTTAGTTGATTCACATTTTCTTCTAAATCTAACTCTTTCATAAAATCGAATAATATGTGAGTGCGTTCTACAGATGATTACATTTTACCCCTAATAGGAACCTTATGTACACATTCTCTACTCTATCCGTCCCCTCTCTAATGATGTTAAGGCATCACAAATTATCCTATCTCATCAGATGAGCCCATCTATGATCATCTAGGAAGATGACCAACAAGGAGGACCGATCTAACAATGTTGTCACCATTCTTCATTATCTAACCTTCTCCATACACCTCAAGGTTTTTTAATACCTGTTTGGCAGCCATTCTAGTCTTTGATCCTTCTTTCTCTGATCTCTTTCTCTTTGCTTCACTTTATACCACTTGTATTCTCTCACCATTTCAATCGAAACAATGACACAGATAACGACAATCAATATAGGTCGCACAATGTATCTGAACAGTACACTTCCCAAGTTCACAAACCACCGTCTAACTGCACCAAATCCCTGCCCTGCTTTGTGCCAAACACCTTCAATAGCAAGGCCCCTCAATTCCTGATGTAAGTCAGTTATGTTACTAATGTACTTCTGAAAATCTTTCCTCCTGTCAGGGATATAAGTACCGTACTGTTGGACCTTCAGCATTTGACAGACTGCTTTCTTTTCCGAGCAAAACTTCTAGAGCATGTTGGTTCTGCATCTCCATACCTTTGATCAAAAACATCTTGCCATCCGTAAGCAACAGAGATCTGGCAGTGTCAGTGGATAGCCTATTGACTATGATAGAAAGTTTCCTAATCTTGATATCATTTAACACCACTCCCATACTTGGTTTCATAGCTCCAAAAATGTCTCCAATTCCTCAACTTGGTATATTTTTGAGAATGCCACAGCCAGGGTAACAAGTAACATTCCATTTACTAGGCAACCTCAAATACGCCTTTACCCACACACACAATAGGCTCCTGGAGAAGCATTTGCACTATAATCTAAAAACATTTTTCGTGGACCATGAACCAGAAATGCGTGATCACACTCACCCTCCCCCACAAACATAGAGCTATACTCATTCTCAGCTTGCTTAATACACAACCTCCCTTTGTGTTGCCAATCTGAAGCTGATGGTCTGGAACTCCTTTTCACTCGATGATCCAACACATCCTTCATCCAATCAGGAGTTTAGTAGGGCATATGCCTTTCCCTCACCACCACTCTAAATCTGTCTACTACGTCATCTATGAATTTCTTCACTACTTGTAGTGTACAAGTCAAATTGTATCTATTTGCATAAGAAGTGTCTAATGCAGTAAGGGGTACAACATAGTTCCCATTGTCTCAATGGTCTTTTTGGTGTCATATTTATTTAAGTGCTTATTGACTGTTTAGACAATACTACATAATAATTGGAAAAAAGTATTCATAATGACCTTTCTTATAAAACATACTAAGAAGCAAGCTACAATTGAAGTCACGGGTAGGTGATGATAAGTAATACCCTTCTATGCAGATGCGAGTAGCTGCATACAAACAAAGCTATCCCTAGCTTCCATGGTGTCTACATATTCATATAGAAATCTTGCATAAGCATTAAGAGAATAATCAACCCTAGATAATTCTACGTGGAGATGTGGCTCTTCTTTAGCAGCAGAATCGTCATTTGATCCTAGAGTATCTCTTTTTGGAACCCCTGGCGTAGGGGTTGCCTCCTCAGAGACAACATCCTGTTGTTTCTCTTCCAAAAAACAAGGAGCTAATTCTGCTATTAGTACTATTATCAATGCCATGATAATAGTTATGAATGTGCCTTTAATACATCTGCAGCTACGGTTGAGATTGCCAGACTCCATTATAAATAGTTTACCTTCAACTGGAGCAGGAACACAGCAGCTACAGAGTCTCTTCTCTTTGTTAGGTCCCACTTGAACATAGCAGGAAACACAAAGGTCTCTTAAGCGGATGTCCGAAACACAAAAGTCTCTCTCTTTTTTCTTTTATTTTTTTCTCTATCTATGCAAGTTCGTAAGACCTCCTTAACCCTACTTCGTCTTCTTCTAGGTGTAATCCCGAATGTTATTCTTAAGCCACTCAGGTCTAGGTCATCTTCTTCTTAAACACCTCAATCAAAGTTCATAAAGTTCATTCAACATCTCTGATGTGCACCAAACCCAACTGTTGTTCAATCAATTGCAACAGATCATCTCTCAACTCTGCTTTTTCCACCGATGCTCGGTCTATACCCAGAAGAGGGAAGGTAACATCATTCAGAATCGGGGATCATAGGTCACTCAACCTTGGACGGTAGAGAATGGCAAATGAAAGAGGAGCTTGCAGTTCCGTTCCAGGAATCTTGAACAGGACTTGGATTATCAGCTGATGTCCCGGAGCTCGCCCTCATTGGCATTGCCAGCCAGATAAGTCCACTCGGGACAACAGTACCCCCGACAAGGCACTCTAACTCTCTTGGACCTACTTGAACTGAGTCTCTCCCCCTCAACGTCACTTAGTTGAGATTTAGGCATTTCAGCAATTGGTTAATGGTGAGGGTAAACTCTGCTTCGCTGGTGGAGTGTGCACATTTTTTTTTACTCCGTGCTCCGCTTGAAATGCAGAGTTCAGGGAAAGAATTCTGACTCCCCCAAACGTGGCAGAGTTTACTGCCCCTCAACTTATAAATCCAATTGCCTGGCAAGGAAGCGCACTGGAGCACCAGGAGAAGTCACCGTCCTCCACAAAATACTAAAAAAAATCAATGATGGACCACACCCAACATTGTACCAGCAAATGAAGCCACCTGCCCTTCCTGCCAAGAATACCCCAAGCAGATTCCACTCTTGTTCAGTGCTCCATTGAACTTATTGCTAGGTGTGTGCTTCCCAGGACAGATCGGAACTTTATAATTTTAGAGCACCAGTACCTCCCACTCCAGCCTTGGGAGTGGCTGTCATGCAACCCGGAAGTGCTAAAATTACGGATAAATGACATCCATTAAAAGAGCAGCAACGGAGGACGGTCATGAGGCCTCATTTACGGAGGGTCCATGTAAAGTAGCGCACAGGTGGTTACCATAGTGGCAGAGCACTTTATAAGGTAGATAATATGTTATTCATAGAAAACATCTTATGATTATGAAAATGTACAGAAAGAGATTTGAACTAGGTCCGGAATAAGGAATGGCACAATGTTTCTCTGGGCTTGCATCATTTTCGTAACAAGGAATTTAATTATGTGAAGGACTCGGAGTTCTTTTTTCAGCCGGCAAGTGATGAGGAGTAAGGATTATGTCAGCACGATCTGTGTTCATTAGGCATTATGAATGGTATGGTTGTTGCCTTTATGCGTAGATTTGTTATCCTGCCTTTGATTCTAATTGGTCATCTCCAACACATGGTGGCTGCTCCTCAGTGTAATGTGTGCCTTCATCACACGTCAGCACCACCTCGGAAAGGGAATCTCTCATCCACTCCACACAATATGCTAAGAGTCACTGAGTGCATACTTAATGCAGAATCCTGCCGCTGCCTCTTCCATCCACCCTATTTCTGCACATCCAGTTTACTAATTAATGGTCATCTTAATTTGCATGCTCACTTTTACGCTCATTACAGTGCATTATGCACCGAGGGAAAAATAAATTACAATGCAAATCTCAATACAGATGTAAATTAGGGCGGAGCAGAACTACACGAAATTCTACAGAGTTTTTATGCAACTCCGCATAGTGCAACTCAGCAAGCTGCACCCACCCTTGCAATTGGTACCAGCCCTCTTTCATGTGCAAGCTTCAGATTCCTTCTCAGTGTTTTTCAGCACTCCGCGAGCACCGCGTAACGCGAAGTGCAGAAAACTCTGCAAACTCCACGAGCGGAACAGAGTTCACCGCCGAGACTTACTCGCGGTTAGGAGCTGCGTTTCGTTGGTTAAGGTAAGTTAAATTTTTTATACTTTTAAGGTAGTTTTAGGGTAGGAGCAAGGTAGTAGTAGTAGTGTAATTAGATTTGTTAGGGCGTTATTTGTTCGTTTTTGGTGTAGTTAGGTGTTGTTTGGGTAGTTTAGTGTTTTATGTGTTTGACATAGTGTTAGTTATGTGTGGTTTTGTTCTGTTATGTTCTGTTATGTTGTATTTAATGTTGATATTAATGCTTGTGGGTTTGTATTTGTTGTTGTGGGTGGGTGTTCTTTTCTTTTTTATTTACAGGTATTCTGTTTGGTAAACGGATGGAGCTGACGGCACGTTTATCTTTTTTAGAAAGGAAAATATGTTTTGTTTTTTAAAATAGTTACTTGACATTTCCTTTTTGGGGTTTTTTTTGGAGCGTATTTTATTCTAAACTAACTGTGGTTTTTTTGAGGGTTTCATAATTAAGAGGAGCGTTTTTTCCCCAGTTGTATTTTTGCATTTTTTTGGGGCTTTGTTATCGAATGGATTTGTCTTTTAATTTAACTACTTTTATAGTTTTCTAGGATCGTCTACTGCAACATAACTGTAAGGTATTTTTTATTATTATGGGTGGGATTTTTTTTTTTTATTCTAATATGTGTATTATGTCATAATTTTGTGCTCGATTTTAAATTTAATATGACATAATTATATTTATTAATTTTAAAAAAGTAGAATTATTTTGTTTAAATGTTTTGTGGTTTTATGATCATTATGATGTTTAGTATTTTTTTTTGTTCAAAGTATTGATTTAGCAATGATGTCTAGGAATTCTAGACCTTGAGTGTTTGGATATAGTTAAGTTTGTGTTGCAGGTACTCGTACATTGTTTTTTTTTGTTAACTGAGTTTAGGGCCAATTCTAGTTAGGGATTGTTCTAGCTTTAGCTCTTGATAACTCTGTTCTTTTTTATTTGCTTCAATTAGTTTATGTAGTGTTGGTTGTCCTCTTCCTATTGTGGCTTGGAAGGCATTATGCCATCCTTCCACTGCGTTGTTAGTGTTCAGCTCTTTGAGCTACAGTGCTAGCGTAGACGTTCCACCAGGGGATCTGGAATTTTGGTTGTCTATGGTGCCCTGACCTATGCAGCCTTCCCACCCAAGAGTCTTCAAAGTAGACTAGGAAGGAAGTTAGTTTACTTTTGTTTGCTAGATAGAAAGGGCTTTCCAGAAGTAGGTGATAATGGTTGGCTACATCAGTTGTTGGGACATAGGCCGGGCAATTCCTTATTTTATTTGGTAGGCAAAGTCGTTATTGGTGGCGTAATCTATGCTGAGAGTAGATTTTGTAGGTGCCCCCAGATACTCTGGTTGAAGTGGTAACAGCAACCTTGTATTGCAGTGTGTGGGTATAATTTTAAAATTGATTGAATCATTGCTCTTTCAAAGTCAATGATTGTTTGTGGAAAGAAGTTGTCAGTGAATTGTTTTAGTATTGTCAGGAGCTCTATATAGGTGGTGTTTTATTTATTAGGGAGTAGTGCATATATGAAGGGGATATTAGTTTCTTAATTTTCACCATGGATAGTATATCGTTGGTAAAACGGCTTGGGGCAAACTTTGAATGTGCCATCCATCATCCATGTTTTGCAGTTTTTAAGTTTTTATGAATTGTTGTTGATAGCAAAGATGATAATTCATTTTTCATGACTTTCATTGTCATAAAGAAGGAATTTTTCATCTCTTTGGGTGATGATGTATTCAGGTAACCATTTTATTTCTCCAAATGTTTGGGTGGTAGGTGGTGTTTGAGCTGTAGCCCTTTTAGTTCTGGCGATTAATCTTTTTAAAGTGAGGACAGACGGTAGTTGTCCTGTGACATGTTCAGAAACTCAAGTTAAAACATTTTTTAGTATTTGGGTACTTGTTTGTTGGGAACATGTACTTGCTTCTTTTATTGTTTCTAGATTCTGACTTCAATTTTAGTCACACTGGGGGGATGTTTTTGTTCTTTACTATTAACTTCATTGTTTTCTACTGTAGTGGCTCTCCCATAGCAAGAATTAAAGTAATATTTGCTGCATTTCCAAAATGTTTTGTTTTCAATTACTTTTTCCTGCGTACAAGTGTAGCCCATGTAGCAAAGAAGTAGTTTCCCCTTTTGTAAAGTAATGAAGTTTGCTCCTTCTACCATGTTTTTGTTTATCTGTTAATATATGTATATATGTTTATTAATTGTGCAATGGTGAACAGTAAACATGTTAGTATAATTATTATCATTGAAAATATACTTACATTAGTGTTGCTTTACTTTTCTTGATGGATATGTTTTGATGGTCGTTGTTTATTCACTGTTATTTGGTTGGTAGGAAAGCAAAATGTTAATGTTATTAAAGTGCAACATATTTTTAATATTTCGATTTATAGTATCTTTTTGTATTTAGTAGAAAAAAAATATTTACTAATTGTAGTTGCTGAAGTTTATTCTTTTGATGTTGTTTGTTGTTGAAGTTTTTAGAAGCTGTGTTAGTTAAATTAGCTTTTTTATTTAATGTATTATTTATTAGTTTGCTCTATATGTTAGTTAATATATATACCTAATTAGTTTTATCTTTTACTTTATTTTGATTTTGTCCTTTTCTTTGAAGTTGTTTGGTTTCACACTTTTTGGTGGAGCTATAGTGAAGTGTCATCTGTGAAATAATCAAGAAAATGTTATAGTTTTAGGTAATTTGACTACTTTTATAATTTAGTCTTTATTTTTTATTCTTTTTGTCAAAAATATATATTTACTCTGTTTAGTTGATAAAGTGTCTTTCGCTGCTGTGGTTTTGTTGAATTTTGCAGAAGCTGTTAGAAGAAAGTATTTGGTAGCTATGTTTTGATTTTTATTAAATGTATTAGTTCTAAATACTTTACTATATTTGTTGGTTAAGTTGTATACTTACTTTGTTATATATTTTTTATAAAGTTGATTTAAATCTTGTTGTGCACGAAAATCTTTGTCTTATATTTTCATGGTGAATTTTTAGTTTATAGATGGATTTTTGGAATAGTTGTTTGTTTAGTTGCTTTTCCTTGTCTGTTCTCTCTCTTGCAAAGTTTTGCTCTTCCTCCTTGTTTGCCCGATTTACAGTAAATTTGGTGTCAATTAATTAATTGTTTTTATAGTGTTTATTTGATTAGTTAGTGCTTTCTATTGGTTTATGTTGGTTTAGTTTAAATTTATTGGCTCGAGATAGCTTTTTGGAATTTTTTAGCAGTTACCTTTCGATTAGTTTAATATTAATAATCTTTATTTAATGTTTTTTTGTTTATTGTTGGTATTTAAATGTATATGTGAATAAATTTAATAAAGTTTTTTTATATATGATATATATTAATGTTAGTTTATTTTCTGTAGGTGTGATATATTTATAATGTTGTATTGTTAATTTATTTATTCATTTATTTGTGTTTGTAATGTTATTGAATTTGTTTTATTCAATGTTATTACATTTCTAAACATGTTTAATGTTATTTATAATATTTGATATATGTAATTTAATTATATAATTGTAAATAGATTATTTTTATGTTTAAATGTTATTTTCTATATAGTTTATATGTATTTTTATCAATATTTGTGTTGTTGATATTGTTAATATCAATATTTTTGGTGTGTTTTATTTAATTTTAATGCTATTGATATTTTTGTGTGCTTTATTTTTGTTGTTGATATTTTTGTAATCAAGATTTTTTTAAACAATATTTTTATCGAGGTTTGTGTCATTTTTTAATGTATAGTGTGTCGATATATTTGTATAGGACATTTTTCCGCAATATTTTTGTCGTTCGTGGTTTTAGGAGTCAGTGAACCTCGTCATGTTAACTGGCACTGCAGGCAATCTCATTGCTCTCCCCATAAGTATCTCATGAGGAGACACGCCAGTCCTCCTATCAGGGGTACTGCACAGACTCGTCAGCACTAAGAGCAGCCTAGCAGGCCATTTCAAAGAAGAGGAAGCACATACCTTCGCCAATCTGGATATCAGAGGGCCATTGACCTGCTCAACTATTCCTGATGCTTCAGGCCTATAACTGCAATGCAATCTATGTTCAATTCTCAAGGCCGCATACAGTAATATTAGCACCCCATTATTGAAATAAGTCCCTCTGTCTGATTCCAATGTAGTTGGAAATCCAAACCTCGGGATAAGTTCCCTCAACAACACTGTCACACCTCCGTTTTGGGAAGGCTCCGACCCAGCAAAAGAACAGACAATCCCCAACCAGAATGTATCTCAATCCATTGACCTTGAGCATCTCAACAAAGTACAACTGCATCCTATTAAAAGACCATCATGACCTCCCTATGTGGCTCATTTTAGCAACAGTCTTTTACCCTGCATTCATCTGCAACCACTTGAAACTTGGAATTAAACCAAGTCTGCCTAAACACCCTTACCATCATATACCTGCTCACATATGCTGCACCATGAAACCCCTTTGAGACGACAGCTGTCCAAAGTCATGAACAACTCCAAACCCATACTGGCTGTCAGTGTCAATTGTCACTCAAAGGTTCTCATGAACACAACATGCACAAGTCGGAGCAACAAGCTCAGCCTCTAGCACGGAGTATACTCCTTGTAACCACGTAGCTTCCACCACTCCGAGAGCAGTACAAACACCAAAAGCTAATCTCAGATTGCCTTCATTGACCCTTAAGCATGAGCCATCAACAAACAGGTCAGCGTCAGAATTGGGCAGTGGCTAATCGACTATGGTAGGATATGGTTTAGTGCACAGTTCAATGACATCAAGACAGTTGTGGCCTTCACTCTCCTCCCACCCTGGATTTTATGTAGGCAACAAGGTAGCAGGGTTCAATACAGAACAGCGCTTCAATGTGACATTATCGGCAACTAGGATTATCTGGGGAACATACACAGTCAATGGGTGACCCATCATGATACTCCTGCATTATTCAATACTGACACCTGTTGCAGCAATGGACTTGAGACATCCGGGTAACCCTGAAGCCACTGGATCCAGAGTGGCAGAGAAATAGGCAACTGGTCTACGGGCACTACCATGTAACTCTGTGAGGACAGAGAGTGCACACTCTTCTTGTTCATGGTAGAACAGCAAAAACGCTTCATTGTAATCAGGCAATTGTAATCGGCAATTAGGCCGGTGCGTGACACAGGCTCTCTCTCAGCTCCAAGAAAGCAAGCAAGCAGTCACTATCCCATGGTACTGGATCCGACACATCCTTGTTTGGCAGAGTCTGCCAAGGTTTAGTCAACAGGGAGAAATTTGGGAGCCATTGTCGACAGTAGTCCACCATTCCCATGAACATCCTCAACTCCTTTTGAGTGTGCTGCGGATTCATTTGCAGGATCACAGACATTTGTTCTGGTGACACCTTCCTCTCACCCCTCTCGATTCGATGTGCCAAGTACTGTGCCTCATTCACGCAATATTGAAGCTTGCTAGGGGACACCTTATGCTCGTTCTCAGCCAGGTGATTCAGCAGTGCAATAGTATTATCCCTTCAAGTGTATCTTGTGTTTGATACAATCAAGAGATCATTGATGAATTAGACCAGAACTGAGTTGTGGGGTAAAACTAAGGGCTCAAGGTTCTTATTCAAAGCATACAGAACAGCGCTTCAATGTGACATTATTGGCAGCTAGGATTATCTGGGTAACATATACAGTCAATGGGTGACCCATCATGATACTCCTGCATTATTCAATACTGACACCTGTTGCAGCAATGGACTTGAGACATCCGGGCAACCCATAAGCCACTGGATCCAGAGTGGCAGAGAAATAGGCAATTGGTCTACGGGCACTACCATGTAACTCTGTGAGGACAGAGAGTCCACACCCTTCTCATTCATGGTAGAACAGCAAAAATGCTTCATTGTAATCAGGCAATTGTAATCGGCAATTAGGCCGGTGCGTGACAGAGGCTCTCTCTCAGCTCCAAGAAAGCAAGCAAGCAGTCACTATCCCATGGTACTGGATCCGACACATCCTTGTTTGTCAGAGTCTGCCAAGGTTTAGCCTACAGGGAAAAATTTGGGATCCCATGTCGACAGTAGTCCACCATTCCCATGAACATCCCCACCTCCTTTTGAGTGTGCTGCGAATTCATTGGCAAGATCGCAGACATTTGTTCTGGTGACACCTTCCTCTCACCCCTCTCGATTTGATGTGCCAAGTACTGTGCCTCATTCAGGCAATATTGAAGCTTGCTAGGGGACACGCAATGCTCGTTCTCAGCCAGGTGATTCAACAGTGCAATAGTATCATCCCTTCAAGCCTATCTTGTGTTCAATACATTCAAGAGATCATCGATGAATTGGACCAGAACTGAGTTGTGGAGTAAAACTAAGGGCTTGAGGTTCTTATTCAAGACCTGATTAAAGATGGATGGGCTCTCAGTATACCCCTGTGGTATATGACACACTGTTGAAACATGATCTCCCAGGAAAGTGAACAACAATTGGCTCTCCTCATGTCCTAGGATTGAGAAAAAAGGCCTGACAGAGGTTGATAACTGTAAACCATGCAGCTTCACACAGAATTTGAAACAGTATCACTGATGGATTCGGTACCACGGGTCAACAAGAGACCACAAAGTTGTTAATCTTTCGGAGATCCTGAACGATGCGATACTTGCTGCTAGGCTTCTGTAAGCCTATAAATGAAGAGTGACATGGGCACCCCAGCATCTTTGTGAGAATCCCTTGTTCCATCATAGAATTTATCAGGGGTGTAATACGTGCCACAGTTTCAGTGGTCAAATTACACTGCAGAGTTCTTGGAATTCAGCATTAGGCTTTACCTGTATGCAGACTGGTTCAACCCCCTTGATGAGTCCTATCTCTTCACCAAGAAATCCTACACAACTGGTGAGACAGTGCCTCTGAGTTTCACAGGTATATCCTCCAGTATCAGCATGGTAAACATAGAAATTCAGATTTGCCTGCTTGAAAACAATGTCTTCATCATTTGTTTTTAGTTATATTCCCTTCAGGGTGCAATATATGGTACAATTCAGTTTACATTGAGGTCATAACCCAATAGACACAAAGGACTTGAATCACACACCACAAACTGTTGTCGGTGCTCAAAGGACCGAATCTTCACAGGTATCTCTTCAGTCAGTGGATTACACATTGTCTTGTTCTTAACATCTACTACTTGGATTGATTTTCCCGAGAGGGGTAAGTTTGAAGCCTCTGCATTTCTCACAGTAAAGCGTGACGCACAGGTGTTGATCAAGAATGTAATTGCATTTGATGATAGGTTCAATTTCCCTGAGACACCACTGGAGGTTGCAGCACAGGTATGGCATGACCTTGAGGTCCCCCCATATTCAGTGACCTTCGTCTAGTCACTGTCTGTATTGGTGGTACATCATTCTGTCCCTGAATGATTCCCCTAAATTGCTCTTGGTATACAGGGTTGAGGTGACATTCACGCTTCCAATGCCCCCTTTCTTACAAAAATGACACATTGTTTACCTCTTTAAGGTCATCACATATATCCCCATCTTAGGGCCTGTAGGTATAGAGCCCCCTCTACCTCTACCTTATATGTCTTCATTTGTCTGCGCTTGAACTCCAGTGGGGTACATTCCTGGCACCTGAGGAGTGTTTCCAGCAGGTTCTTGTGCCTGCCACCTTGGAGAATTCCACATCTGTACTAACATCAGCTTTTCCTTCAATTTCTTATGCTTAGAGTCTACCTCATCGCTACTACACTTGGTGTAGTGCAAAATGTCATCCACTGTCTTTTTTTGCCAACAGATCAAATGATGTAGTATCATGAGGATCATCTCAGGTCTTAACCCAGTAACGAACTGGGGCACAAATTTTCTCATGTCTTTAGGGTCAAGTGAATTTAACTCGCTGTTCTGTTTGAAAGCCTGTAACAGTCTCCCATAGTACTCATGGACAGTTTCGTTGGGTTCTTGATTCGTCCTATTCATTTTGAAATAATCAATTTCACTCAATTCTTGTGACCACTTCGCAAGACGTTCCACAATTAACCTGTCACAACAATTTAACACACTCCACAAGTACCCTATTAATGCGCACTCCTTTTTCCATCACCGCCTTTGCTACGCATTGCCGAACTCCGTCCTCTCTAATTCTTGATCATTAGGGCCCTACCTGGGGACTTTTGGGTAAGGGTTCTAGACTATTTAGATTCGGGTTCTGGATTCTCCCCTTGCTGCATGTGCTAACCATCCACTCTGGCAACTGAAGGAGCCTGGGCCCAACCTTTCAATTCTTTCAAATTTCGGATCCTCCATGGTTCTTTTTAGCAGCATGAAAGCTTAGAACACAGATAAGCTCATAAATCACTGGACATGCAATGTAACACAGACAGTTACATAAGAACAAAAATCAATAACCAGATGAAGGTTAGTCAATTTATTTCAAATTCGAAAATAGTTAGACATACACAAACCTTAGCACAAGAGTGTAGAAATACGAGAGAAACAAAACAACGCCAAACCTCCTGAAAAGCTTAACTTGATGGAGCATGAAAAGAACAAGAAGCTCAATTACAGTTATGAATGAGATGAAGAAACAAAAGCTCAAGTTTCCTTGAATCGGCACTTCTTCTGTTTGCAACATTTAATCTTAACTATCCCTCCTCTATCCCTAAAGTGGCTTCCCTAAATTAAGGCACAAGAAAATGATGTTAGAGAGGGGGAAAATATGTCAATAAACAAAGCGTCACAATAAGGAGTCACTTCACCATAAGATGAATCAAGGCATTAAGCCACAAGCAGAGGAAAGAAAGCACATCTGCGCACAGGTGCTCTCAGTCAGGAGATCAAGTTGAAATGGAGTAACTGTCCCTCTCTACAAGAATAATATACATAAAGTTGTATTCATCAAATGTTCCCTAATGCCTTTCTTCTCACAAGCTCTAGAATGGGCTCAGCCATGAACTTTTCCATGATGACGACTCCCTTTACCACCTTCTCCACTCACTAGCTCCTCTGTATCAGCTCGTCCTTGCTCTTCTCTCCATCTTCCGTGTGAAACCACATCCCTCCACCTTATCTCCTGCGACCAAGCTAACTGTAACTTCTTCATTTTGAAACCTTACCTTATAAAACAATACCCCTGCACTTCTCTAGTACGTTGTCCACCTGCAATGTAAACGTGAGACAAAAATATGCTACAAATTTCACAAAAGGGTTTAAACATTACTGTCAGAAAGAGGACACTCCTAGTGTAGTGCAATTTGAGGCCTATAAATCAAGCTAAGTGAATAAATTCACCATACCATGTAGGTTAGCAAGTACATCAGTCAACTGCATTAATACACATCCATATATTTAAGACATTAACCTAAAAAGCAATTATCACTATGAACACACTGTTGAATCGCATTTACTAATGAGATCTAAAAAAGATATATTGATTTCAATGGTAGGTACACGTTTAAAAAGATAAGTACCAAGCCCTACATTGAGTTACATTAGTTTCCCAATAACATGTTAGTTGATTCACATTTTCTTCTAACATCTAACTCTCTCATAAATTAGAATAATATGGGAGTGCGTTCTACAGACAATTACATTGAACTCCTAACAGGTACCCCATGTAGGTTACCAATTATCCACTCTATCACCAGTATCATCTCTAATGCCCCATGCATGTTTCTCACTAATGTATCAGAGCACTAACTGAAGGCACCTTAAAAATACATATGAGATAGCTAAATTGTCCTCATGCTTTTAGAACATCAGCCAAAACCGCATCTTGCTGATAGCTACTATAGAGAGACAACTAATGATCAGTGTGCAACAAATAATCAGATCACCCAGCCAAAAAAATCATCAAAGAAAAGGAAAGCCCAACATGGAAAGCCTGTCGGAAACCAACATCAAAATCCCTACAGTGGAAACGCCGTACTAAGGTATTATGTGGCAGTTTCCGACTGGCCGATGAGTTCCTTGAGCCATCGGTACCTAGCCGGAATGACAGGCTCATTCAAAATCTGACCGCCTACATTGTAATTAGGCGGTTGGACTTTAAAACATGGATTTTGGTTGGGCTTTCCGACAGACATCCTAATGAGCCCTTATTGCTTAGATGATTGCCCCAGGTTCTATGTCTGGATATCCTATAAAGAAATATCGTTTGGCAAAAGAAATAATGGCATATTTACCTGGTGTCGTAATGAAAACTGACAAAGATATTGTCCCTTTGAGTGTAGGTCGCAGATTCACTAGTTTTTCATGAAGCTCAATGAAACAGCCGCAAATGCTGCACTGCGTGAGAGCAGGAGAGCACCATGTTTACAGAAATACAGCACTTTCCTCACCTCTGCCTAGAGCCAGTGCAGAAATGTGACTCCATACACCACGTACAAACCTTTGTACCAAAGTGCAAGGGTGTCTACTAGAGACGCGCATGGGTTTTGTATGGAGGGATGCCCTTCCAGTACAAAATACTATGCCGAGATTCACTTCAAACCTTTTCACAGCTTGCTTGTAAACTGTTAATTGCAGCACACATTCAAAGTAGGAAAGAAAAGGAGAATAGCGCCTGGTTGAAGTGGGTGCTATTTTATGCCGATAAACATTGTCTACTTCAAGTAAATAGAACTTAGCGTCAGAGTCCTTGGGTGGTTGCATGGGAACATCCATGCAAGCATGGTATGCCTTTTGGGCGCTAAGTAATGCAAAGCATCTCCATGCTCTGCTTTGCACTACTTTTGAGTGCTTTCCAGTGCTAAACAAGTTTACAGCTGGAAAGTAAATTAGTAAAATAAGATTTAGCGTTGATTCACATAATTTTTTATGCAAACATGACACTACAACTTAGTAAATATACCCCTAGATATTCTATTAGTAACTTCAGTGGGGCAATATATTTGCAGACATTACTAAGGACACATTTTGTGTGACAGATGATGAAGATAGTCTTGTACCACACCCACTTGGAAGGAATATCAAAACCCTGGCGTAGGCACAGGCAAATAGCCAGTCAATTTGTTAGCCAAAAACCATTGCAGCTCATTGACCTAAGGGTGTCAGAGAACACACCCAATCACATTACTTCAGTTGAAAAAGAGTGCAGCCACAAATCAGCAAAGTGCAGACACCCGACACCGCTATGACGCCAACTTCCTCCACGAACTCAATGCCGGCCGATCATCCACCTGCTTTCAGGCTACCACGAATATCATACTCAAAAGGTATACTGTCGGTCTAGAGTGCAGAGATCAGAGCATATACTAGTAGAGCAGGAAAAAGAGAGAAAGTCCGAGGTAACCAAGGCAGGTGTGTGGAAACGATGGTTGTGATGGTACCCTGGTTATCCCAGGCAACCCAGGCAACCGTGCCAAATTGTTACCAACGGTAGGGTGATGATTGCACCCTACCGATTGCAGTGCGAAAAAAGTGAACAAGCCGAAACATGTAGCCCTAAGATCTGACAGTTATTTGTTTAGGCTGTCAATACTGTTTTTTAATTTGGCACCAGGATAGCGCCAGAATAAATTACATAGTGTCTTGGTAGTCATTTTTAACTGCACTATTTTTGTTTTATCACTTTTTTCGCACTGCAATCATCACCCTACCGTTGGTAACAATTTGGCACGGTTGCCTGGGATAACCAGGGTACCATCACAACCATCATAGTGGTTGGTACTCCGGGGAATGTCCCTAGTTCCCAAATGATGATGAACCACCTCCGGTGGGTGATGGGAACTTAAACCTCAGTGGAGGTTTCCACACACCTGCCTTGGTTACCTCGGACTTTCTCTCTTTTTCCTGCTCTACTAGTATATGCTCTGATCTCTGCACTCTAGACCGACAGTATACCTTTTGAGTATTGTATTTGATTTGGGGATTTATACTGTGCAGGTCTTTAAATTCAGCCCTAGGACCCCCTCATACAGTTCTTTGTTTGTTAAGATACCACGAATATCACCCACGGACCCTTCTCCTGCCCAAGCTGCAGCTTCACCAGCCACCGAACATCGGCACATCCTGCCCCTCCCACCAGGGCAGGTCACAACCATCTCAGATGCATACTACTCAGCACCCGCTCTGTCCACAAGCACGCCATCGAACTCTGGGACCTACTCGGGGGCGTGGCTTGGCTGCCGAGCGGAATGGCTGCCTGAAACCGCAGCTCCGCCGATCGAGCACAGAAATCCTTCAATTATTAGCTGAACTGGGGTGCGAGCTCGGTCCTCCCCGCCCGTGACGGTAGTCCTGGGTGTCCGCCCTGTGCTCTGGCTTTTCTGACCCCGTCGGCGGCTTGTGGACGGAGAGCGGCCCGCGGGCGGCGCGGAGTCGTGGCGGCCTACACCATTCGCTAGAGCCGGGGCCTTGCGTGTGGAGTGCCCGACACTTATCCGAGGGGTGAGGCAGAGGCTGTTCGCTCGCCCAAAGAAAAGCGCACCCCGGCGAAGGTCTCACCCCCTACGGCTGTCGGAGTGAAGCTGAGGAAGCGGCGGCTGGTGTGGAAGACCGCCGAACGTCCGCCCCTGGATTGCACGACGGCGCACGGCGACGGGCCCGGGCGGCTGATCGCTGTGGCGGCCATTTTGCCTGAAGCAGAAGTCCCATGGTCGAAGGTTCCAGGGAGACGATCGGAGAGACGAGGCCGGCTGCCGTATATGCCCCGACAATACTGTGGTGAGGTTGGAGCGTTGACCTGTGATGTGGAACGTGCACGGCTGTACTAGGGTTGTCCTGCTCCGGCGGCCTGCGCTGTGACTCTCCCCGCCTGCTCTGCTTAGGGTGTGCGCCCCGCTATTGGAGGCCCAGCCATACAGCCTACCTACTGGGACTAACCGACCTGCTGCCCTCGGTGAGACGCGGAGGGTCGGCGACTGGCGGCGACTGGTCGCGGCCGCCAAGGCATACTCGCGGCGCCGGGTGGCGGCTGGTGAGTGGCCATGGGCAAACCGGACACGCGGCAGCCGAAAATCACTTTCGACAAGTCCAAGCAGAAGCCGCCGGACCCAGACCCAGACCTCCGTGAGGCCGTATCTTCTCGAGCGGACCAGAGTGGTGCTCAGGAGGCGGACATTAAGGCCATGTTTCAGGAACTGAAAACAAGCTTACATGGCATCGATGGCAAAATGGATGCGCTGGCTGCCCGCCTGGACGGTATCACGTCCCGCATGGACAAACAAGAGGGGAGAGTGGAATCGCTCGAAACACGTGTGGCCGACACGGAGGAAAATCAGACCGGCCTTGCCGGCCAACTTCGGGGCATGGAGAAGATTCTAACACTCATTCAGCAGAAAAATGAGGATTTGGAGGCGCGCTCGCGGCGCAACAACGTCCGCATCACGGGTGTGGCGGAAACGACGGACATAACCAGCATGGAGCTCTTTGTCGAACAAATGTGTAAGGATCTGTTTGGGTCGGGATTGTCTCCGATGTTCCTGGTCGAGAGGGCTCACAGATCACTGGGGCCCAGGCCTAAACCCGGTGCACCGCCCCGGCCTATTATTGCACGAATCTTGAATTATAGGGACCGGGACGTGATCTTACGAATGGCAAGGGACATATCGGACTTGCAATACAGGGGCAACCACATTGCACTATACCCGGACTATACGATGCAGGTTCAAGCCGCTCGAAGGGAATTTTTGCCGGCGAAGAAACTTTTTCAACAGGCGTGCACCAAATGCTCCCTCATCTACCCTGCTAAACTCCGGGTCCAAGGTCCCGGTAAGCCATCCTTTTTTGTTGACGCTAAGGCGGCTATGAAATATGCCAAACAACTGATAAAGGACCAAAAGGCTCAGACACCGGCAGTTGACCCGGACCAGCGGGACAGGCTAAGTGACGTTGAATGACTACTCCTGTTTGCTTCTTGTTAAATCGCTGGGTGTCGCCTGTCCACGCTGTGCTGGGCCATATTGAGAATGTTTAATTCCCTGGAGTTCCGATTTCAGATGCTATGAGGGAGCTGAGCAGGGCTGCGGGATTGGGGGGGGATGGTCCTTGAGCTGGTACACTAGTCTCGCGCTCGATCGCCCTGTCACAAGTACGGGGCCTGTAGGTGGCCAACCTGCGTACCTCAAGGGATGATTCCCATTCACTGTTCACATTTAGAGACTGTAGTTACAGTTGTTGTAGTTGGGAGGGGGTCCAGGGAGTTCATTGCACAACCTGATTGGGGGGTTGGAGCGGGAGGGTTAGGGGTTTGGCTGGGGCTGGGGGTTTTTGTTGTGTTTTATTTAAGTTTCAGAGCCGGGTCGGAGGTGGCGAAAACTGCTATTGAATCGCACGTTGTGCGCAGCGCGCTGTCATGTCGACAGTCACCTAGCAAGAGGTGTACTGGCATTTTCCGGGCAGGCTGCCCAGCTGGCCGGGTGGGATGTGTGTTGTCTGACAGGGACGGGCTGCAGGAATCGATGCAACGAGGAACGGGTCCGTGGCCTGCTCGAGTTCTATTTCCCTGCTTGGTGCCTGGTGGAGGTTCCCTGCCCTGTTGGCGGGCGTACGGATTGCTGTGGCATTGCCGCCCTCATATATTGGGACCCGCTGGATTGGAAATGCGTGCTTCGAGAGTTGGTGTGACTTGGCCGGGTGACTGGGGGGTAGGTGTATGCTTGAGGCTTGCCCGAACTCTGTTAACACGAATGGTGCGGTGAATAGCATAAAGTGTATTACCTGGAATGTACGGGGCATGAATGATAGGCGGAAAATGAGACTGATACAGGCCTTTCTGATTAGGAAGGGTGCGGACATTTGCCTTCTGCAGGAGACGCACCTGACGGACAATGCTGCGCAGCTGCTCAGACACAACCGATGGGGTGAGGTAGTTCACGCTCACTACTCTAACTACTCTAGAGGGGTGGCGATACTTATCAGAAAAGGGCTTCACTGGAGGACGCATGAGGAAATCAGGGACGCGGGGGGCAGGTTTGTTCTGTTGGTAGGTTCGCTGTGCGGCGCGAGAGTGATTCTGGTGAATGTCTATGGCCCGAATGACGATAATCCAGATTTCTACGAGGGATTGTGGCATAAGGTGCGGAACTGTGGACCTGCTGCGATACTGTGGGGAGGAGACTATAATGTGGTACTGTCAGATACTGCAGATAGGCAGGGCACCACTCGGGAACATCACCCTAGGGCGTCGGAGGCGCTTGGCCATATTATGCAAGAGGCAGGACTGGTGGACTCCTGGAGGACACTGCACCCTGAGACCCGCTCCGGTACGTGTATCACAGCTCATCGGGCGGCCTGGTCCAGATTGGATTTCTGGCTGCTGTCCAGAGATCTGCACTCATCGGTGTTAGAGGTGACTCACTTGCCGCGGTCACTTTCAGATCATGCCCCGGTTTGCTTAACGATATCCACCCCGCCGCAGTACATTCAGCCGTTTAGTTGGAGATTCCCGTCCCGGGCTCTGCGCGACCAGGTCTTCCAGCACTCTTTGCGGGAAAAACTGGTGGAATACTTCGCACTAAACGAGGGCTCAGTAGATTCACCTGGCGTGCTCTGGGAGGCCTGTAAAGCCGTGACAAGGGGCCACTGCATGGCACTAAAAACTGGGGTTTTGCGCTCCATTAGAGCTACTCTCGGCAGGTTGGAATCTGAACTGGCTCGGCTTGAAGCTGCGATGGTGGCAACCCCGTCTGGTGGTGCGAGTGCAGACTTCAGGACGAAACTGACCGAGTATCAAGAGGAGGCTGAGAGGGAGGTCAGGTTCTTGTCCAAAGATTCTCAGGCCAGGCGTTACGGAGAGGGTGATAGAGCTGGCCGAACACTAGCAAATCTGCTGCGCCCGCCACGCGGGTCGGAGCATATTCTAGAGATACAGGAGTCGGGGGGTGCAGTAATTCGAGATCCTCCGGCTATACTGGCGGTGATGACAGACTACTATAAGGACTTGTACACCTCTAAGGTGTCCACTGACGACACTATTATTAGTGATTACCTGGACACCATAGCTCTTGCGTGGTTCAGTAATAGTGCCCGACAATATATGGACCTCCCCTTCACGCAGGAGGACATTCGAGCGGTTATAGCCGCTATGCCGCTCAGCAAGGCACCAGGCCCAGACGGGCTGACGGCAGCCTTCTACAAGGAGTACGCAGACCTACTGGTCCCTCGCTTGCATAATGTTTTTGAGGAAGCGATGGAGGTTGGCATCCTCCCTGCCTCGATGCGAGAGGCCCTCATCATTACGCTGCTTAAACCTGGCAAGAATCCTGTTACCCCGGACTCATATCGCCCACTCTCGCTAATTAATCTTGACGCCAAAATCTACGCGAAACTACTCGCTGACCGCCTGAAACTTATGCTGCCTCAGATAGCGTTGTCCGATCAGTCGGGCTTTGTGATGGGGCGGTCCACTTCCCACAATCTTAGAGTGCTGTTTGGGCTCCTGCATTATTTGGATCCCAAGGTACAAGCCGCGGCCGCATTGCTTGACGCCACTAAGGCGTTCGACTCACTAGAGTGGAAATTCCTACGGGCGTTATTCACTCGCATGGGTTTCAGCCCCTCCTTTGCCAGGCGTATTGGAATAATCTATAATCACCCGACGGCTAGGGTACGGGTTAATGGTCAGACGTCTTCCCCGATCCCCATAACAAGAGGCACTCGGCAGGGCTGCCCCTTGTCGCCACTGCTGTTCGCTATTGCGACGGAGCCGCTGGCGGCTCGTTTGCGCCAACACCACACTCAGCGCAGTATCGGCTTCACGTCGCGTGGCCTGCTGGTCTCTATGTACGCCGACGACATAACCTTATATATGATGAATCCATCGGAAAACTTCGACCCACTGATGCGTGAGGTGACAAGGTACAGCGGCCTCACGGGTATCGATGTCAACTGGTCAAAGTCGGCGATGTTCCCGCTGACGGACGGTACGAGTCAATGCCACACGGAATTCCCGATTGACTGGGTCACTGATGAGATTAAATACCTGGGCATACGGTTTAGCCGATCGATACAGGACATATGGCTGGCCAATTTTGGGGTGGCCGTGGAATGGCTGGAGTGCAAAGTGAAGCGCTGGAAAGCGCTGCCACTATCTCTGATGGGCCGCATAGCAATTGCTAAAATGGTGGTCGTTCCTAAGTTTCTTTACTTATTCGTAAACATCCCCGTGCCACTCACTAAGTCGCTCTTTCGCCGGCTCCGCTCCGCCTTGATTGAACTGGTCTGGGCGGGTAAGCAGCCCAGAGAGGCCTGGAACCTCCTCACACTTCCCTTCCGTCAGGGGGGACTCGCGGCCCCGGACATGGAGCTATATGCGTACAGTGCTCAGGCCCAATATCTGCACTACTGGCAGCACCCGATCCCTTACCAGCCGCACGTGGCCATCGAGATGGATGTTGCGGCCCCCTGCCCCCTTCGTGCAGCGGTATATCAGAGATACAGACGCTCCAGGGACGACATTGACACTGTTGAGATGGTACGCTGGGCCTGGTCAAGCATTGCCAAACGTGCAGGCGTAGATGACTTATATGCGCCGAGTATGCCCCTCGCGGATAATCCACTATTGGGGCCATTGACGGACGCGGCAGTGGCGCGGCGGGCGCAGGCCTGCGGACTAAAGGTGGCGGGAGACTTGTACCCGGACGATACCTTCCTCACAGTGCGGGACATGGCGGCAGCGCCGGAACCGACGGCCTCGGAGCTTCTTCTCTACTATCAACTGCGGTCCGCCTGCAAGGGCAGGTACCCTATGTTTCCAGAGGCTCCGCCGACGATTGCGGCCTTGGAGGACGTACTCTCGAACTCCTCCGCGCGCAAACTGATCACACGGATCTATAGAGCTACTCAAAGCACGGCTCCGGTTGCGCACATTGACTCCAGATCCGCGTGGGAACTTGAAGCGGGTATATCTATTACCGAGAAGCAGTGGGAGTACTGTTGCTCCCAACTTGAAAACCTATCCCCTAATTATAGGCTGCGGTTGGTACACTTCAACTATCTGCACCGGACCTACCGGACGCCCATTCAATTGTGTAGGATGGGTCTGCGGTCTGATGCGTGCTGTTGGAGATGCGGTGCGCAGGATGCCGCGTTCTATCACCTTGTCTGGGTGTGTGGCCCCATACGCGACTTCTGGATTGCAGTCTTCAATGCCGTGGGGCAGATCGTGGGGATGGTGCTGGGGCCGGACCCACTTGTGGCCCTATTGGGATTCGTTAGAAATGTGCCCAAGACCTCACGTAGGCTTGTGGCCATTTTATTATTACTTGCTAAGCGTCAGGTAGCGCTACACTGGAAGAAGACAATGCCGCCAAGCGTGAAGGACTGGCTAAGATCGGCGGTGTACTGTAGGGAGCAGCTGACCTCATACTGGGACCAGCTGCCGCAGCGCTCGCGGCCTGTAGATATCTGGCAGCCACTGGTAGACTGGTTGGCTAGTACGACAGCGTTGGAAGATGACCAAGCGGGCTGATCGTGGCTTAAATGACGTGGAGAGGTTGGAGTTCGACTGTGGGGTGCTGTAAGTGGTGATCCGCCTGGCATAAGTGATCTGGGATATGGGGTTCGTTCTCTGAGAGGGGTTGTCTGTCGCTTGCTCTGTCTGGGCGGGCTGTGGGCGCAGCGTGAAGATGATTATGTAATTTCGATCATTTACTGTTTGCTTTCCTTCGACTCGGGCTCTTTATCAGTTCTGTTTTGTTTGTTCCATTGTAAAATGCTGTATTGCCGTTTGAAAGTACGATCTCAAATGCTTGGGCGGAGTTCCGCCTCGTATACTAGCTGCCTGCCTCCGGGTTGTTGGCTGAATAGCGGTGTACTCTTCGATGGAACAATAAAGGTTTTTGAAAAACAAAAAAAAAAAAAAAGAACTCTGGGACCTACTCAACTCATCCTCCCCGGATGTCACCTTCCTGATGGAGACCTGGATGAACCCCTCCTCGGCGCCTGACATTGCCATAGCCATCCCGGACGGCTACAAGATCACCCGCAGGGACCGCACCAACAAACCAGGAGGAGAAATCTCCATAGTCCACAGGAATACCCTCAGAATTTCGACCAGCACCGAAGACACCCTCAGCACTGCCGAACACCTGCACTTGCAGATCCACATGGATCCCAGCACCACCCACAGAGGCACCTTTGTCTACAGACCCCCCGGATCCCGCACATAGTTCAGCGACTCCATCACTGACGTCATCAGCACGCACTCCCTTGCCTCCACAGACTACATCCTCCTCGGAGACCTGAACTTCCACCTCGAGAACGCCAACGACAGCAACTCCATCACCCTGCTCGACAACCTCGCCAACCTCGGACTCAAACAGCTTGTCACGACATCCACCCACTGCGCCAGACACACGCTCGACCCCATCTTTTCCACCAGCAACCACATCACCTTCAGCAACACCACCGAACTCCACTGGATCGACCACCGCTGCATCCACTTCTCTTTCAAGAAACACACCATGCACAACCACCCACAATTAATCCCCCACCGCAGCTAGAACAAGGTCACCGAAGACTAGCTAATCACCACCTTTGCCCGAGGCCCACCAACTAACCCCACTGACACAGCCGCCTGCAATTCAGGCAATGGATCGACGACTGCGCCAACACTCTCGCCCCAATCAGGAAACCCTCAAATAAGGCGCACCAACAGGAGGGTCATCTGGTTCACCACCAACCTCCAGGCATCAAAGCAGACTTACCGAAGTCTCGGGAAGAAGTGGCGCCATGAACAGACACCGGACAAACACGCAGACCTTAAAAACACCACCAACTCATTCGAACCGCCAAAAGGACATCCTTCAAGGAACGCGCACAACAGCAAAGAGCTCTTCAACATCGTAAAAGAACCCGCCAACCCCAGCTCCAGCTCCAATGACATCCTGCCATCACAAGACCTCTGCGACTCCCTAGCCACCTTCTTCCACCACAAGATCACAGACATCCACAACAGCTTCAACACCCAGAACCCCCAGACAGCGGCCGACACTTCACACTCAATGCCCCCCAACCACACCGGCCTCCTGCTCTCCTGGAGCCACGTCCATGACAACGACACCATCAAAATCATGAACACCATCCACTCCGGCTCACCATCCGACCCCTGCCCACACCACATCTTCAACAAAGCGAGCTCCATCATCGCACCCCAAATCCGGAAGATCATCAACAGCTCCTTCGAGATCGCCACCTTCCCGGAGAGCTGGAAACACGCCGAGATCAACGCCCTACTCAAGAAACCCAAGGCAGACCCAAAGGACCTCAAGAACTTCCGGCCCATCTCCCTGCTCCCATTCCCGGCGAAAGTCATCGAGAAGACTGTCAACAGGCAACTGACCTGCTTCGTCGAGAACAACATCCTGGACTTGTCCCAATCCGGATTCCGCAGCAACCACAGCACCGAACCGCCCTCATCGCTGCCACCGACGACATCAGGACCCTGCTGGACAGCGGCGAAACCGCGGCCCTCATCCTCCTGGACCTCTCGGTCGCCTTTGACGCCGTCTGCCACCACACCCTACGCACACACCTCCGCGACGTAGGGATCTGCGAAAAAAAACCTGGACTGGATCACCTCCTTCCTCACCGCAGAACCCAAAGAGTTTGCTTCCCCCATTCCAATCCGAAGCCACCAAGATCACCTGCAGTGTACCCCAAGGATCATCCCTCAGCCCGACCCTTTTTACCATCTACATGGCACCACTCGCCAACATCGTCCAATCACACGACCTCAACATCATCTCATATGCCGAAGACACCCAGCTGATCCTTTCCCTCACCAAGGACCCCGCCACCGCCAAAACCAACCTCCACAAAGGAATGAAGGTGGTCGCAGAATGGATGAAGAACAGTGGCCTGAAACTGAACTCTGACAAGATGGAGGACCTAATCCTCGGCTCCACTCCCTCCGCTTGGGACGACTCCTGGTGGCCGGCCACGCTGGGAGCTGCACCAACATCCACCAACCACGCACGCAACCTAGGGTTCATCCTGGACTCAACACTATCAATGACCCAGCAAGTCAACGCCATCTCCTCCTCCTGCTTCAACACCCTCCGCATGCTTCGCAAGATCTACAGATGGATCCCCCTGGAACCAGAAGGACGGTCACCCAAGCCCTCGTCAGCAGCAGGCTGGACTACGGCAACGCCTTCTACATGGGAACCAAGGCCAAACTCCGGAGAAGACTTCAATGCATACAGAACGCCTCCACTCGCCTCATCCTCGACATCCCCTGCCACAGCCACATCACTGCCCACCTGAGAGACCTGCACTGGCTCCCCGTCAACAAGAGGATCACCTTCAAGCTCCTCACCCATGCTCACAAAGCACTCCACAACACCGGACCAACATACCTCAACAAACGACTCAAGTTCTACACTCCGAACCCCCAGCTTCGCTTTGCTGACCTCGCCCTTGTTCCACGCATCCACCGAACATCCACCGGTGGCAGGTTACTCTCCCAACTCGCCGCCAAGACATGGATCACCCTCCCCATCCACCTGCGACAGACCCAGGACCTGCTGACCTTCATGAGACTTCTCAAGACCTGATTGTTCGAACAGTAGCAGCACCCCCCCCCCCCCCCCAGCACCTCGAGACCCTCACGGGTGATTAGTGCGCTCTACAAATGAATGATTGATTGATTGGACATCATAAAATGTCCTGCAGTTGAAGGCAGATAATTAACTTCTCAAGAAAGTCAGAGACAATTTTGATTTATCACAGCCTGGTGGACATAAAACCTAGCAACAATTGAAGAATATAGAACTTCAACAACATTCTAATAAGGTATAAAGTCCCCCCACATGCAGACTTCTCCCTTCTTCGGTGTTGGGAACAAGATAACTTGTAAGAAATTTAACTTCCAAACGTAAACTCCATCTGTGGGAAACTTCTTACTCTGAAAGAAAAAACAACACATTTTGAGATAAAGCAACGTTATCCCATGTAAGCACGCTATAAATGTGGTGGGAGAATATAAGCCTCCGTGTCTTTAATAAAATCCAGATTTTCTGCCAACAGACTATGAAACATTTTGCAAGTTTATAGTGCATTTAACATATTATCAACTGCACCCCTAAGAGATTGTGCTTCATACAGAGGACATCCACACCAGCTTCTTCACCGATCTTTTTAAGGTGGGGGAAGAAACAGCTCTGTGAGGCCATCTCTGGGATATTAACATTTGTTCTGTATTCCTTCCTAGGCTCTCAGTCCCCCGTTCATACTCCAGCAAACATTTCACTGCACAAAGTCTTTTGGATAGAAAACGGAAGTGGACATGGTCCTTGTTCAAATAAAAGCAAACCCCTTCAGGTAGATAGGCCCTACTGGTGAAATCTAATACCTTCACATCTGAAGTCTGTATAAATGATCCGAGGCAGAAGAACACAGTATGGGCCATATGTACTAGAGCATTTTCCTATAGACACAGAATACGTAAAACCCTTTGATACATCTGGCCCTAAGTTTATGAGAGATACGTGTCAGGGATAGGCTAGAATTCTCACCCCAATTCGCCATATCCTGTAGAACATCTCTGACATCCCATAAAGCAGTGTATTTCGCAGTAGGTGGGTTTAATACCGGCATATTTCACATTATTTTCTTAGTCAATAAGCTCTGATCCACAGAGACTCCATCCACCAAACAATGACCAGCTGCAATAGCTGATCTGTAAACATTAACTGTTCTGCAAGCGAGTCCTGACGTGAACAATTCTGATAAATAATTAGCCACATGTACTAAATCAGTTGAAACTGGATTGTAATTCTGTCGAAGACACCAACAAACCCATTTCTCCCAAGCCAGTCTATATGATTTACTTGTGCCAGGTGCCCATGACTCAGGTATAAGTTTGAAAGCATCTGCCGAAAGGCCTTGGTTCTTCCACTGTCTCCTGAAATACTATAGGCCATCAGTATCAGTAATTCTTGCTCTACTAAAGGGTGTGGCTCTCCATCTGGACCTATAATTATTTCTCTGAAAGTTGGCATTAAGATTGGTAAATCTATACTAATTTCCAGCAAGATTGGGAACCAGCTCGGTGACCTCCAAAGAGGTGTTATCACTACCATGATCTCTCCGTTCCTGCATACGTGTTAGTCTTGGTATCATGGCAAATGGAGGGAAAACATAAGGTGCTAGACTCTTCCAATTTTGAAGGAAGGCATCCATTCCCCAGTCTTGAGAGTTCGGCCTACAGCTGAAAATGTTGACAGCTGCGTGTTCAGTCCGTCTGCAAAGAGATCCACCCCGAAGGGCCCCCATCTTGCCTGAATACTGAGGAAAGATTCCCTGTTCACCTTTCAATTGCTAAAATCTCTGAAATTCCGGGAAAACCAATCCGCCACACCATTGCTTAACTCAGGAATATGTTCTGCCACCACCGAAATTCCCTTGTTTAAAGAGTAACCCCAAAATACCTTTGCTAGATCTGAAAGCCCCTTGGAGTCCCATCTTGTTGACGTACCTGACCACAGATATGTTGTCCATACATAACATCAAAGAATACTTAATCAAGTCCTTGGTGAAGCAACAAATTGCAAATGAACCTGCCAGTAATTCCAAGCAGTTGATGTGTAACTCCTTCTCCTGAAGTGTCCAGAGTCTCCCTGCTGATGAGTTGCCACATCTCGGACCCCATCTTTCTAAAGTCACATCTGATTCTACTACTATCTCCATCTTCTCCCCAGTAATGGCTCTGCTATTCTATGCTTCGGCATTCCTGAGCCACCTTAATAGTTCCTTCTTTGAGTCCGGGTCCAAAGACAGAATTTGAGAGTAATATTGAGCTGTTTTCAACGTTCTAGCTTTTAGTCTTTAGCGTGCCCGATTATACAGGGACACGAGCAAATTGCCTGGATCATCAAAGACAGAAGACCCGGGATCCTTGCTAAGTACCTCAATTCCCATGGTAATTTTAATTTTGCCTGTATTGTGTTTATGAAAAAACCCAAACACTGCGTCTCATGGCTTGGAACCAGGCAAGACTTGTTCTTGTTCATGACAAGAAACCCAAGTGTTCTAATAGGTTTATGGTAAGGTCTGTATGACAGCCAAACACATCTCTGGACCGAGCCATTTTTAAAATATCATCCAGGTATGTAATTAATCTCACCTCCCTTGCCCTGAGCCAACTCGCAACAGGACGAAGGACTTTGGTGACACACTAAGGGCCTGAGGAAAGCCTGGAAGGGAGACTGCAAAGCTGCCAAAGTTTGCCCGTCCAAGTAAATTTGGGGAATTTATGATGCGGGGTCAAACTTGGGATAGTCAGATATGCATCCTGTAGGGCTAACTGTGTCAGTCAATCTCCTTTTCTTAATACATCCCTTAAAGGGTGAACTCCTTCCATTTTGAAATGATGGTAGACCACCCATTCGTTCAGCTCTTTTAAATTTATCACCAGCCTCTGCCCTAAATTCGATCTTGTACCCCCTGACTGTATTCAGGAGCCAAGGATCCAGAGTTACTAAATTCAAATTTCAACAAAATTGGGCCAGTCTGCCTCCCACCTTTATAGGGGTATCTGAAAGGTCCTTCATAATCCTTTTCTGTTAAAAATCCTCTTTGTTTTCGAACACCTCTGAAGCTTCACCTGCAGAATTTCTGTTCCTGGGGGTAGAAGGTCGAATGGGTGGTAACGTTTGAATGTGGGAACCTTCTAGGTAGGGTCTTCTTGAAGCTTGGCCAGGGTAGAGGAACTGACCACATGTTCTCCAAGCCCTGCCATAAACCTTGTCTTGGAAGACCTTCTTAATAACCTACTGGGAGTTTTGAATTGACCTAAATACTCCCACATATTTGGTCATATCCCTTATGAAGTCATCACCAAAGAGTAATCCCTCGGAGACCAGTAATGTCAAGTAGATGGTCTTGGCATTACTTTAGGCAACCCTTGGGGATGAACGCCATCACCTTCACATCGAATTCTGGGCTCGATGAGACATTGTCTTGGAGGGAGAGGTGTCGGCACTCAGATCTCAGGTGAGACGTGCCTGACTTCTTTCGGAATTTCCTCCTAAAGCCAAAAAGATAGGTATTTAGCAATGTATTGAGATGGAGCCCACTTTGGAGACAAAGGGTGTTTGATGAGGTGTGGGTCAAAAATGTTTCCCCCAAAGAGATCTACAATGCCCATTTTTGAGCCAGAGGCATAAGATGCCCCATCAATCATTTCCATATTGTGAACAGTTATCCCCTCATTATCTGTGTCGAAATCAGAGGAATAGGACATGTTGATTTCATTCGCCAAACCTTCGTCGCTGTCAATGGGGATGGGAATTTCCAGGACTTTCTCTTGCCCTTCTGTAGTGCCCATGGCACCGCCAGCGTCACTGCCTATGCGTGATGTTATTTTGTTTGATGCTTTGGGTTTATTTACTTCTCTAGGCAGGCTTTCCACTGTAGTCCTATTTCTCTGGGTCTTAACTGCCCCTTCTTCTCCTTGAGTTTTTTGTGCACCAGTAACAGGCCATGCTTTCTTGGAGAAGACTACCATTTTTTTTATTATTTGTCTCATCCAACGACCCCATTTCCTTATCCAGTGCCTTTTTTATAAGCCCCTCCAATCTATCCTCCACAGTGTTTCCTACAGGTTCAAGGAACATGATCAATGAGTAAGTAATTATCAAATTACTAAGGCCCCAAGAAAAATAACCAGCTGTTTCACAATTGTTTTGGACTACAACTGCCAGAACTCAATTAGATTGACCAACAAGTTCAATTCAATTCAAGAACTTTATTTGGTGAGTGAAAACTGCCAGAAAAGTACATACAATTAAAAAGCAATTCAAGCAGTATAATTCAGAGAACAATAAAATGATAACATTCTTTAAAATGTCATCACATAACAGAAATACACTCTCCACAAAATGTAACTAAAATATTTTTACTTAGGTGAAAAGCTTTTTAAATAAAAAGGGCAACACTAAAATGCAAAAATTGATTGTTTAGGGCAAGCAGAAATGTCCTTAAACACAGGAGAACCACGTTAGGGGGACGAGCAAAGTCAATACCCACAGGCACTTAAGTACCCGAAGGTCTCCTAGACCTGAAACGATATCCTCAACACACCTATAACCGAGGAAGAGGTGGGGGCGGCAATCAAATCACTTAAGCCCAATAAGGCCCTGGGGAGGTATGGCATGATGGCCCATTTCTATAAAACATTTGCACCAGATATCATTCCACACTTAACACAACTTTTTATTAAAATGGCAGAAGATGTCAGGGTGACCCCTTCCATGGCAGAGGCGGTGATAATGGTGATTTTTAAGCCTGGGAAAAACGCACACCACTGTGCATCATATCGACCCATTGCGCTCCTGAAGCTGGATGCTAAATTATATTCAGCTATTTTGGCCGCGAGGCTAGACGACCTGATGCCAGATTTAGTCCACCCTGATCAATCTGGCTTTATAAAGGGCAGGCAGACCCACAACAGTATACGTAGGATGCTACACTTGATTGAAAAAGTAACTACACGCAAGATACCGGTGATTCTTGTGGGTCTGGATGCCAAAAAGGCTTTTGACAAGGTGGTCATTTCTCTTTAGCACACTCCAACATTTTGGGTTTGAGGACAAATTCATTAATATTATCAAGGCCAATTATATACCACCACGATCTAGAGTACATCTAATGGGACTGCCTCTACCACATTTCCCCTTACTAGAGGGACTAGGCAGGGTTGTCCGCTATCACCCCTGCTATTTGCTTTAAGCATTGAGCCGCTGGCGATGCGAATCCGGGAGACTCCAGAGATAAAGGGCATTGCCTTTGGGGGAGATAGCCATAAAAAAATCACTCTTCGCAGATGATGTACTACAGTCCCTCACAGAACCAGATCTCTCGCTTCCTCCTCTACTGAAGGAACTGATCCTTTTTGAGAAGGTAGCAGGGTTTAAAGTCTACTTAGCTAAATCTTCCTTACTAAATCTCACGATTCCGGTGGCTGAGGCTTATTGCCTCAGAGAGTGCACTCCATTCCATTGGGCCAAGCTCTCACTTCAATACTTGGGTATACAATTAACACCTCGCCTTGAAGTACCGGGGATTTTAGGACCCCAGCGGTGCCAGGGGTAGCACCCTATGATTCGTTTTCCATGTTGGCGTAGTATTATAAAATTCCACTCTCATGGTAATGTAACAAAGAACTTGGCAAAAGAAGCTGAAATATGAAAAATACATCTTTATTAAACTCAAATGAGTGAGACTACGTCGCACAGAAGCCTTAGCAACTGAATGAGGCAGTCTACAGAACAAAAACCAGTCTTCTCTTTTATACAGAATATTACGCTCTGGGCAACACCGCCCTTCTCTTGCAGTTGGTCATTCACATATTTTACTTCAAAGAACAAGCAGAGTCATGATTACAATCCCACATTTCAGTTCAGCCAGCCCGCAATTATTTACCCAGCAAGGCTCAGATCCCTCATCAGATATCAGCAGGCCCCAATAAACACGGGCACCTCCTGTTTGTAAAACAAGCCATAAAGCAGGAAGAGTCAGGTGTGAAAGAGATTAGTCAGGGTTCGTGTGGGAAGAAGGAATTTATGATGCCACGGGCCCTGATGCTAATCCCATTTGGCCGCAGTAAAAGCAACCGGCCGGACAGGGCTGACCTCGGGCAGTGGAGTCAGTTTGCACAGGTCACAGAGAAGTCAAAAGAAGGCGCATGATGAATACAGGCCCCAGCTAGGCCCGCAGGACACAAGGGTTCGCTCTCCTGCAATGGAATCTATAAGGAAGTTGGCACGGAAACTGCAAAGTACAAAGACAAGGTTTATTAACCCTTAAGGGTGGTCCTACAATCCATACAACACTCTTCAGTATTGCATAGAGTAGCACAAAGAACTTGCATACAAGGTCCCCTTTTATACACAACAGAGGGGCTCATAAGTGGGTGGATACAACATGAGGGAGAGAATATTACCATTTATGGTCATTTTCGATACAGAATCAATATATGGGCGGAGTAACTAATTTCCTAAGCCCGCGAAAACATGGTCAAGCAAAGCTAACTGATAACAGATGTGGTCAAGTCTGGGCATGCGCCAGATGGACAAAGGAGCTATTTATAGATTGTTACTAGGCAGATTACAGAAGCAACTAACACGGAGGTAGGACTCTTCTCGTGTTGAACACGTGGAGACATGACAATACAAAATGGAGTCCGAGCTTCAGTCAACATCACAGAAGAGACATGCTCTATAGAAGGGGAATTCATGTCTTCAGTAAATGCTTAATCACATCGTTGTTTCAATTTACAACAGACGACCCTTTCAGCATTTACTGAAGACATCCGGTTTGTTAGGATAATCATCATATATGTCAATTGTCATCATTTCTTCGACTTCTTTAGCTAAACGTTTCTGATAAGCGACATCGGCAATAGCTTTCTTATCGGGAATACAGAATGATACACATAAGGAACAGAGCAAGGGACCACATTGGACACAGATACAACAAGAAAACAGAACTGCTACAATGATACAGAGACCAGTTAAGACCTTCCACCCCCAGGCAGTGATCAATGCCCAAAACCATCCAGAAAAGGACCACGTGCCGTTTTCTGTATGGATTTCAGCTGCAATTTTATGCAGTTTGTTAATAGCATTATAGACTGACGGCGTGTGGTCAGGGATAAACACACAACAGCTACTTCCAATAATTTTACAAGCTCCACCTCGATCGGCTAACATAACATCTAGCACCATGCGATTCTGCAATGCAACAATTCTAGTAATTTGCAATTCTTCCTTAAGATTCCCAAGAGCAGCAGGAGTTTGGTTTGTCACAGCCTCTACCACTCTTGTTAATCTTCGAACCTTCCTACTGTTTAGGGCAGCTCCAACAAAGAAAAACAATCCTAAATTAAAATCAAAATACTGTTGCAGACTGGTATCAGTCTGATCTACATCATCAATTGATAGAGTACGTTTATACCTATTTACAGTCACATTATTCAACAATTTCAGATCTTTATGATAGGATGCTGGTGCTAAGAATACAGGAGGTAATAGGAATGCCACATAGCATACCCCAGACCAACCAGCTGGCAAGCGGTAATAACCTTTATTTCCACACACAAAGTATGTATTATGGGAGGCTAAAAAGGTACTATTGTTCAACCCATCGATGTTCAAAACGGTAATACAATCACTAACGCCAACAGGAATAAAACCCACACTCTGGACACACAGGTCCGCTTGAGCTTGTGCTACTTGAATCACAAATTTGTCCTTCCCCACAGTGTCTCTGGTGTTCGTGAAAATATAGGGAATCGATTCATTGTCTGGTCGGTACTCTTCCCATTCCCAAATTGTCCCATTCGCTTGCGGATACCCATTTTTATCCTGGTGACATTCTTTGTTGAGTCTGAAGAGTAATCGTCCCACTGTCGGTTTCCGAGTGGCAAAAAGCAAAGTGTACCATGCTCTACAAGAGCCATTATGAGAGAAAGGAAGTGGTATGAATGGCGTTCCTCCTTTCTTCTGATGGGCTGGCATCATCCCACATATCCAACAGTTCGTAGCGTTCGTAGCAACGTGGGTATGATGCAGCATCTGGATGAAAGTGTTATTAAAATAAGACTGTCGATGCTTCAATTCTTGATACGGTAATGTATAAAAGTAGTGCTCCTCAGGCACCGGAGTTGTCAACACAAGTAATTTTCGAGCGGGAGTCACATCCTCCACGAACCATGTGGTTATCCCAACGATAGCTACTGTCAGCATGAACCCTGATGCACAAAGGATTTTCTTTTTCTCCATGTCAGAATAAAGAACCAATATCTTCCTGAAACTAAAAGGTTTGTCAGAACTCTTCCCCTTGGGCAGCGGTCGATTTCTTCACCAGCGGGCCAAGACGGGTGTCGCTACACTAATGCAGGGCTGATCCCCCCCCCCTTGCCTCATTGGCTCTCCGTTTCACTAACCCAAGGGCCGTTCTGACAATATGTCCCGGTACTGGAGAACTCACTTCCTTGGTCTAAGATGATATCGCCTTCCTCCAGGAGTCGCGTGGTCCGGGAAGAGCTCCTCAGTGGCGTTTGGCTCCGTGGCACGGCCTTTCTCTGCAGCCAGGATTTCTCGTTGATCGGTCAGTACAGCGGGTTCCACCAATCCAGGCGGCACCTTCCGACAGTGCAGGGAATGGATCCAATTCTTTCTGTTGGAAACTCGCACAGCCGTCCTCGTTGCAAGGAGAACCTGCTCAGGACCCACCCATCTTGGTTCCAAGCTGTTCGTCCTGTCGAAGATCTTTACCATGACATAGTCGCCAGGTCGGAGACTATGTCCTTCACCGGTAGACCGATCAGGGAGCGCCTCTCGGACCTGTTGATGAATAGAAACCAAGTTATCCGTTAACTGTGCCAGATAATCATTCATCATTACACAAGGTACATCATACACAGTCTTAGGTTTTGGGGGACCCCAAATATTCATTGGGCGTCCAAAGACAATCTCGTACGGTGTAAGACCGGTTCGAGAGTGTGGTACCGATCTGATTGACAATAACACTTCTCAACTAGTCCTGCAGACTGAGGGTGAAACACGGCGTGGAACTTCTGGGTGATGCCCAGGCCCTTCAAGACATACTTTATAACATCCGCTATAAAGTGGGGTCCATTGTCACTCCACAGAAGTCTACAAACGCCATATCGAGGGAAGAACTCCTTCAATAGCAGCTTAGCGGTAGTCATTGCAGTATTGTCTTTCGTAGGGTACGCTTCAACCCATTTACTGAAGGCGCAAACCACTACTAGAACATACTTCAAATTGTTACAGCGCTCAAGCTGGATGTAATCCATCTGCAAAACCTCGAAGGGTGCAGTAGGTGTCACAAATCCTCCTGCTGGAGTTCGGGTACCTTTCCCTGGATTATACCTCAGGCAGATCATACAGGTCTGCACCACCCTCTTTGCCGTGCTAGCAATCTCTGGATGCTCCCAAACTTGGGTAAGCAATTTCACAATTGTGGAAGCTCCAACATGTGCTAGCCCATGTGCCATCTGAACCATAGGTTGTACAAAAGCCGTGGGTAATTTCCATCTATCCATCTGCTTATTTCTCCAGCAGCCCTCCTCATCCAATTCTCCCTCGCTAGCCCATTGCTCCCGCTCTTTATCAGAAGCGGTCCTTTGCATTTCTCGCACTTCCTCCTTCGCATCATGCCATCTTTCCACCTGTGACTTCACTACATACATGGCAGTAGCCCCGGGCTGCATCGCAGTCTCCCGTGCCACTCGGTCCGCTAACGCATTCCCTTCTCCAACTTTATCAATTACTTTCCTATGGGCGCTACATTTAACGATGGCAATTTTCTTCGGATATGTCAATGCAGTTAAGAGGTTGTGAACTAACTCTCCATGCATTATCTGTACTCCATGTGACGTTAAAAACCCTCTCTCCTTCCAGAGCAGGCCAAAGTCATGCGCTACTCCGAAGGCATAGCGGCTATCTGTATAAACATTCACACATAATCCTGTACTGAGCTCACATGCTCGTGTTAATGCTATCAGTTCCGCTGCTTGAGCTGATTTCTGTGGTATGCGTGCTGTCTCCACTATCGTTTGCAATGTGGTAATTGCATATGCCGCAGAAGTCGTACCATCTGGTAGCTTCAGGCATGATCCATCCACCCACAGTTCTCCATCTACATCCTGAAAGGTCGTATCCTGGAGATCAATACGACCCTTTGTTTGTTCCTCAGTTACAAGAATACAATCATGTGCTTTCCGTGCTTCAGACTGAGTCTCGGGGTATGGCAACAATGTGGCCGGATTTAACGTTACGCACCTTTTTAACGTAATATGAGGAGCCAAAAGCGTCAACTCATATCCCGTTAAACGGGCACTGGTCAAATGCTGCGTCTTTGTTTGATTAAGCAGGGCATCAACAGCGTGGGGGACTAATACCAACAACTTATGAGATAACACAATTCCCTCGCTCTGGCGTATTGACACAGCTGTCGCCGCAACCGAGCGAAAACACCCTGGTAATGCTCGAGCAACGGGATCAAGTACAGCCGAAAAATATGCACAAGGGCGCTGCTTATCGCCGTGCATCTGCACTAAAACTGATAACGCACATCCATCTTTCTCATGCACATACAACGAAAAGGGTTTTGTATAGTCAGGGGTCCCTAACACTGGTGCTGAACAAAGGGCCTGTCGTAATTGCTGAAAAGCAGCGTCACACTCATTGGACCAAGGGATCGGGATAGGCGTGTCTTTTGTCAAAAGGGCTAATAATGGCTTAGCTATATGTGAAAACCCCAATATCCACTGCCTACAAAAAGAAACAAGACCCAAAAATGCACGCACATCCTTCTGCGTGGACGGTGTCGGCGTGTCCAGAATTACTTGGATACGATCTGGTGTGAGTGCACGCCCTTCCTTAGACAAAAGGTGACCCAGATAAGTCACCTTTGGTCTACAGAACTGCAATTTCTTCCGAGATACCTTATGATTGTGGGAGGCCAAAAAGGAAAGCAAGGATAACGTACTCTTTTCACACAACTCCGGGGTGTCAGCCGCCAGCAAGATGTCATCGACATATTGAATGAGGGCGACCCCCTCGAGCAGAACAAAGGAATCCAATTGTCTTTTCAAAGCCTGACTGTAAATGCTAGGGCTTTCTGTGTAGCCCTGAGGGATCCTACAAAAACGGTAAGATCTATTATTTAAAGTAAACCCAAAAAGATATCGACTATCGGGATGAATGGGAATGGAAAAGAAGGCATTTTTCAAATCAATAACCGAAAACATGGTCGCCGTAGGCGGGACCAAAGTAAGCAACGTCGTGATATCAGAAACCACTGGGTACTGAGGTATCACGATCTTGTTTACTTCTCTCAAATCAATTATAAACCGATAAACTTTGGCATCCGTATCCTTTTTCAAAATGGGGAGAATCGGGCTATTACAGATGTTGTAGGGAACTTCCTCCACTACCCCCACTTTAATCAAATCCTGCACAATCTGTATAAGAGCCTCCTCCCCCTCCTGGGAAATACGATACTGTGGGAGGCGCGGTAACACCGCCCCCTCCTGAACACTAATGTTGACCGGCGGAATCACCATCTGTCCCACATCAGTATCCGAAGTGGCCCACAAAGCATGAGGGAGGGTAGCTAACAGAGCATCCTCTGTGACCACACACATCCGTTCAGACCGGGGATAATTGTCATTCAATATCACCCGCACACCAGCAGGGGAGCAGCGGATCGTAGCCCTGAAATGCTTTAACATATCAAGGCCCATAATGTTATCCGGCGTGTGCGGGGCAAGCAGAAACGGGCAGGGTGCAGAAAAAGAATCAACCTGAAATGTGAGGGGCCGCGAAAGAGGGCTTCGGGAGAGTGTACCGTCAAACCCTACCGATGTAACCATTAAGCCAGATGGGGGAGCCCTCGGAACCAATTGTTTAGACAGCGCACTACGTGTCGCTCCTGTATCCACTAGGAACTGATCAGTAGAGCCCATAACCTCAGCTGATACATAAGGACCCTTCTGATCAACCGGCACCTCAACTGATTCTAACCCCCATCCAACGCATTCCTATGCATGCTGGGAATCATGGTACCCAGAACGATCAATCCCCGACACTTGATACTGGTTCTGGCGATCGAAAACATTAGGTCTATCTCGTTGCTGCCCGGCAGGGTCAAAACGAGCATGATCGTTAGAATTCCCTCTAAAGTTCGAGAAACCCCCTCTACCTCTCGGTCCACCCTGACTATGCCCCTGACGCGAAGCATGCAACGCCGGGCAATCTCTAGCCCAATGTCCCGATTGCTTACAATACGCACATTGATTCCTATTCAAATCAGATCGGCCCGAGGGAGGACCATAAAATCCTCCCCTACCTCTATTAACACCCCGTCGGGGCGGGCCATATACTTGTGCCAACATCACCTTTGTTTTAAAATCTTTCGATTTCTTCTCCTCCTGACCCTTCGCTTCTTGCTCCTGACGCTCATAATACTGAGCTATAGTCAGGAGGGCCGTCGGGGTCGCAGAGGACCAAGAACTCTCACTCGCCTTTAGACGGGCCGCAACTGCCGGCAGCAAATTAGCCACATATTTATCAGCAAAAAGGTGTCGACCCGTATCATCCGTAAGCGACTGGCCACTAAAGTCATGAAACGTCTCCTCAAAGCGCGTAAAGAAGTCTGCAACTGACTCGTCAACTTTCTGCTTACATGAAGCTAACATATTCCAGTCAATCTTTTTAGGGGGGATGATTGTCTTCAGCTTAGTCAGAATAGCAGCGGGGAGATCTAAGATAATCTGTGGTGGTTTCTGCGCAGGCTTCCGTTCCCTATCCTCATCCTCAAGCTCAGACCACCGGGCCTTAAAAGCGGCTGGATCATCCACCTTCCGGACAGATCGCCACATATCCGGTGGTAGAATATGGCCGAAGAACAGATCTATATCCACCAAAGTCATAACGCAAGAATTCAAGGCCCCTTCGACTTCTTCGTAAAAGGCCGCTGGATTCTTGCGGGGGTCAGGCAATGCATTCTTCAACGCCATAACATCAGCTCTATGCCAGGGAGTATAAACCCAATTATACACAAAATATCCCTTAGCATCGGCGGAGGTGATGTCCGGGCTAGTCCCCGCTCCTTTAGGAGGAACATACAAAGGCGCCGCCTCTCGCATTGGTTTAGCATGCACTATGTCACTCTTATCTGACTGGGAGGTGGATGAGTGGCCCTCTGCTGTACACGAATCCGACTGCTTCTCCTCCCCAGCTCGTTGGCGCACTTTTTCTTTAAGGTTCATCACCGCGTCCCGCAATGCAAACAGCCGCCGAGCCGTATCAGGCGCCTTAGAGGGAGAGAAAACACCGTTACGCAATGCTTTAGCATCCAATACCACATCGTCAGGCTCAAAGACACTGGAATATTTCCGGAAAGCAGCAATCACTTCCTCAGAAAAGTGGCCCAAAAAATACAATTTTTCTCTATCCTGCCACAGCTCCCAAGAATGCAACAATTCATCCAGGGACACCTTGCCCTTGAATGCACGAAAAGAAATTTGCCGAAGCTCACCCATTCGGTCAGTCGATAGCATGGACCGCGTGTCTACCTTACCCGGAACCGAGTCAGAATCTTGTTGCCTCGGGGCAGATGCGCCAACATAAGGGGGCGGAGAGCGATCTAATAAATAAAAATCATCATCAAGATTATTAAGGACAGGATAAAGTGGCTGACGAACAGCATATTGACCCGAGACTTGCAGCCTACGCTCTTTCTCTTGTCTCTCCGTCTGTTCTCTGTCCTCCCGACGCTTCGCTTCCTGTGCTCGCACATGATCGTTCTTCCGTTGCTCTTTATCAAACAGCGCTTTCTCACGTTTCTCTCGCTCACGCACTTCCTTCACCCACAACCGCACACACTCAAACATATCCTGACGAGCACGCCGTTTACACATACACTGTTCCACATACTCAATCTTACGCATATCAAACGATCCATACAAAGGCCATCGTAACTCAGGATCCTTCTTAGTATATTTCCTCCATACTGTGCTGTACATTATGGAAGAAAGACCATGCTTCACATACATATCCCTATTAGGAGTCCCCTCTGGGGGAGCCGGAGCAGATTCCTCGAGGTTCAACCGGTTTCCAAAGCAGCAGCACCACTTACGGAGTGCGCTAAAAGCAGGCATGCTCAGAAATAATGCAAAATATGCAATATTATAAAGAAAATGGCACTTAATCGTTGCGCCGTTCAAAGTTACACCGCTCCGGAGAAATCTCTCCACATTACCTGCCTATATGTGTTGCAACGCATATATTTTCACAATAACCAATACAAAATATGACCAGTCATCACAAATCAAACTCAAATAGCCAGACAAGGCTTCAAAAACTCGGAGCAAGTACCGTACAACGGTTCTTACCAGTCCAGATTCCAACTGCCAAGCTCCAAAATTCGCCCAAACGGCTCTCACGGCAGGACCGACAGAAGAGGTCTCAGTCGAGGACCGGCGCCACCCAGACGGTCAGCTCGGAAGGGAAGGAAGAAAAACCTCGGGATGCCAGGGCTAAAAACGCCGCTGGCAGTGATCACATCCCCGGCCAAATTCCTCACCTTCGTCGCGACCAGTCCTTCGAGCATCCGAGTCGCCGATGAGCCCCACGTGACGGGCGCCAATTGATGAATACAGGCCCCAGCTAGGCCCGCAGGACACAAGGGTTCGCTCTCCTGCAATGGAATCTATAAGGAAGTTGGCACGGAAACTGCAAAGTACAAAGACAAGGTTTATTAACCCTTAAGGGTGGTCCTACAATCCATACAACACTCTTCAGTATTGCATAGAGTAGCACAAAGAACTTGCATACAAGGTCCCCTTTTATACACAACAGAGGGGCTCATAAGTGGGTGGGTACAACATGAGGGAGAGAATATTACCATTTATGGTCATTTTCGATACAGAATCAATATGTGGGCGGAGTAACTAATTTCCTAAGCCCGCGAAAACATGGTCAAGCAAAGCTAACTGATAACAGATGTGGTCAAGTCTGGGCATGCGCCAGATGGACAAAGGAGCTATTTATAGATTGTTACTAGGCAGATTACAGAAGCAACTAACACGGAGGTAGGACTCTTCTCGTGTTGAACACGTGGAGACATGACAATACAAAATGGAGTCCGAGCTTCAGTCAACATCACAGAAGAGACATGCTCTATAGAAGGGGAATTCATGTCTTCAGTAAATGCTTAATCACATCGTTGTTTCAATTTACAACAGCGCATGTGTTCTAGAGGCCTGTATTTGTTCTTAAAGTGTAGCCTATGTGAGGGCAACTATAAGATGGCCACCGCTCCAAGATGGAACCCACGGAGTCAATGTATAATAACTGTTAGAATGGGGAACCTCTGGTTGGCACAGGTAGGTACTTGTGACAAGCAGTGGTCCCTTCTTCTATTCAGGGCGAGAGAATTACCCCTTCAGAACAACCCCTGCTCACCCTATAGGTAGTGTGGCGCGAGCAGTCAGGGCTAAACTTCAGGGCGCTAGTCAGTTAAGCATTTATGATCACACACAGTAAACCACAATGATCCCCCACAAACGGACACCAGGCGTAAGTTGTATCAAAAATACGGATGCTTTATATAAAAGATTCTTTGTTACGCAGGCATGTACAAGACCATCAATAACGGTTGCGAAATGGAAGCCACAAGATGATAATTAGGCACTGTTCTTGTCTTTGGTAACTTATTCGATCACGAGCGCTTCACAGGGCTCGGTTGAGTCGGTCCAGTCACGATGACGCGCAGCGTACCCGGGACACAGTGATACGGGGAAATCAGAACGTTGCGGACCCCGAGTCCGATAGAGAGTTCACTGTACCTGGGAACGTGCGATGTGCTTGGACGAGTCTTCAGGAGAGATGCAGGTTCTGCACCTCGTGGGTCTTCCGGATCAAGAATTCAGCGGGCGGCTCTCAGTAGACAGGTGCGGCCCAGGGCCTCCGACACGGACTGTGCGGGAGGTCACTGCGGAGGGCGGCACGGTCAGACTCAGGCTGGGAGGTGAAGCGGGGCGGCCGGATACGTTACGACGTACGGGCGGCCGTCCGAGGCTGGATTTCACTTCCCCACTAGAAATCCGGCGGGAGGGCGGGAGGGCGAGAGGGCACCAAGCGCGCTCCAGTAGCAGGCAGGTGACAGGGAAGCGGGACGGCCAGACTCGATGGGTCCGGAGCGACTCAGGTAGAGTGGGGCTCTCGGCGAGTGGAGGCGGCCAGGCTTCTGGGTGTCACGGCCCTAGGAGGGATGCGAAGGTGCGGAGGGCACTCCGGCGGGAGAAAGCACACGGCTCGAATTCTCAGACGTGCGGAGACACGGTGAACCCACTGGTCCTGGGGTTCAGTTCAGGGGGCAAGCTCTTCTTCCAAGCCCTTGGAGATAGTTGAAGAACAAAGTGCAAAAGTCTCTTTCAGTCTTTTTCCTCTCCTTCCTCAGCAAGGCACCTACTGCAGGCCAGTCCCTCAGGTCAGGGAAAGTTACTTCTCCTTCAGCTTCTTCCAGGTCCTTCTAGTCGGGCAGAGTTCCTTCGTGGTTCAATCTGGATCTGATTTCTTAGGAGCCAGGCTCCTACTTTTATACAGGGATTCTTTTGTTCTTTAGCGCCAGGGGGCCTGGGCCTGGCTCAGTCCAGTTTTGGAGCACTCTGTTGTGGTGACTCGGCTTGTTCCTTTCAGCAGCAGGGCAGAGACATCAGCCGCTCCACAGGGGGCGGCGCCGGCTTTGTGGTGGCAGAGCCCAGGTCTATTCAAGAGTCAGGGGGCACTCCTCCCACCCATCCTGGTGTAATCTCTCTACCCACCACCTGGCAGCCAACCTGTCTCCTGGAATCCCCCAGCCCTGCTCCTGTACTGTTGCTAGGCAGAACACACACACACACAGCAGAGGCGGACTGAGATGGTTAGGCACGCAAAGGCTAACTTTCTAAAAGTAGCATTTGCAAACCCAGGATATTAAAATAACCTTTACTAAAAGATGTACTTTATTACCCCGAGTTCAGGCATACCAAACATGACCTTCTACCATGCTCTCTGAGTCCACTGGGGTCACAGCGTGTAGCGATCCCAACAGCCCATTCTGGCCTATGGAGAGCAGGTAGCCTTCAATAGTGAAAACGAAAATGGCTGTAATTCACTACTAAGACATGCCACACACATCAGGGCATGTCCTACCTTATACCTACAATGCACCCTGCGCTTAGGCCTACCAGAGGGGTGACTAACATGTACTTAAGGGAAGGTTTAGAGACTGGTAAGTGGGGACACTTGCTCAGTCAGCGCGACGGTACCAGACCGCGCGCAGGTTCTGCAGTGGCAGACCCTAGACACATTTTACCCCGCTGCTTCGGTGGGTGGCACAACCCGTGCTGCAAGCCCACTAGCAGCATTTGGATATACAAGCCCTTGGCACCCCTGGTGCACTCTACTAGGGACTGATAGTAAACCAAATAAACCAAACGTGGAAGTCAATTCACATAATACATTTTACCATAGGGAGCACATGCACTGTGGCACTGGATGGCAGTGGCACAGTGCCCTGAGCAGCTAACACCAACACAAAAACACATTGAGGCACAGACAAAAATGGAAGGGTGACCCACGCCAATGGTGCCAGGTCTAACACGTGTCCCCTCCAGCTGAAAAGTGGGGAGAACTACCCTACCCCAGGGAGTTCTGCATCACTAAGGCGGAAAAACCTGGACAGACCGTCAGCATTGGCGTGATCTGTGCCAGGGCGATGCTCCACCGTAAAGTCCATACCCTGTAGGGAGATGGACCACCTCAACAGTTTTGGGTTCTCACCCCTCATTTGCATCAACCATCTGAGGGGCCTGTGGTCGGTCTGAACCCGGAAGGGAGACCCAAACAAGTAGGGTCTTAGCTTCTTCAGCGCCCAGACCACAGCAAATGCTTCTCGTTCTATCGCACTCCACCTTTGTTCCCGGGGAAGTAGCCTCCTGCTAATAAAGGCTACGGGTTGGTCAAAGCCCTCCTCAGTGATCTGTGAGAGAACAGCCCCTACACCATGCTCTGATGCATCCGTCTGCACCAGGAACTCTTTGGAGAAGTCAGGAGCCAAGAGCACGGGCGCCGTGCACATGGCAGTTTTCAGGGTGTCGAAGGCTTTCTGACAGGTGTCAGTCCATATCACTTTTCTGGGCTGCTTCTTCGAAGTCAGCTCTGTCAAGGGGGCAACGATGCTGCCATACCCCTTGACAAACCTCCTGTAGTACCCGGTGAGTCCTAAAAAGGCCCTCACCTCCGTCTGGGTCTTTGGGGGCTCCCAAGCCAGGATGGTTTCAACTTTGGGTTGGAGGGGCGCCACCTGGCCGCTCCCCACTTGGTGTCCCAAGTACACCACTGAACCCTGCCCGATCTGACACTTGCTTGCCTTGATCGTGAGGCCTGCCTTGCGCAGCGCCATCAACACTTCCCAGAGATGTTGCAGGTGTTCTTCCCATGTGCCGCTGAACACTGCGATGTCATCCAGGTAGGCGGCGCTGAACTCGGTCAGCCCAGCCAACACCTGGTTGACCAACCTCTGGAAGGTGGCAGGGGCATTCTTCATCCCAAAGGGCATCACCCGGAACTGGTAATGCCCATCTGGCGTAGAGAATGCGGACCTCTCTTTGGCCCCATCAGTCAAGGCGATCTGCCAGTACCCAGACGTTAAGTCAAACGTGCTGAGGTACCGTGCAGCCCCTAACCGATCGATGAGCTCATCAGCTCTGGGGATGGGGTGCGCGTCAGTCTTCGTGACTGAGTTGAGTCCTCGGTAGTCCACACAGAACCGGAGTTCGGGCGTGGCACCCGGCGCTGCAGCCTTTGGGACCAAGACCACTGGGCTGGCCCAAGGACTGCTGGAGGACTCAACCACCCCTAGAGCAAGCATCTTCGAGACCTCCTCTTTGATGCAGGCTCTGACCCTGTCAGTTACCCGGTAGGCCTTGTGCTTCACAGGTAAGCTGTCTCCCGTATCCACATCATGGACGCACCAATTTGTGATACCGGGAACCAGGGAGAACAGGTCAGGAAACTGCCCCAGCAGCTGGCGGCAGTCACCCTGTTGCTCAGGGGTCAGGGTGGGTGAGAGGTTTACTCCATCCACTGACCCGTCTCGCTCTGAGGCTACCAAGAGGTCAGGAAGAGGCTCGGACTCCTCTTCCGTCCCATCATCGGTGGCCAAGAGCATGCCCACTTCGGACCTCTCCAAGTGGGGCTTCAGTCGATTGACATGTAGGACCCTTAAGGGGTTCCTAGGAGACCGCAAGTTCACCAGGTAGGTGACAGAACTCTTGCGCTTCACAATCTCAAAGGGTCCTGTCCACTTGTCCTGGAGTGCACAAGGCTCCACAGGGGCCAGGACCCACACTTTTTGGCCAGGTTGAAGCTCAACCAGAGTGGCATTCTGGTCGTACCACCGCTTCATTTCTTCCTGGCTGGCTTCCAGGTTTGCCTCAGCAAGTTGCCTGAAACGCCTAGTCTGGTTCCGGAAAGCCAGCATGTAACTGTATACATTCTGGGGAGGTTTCCTGGGAGATTGCTCCCAGCCTTCCTTGACCAGACTAAGAGGTCCTCGTACTGGGTGGCCATACAAAAGCTCAAAGGGACTAAACCCTAGAGACTTTTGTGGCACCTCGCGGTACGCAAAGAGAAGGCATGGTAAGAGGACGTCCCACTTACGCCTCATGGGTTCCTCGAGACCCATAATCATGCCCTTCAGGGTTCGGTTGAAGCGCTCAACCAACCCGTTTCCTTGGGGATGGTAAGGCGTGGTGAACTTGTAGGTTACACCACACTCTTGCCAAAGGGACTTCATATACTTCGATATGAAGTTGGTCCCCCTGTCAGACACCACCTCTAGAGGGAATCCTACCCATGAGAAAATTCCCATCAGTGCCCGTCCCACCACGGGGGCCGTCACTGTCCTCAGAGGGATGGCTTCAGGGTACCGGTTGGCATGGTCCACCAAGACCAGGATAAACCTGTTGCCCATGGCTGTCTTGGGGTCCAGTGGCCCCACAATGTCAATCCCCACCCGCTGGAATGGGGTACTGACCACAGGGAAAGGTTGGAGTGGAGCTCTCAGCTTCCTTCCACTCTTGCCACTTGCCTGGCAAGTCTGGCATGTCCTGCAGTGAGTGTCAGAACTCCTGCGCATTTGGGGCCAATAAAAGTGGGTGACAAGCCTCTCAAAGGTCTTGTCCTGCCCCAAATGTCCTGCTAACGGTACGTCGTGAGCCAGCCCCAGTAGGAAGGCTCTGAACTTCTGGGGTACCACCAGCGCACGGGCTGACCCAGGTTCAGCAACCTTAGGCTCGGAGTATAGGAGGTCGTTCTCCCAGTAGATCAAGTGAGTTCCGGACTGATCACCATTGGCCTGGGCTGCAGCCTGCTGCCGCATACCCTCCAGAGAGGGGCACTCTTTCTGCTCCCTGCAGAATTCCTCCCTGGTGGGGCCTCCTTCTTGCTGCCAATGGGTCAGCTCAGGCAGGTCCCCCAGTTCGGCTATCTGTTCCCCGGTAGGCTCCAGGGCATCCCCCTCAAGGTCTGCTCCCTCCTGGGCCGTGGGAACTTCAGGAGCCGGATTCCCGTGCCTCCCTTGCCCTCTCTCTAAGGCCGGTTCCTGGGCCTCTCCCTCAGGCTCCAGGGTTCCTTCAACACCCCTACCGGCTGCCATCGACCGGGTGGTCACGCACGCCCAATCAGGCAAGCCCACCATCCGCAGGTGAGTTGTCTTCTCCACCTTTTCCCAAGGGGAGCTCTCCAAATCGTTACCTAGGAGACAATCAACAGGCATGGCCTCTCTCACAGCCACTTGCAGAGTACCAGAGACCCCCCCCCACTCAAAGGGAACCTGAGCCATTGGACACTGACTCTCTGTGTTGTCGGCGTTGACAACACGGCAGAATGCGTGTGGGACAACCTGCTCTTGAGACACCAGGTGTTGCTTGACAGCAGTCACACTGGCTCCTGTATCTCTAATAGCCCCCACCCTCTTGCCATTTATGGTCACCCACTGCCCATACTTTTGAGTATTGGGGGGCAGTTGGGCCTCAGCGACCATCTCACTGTCTCCTAATGAGACTAGGGTCATCTGTACGGGATCCCCCTCCCCTTGGACATCTATCTCCCTCCCCAAGGCTACACTACTCACTTGCTTGGGGGGTGGAGCACCAGAGGGTGCCGGTTTACCATACAGGGGGCACTTGGGGTCCACGGAAATGTGCCCCAGGTTGTTACACTTGTAACATCTGAGGGGCCCTCTTTGAACAGGGTTACCTGTCGGGGTGTGGTAAATATTTAATTACCTATACTATTTTTATGCGGTAAAGTCTAGTAAGAATAACTCAGTAAAAATAAGAGGCAGAATCCGTGGTATTAGAGGTTCTGAAAGGCTTTATTCCTCTACAAAGGAATTATGGTTCGAACCATAGGCATCAAATTCCATCACCACGAAGGTTCAGGAAGGGAAGGCAATACATTATTGACAAGTAAAGATATTTATATGAAAAGAATTACATTAAGACAGATGCAGGAGGCGTAACAGCTGATAATACAGATAAGAATACACATACGTAATGAAAAAAGGCGTAAACTAGAAACGTCATTAAACATGATGTCACAAGTGGGTGGATCCATAAGAGAATCCTGAAATGTCAGCAGAAATACTTGGCAGGGATGCGCGCGCAGCCGCATGACGTGTGATTGACGTGCAACTAGAGGGTGAAGGGGACTTGACATTTAGCTCTACATGTGGAGACAGAAGTCTGGGGGGTCAGGTCAACCTAATCCCAAATCATATCTAATATCTTATGTTTAAAGAACTGTGTTATCCAAAAGGAAAGGTCTCTCGGACGGAATCTATTCTATACTGACTGTTAGTGCGTGTACAAGCGTCTAAGTGTCTACATGAGATGCGAGGGGGCAGGAATCTTCCATGGTAACAGGGGCTATGAATTACTTGCATGAGGACAGTGAGGCCGGGCCCTTTGCTCGGTAGCTGGAAGAATGTTTACCTAAACTACTAGACAGGAATGCATTGGATGAGGAGCGGAGCAGATAATCTTGAAGGTGAAATACAGTTTTTGGCAGGCAACAGGCCGAGTCAGGCACCGTTAGCCGCGCAGGGAGTAGGACAAAGTTCATGGATACAGATGCGAGCTCAGACTGGAGCTTTCAGAGGTAGAAGGCAGGAAAAGGCTTGATGGCAGAATTCAGGGCCTACTCGCCTGAACTGTAAAATGGGGAAAACGAACCACATAAAGTCGGTGGCCTTTCATACTTAGGAACGGAATATCCAACCCATTCATGGCGGATCTGAAAGAGGACATGTTGACGGTGGACGCACATGGATTTGCGTCTTCATAACTGGAACTGGAGGGAACATACATGTACTTGTAGCATGTACATGGAGCCGTTGGGGTCTAAGATAGGGGACATAACTGATCATAAAATTCATATTTCCTCAGGGGCCCCGGTCTGCTTCGGGGGTGGGGGTGGCTGAGAACCTTTCCCTTGGTTCCCTTGGGAATTACTTTGGGGCCCTCTGTAGAACTCCCTCTGTTTACCCTTGTCCCCCCCACTCTTCTGCTGGGGACCCTGAACACCCTTGGCGGGGCCTCCCACGGGACCCTTGTGGACCCTGGTGCTGACCCAGCGGTCCGCCTCCTCAGCAAGCTTCCTCGGGTTGGACAGCTTGCTATCGATCAGGTGTTGGCGTAGCTCAGGAAAACAATTATCCGACAAGTGCTCCCATGCAATTAAATCAAACAGCCCTTGGTAATCATTCACTTTGCTACCCTTCACCCAACCATCCAGCGCTCTGCAAAAAAAAGTCACATATTCTACATAAGTGGTACCAGGTTTCTTGGTGCAATCCCTAAATCTCTGTCTGTACAATTCAGGAGTTAACCCATACCTTGTCATAAGAGCCTCCTTCATGTGTGGATAGGATGTCTTGACCTCCGAGGGGAGATCCAGCAGTGTGTCCCGCCCCTCACTTAGGAACCTTCTCCACAACCCCGCTCCCCAATCTTTCTCAGGGACCCGGTGGGAGGACATGGCTACTTCATAGGCCCTAAACCACTGCCCAATATCATCCTGCTTATAATATTCTTTGACTACATCTTTAGGAATGTGCACCCTTGACTCTGTTGAATTGCTGCCACCAGAGGGTGAGTTGTCTAAACTCCTGGCCTTGAGATCCAACTCCCTCATTTTTACCTCATGCTCCATGGCCAGTTTTTGCCTTTCCATCTCCATTTGCAGTTTTGCCATCTCCACCTCGTGTGCTCGGGCTGCACTCCTGTCGGCCATCTCCTCTGGCGACAGGCCCCTGCTAGGCTCAAAAACACCTTCTGGGGTATCACCTCCGGTGCATTCTCTGGGAACTTCGATTCGTGCCAGGCTCTCAGCGCTTTTACGTACTGCTCCTTGGTTGTTAGCCCGCTTTGCTTAATTCTGTACTTGGAGAGATATCCTTTCAGGACATCATTGGTGCACTTCTTCAGTGCCTCGGGCTCCCAATCGATGTCATCCACTCCAGAGAATACAGAGGACGCTCCGCCTCCGTTGACTGAGCTAGGCATGGTTTCTTAAGGTGGAGATTCTTCTTTAGCAACAACTGTCAATCAATCTGTGGCTGCGTTATAGGTCTGCTCTACGTGGTGATCAATAATTCACTGTATGTAAATCATAAATGCAAATTCGAAATCCCACCGCTGCCACCAATGTTAGAATGGGGAACCTCTGGTTGGCACAGGTAGGTACTTGTGACAAGCAGTGGTCCCTTCTTCTATTCAGGGCGAGAGAATTACCCCTTCAGAACAACCCCTGCTCACCCTATAGGTAGTGTGGCGCGAGCAGTCAGGGCTAAATTTCAGGGCACTAGTCAGTTAAGCATTTATGATCACACACAGTAAACCACAATGATCCCCCACAAACGGACACCAGGCGTAAGTTGTATCAAAAATACGGATGCTTTATATAAAAGATTCTTTGTTACGCAGGCATGTACAAGACCATCAATAACGGTTGCGAAATGGAAGCCACAAGATGATAATTAGGCACTGTTCTTGTCTTTGGTAACTTATTCGATCACGAGCGCTTCACAGGGCTCGGTTGAGTCGGTCCAGTCACGATGACGCGCAGCGTACCCGGGACACAGTGATACGGGGAAATCAGAACGTTGCGGACCCCGAGTCCGATAGAGAGTTCACTGTACCTGGGAACGTGCGATGTGCTTGGACGAGTCTTCAGGAGAGATGCAGGTTCTGCACCTCGTGGGTCTTCCGGATCAAGAATTCAGCGGGCGGCTCTCGGTAGACAGGTGCGGCCCAGGGCCTCCGACACGGACTGTGCGGGAGGTCACTGCGGAGGGCGGCACGGTCAGACTCAGGCTGGGAGGTGAAGCGGGGCGGCCGGATACGTTACGACGTACGGGCGGCCGTCCGAGGCTGGATTTCACTTCCCCACTAGAAATCCGGCGGGAGGGCGAGAGGGCACCAAGCGCGCTCCAGTAGCAGGCAGGTGACAGGGAAGCGGGACGGCCAGACTCAATGGGTCCGGAGCGACTCAGGTAGAGCGGGGCTCTCGGCGAGTGGAGGCGGCCAGGCTTCTGGGTGTCACGGCCCTAGGAGGGATGCGAAGGTGCGCAGGGCACTCCGGCGGGAGAAAGCACACGGCTCGAATTCTCAGACGAGCGGAGACACGGTGAACCCACTGGTCCTGGGGTTCAGTTCAGGGGGCAAGCTCTTCTTCCAAGCCCTTGGAGATAGTTGAAGAACAAAGTGCAAAAGTCTCTTTCAGTCTTTTTCCTCTCCTTCCTCAGCAAGGCACCTACTGCAGGCCAGTCCCTCAGGTCAGGGAAAGTTACTTCTCCTTCAGCTTCTTCCAGGTCCTTCTAGTCGGGCAGAGTTCCTTCGTGGTTCAATCTGGATCTGATTTCTTAGGAGCCAGGCTCCTACTTTTATACAGGGATTCTTTTGTTCTTTAGCGCCAGGGGGCCTGGGCCTGGCTCAGTCCAGTTTTGGAGCACTCTGTTGTGGTGACTCGGCTTGTTCCTTTCAGCAGCAGGGCAGAGACATCAGCCGCTCCACAGGGGGCGGCGCCGGCTTTGTGGTGGCAGAGCCCAGGTCTATTCAAGAGTCAGGGTGCACTCCTCCCACCCATCCTGGTGTAATCTCTCTACCCACCACCTGGCAGCCAACCTGTCTCCTGGAATCCCCCAGCCCTGCTCCTGTACTGTTGCTAGGCAGAACACACACACACACAGCAGAGGCGGACTGAGATGGTTAGGCACGCAAAGGCTAACTTTCTAAAAGTAGCATTTGCAAACCCAGGATATTAAAATAACCTTTACTAAAAGATGTACTTTATTACCCCGAGTTCAGGCATACCAAACATGACCTTCTACCATGCTCTCTGAGTCCACTGGGGTCACAGCGTGTAGCGATCCCAACAGCCCATTCTGGCCTATGGAGAGCAGGTAGCCTTCAATAGTGAAAACGAAAATGGCTGTAATTCACTACTAAGACATGCCACACACATCAGGGCATGTCCTACCTTATACCTACAATGCACCCTGCGCTTAGGCCTACCAGAGGGGTGACTAACATGTAGTTAAGGGAAGGTTTAGAGACTGGTAAGTGGGGACACTTGCTCAGTCAGCGCGACGGTACCAGACCGCGCGCAGGTTCTGCAGTGGCAGACCCTAGACACATTTTACCCCGCTGCTTCGGTGGGTGGCACAACCCGTGCTGCAAGCCCACTAGCAGCATTTGGATATACAAGCCCTTGGCACCCCTGGTGCACTCTACTAGGGACTGATAGTAAACCAAATAAACCAAACGTGGAAGTCAATTCACATAATACATTTTACCATAGGGAGCACTTGCACTGTGGCACTGGATGGCAGTGGCACAGTGCCCTGAGCAGCTAACACCAACACAAAAACACATTGAGGCACAGACAAAAATGGAAGGGTGACCCACGCCAATGGTGCCAGGTCTAACAATAACGTATACATAGTGCATTCATAGCTAAAACGTTACACAAAGCACTTGTACATACCGCATTGACCATTCGCGGTTCGCTAATACCGGGATAGACAGGGGTAGGGCCCTGCCTCCTACGCGGTCCCAAATTTTAAAGTACAACAGACCCTCCTTTTGCCCTTACATAGGCAATAACTATACTCTCATCAATCCGAGTCTAGGTCAATATTCATGAAGTCATGAAGATGTTGCTGTAGCATCATCCTATTACTTAGCTCGTCTTCTGATACATGTTTCCTTACACATGTAGTAGCACAAAGGCCACATATGGCGGGACAAAATAAGGAATACCTCTGTCTGTAGCAGGCGGCATAAGATCACACACCCAATAATTAGTGATGTTCACTATTAACTAATGTTGATGCAGAAGCTGTACAAAAGAATTGCTTACGAATTCTGATCTTTTAACCTGCCCATGTTCAGGAAAAGGGTGAAAAGAGTACAAAGAAGCAGTAGTAGGAAAAGACATAGTTTGGGAAGCGGGTGCAGAAGTCAATTGAGTAGAGAAAAACGATCCCACCCATAAATGACAACGTCATGTTTAAAAAACACTAGAAAACTCGTTATTAAAAACATATAGACAACGGGAGAAAGTAGTGACCACTATTACAAATGAAATAAGAATTTTTCACAACCCTAAGCAAAAAGCAAATCCCAAAATTATCTAGTAACACCTTTAGGGCTCCTATGCATTTTATATGTTCAGGTGAAACAGTGGTGACCCTCATCAATGCTCTGAGGTGAAAATACTCTTTCCACAGAAAATGGACTTTATTCTGCTTTTACTAAACAGAATAGTACTTTAAAACAATGCCAGCAAAACAATCAGTCTCCTTAACACCTACTCTATACAATCACACGGAAACCTCTTGTGAAACCACCTATGCCCAGAGTCCGTTCAAAAAGCCACTCTGGCAGGCTTCTATAGTCCATCAAATCTTCTTCTGTTGTTTTCTTTCGCATGGGCCTCTTCATTCAAGCCTTACATGAGAAAAGTACTGCTTAGTTGGAGTGCCCTCCTGGCAAACACCCACAGCTCACTCGAGAGTCTCAATGTCTCAAGGCAGTGCACCTGTGTCTTTCCTCTGCTGCAGACACTACAAATAATATGCTCTTCATTGGCCATGGGCACAGATCATCTTGTGCAGACCCGGGACCATTCTCAGGATCCAACACTCATCATTCGGTGTCAGAGGACGCTCAGGCTGCTCTTTCATGGGCCCTAGAATTAGTGCCTTTTGTCAATCTTGGATCCGCCGGTGCACTGCACTTCCATTGGAGCAAAGGAAAAGAGGGTGTGTGTGTGGCCAAAAACTCAGGCCAAGGGGCTCAAGGGGCTGCACACTGTCAGAGGTTACCAGCACATGACAGGCGCTCTTGTGCACTGAAATTCTGGTTCTGTGGCAAAACCAGCTCCTCCTTCTTTTCTGATGTTGAACGTCTTCTGATGAAGCAAGTGCGATGCTTTAACAAGGGGACTGCAAACAGGTGGTCTGCGAGTTTCAAAGCAGTGGCCACACGCCATGGGACAATTTTGGTCTAGAATATACTGTCATTCTCAAAAAGCAATACAAATATAAAGACAGTAGGCAAAACAGTGTCTCTAATCTTTTCAATTTGGTTTCCGTGTGAGAGCCTCCATCATCTAAAGGTAGATAACTACACGAGGATTCTATCTAAATGGATGTCTTCACATATGGTGGCATTGTCTAACGGGGCAAACACATTTTTTTTTCTGAATGATTACATCTAGGTGTTCCTAAATTCCTTATCTAGAACATCTCAATAGAGAAATCACATGGTACAGATTATCATGGGCATGTAGAAAACTTTCACATCAGGTGCAATATGCAATACACAGGCTAATAGTCAAATATGCAAACAAAAGACAAGAACTAGAGGGTCCTGATATTTGCATGATTAGAACACATCTGATCCCGCCAAAAATAAAGCAGCATGGAGCAAAAGGGCAAAAAACCACATTTAAAAATAGACATTGAAAATTCGTCATGTTCAAAAAAAAAAGTAAACTTAAGTTATCTCCTATTGGGATGGAAAACTTGTCTTACTATAATATAATATACTTGACAGTCAGGCTGGAAAACATTGAAGCAGGCCTCAGGACAATTCTTGAAAACCAGTCTGGTCATACAAGAGGGGATTATACATAATATGGAGGTTCCTGATGCATCACTGCAGTCTGGAAGTGTGTACCTGAACAATACACCTACAATAATTAATGGGCTGACTGGTGAAAGGAATACGCAAAAGAGAATTGGAACTAGGACACAACTAAAATCCCCAATAACTAAGCATGATGCGACATCGGTCAGGGGAGAAGCAACAAAAGAAAGGAAAAAAAAAAAATCTATAGGAAGACCAAAAATTATTTGGCATGTGACACAACACCAAGAGTACGGGTGATACACAAAGGCCAAAGTTACATACATTTTAACTCTACCACTGGCGGCTACACCATATTCGGTAATCTTAGGTAATGTTCCAGTTCCTTCTTCAGGGAAAAATGAAAACCTAGTTTTCTTTTAAGGAACAAAAGCCATAGGCTACTTAGGAAGCAAAACATCATTAACTAATGTAATATAGAAATTAGGCCACCTTGAGTCACAGATCTATAATTTCATCCTTGGGTCCAATCAAGGATACATAAACGTAGGGCTGCCTGTTCTTTTAAGGGAAGGGGCAGTAACGTGACTACCTACAGGTGACACACTTCGATCCTGTATATCTCTTTTATTTTCCTTACCATTATAGCCAAATAGACATGCACTGGTGAAGTGTTGTCTCTCATGTTCACAGCATGAAATATCATTAGCTGTGGAATTTAGTAACCAGAACAAGTTCAACCAACTGTTGCGTAGCGATGGGCATCGTCATGACCATCCCCTCACAACACAGGTAAACTTGTAATAGTATCAAAAGCAGCAACAAAAACAACGAAAACATGCAAAAAATAATAAAAACGCACAAAACGTCAAGCCATCAGATATACTTGCTGTATATCAAGCACAAAAAGCATATAAAAAACAATAGCATATGTAAATAAGCGGTGACACACAACACCATGTCATGTACTTTTATGCACTGTAAACCTGCAGCCCAAAACCCAATATACGGGCCTGTTTAATTTGTCAGGTTTAAAATCCTTACCCTCCTTTTGACAGCAGATCACCAGGCCATGGGAATCTGCTGTCAAATATAACTTTACTGTTTCTCTTCTAACGTACAGGACCAGCAAGAACAATTCATGATAGGACCAAATACACAAAAATAAATTTCCATTACTTAACTGTTACCCTCTTGTCAGTTACCTCGCAACATCAATGCTACCGTAGTTTTACCTTTCTGAAAGTAAAAATCGTTACATGACACTCCATATTAATTTGGCACCTACAATTTCCACTGTGAAAAAGAGGTCTTAATTGGCGATACGTTCTCACTTAGGCATGTAGCCTTAAAAATTTTAGAACTGGGCTGCATCTTATTTTCTGTCTAAGACTTAATGCAACACTTCGTTTTCTGTTAAATAACACAAATGTATCAGTTCTGCAAAGCATTTAACATGATGCTTGGGCTTTCAAAGAAAACCCCTTTTCTATATTTTCCCTTTGGAATTAAGTTCTTTAGTTTTAGTGATGTTGTTATGGAGAAACCAGAAACCCCACCTTTAGAGGCCCGTGTAGCAAGGTCATTCTGCATTCCACAGAGGCAAGGCCCTAATTTAAACGGTCATAAATGTCAACGTGGCAGCCTACTCCATTGTTTACCTAAAGATAGCATCTCAGCAGCGTAATGTGAGCCAGCCTCTGCAGCTCTCCTTAGTCCTCAGCTTCTGCCACTCTGAATTTGTCAAAGCCAGAAGGCCTTCCTAATTCCTCCTAACTTGCAATAATTCCCTCTATTTTGTAAAATAATTTCTCCTTTTTAGGCGCTAAAAAAATTATCTCTATTCCCAGATTATTAAACTACATGTACTGTGAATAATTCACAAAACGTAATAACACCCATACCAGTTTTTATAATGAATGCTCGTTGTAATCTTATGCAATGGTACACATTTCATCAACCTGAAATTAATGAACTTCTCAGTAGGCCCAGTTTAAGTTAGAACATTCAACCCTGATATTGAAACAAGCCGTTGTACTGGCACATTGAATCATAAGAATGCGCAACCTGTAAATATATATCAAACCTAAATGTATGTATTTACTGAAGCCTGAGACACTTTAAAAAGTACTCTGAATGAAAGAAAATGCAGTTTAAACAGTGTTTTTACCCAAATTCGACTTTGATATTTCAGGCATTAAAAAATGAATATCCTACAATTTTCTTGCATAATATGCATTACCAGAATGTCTATTACATAACCCATGAGTCAGGCATTGGAAATAATAACTTATACTTTATAAAAATGAGCTTGTTTGCGCCTGCGCCAAGGGAAAATTGTACACGCGAATGCTTGTCATTTTAGTGATGCAACACAACTTAAATCAAATTTTAATGCTAGGAGGTCATAGTATGAGTATTAAGCTTTATAAATATCAAAAAACGATTTTGAAAAGCACTTATTTTTTTTTAAAATAATTTTTCCATGATTAATAATTTTCTTTAAAAAAAATCCCAATTATTCGTTTTTGTGATAATTCCATGTATAACAAGCAAAAGCAAACTGCATCTCTTGCCTATCATTTTGGACACATTACCTCACAAGCCTAAGCGCATAAGCCCAACTTGAAACGCGTCACATTTTTGCGCCACTTTCATTTAAAAGGACGGTTATGCAAAATTCCACCCGTGTTCAACTGGGAAGGTGCTGGCTGAATGAACATTTCTATCAAATATACTGCAGCTGAAAGGTTTGCCTGTGAACATCTAATACAATGCATCTAAGGAAAATGCTGTAAATTTATTTTATTTTTTGCAAAAATAGATAATTTCGTTTTTGGGGCCTTATTTATATCTACTGAATGTGTTTCTAATTTTATCCTTTAAGCATTTAACGGCAGTTTTGTATATGTTAACAAACGCTCATTCTATAAATTAAAGAGCACCATATAGCTATTTTAGCACATCACATGGTTCATTTCTGGATTTCTTTTCTAAGTTTCTACTTGATATTAATTAACCAGCAATTTACTTCACAGACTGAAAACATCAGAAGACCCACAAACACACATTGAGCTCATTTCAGACATAAACGGAAAGGGGGTCAAACAGACAATACAGCGCGCTTAGCCATTTTTCATAAATAGCGCCGTCGCAATTTACTTACAGAAGTTGCACTAATGAGAAAACCACATAGACATTTAAACACACAGTTGACTTACAAATCAATACGCATGACAGAAAGAAAGAACAGCTCACAGACTATACTTGAACCAAACCATTTTGCAAATACTAGTTGTAAGTCATATTTACAAGAAACGCTTCTCAATAGTATTCCAAAAGGCTGCATAAACAGCCCAACAGACAGATGTATGTCCAAGAAGTAGTGAATGCGCTCAATTCACTAGCTTTGCCTAGCAGAACACCACACAAAATCGTTCTGCATATCTTTATTCATAAAACTGCGCAGAACGAAGGATCCTTATTTTGTATTATGTCATATTTTAATTCCCTGGGGGTACAAAATCACCAAGGAAGAAATATGTTTTCAAATCTAACCGTTTTTAACTATGGTACCTTCCAAAAATGCAACACATTTTTCCATGTGAGCTTACAAACAGGCATGTCAAAAATACTGCGGAAAACGCAAGTATTATAATCAAAATGGTGCTTAAGGTATTTTTCGTACGTGCACCATTCAACTAAACCAAATGGAGAAATATCTCCTCAGTACCTGCCTACACAAATTGCAATTCGCATATCCAAACCTATACAAATCAAAAGTTGGCCAACACAAATTTCACAGTTCCAAAGCTGCATTTCAATCTTGCTAAGATCAGGCATCTTATAGCTCACTAATCTAGCTTCAAAACTTCAAGGGTTTATCTCTACCAATACACTCGCAAATATGCGAGACCCTTGGGTATGGTAATTGCAATGACCAAATCAACAAACCAAGAAACCAACCCCTCGGCTTTGGTAATTGCGATAACCAAATCAAAGACAAAGAACCAAAGCACTTATACTTAATTCTTATTTTTACTAATCAAAAGGTTATCCAAATTCTAACTGTCAAGTTCTACATAACCAAACGTCTTTTATAATAGTCACGCCAAAAAGGGTTCTAATCGGGAGTGACATCTTTTGGAGAGTCAAAGTCAGAAAGATCAGAGATATACTGGGCTGCAGAGACAAAGAATCCCCCAGAACCTCGGTGCTCAGAGTACCTGCTTAGTGGATTTCTGTCCTGTTCTTCCCAGTAGATTTCTGTCCTCTGACAAGATCGCTCCTCCAGATAGTCACTTGTATTGATGCCGCGCTGTCGGGCGCCAACTGAAGTACCGGGGATTTTAGTACCCCAGCGGTGCCAGGGGTAGCACCCTATGACTTCGTTTTCCATGTTGGCGTAGTATTATAAAATTCCACTCTCATGGTAATGTAACAAAGAACTTGGCAAAAGAAGCTTAAATATGAAAAATACATCTTTATTAAACTCAAATGAGTGAGACTACGTCGCACAGAAGCCTTAGCAACTGAATGAGGCAGTCTACAGAACAAAAACCAGTCTTCTCTTTTATACAGAATATTACGCTCTGGGCAACACCGCCCTTCTCTTGCAGTTGGTCATTCACATATTTTACTTCAAAGAACAAGCAGAGTCATGATTACAATCCCACATTTCAGTTCAGCCAGCCCGCAATTATTTACCCAGCAAGGCACAGATCCCTCATCAGATATCAGCAGGATCCAATAAACACGGGCACCTCCTGTTTGTAAAACAAGCCATAAAGCAGGAAGAGTCAGGTGTGAAAGAGATTAGTCAGGGTTCGTGTGGGAAGAAGGAATTTATGAAGCCTCGGGCCCTGATGCTAATCCCATTTGGCCGCAGTAAAAGGAACCGGCCGGACAGGGCTGACCTCGGGCAGTGGAGTCAGTTTGCACAGGTCACAGATAAGTCAAAGGAAGGCGCATGTGTTCTAGAGGCCTGTATTTGTTCTTAAAGTGTAGCCTATGTGAGGGCAACTATAAGATGGCCACCGCTCCAAGATGGAACCCACGGAGTCAATGTATAATAACGTATACATAGTGCAATCATAGCTAAAACGTTACACAAAGCACTTGTACATACCGCATTGACCATTCGCGGTTCGCTAATACCGGGATAGACAGGGGTAGGGCCCTGCCTCCTACGCGGTCCCAAATTTTAAAGTACGACAGCCTGGAGGGGTTATATAAGCCAATTTTCCGCCTCTCCTTCTCCAGCTCCAACAAGACCTCTAACAATGGAAACCTGTCTTTATTTCCTGGTTGGGCCGCATACATGCAATTAAAATGACAGTGCTGCCTACATTTTCGTATCTTTTTCAAGCACTACCCATTGATTTGGACAGGGAGCTTGACAGAGAGCCACATAGGCAGGAGATGGGCGTCATATCGCATTGCTTCATCATATTCCACCTATGCCAGCTGAGTGCTGCTTCTCATTAAACGAGGTACACCGTTCACTCTACTCAACTCAACCGCTGACAATCAGGGGAGGTACATAATTATCCAAGGGAATTTTGGAGGGACGGCCTTGACATTAGTAAATACGTATGGTCCAAACGCAGATGACCCATCTTTTTTTCGCATTGTTAGACACGGAACCCTGCGCCCGGATAAGAGTTAACGGCACCACATCAGAGCCCATTATTTTCTGCAAGAGGATGAGGCAAGGATGCCCACTTTCTCCGCTATTGTTCACATTAGCATTTGAACCTCTGGCCTGTATGATCAGACAGAGACATGCAGATACCGCATTACAGTTCCATCTTCGACCAGTTAGCATATCTTTATATGTAGACGACATGGTCATATATGTGCGCCATCCAGCAGATAACTTAAACAAACTTATCAGAGAATACATTTGATTTGAACATTACGCTGGTCTCAGTATACATTGATCTAAATCTGTGCTAATCCCGCTCACCCCCGCTACACCACAACCTCAGATAGATTATCCCCTACAATGGCAAACGGAATCGGTAGAATGCTTGGGCATATGGCTTCACAGAGATCCGGAAGTGGTACTCCGTGAAAAATATGGCAGAGCAATATCTAAATTAGGAGACCGAATAGACAGGTGGATTAGAATGCCCCTGTCGCTTGCTGATAGGATAGCAATACAGAAAATGATAATACTCCCTAGATTTCTTTATCTGTTCATGAACATACCGGTGAAACCTACCCAACATCTGTTTGATAAACTACGTACAGCCCTGCTACATCTGACATGGGCAGGTAGGCAGGCTAGGGTGGGGTGGGCAGACCTGACTGGGCCATACACACAGGGCGGATTCGGAGCTCCAGATCTGCAACTTTAATATTAATGTGCAGAGGCACAACATGCACACTACTGGCTGCATCCACATGCTCATATCCCACATATAGCAGTAGAACATGATAGTGCCAGCCCGACCCCCCTGATCACTTATATATCGGAACCCAGACGGATCACCCCGAGAGCTGAAATTAGTCCAGTTTGCTGCACGTCAATGGCATGGCACACGCTAGCTAGAGAGCACACAAGTTACCTACGTATGCACCGGCGCCACCTCTGAATAATCACCCACGGATAACTGTGATACAGGAAAAGAAAATGATGACATTACTGGAGGAAATGGGACTTCACACAATGGGTAATATATTTCCACATGGCCAATTCATATCACAAACAGATCCTTCTTTAAGTGTACATTGCGCCCCCTTAAAGATATTTGCATATCTACAACTAAGATCGGCAGTGAAAGAACTATACCCCACATTCCCTGGTGAGCCACGGACTCATAATGCACTTCAGATACTCTTGACTTCGCCAACACGCCAACGTCTAGTAACATCCCTTTACAATGCAGCACAACGTAAACAGTTCAGGGAACAGGACAAAGCACTAAAGAGATGGGACTCTACACTAGGATATACTAACACCAAAGAGGACTGGGAGTAAAGCTGCGCACTATTACAGTTGCTTACATCCAATTGTAATCTGAGCATCATACATTTCAAATTTATACACCAGGTATATTACACACCGGCGCAATTATACAACTATGGTCTAAGTACAGATGAACAATGTCATAGATGCAATACCCATGGTGCAGATTTTCTGCATATGGCCTGGTAGTGCCCACAACTCCAACAATACGGGCAGGACGTAACTAATATCCTTACTACTATGCTATCTGAATAGATACCTAGTGCACCCTTAGTTTGCTTACTGGGAATATACAAATTCAAACAAGCTAGACAACGTAAATTCCTGGCTGTGGCGTTATTACTGGCCAAACGGCCCATAGCATTGTGTTGGGGTGGTCAGGGACTACCACGGAGTAAGGACTGGATCATAGATATGACCTACTGTAAAGAAAAGTTGGCCACGTACCCTGAAAAAATACTGCAGGCTTCCAGACCAAAAGTTTTTTGGGATCCATTGGTACAATACCTCCAATCAATACAAACGGAAGACTGACCACAAGTTATCATATGCAAATCGCACTTCAATTGTATTAATGCCCACATTGATATGTTATTCATGTATAAGTAGTAGAGTGGTATGAAAATATTTTTTGATGCAAATAAATAGATTGCTCTGATATTATTGGTTTTTTGAGTGTAAGTGTTCCATCAGTGGGAGTGATTTGTTTAAACCCTAGATTGGGATTCTGATTGATTAGAGTGATTGAGTGATTTGATTAGTGTTGTTTCCAAAAAGGGAAAAAAATTATTTACTTTGCATAACACCCTAAACATAAATCACATTAGGCATCTGCATCACATTAGCATAAACACCAGAAGCATAAATCACATTAGGGCCTTGCGCCCTGCCAATCATGAAACTAACCCCCTGGCCAACTGGCCTTCCTATGGGGCTCAAATGCCCTATGTCCCAAGTGTTAGGGCATAGCTGCCAATGCAGCGAAGCCAAGGGCGCAAAGCGCTGGGGCCAAGGAGTATATCTCACTCCTTTCTCATTGTGTAAACCAAAATGCCCCCAAAGAAATAATAACTCTGGCACTACCAGTGCCTCTGGATCCCCACTGGGACTGTTCAAACAAATGTGCTGCCAAACGTTGCAGCTGCCCGCGCTGGTGCGGCACAGCTGTGAATAAAGTAAAGGGGCCCTGGCATGACTGTGCTCTCGGGGCCCCCACTGGTCTCTCTAAATCAAATCGGCCCCCAACGTTGGAGCGGCCCGCTCTCCTGCGGGTCCGCTCAAGCACCGACACTACTCTGTGAGCCCCCCCTCGCAGGGGCTCCTCTGGTACGATTGGTACCCAGCACAAGGCAAAAAGGGCAGCCCCACTCACCAGACTCGTCTCCCGCTGCTGCTCATGGTGTCATACTGCTGGATGGAAGCCCCACTCACCAGGGCTCCTCTGGGGATGTCAAGCCTCCCTCAGCCTCTGAACAGGTCCGGAGCGAGTCCTCACCAGCACTGCTCCTCTCTACATCATCCACGGGGCTCCCATTGGCTCACGGGAGCCCCGCTCGGGCCTACGCTGGCTTCTGGTTGGCTCTGCTGCCTCTTCCTCTCCAGCCGCGCTGCAATTGGCGGCCGCGGGTGCTCCGCCTCACCCACAACCAGGCACGGCCGCCTGGCTTCCGGGTCGCTCCCGGAGCAATGGCTCTTTCAGCAATTTCAAAGTGCAGGGTGGGCTCTGGCCAAGCACACAATGCGGGGTGGGTACCAGCCTAACAATAAAGCACAATGCGGGGCGGGCACCCGCTAAAGGCACCACAATTCGAGGTGGGCACCCGCCTTGTAGAAATAACTCATAAAGCGGGGTAGGCACCCGCTCGGCTTGCCAAATGCGGGGTGGGCTCCCGCTGCTGAAAGCAACAAATGCGGGGGAATACCCACGTCAGGATTCCCTCTCAGAGGGTGGCAGCTCCGCGCTGCGAAGCCCATTTTCTCCTTAGGCAGGAAAGCGCTATAGTCTAAAAAGAAAGTCCTTAGAGGGGAAGGGGGCAAAGCTGGGCCCCGGCACGGCAGCACCCAGGGCCCTCCAGCAGGGAGACAGTCCCTCGTGGAGGTTCCTCAAGAGGCCCAGCAGCAGCAAGCTCCCCAAGCACAGGAACAACACACAAACCATGGGGTCTCAGCCCCTACATTTATACAACCATTCTCTTTGTTCTGTAGACCACAGGGCTTAGGGGGACCAGCTAGAACTGGTTCTGGAGCACTCTGTTTACAGTGCTTACACCCTTCTTAAGGAATGGGGGCTCGGCTGTCAGACACAACACAGGGGGCAGAGCCAGCATTGTACAGGCTAGGCACAGACCTATTCAGGGACCAGGGACTTCTCCTCCCACTATTCCAAATGTAAATGTCCCATTCAGCCTAGTGATGACTCACCCAGCCCCTCCTGGAGCCACATACACTTCAGCAGCCACTGTCACTCAAAAGCCAGACATGCAATTCACATCAGGCAGGCAGATACATAGCACTCAGAAATGCCACCTTCTAAAAGTGGCATTTCTAAAATAGTTATAATAAATCTGCGCACACTATTGTGCAGCATTTATTATTATCATTCCAAATATTCTAAACTTGACCACGCTGCTCCTCTCATATCAGGAATTACCACTGAAGCACTTATCAGGGAATCCCCAATGCATTCCTATGGGAGGGCAGCCCCACAGTAGTGAGAAACCAGTAATGGCTGTCACTACCAGGACATGTCACACACTTAAGGTACATGTCCTACCTTTTACCTACAATACACCCTGCCCATAGGGCTAGCTAGGGCCACCTTAGGGGTGACTGACATGTAGTAAAAGGGGGGTCACGGACATGGCACACACTTTAGGTGCCACGTCACAGCAGCAGTAACACTGCGCGCACAGGCCCTGCAATGGCAGAGGCCTGAGATAGGTTTGAAAGGTTACTTTGGTGGGTGTCACAATCGGCGCTGCAAGCCCACCAGTACTGTGAGAAGTTGGCCTGGTATATGATGTTCACTAATTAAAGTGACCACCTTGTACCATGCCAAGCAACCCTTATGGTGTGGTTGTAAGTCAACCTTTTCGGACTAGCTGCCCTAGTGGTAGCGTAGGCTAAGCAGTCTTTGAGGCTAAACTCGTGAAGCGTGTTAAGCAGGCTGTTTTACCAAACGTAACCCCCTTTTATACCAATGAAAGGACACCACACAGATATATATTCAAAATATATATGTATTTATTTCTCAAAGTAACCCCTAGTCTCTTTTTGAGCACAGGAGCACAAATCGTCAAACAAGATTACAGTAGAATACACAGAAGTTGCACTTTATATGGATAGGCCCTGGTAGCCGCTCAAACCATATACTAAAATAGTGGTATAAGTACCACGAACAGAAAAGGGAAAAGGCCTAGGGCCTCTAGAATCGCTGGGCCTACAAGGAGCTAACTTCAGTTAGTGACCAGGAGGTCCACGGGTTGCGTGTGCAGAGCAAATAGTCACACGCGAGCTCCCATAGGTTTTCAATGGGTGCGTAAAAAGTACAAAGTTACTGCAAAGAGGATCTTCCGGATGGACTAGGAACTTAAGATTGGAAACACAGACACTAGAGATGATTCTCAACACTTGGGCACCGGAGTGCCAGCTTTACCTCACCCACAGGAAGCGGGTGCATAGGCGTCGAAGTGCATCGGGTTTCTTCTATCTGTTCAATGGAGCCTGTAGACAAAGATGCTGCAGGCGGTCGCCCCGGAAGAGATGCGGTGGATCCAAGAGTGGATCGGAGATGTTGAAGACCTGTAAGCAGAGGGGACAGTGTTCACAGTCACTAGCCAGTGACCAGCATGGCACCAGGTGGGTACCAGGCGATGTCGGGTGCAAACAGGAAGGAAGGTGTAGCTTGTCTCTGCAGCCACGTGGTCCCTGAAGGTCGACGATGTCCAGGAGTCAGGTCACGAGCTGTCCCACGCAGGCTCTCGCTGTCGACGGTGTCGGCAACTTGATCGAAGCAAACAAGCCTTGGCAAAAGCAATTGTTGTAGGAGATGAAATAAGCTGATGATTCTGACCAGCAAGGTCAGAGGGACTGCTCCTTTGGAGAGGAGCAAGGGCCAGTCTGGAGCAACCAGACCAGTGGTGTATTTCTTGAAGTTCGTCGCCAAGATGGCCACTAGCCAGCGGGCCAGCAACCGGTTAGGCGCGTCGAGTGGCAAAATGCAGAAGGGCCCCACGCAGATCGTGGAGATGCTGGAGGGCTCACCTTTGGTGCAAATGCTGCTCGAGGGTTGGGCTTCTCAGATCCCAAAGCACAACTTGGAGGGAGCCTCGGTTGTTGCACTTGCAGCTTGTCGTGGTCTTTTCAAGATGGCTGGCTCCACGTGTCTCGGTGCCTCCACGGGTCTCCTCTTCTCAGGGACTGTGGATCGGGCGGTGAGGTCTGGAGGTCCAGGTCTTGTCAGTCTCTGGGCTCGGGATCCGGCGGGAGGCAGCGGCAAAGCAGATGTTGATTCGCTGGATGGTGCTTGCGTTAGCAAGGTGGTCACTCCCTGACCACAGGGGAGATTGGCTTCAGTCCTCTGTGCGGCAGAGCGTCGAAGTTCCCGTCTTCTTCTTAGTTTCAAGTTGATTCCAGGATGTCTGAAGTCTTAGGACACAGCTCCTACCTTTAAGTGGATTCTAGGGGCCGGACTACCTGCTAGGTCCCTCCCTAAGGGTGGGACCAGGAAGGGGGGTGGTTACACCCCCAATCCTTTGTCCAGCTCGCCCCAGGCCCGGGACTGGTGTGCCCCAGGACCGGATTGAACTGGCATATGCACCGAGGCTCCTTGTGAGCCTCAGGCATGTCTGGTTTCTTTCAAGTCCTACCTGACCAATACACAAAATCCTGTCTGGGGTGGTGCACGCACCTCCCCTGGCAGGAAACCCTTTGTCCACACCTCCCAAGCTGGAAGGACTCCCAGCAGCAGGAGGGCAGACTTGTGTCTGTGGTGGCAGCATCCATTTTGTGGAGCTGAGGCTATGTCTGATTTTACCCGGGTTTCAGGTACTGTACATGTCGTTTCCCTCTAGAAGGGTGGAATGCTAACCCCGTCGCCAGAATTGGCGAGGGGTTAGTATTCCAATTTGTATGACACCTTACTCGACATGTTTTGATAAAGCCAAACCAAAGATAGCATTTAACCGCGAGGTTCATAATGCACTTAAGAGTATATGGTCTGACGATATCTGGAAACAGTAGAAGGAAGTTGTTCCGACCACTGCAGACAGGCTCAGCTCATGCCAGAGCACCATCTCACATGGAACCAAGCACTCTGCCTTCAGGATTGTTAAGGCCTGCCATAGGAGTGACTTATAGGTTAACATGTGTCCCATTTAAGGTTAGGTATAGATATACTACACCTAAGTAAGAGGTGGTTACACCAACTTACCCCAGCTGAGTGATCAGCCAGTTGTGTCAAATTTGTTAGGCCAAGCCTGGGGTGGCACAATACATGCTTCAGCCCCTGGCAGGCCTTAGATACACCAATGCCCTGGGTACCTAGTGTACACTGGTACAGGGGCTCACAGGGTGATCCACTTCCAATTGGTTATGCACCTAGGGTGCATAGTTTTAATTTAGTAGAGAGAACAGCAGGCTGGGGGTCTGATTGGCAGGCCCACAGCCTCAATATGTCAAAAACCAGTGAAGCAAAAAGCAAAAATTTGGGGTGACCATAGGATAGCAGACCCTACTCTCCTACACAACCCCCCCCCCCCCAAACGCAGGGACATTAAACTAGCCTTGACCAGTCTCGTCTTCATGTCCTAAGTGGAAGTACCTGGAGAGACCATCTGCATTCCCATGGTCAGTACCTGGCCGGTGCTCCACTGTAAAGTCCATCCCCTGTAGGGAAATGGACCACCTAAGCAGTTTGGGGTTTTCACCCTTCATCTGATTTAGCCACAAGAGGGGCTTATGGTCGGTCTGAATCTTGAAGTGAGTGCCAAACAAGTATGGCCTCAGCTTCTTCAGGGCCCACACCACAGCAAAGGCCTCCCTCTCAATAGCTGACCAATTCTTCTCTCTGGGGGTCAACCTTCTGCTAATAAAAGCAATGGGTTGGTCTTGACCATCTACATTAAGTTGTGACAGCACAGCTCCCACACCCAACTCAGAAGGATCTGTTTGGACAATAAACTCTTTGGAGTAGTCAGGACTTTTCAGGATAGGTGCAGAGCACATGGCCTCCTTCAGGTCATCAAATGCCTTTTGACAGCTTACTGTCCACTGAACCTTTTTGGGCATCTTCTTGGATGTCAGATCATTAAGAGGAGTCACAATGGACCCATAGTTCTTAACAAACTTCCTGTAGTACCCAGTCAAGCCCAAGAAAGCTCGAACTTGAGTCTGGGTGGTTGGAGGGGACCAGTCCTTGATGGATTGTATCTTACTCTCCAGTGGTTGAACTTGGCCTCCACCTACAAGGTGGCCCAAATACACAACCTTACTCTGCCCTATCTGGCACTTAGTAGCCTTGATAGTGAGGCCTGCCCTTTGCAGGGCCTCAAGAGCCTTCTTCAGGTGGATCAGGTGATCCTCCCAGGTGGAGCTAAAGACAGCAATGTCATCAAGATATGCTGCACAAAAGTCATCCAACCCAGTAAGGACTTGGTTCACCAGCCTTTGGAAGGTGGCAGGTGCATTCTTCAGACCAAAGGGCATCACCACAAATTGGTAGTGCCCACCTGGGGTTGAGAATGCTGTTTTGGCCTTAGACTCCTCAGCTAATCTGATTTGCCAATAGCCAGCTGTCAAGTCAAATGTGCTCAAAAACTTAGCTGAAGCTAGTTTGTCTATGAGCTCATCTGCCCTTGGAATAGGGTGTGCATCTGTCCTGGTGACAGCATTGAGACCCCTGTAGTCCACACAGAACCTCATCTCTCTCTTGCCATCTTTGGTGTGAGGTTTGGGGACCAGAACCACTGGGCTAGCCCAGGGGCTCTCTGAGGGTTCAATGACACCTAATTCCAGCATTTTATGTACCTCAGCCTTTATACAGTCCCTGACGTGGTCAGGTTGTCTGTAGAGCTTGTTCTTTACAGGCAGACTGTCACCAGTGTCCACAACATGGGTACACCAGTCAGTTTGGCTAGGTATTAGGGAAAACAGATGTTGAAATGATTTTAGAACTTGCCTACATTCAGTCTGCTGATGGGCAGTGAGGTTGCCTCCAAGGGTCACTCCTTCAACTGAGCCATCTTCAGGGTTTTGAGACAACAGGTCTGGGAGAGGGTCACTCTCTTCCTCCTGTCCCTCATCTGTAGCCATGAGCAAGCCCATGTCTGCCCTGTCAACATATGCTTTTAACCTGTTAACATGGAGTACCCTGTGGGGACTCCTGGGAGTTCCTAGGTCCACCAAGTAGGTGACCTCTCCCTTCTTTTCCAGGATTGTATGGGGTCCAGACCATTTGTCTTGGAGTGCTGCTGGGGCCACTGGCTCCAACACCCATACCTTCTGTCCTGGCTGAAACTCAACCAAGACAGCCTTTTGGTCATGCCAAGCTTTCTGTAAGGCCTGGCTTGCCTCAAGGTTTTTGGATGCCTTCTCCATATACTCAGCCATCCTGGAGCGGAGACCAAGTACATAGTCCACTATGTCTTGTTTAGGCTTTTTGAGAGGTAACTCCCATCCTTCCTTCACTAAACACGGTGGGCCTCTTACAGGGTGCCCAAACAATAATTCAAAGGGGCTGTAGCCAACCCCCTTTTGTGGGACCTCTCTGTAAGCAAACAGAAGGCAGGGTAGAAGGATGTCCCATCTTCGCCTGAGCTTTTCAGGTAATCCTTTGATCATACCCTTTAGGGTCTTGTTGAATCTCTCAACAAGCCCATTGCATTGTGGGTGATAAGGGGTGGTGAACTTGTAGTTGACACCACATTCCTTCCACATAGCTGTCAAGTATCCTGACATGAAGTTGGTACCTCTGTCAGATACTACCTCCTTAGGAAACCCCACTCTGGAGAATACTCCCAGCAGGGCCCTGGCCACAACAGGTGCTGTAGTGGTCCTAAGGGGAATTGCCTCTGGATACCTGGTGGCATGATCCACTACCACCAGTATAAATCTGTGCCCAGATGCAGTGGGAGGATCCATGGGACCCACTATGTCTATTCCCACTCTTTTAAAGGGGACCCCCACCACAGGTAGTGGTATTAGGGGGGCCTTTGTTGTGCCACCTGATTTGCCACTGGCTTGGCAGGTCACACAAGAGCGACAAAACTCCTTTGTATCTTCATTCATGTGAGGCCAGTGAAAGTGAGGGACAAGCCTGTCCCAAGTCTTGTTCTGGCCTAAGTGTCCTGCTAAAGGAATATCATGGGCCAAGGTTAGAAGGAAGCCCCTAAATTGCAGAGGTATAACCAACCTCCTGGTGGCACCAGGCTTGGGGTCTCTAGTAAGGGTGGGCGTAGTTCGCGAAGTAGCACTTCGCGAAGCTACGCAAAGTGAAGTTCGCACTACGCGAGCTACGCGTAGCACTTCGCGAACTGCGAAGTAACATGTTCGCACTGTGCAAGATGTTGTTTTCAATGATTGCACAGTGCGGACAAGCAACCGGCACTGTGCAATCATTGAAAATGGCATCTTGCACAGTGCGAGCTGTAGTTTTCTGCTGCTCGAGTAGATTTTTCCTCGAGCTGCAGCTTTCTCAACGCGAACTGGTAGTTTCTCATCGCGAGCGGTCGCGAGCATACGTGACCCCTCGCAATGAGAAACCTGACCTTCTCGCGTTGGGAATCTCGCCGGGAGGTTTATTTTCCATGCTCGCGATCGCGAACAAGGAAAAAGTCTCGCCAGGATGTCATTTTGCTTGCTCGCGGTCGCCAACTTGACGTTGAGGACCGCGAGCAAGCAAAAAATGACCGCAGCACTACGCAACACTACGCTACGCGTGTTCGCACTGTGCTACGTGCAGTTCACGTAGCGCGAAGTAGCGTGAACTTCGCAAACTACGCGAGCGTAGCGTAGTGCTTCGCCCAGGCCTAGTCTCTAGCCTCTGAATAAAGGAGCCATTCATCCCAATACACTTTATGGGTACCTTGAGCATTCCCAGCAGCCTCAGCAGCAGCCAGCTGTCTGAGGGGTTCAAGAGAGGGACAGGATAACTGAGCCTGCCTCAAGTCAGCCCTTGAAGGTCCCCCTGTCCCCAGAAACTCAACCTGATCAGGTTCAAGCTCTTCAGGGACAGTTCCTTCAGGGTTCTCTAGATCAGCTTCCTGGGAAGGCTGATCACCCCTCTGAGGCAGGGGGGAAGGCACAGCCTTGACCCTCCTGTTCTTCTTCTTGGTAGGTGCTTGGTCCATTGTTCCAGGATCCAAGACCTGAGGTTCAGTAAGGCACTTTTTGGCCTGTGACCTGGTCACAGCAAGGACATGTGGTGATATACCTAACATCTCTGCATGTGTCCTGTACTCCACTTCAGACCATAGAGAACTCTCTAGGTCATTGCCCAACAAACATTCTACTGGGAGGTCTGCACTAACCACAACCCTTTTGAGGCCAGTTACCCCTCCCCATGAGAAGTTAACAACTGCCACACTATGTGAAGTAGTGGCATTGCTGGCATTGGTCACCAGGTAATTCTCACCTGGTATGTACTGTCCAGGATCCACAAAGCCTGGAGTCACCATAGTGACACTGGCACATGTGTCCCTGTAGGCTTGAGCCACTTTTTCATTAATTAAAGGAGTCTGTCTGTACTTGCCCAGGTTACTGGGGCTCACAGTCAGGGACAAGTCAATGTCCCCATCACAGATCAAGACTGCCTGTGTCAGGGTTCTGTCTAAGTCAGAATCTCCTTTAGTTCCCATATTGATTCCCACTACACCCTTCGTCTGGGGACCAACACTGCTAACAGTAGTACTAGGAGCAGGTGCCTTAGGGGCAACAGTGTTGGGGGCTCCACCCTTTTTGCAATCACTAGTCCAGTGAGTTGTATTCTTGCAATGATTGCACCAGGGTTTCTTTTGACCTTCTTTCTTCTTTTTGGACTGTTGGGACCCACCCTCCTTAGCAGTAGTTTGGGGCCCTGTTGAAGACTTCTGGTCTTTAGATTTCTGATCTCCACTCTTTTGGTCTGTTTTCTTCTGATCACCCCCTTGGCCCTGGTTCTGTTTTTTTTGCTTAACCCTGGTTCTGACCCATTTGTCTGCCTTCTTTCCCAATTCTTGGGGAGAGGTCAGATCAGAGTCAACCAAGTGTTGATGCAGTTGCTGGTTTTGACAGTTATTTAAAATCTGTTCTCTCATCATCAAATTATACAATCCTGTAAAATCAGATACCTTACTTCCCAGCAACCAACCCTCCAAAGCCTTAGTGGCACATTCAATGTATTCAGACCAGTCCTGAGTCTGTGTCTTTTGGGTGTCTCTGAACATTAACCTGTACTGCTCAGTGGTTAAGCCTAACCCATCAACTAGGACACTCTTCAGGACTCTGTAGTTTCTGACATCCTCTTCTCTAACAGTGAGGAGTCTGTCTCTGCCTCTTCCTTCAAAGGAGAGCCAGAGGATTGCTGCCCACTGGTCTTCAGGAACCTGCTGTACTTTGCAGGCTCTCTCAAGAGCAGTTATCCATTTGTGGATATCATCCCCACTTTTGTAGGGGGGCACAACCTTAGACAGGTTCCTATTATCAAAGACCCTATCTTTGTCCTTAGGGACAATGCTGCCACCAGTGGGTATAGACCCACTCTCTTTATGCTGCCTAGCCTTGCTCAGTTTCTCTTCCATCAGGGCTACTTCTAGCTCCTGCTTCCTGATCCTCAGCTGGGCTTCTTGCATTCTGGCCTCATGTTCCCTCCTCTGAGGGGTGGTCATCCTTTTCCTGGAGTGACCTTGAGAGCCTCTAGAGCCATGAGAAGCATTGGATTCACCTGAGTGATTCCTTTGCCTCCCAAGCCCTGTGTTAAGTCCACTGGGGAGATCCAATGGGGTAAACCCACTGTCAGTCCCCAATAGCCTTAGTTTAGCTGGGCCAAGTATAACACTTGGCACTGGGCTAGTTCTCCCTTCATCCTCACTCACATCTGTATCCCCACCACTTTCCTCCTCTGTAGTATGGTGTTCATCTAAGGGATGGCTATTGGCAAGGGGTACCTCAGTGGCATCTTCAGAAGGGGGGCCTCCTGTTCCTGTCCCTAAGGGGGCTAACTGGGAAGCTTTCTCGAGCTCTTTCTGATTTTCATCATTCTGTAAGAGTTCTCTGAGCTCAGCAGAGATAGGGTTCTTGGGCTGTTTAAGGCCTCTGAGGCTTGACAAATGCCTGAGCTCATTCTGATTTAGGGTAGCAAAGATGGATGGTGCCCTCTTGGGGTCACTCCCAACAGAGATGGGTACATTGGACCCCTCTGCCCCAGCCATTGCTCTTAAGTGTGGGTGAATGTGTTGCAATCTACCTACACTTGGGTTTACCTACTAAACCTATCTAGTAGTTGTAGTCAGGGTGTGCTACTCCCTTTGATCTACAACAACTAAGTTCAGTAGAACTTAAGTATATCTAATCTTGTTTTATATGTACCTACAGGTACCTATGTGATCTTTCAATTGGTAACCAAGAGATTACAATGGTAAAACACAGCAAGCTCAAATCCAACCGCTGCTCACCAATGTGAGAAGTTGGCCTGGTATATGATGTTCACTAGTTAAAGTGACCACCTTGTACCATGCCAAGCAACCCTTATGGTGTGGTTGTAAGTCAACCTTTTCGGACTAGCTGCCCTAGTGGTAGCGTAGGCTAAGCAGTCTTTGAGGCTAAACTCGTGAAGCGTGTTAAGCAGGCTGTTTTACCAAATGTAACCCCCTTTTATACCAATGAAAGGACACCACACAGATATATATTGAAAATATATATGTATTTATTTCTCAAAGTATCCCCTAGACTCTTTATGAGCACAGGAGCACAAATCGTCAAACAAGATTACAGTAGAATACACAGAAGTTGCACTTTATATGGATAGGCCCTGGTGGCCGCTCAAACCATATACTAAAATAGTGGTATAAGTACCACGAACAGAAAAGGGAAAAGGCCTAGGGCCTCTAGAATCGCTGGTCCTACAAGGAGCTAACTTCAGTTAGTGACCAGGAGGTCCACGGGTTGCGTGTGCAGAGCAAATAGTCACACGCGAGCTCCCATAGGTTTTCAATGGGTGCGTAAAAAGTACAAAGTTACTGCAAAGAGGATCTTCCGGATGGACTAGGAACTAAAGATTGGAAACACAGACACTAGAGATGATTCTCAACACTTGGGCACCGGAGTGCCAGCTTTACCTCACCCACAGGAAGCGGGTGCATAGGCGTCGAAGTGCGTCGGGTTTCTTCTATCTGTTCAATGGAGCCTGTAGACAAAGATGCTGCAGGCGGTCGCCCCGGAAGAGATGCGGTGGATCTGAGAGTGGATCGGAGATGTTGAAGACCTGTAAGCAGAGGGGACAGTGTTCACAGTCACTAGCCAGTGACCAGCGTGGCACCAGGTGGGTACCAGGCGATGTCGGGTGCAAACAGGAAGGAAGGTGTAGCTTGTCTCTGCAGCCACGTGGTCCCTGAAGGTCGACGACGTCCAGGAGTCGGGTCACGAGCTGTCCCACGCAGGCTCTCGCTGTCGGCGGTGTCGGCAACTTGATCGAAGCAAACAAGCCTTGGCAAAAGCAATTGTTGTAGGAGATGAAATAAGCTGATGATTCTGACCAGCAAGGTCAGAGGGACTGTCCTTTGGAGAGGAGCAAGGGCCAGTCTGGAGCAACCAGACCAGCGGTGTATTTCTTGAAGTTCGTCGCCAAGATGGCCACTAGCCAGCGGGCCAGCAACCAGGGTGATCCACTTCCAATTGGTTATGCACCTAGGGTGCATAGTTTTAATAGTTTTAATTTAGTAGAGAGAACAGCAGGCTGGGGGTCTGATTGGCAGGCCCACAGCCTCAATATGTCAAAAACCAGTGAAGCAAAAAGCAAATATTTGGGGTGAGCATAGGATAGCAGACCCTACTCTCCTACAAGTACCATTTAATTTACCAGCCCTGGGTATGTGAGATACCACTTTAAAAGGGACAGACAGGCAAATTAAATAGGCCAAAGAGGTGTAGACTAATCTTACCAGATTTAACAGAGAGCACACGCACTTTACACTGGGCAGCAGTGCTAAAGTGCCCAGTGTCCTAAAACCACCAGCACCATGTCAGGAAAAAGGCTAGGAGAGACGCAAAAAGTTTAGGGATGACCCCGCAAAAAGGGCCAAGTCCAACAGAGACTTTATACCTTCTTAGAATTTTGTTGACGTTCTGTATTCTTTAATTGTTGCTGCTGTGAGCTGGCAATAAATGAGACTTCACAATGTTAGCCTCTGTGTCCTGCCATAAAAAATGTTGTAGTGTCAGGTAATGGTAAAGGCTTTTTTTTAAATGTGCTATAATACAGCAACTGCTCATGGTTACATTGTGTTCTTTCTAGGTGCATCTTTGGCAGCCCAGCTCGGCCAGGAATTTATCACAGCATTCATGGAGAATGGACAAGCTCCCACTTACAATGCCATTCTGAGTCTGGTCATCACAGTCTATGAAGTGCCCACAAAGGTCTCCATCTTCATCCCGCAGACTGACGCGAAGGATGTCCATTTCTATCGAAAGCAGTCTACATGGGTCCGCATCCCCGACTTTATCGAGATGTCAGGCAGCGGAGTATTCTCAGCCTCCACAATTACCATCCGATCTGACAAACAAATATCTGTGATTTCACAAACCCGCAAACTATACACCTCTGGCAGAACAGTCGTTAATCCTGTGACAGCCCTGGGCACGGAATACTATGTCATCACCCCGTACGAGGAACCGCAACAACCTTTCAAAGAATTTGCCGTCATCAACTACAATGAGGAGAACACAGTTGATGTTTACCTCAAGGGGGCGGTGTCGTTCCAAGGACAGACGCATGTGGCTGGTGACAAACTGCAGGTTCTTATGGCGCCCTTTGAAGCTTTGCAACTCCAAAGCTCCGATGACCTCTCAGGCACAAGAGTCGTGTCTGAGAAGCGAATCGCTGTGCTGACAGGCGACAGATGCTCTTGGCTGCATAGTCAGTGCGACCATGTTTACGAGCAGCTTCTGCCTGTCAGCAGCTGGGGCACAACCTTCTTTGTGCCCCCCTTGCCCTTCCAGTCTAGGTATGATGTGGCCTATGTCGTCGCCTCCCAGCAAACAACAGTCAGCTACACAACAGGCTCAAGCAAGATGAAAAGAGACATGCTGGCAGGAGAGGTTCTCAGGATTCAAGTGAGGTTCAAAAACCCACTCTTCGTCACTGCAAGCTCTGGCATCCAAGTGCTGTTTCACTGCACCGGTGGTTTGTCCCACTACAAGCAGTATGATCAGTTTTTTACCAGTATTCCGGACACCGGTGCGTTCTGCAAATCCTACAGCATTTACGGTAGCACTAAATTTAGCAACTCAGCACTGATTGTGATAAAGACCTCTGACAAACAAGGGCTTCGGTTCGATGGGCGGCCTCTTAGAGTTTATCGGTGGTACCAGTTCCCAAAGACCGACTACTCCTGGGGGTTGTACATATATACATTTGGTAAGAGAGCGGGCTCACATCGTGTCACGCATCCCAGCTCAAAGTTTGAGCTCCTCTCTTTCGGGATCGCAGACCAGCATGGTTACGGTGGCCAGGCCGTGTGCACCGAGTGAATCAGGTTGGATTTCATCGTCATGATGCCTTCATGAAGGCATATACTGCACATTGAGGCATCGCTGGTACGATGAGGTCACAGCAGAAACACTAGGGGCCCGATTCACAGAACTAACTTAAGACAAAATCCTAAACTTACTACCATTTTGGTATTCACAGAAGGCACTTACTCATTTTGGTATTCACAGAAGGCACTTACTCATTTCGGTATTCACAGAAGTTAGGAGTCCTAACTTTAGGACTCCTAAATGCCTTCTGTGAATTCCGAAAGCCTTAAAATTAGGATTTTTCTCAGTTTAGTAGTAGTACAGTTAGGACTCCTAACTTTAGGACTCCTAAATGCCTTCTGTGAATACCGAAAGTCTTAAAATAAGGATTTTTCTCAATTTAGTAGTAGTAAAGTTAGGACTCCTAACTTTAGGACTCCTAAATGCCTTCTGTGAATACCGAAAGCCTTAAAATTAGGATTTTTCTCAGTTTAGTAGAAGTAAAGTTAGGAGTCCTAACTTTAGGACTCCTAAACTGAGAAAATCCTAATTTTAAGACTTTCTATATTCACAGAAGGCATTTAGGAGTCCTAAAGTTAGGACTCCTAACTTCTGTGAATACCGAAGTGAGTAAGTGTCTTCTGTGAATACCAAAATGAGTAAGTGCATTCTGTGAATACGAAAATGGTAGTAAGTTTAGGATTTTGTCTTAAGTTAGTTCTGTGAATCGGGCCCTAGATATTCCTATCGACTAAGTGGCACTAAATACTCCCTGATACTGAATGCAATAAGCTACAAAATGTATTTTAGGCCATGCATTTTGCAAAAATCAGTTCTTTTGAAACTAAGCATTCAATATATTTCTTGTTCTAAGCTGTTAATATATTCCTTTCATTATAACATAACGGAAATATATATATAGATTGTCAAAATATTGTTCATTAAAACAAATCATTTCTTGTCCTCACACAGTTGAGACTCTGTTGTACTGGTATTATTTTACTTGATATTTCGAGCTACACATGTATTTTCGTTTTGAGCTCTACTGTGATATACTCAGGCGTGTTTGCTTTCTATTGCCTTTAGCTAAGTGCCAGGCTAGTTCCGAGGGGATTAGGGAGGCCACAGACATCTGGGTAACATTTGTAACACATCTCAACTACTGCCTCTGATACCTGAGGACCTAGACAATAAAGCACATTTGCTAAAGTCGAGGGCCTGATTTGAAGTCTGTGACTTTCAGAGGTCAAAGCTGAGTCCAGGAGTGAGATACAAGTCTAGATGCTCACACACAGGTAACACATACAGGAAAGAATGCATTGACCCGTCTCTTGTGTTAATTTTAAAAATATGGCTTTTATTCTCTATTGTTTTCAGCAGTGTAGTGTTAATGGGGTAATTACTTACCAATAAACTATTTATCCTGGTCTTTCACGTCAATTTAAAAAAAAAAGAGGTCTTCCTCATCTTAATGAGGGTTTACGTGTCTCAGCTGGTAAACTCAGTGACTGGCCAAGGTAAGCCCCACCCTTCTTCTCAGGACCTAAACGCTAGCCCTAATCAGAGGGATATACTGTTGTTGCTAAACTTTATTCATGCCCAGTGGACTCTTTTACCAGGAGAGCAGGCGGGAACTTAGAACTGTCACTAGAAAGACCAGGACTTTGAGTAATGAATATTACCTGTAAGTAACCAGATCATTGCCCCCTAGTCACAGTCCTAAGAAGGCAAGGATGCACCCAAGCTTTAGATGTGACCACGGTGCGCATAAAACAGGAAACAGCACTCAAGATTTGCGACACCCACTGCCGAATGTCAACATTTAATCCGAAAAAACAATAACCTATGAAGCCATTACACTCAATGAAAAGAAAACTCCAGATAGATCTCTCTTAAAAGGTAACTTTAAATGTAACATGAATGTGTACGGTAATGAGTCGACACTTTGACTTGTGCTTCTCCTCCCCTCCTTCTTCTCCACAGAGACGGCCAGCCAGGGCTTCCATAGAATGGAAAGTTCATGGGGGCATATTATTAAAACAGGCGATAAAATGATCGCCGCTTTAGCGGCAGAAAACTGCCGCTAAAACAGCGATAATGGGCTTGATAATTTGCTCTATGGAATTCCAATTGAAGCCCACGTTAAAGGTGAAGAACGTCTAACATGGGCTTCAATTGGAATTCCATAGAGCAAATTATCAAAGCCATTATCGCCGTTTTAGCTGCAGTTTTCTGCCGCTAAAGCGGGGGATAATTTTATCGCCTGTCTTGATAATATGCCCCATTGTCTTCTATCGCATCCAAAATGGCGGACAAGCTAAACTCCTAACTAACTGTGCTACAATTTCAAAAGAAACTGTTTGGTGTGCCTTGCATTCGCCAAACAATGGGGCAAGGCTCTAGAGCATTTCAAATGCCAAACTGACACAGTTCAGAAAAATAGAATACCATACAATCACCCAAACAGTGGCAACTCGAAATAAAACATTTATGGTATGTGCAGAAATGATTCTCTTTCCCCGGAAGTCACCAGTAAGTTCAGCGTTACTTCACCCTTTCCCCCATGTTAATAATTTACAGAATGAAGACCATTGTGATCGCTGTCGCAGAGCGATCATAAAGTGAAAGAAGCTAAACGAATCACAAAATAGAATTATGCAACGTTGCCTAATCCCCCCCAGCTTATTACTATCCCCACAATGAATACTAATACAGTCTATTCTGACCTAATGCCATCTGTAAGAAGTCCAGGGCAGATTTTCCATAGTGCTGTGTTGCCCTTGCGTCACGCAAGATAGCACAAGGGAAATCAATCAATCATAGCGCGGCTACACACCCATGAGGGTCTCAAGGCACTGAAGGGGTGGGGGGGGGGGGCTGATCTATTTGGGTGCGGCGGTTCAGTCGAAGAGCCAAGTCTTGAGGTCCTTCCTGAACTGCAGCACATGTAGAAATAGAATAGATTTTGCGCAGAAAGGGCTTCATTCCTGCACAAAAAACAATTCTGCCTGTGGCACAGGCAACCTTGCACCATGTTGCAAGGGTGCCTACGCTGGTGCTAGGCAGCCAAAAGTATGCCAGTGCATGGAGAAGACAGGAATGTGCTCTATGATGGAAAATATGGTGCATTCCTGTCCTCTCCTTTTCATGCAGAGCAGTGCAGTGCAGCGAGTTGTTTTGCTGCATTACTTTGCGTAAAAGTCACACTATCTTGTTACAGAAACAATGGAAGTCTCATAAACAGTGATATAGATAGGAACAGCTTTGAATAGTGTTGAATGCTTCCTCTGTAGTTCTAGGAAGCAGCAATGCACATTTTAGGTCATTTCCAGTGTCGAAATCCCACAGTCTTTATGAACAAACAGTTTCCATAATCTTTAGCTACCTTTGTCTTGATGCTTATGGAGCTCTCATCTCATCATACACAAAAGCCTTTTTGTTCTCCAACTTGAATTTGTCATCACATCACTTCCTTTTGTATATAGACGTTGCTGGTGCCCTCTTTATAACTCTCAAATTAGACCCTCCAATACTGTCCGTATTTCACTCCTGATTGCACTGGTCTTCCAGGTCCTAAGACTCAGACTCATGATCTCACTGTTATTTCAAAACCAATCTAACATTTTTTTTGTTTTAGGTATTACCTTAGTAAAGCATACCTATGTGATCTTACTCTCCTTGGTCAGTGTTTTATTATGGATGAAGAGATGTTTTCTCATTAGGACTCGCACCATAAGCCTCTTTCATTCCAAACATCTGGAAACGCATTTGTCTCTGTAACTATATAGTAATGGCTTTCAGTTACAGCTGGCGGAAATTATGCTACACACCTATTTATTGCCTTCACCAAACGATTCTGCTTTTACTGGTGTGACCATAACTTGCCAAAATATTTTACTGATGCTTTCGGCAGTGTCTCCACTTCTGTCTGATCACTCCTCAAATGACACCTTCCTTAATCTCACCCACAAGCAAGGTAAGCCACTCAATTTTATGCTAATTTCAAACACTTTATCCAAATCTAAACCCATCATCGCTCCATCTGACATCACACATTTCACATGCAAATCAGTTCGCCTCCTTGTAGATCGCTCTCTCATGTACCCATCTGCTGTAGAAAACAGGACCCCACTGCTCTCACTGCTTTCCACGTGATCTTCATAAAGACCTCACTTCAGTCTTGCACTACAGCTCATACAACTGCTTCATTATCCACCTTGTACCAAAGATAGGCCTCAGCCATGAATTACACTTGAAATAAGAGCGCATAACAGTAAATGAGGGCAGCAGTACATAAATGGCGAAAGCACATATTCACTGCTAACTTCTTGGTTAATAAGCAAGCCCTTCATACACTGCATAATGATCTAGGAGGTGTCAAATCTATCTATTTCCAGGACCTCATTACCTCACCATCCACAAGCGCTCTGTGCAAACCTTCAGCTCTTTACTCTCTCCATCATCTTCAATTATCAGTATTCTATTGTTCATCCTTACCTGCTCATGACTTCACCCTGCTACATCTGCTCCAAGATTAACACTATAATTAGTCCACAGTGCTCAAGTCCTCACTCGCCTCAACCCTGCGCAGTTACATTATTACGATTTAACACAACATCCTCCTAACAAACGTTTCCTCTTATGAAAGTAGCTAGTCCACCCTGTGCCCCCCCTGTAACCATTTCGTCCTCCCTTCATCAAATCTTTGCCTCTTTCATCCAACAGTTTCCCCTGCGATTCCCTTCGCACTGACTGCCTGTCCTGTAACCGACTGCTCAACCCTCTCCTGTGTTCGGGACCCTTCATTCCACTATCCTATCCTCTCCTCTGTTCTTGTCTATGCTCATACTCTTAGATCGTTCTGCCTCTCCTTTGATATTGCTGGTCACCCCACACTTTTCTCAATGAGCGCACGGGGCATTAGCTGGGTACCAGCCCTTATGCTCCTCAATAAGCAGCAGCAATCGTTGCAGTTTCACCAAGGTGAGTTTAGTAAAAGTTTATTTTACTACTTTCGATAACTGGTGCCTTTCGCAAACAGAAAAGGTAATAACAATGTATGGCACATTACAAGATGGCATGTTTTAATACTAGGGCTTCTGATTATATGCATAACGTTTGATCTAGCAGACATGATTGAACATATGGTGAGACCCTTAAATGAAGGCTTAGGGCTCAAATCACAAAGGGACTAATATGCAATAAAGTTACGTGTCTCTTCACTCATGGCAGAATCTCCGCACTGCACTCACTGCAGTGCGCTGGACAGAGAGGCTGCCCAGAGTGCAGAGACTCCACACTTGTACCTTTACTACATGTAAGTCCCTTTGCAAATCAGACCCTTAACCTCTACTTCTTTGTGATTTTTAAAATAAAGAGAGGGAAGCATTTATAGTAAAAATGGAAAACTCGTGTCTCTATTTACAATGCAGTTATTGGTTGTTATTAACTTTCAAGAAAATAACACATTTGTTCTTAAACGACATCCATATCTTAAATCACACATTTTATGATTTTGACATTTGGAATTTCATGTCGCACCCTTCACTTGTGCCCATTCCCGACTTCTTATACCCTTGTTATCTAGCAGTGCTTTCAACACCACAGGCCATCAAATTCTGGACGGAACGGCCCTAAACGGTTTCGCCCATACCTCTATAATCACACTCAAATGCTAACAAGCATTGGCATAGCCAATAGGTCTCGCCTTTAGGACCGTTTAAGTGTTTAGTTATCCAGCACAATATCCTTGGTGCAGTAACATTAACTGTTGCATGGCTAAACACTTATAAGGTTCCAAAGGCGAGACCTATTGGCTATGCCAATGCTTGTTTGTTTTGTAGGTCGCACCTTGGGCAGCGCATGCACTGCTCTGCAAGGCATGCTGAATTAAGGTGTGGACTTGAAGCTCCGCCCATTCTCCGCCCATATTTTTCACTGGCTTGTGTCAATGTCCTTTGGAAACTGTGACTTATCACTGGTCAATAGGCTTAGTAGTCCCTCCTTCGTGCCGCCTTGTCTCATTTTGTAACCTCGCCATAGGAAACCCCGTTACATTTGTTGTTAATCGGTTACATGTGTTGTTACTCGGTAGGCTTTAATTACAGCCTCCAAGCACTATTTGCTTAAATGGTTTTCTCCAGCCTGCTGCTTCAGGCAGGACACTCTCTCTCCATTGCTTTTTTATTTATTAATTCGTTGCATGGCACGCTCATACAGCGGAGGCCGTGCCTCTGGTTTATTTGCAGCACCCAACATGGCCGCCAATACTGCCCCATGCAGCACTTTCACTTTAATGGCGGCCGCGCTCTGTTCCTTACAGTGAAAACGCAGCATGGGGGCTTTTACCAACAAGCATTTGCAATCCAATTGGTGTCACATTTAAAAGAGTTTCTTAAACGTGAGACCTAATGGATTGCAAATTTTTTTAAAGTTTTTTTTTAGAGAGATTAGCATTCTCAAATGTGCTAAAAGAATTTTTTGTGTAAAACCAAGTTTTGGTTTTTACCCTCACTTGCACAATATAGTGCATTAAAATCTCGATAGTGATAGTGAACAGGCTTTCAGTACTCTTAATTTGTTGCCTCAACTCAATATGTCAAACGTCCTTTTGGACTTGTAGTGTGCTGTGACCTATAATGCTGTCCCCCTTCTAGAACCTTGCGAGTGACCTTTTAGACTGAGTTTTAGGTGATTGATATCAAAATGTTACCGTGTCGGTTGAAATGATAGGGCCTGTGTCATCAGTCCTTAAGCTATCCACAGGTTCGGGCAAAGTCGAGCAATGATCTGGTGTGTACTCTGATTGGGCACCATGGACTGACCTCCTGCTGTCTATTTTCGCTTGTTAACTTAAGTTCACGTCATAAGGAAACTCATGGGGGGTAATAATTCTATGCAAATCTAATTGCGTCATGTGCAGTGAATGTCATGCCCTTATAATAATTCTCACTTAAAAGTCCAAGGGCCTTTGCTACAAAAATAGGAAATAAACATAATCACAGAAGAATGTAAATAGAACATTTTTGGTTTTACTTTTTACAGGTCATCAGTTTTTTTCCACTTGTAAATTTGTAGCAAAGTTTTAAACAGACACGTTGAACTAAAATTACATTTAAAACAAGCATTTGCAATGCAATAGGTCTTACATTATGCGAGTTTGAGCTATTGGAATTCTAAACAACAATGCCTTTTTTGTTTTGTTTTGAGCCACGGGTGCGCTGTGCTCATGACGGAGTGGTTCCGTCATGCTGCGGCCGTTGGCGGCCGCTCCGCCCACGCGGCGCTAATTCCCCGCCTGTGCGGGCGATTAGCGCAGTGGGCGGAGACGTGATGGAACCACTCCGTCATGAGCACAGCTCACCCATGGCTCGTGACGGAGTGGTTCCGTCACGAGCACAGCGCCACCGCACCTGCCCCCAAACCCCCCAGCGCCACGGCGGAATTCCTGCCGCGGCGAAGGGGTTAAAAGCATAAATAAAAGGCATTGTTATTTACAATGCCAATAGCTTAAACTCTCATAAATGCGAGACCTATTGCATTGCAACAGGTCTCACATTTACCAGATTTTGAGCGATTGGCATTGCAAATGACAATGCCTTTTATTTATGTTTTTGAAACATAAATAAAACGCATTGTCATTTACAATGCTAATAGGATAAACTCGCGTAAATGCGAGACCTATTGCATTGCAAATGCTTGTTACTAATTCCCACCTTCCTCTCATTTTACTCTTTACAAGTTTGAGCTCAACATCACTTAATGTATAAATCCCATTATTAATTAGTTTAGTTTTAGGGTGGTTAGAAATAGACTAGAAACCTTTAGTTTCAGGAAGAGGTTCCAAACCGATATTGTAGTCCATGAGGTATATTGCCTGGAACTTTTGATCCAATAATTTCTACTTAATCCTGTAATTAACATTACAGGACAGAACGGGGCATGGCTTGCCGGGCAGCGAGATGGCTGATCGCTGAGAGGACTCTGCCGGCAGCACAATAATTCTATAGCATCCTACCTGTGTATGAGCCTGAGGTCTGCTGAAACTACACAATAAAGAAGCACTTCATAGGCAGAAAACGGCGGTGAAGTTTTCGAATTGTTGAGATCCCTAGGGACTCAGATGGAAACAACCGGGGGTCAAAGGCATTCCAGGCCTAGCTGTGGGCTTGGAGCACACTGGCCCTCCCATGCATTGATCCTGCGCGCTGGCCGGGTACACGCAGATCTGCCAGATTGGGACGTGCAAGCTGCCTGTGAGACATGCTAGCGGCCGACTCCGCCTGTCCTTTCGGTGGACTGAGGAGCTGTGGCTGGGCTCCGCTGCCGCTCGGTCGGGGTGTGTGGCTGGGTGGGGAGCACAACTGTAGACAGCGTGAACGGCTGCAGCGGATGTGCAGTAAGAGAGCTATGAGTAGTGCCTGCCTGTGATGAGCTGATCCTGCTGCGGTCCGGAACATTTGTCCCGACAATAAGGCACAGCTGCGCGCCAGTGTGAGTCCTGCCCAGGCGTGTCCCGGAGTCTGCCGCTGAGGATAGCGAGTGCGGATACGTGGCGAAGTCCGTCCCATACTCCCCCATACTGCAGTTGTCCTATACGCATCAGGATCACTGTAGTAGTAGTGGTGTGAATTTTGTGAAAGAGGCTGATTAACAATCACCAATGTAATATTGCTTTGGTGGTCTCTTCTCAGAATATAACAGTGCAAGTGGCGTGGGCTGGTCCACAAGTTGGCGGGCGATCTAGGCTGGTCACCCCCCCATGGGGCAGGCAGGTAGGCCGCAATGTGAGGCACAGCAAGGATACCGGCATAGATGCGGAAGGCCCTGTAGAAGGAGACACTAGACGTGGCTAATAACACTCACAAAGGAATTGGTGTGTCGGTGGGGCCCGAATCTACTTGCTGAGGCCAAGATTTGTCGCCCAAGGCCCTATGGCGCAGGACCATTGAATACAAAGACAGAGTTGGGCCGGTATGTGCTGACTGTTTAAGGCGCTGCATCAAATCATTTCTCAACAGGAGTGTTAAGCTTAAGGCTGAATGACCTGGAGGCAGTGAGACTAGACCCCAATGCCGAAACAGCGGACCGGATTCAAAACAGGTCACATGTGACAGCTGGCATGTGGGGGAAACAGGCGCAATGCCTATCAAGCCGGGGAGCTCCAACAGATCACTACAGAGCGAGGGGACTGCCCCACTTGCGTAGGTGGGCCCAGCTCCGCTATGGTCAGTGATATGGGGAAACACAACACTAAATAAACAAAGCTTCCCTTTGAGAATAGTAGAGTTACCCGACAGATGGACCCAGAGGCAGACACTGATTCAGAGCTGGCCATGCGAGATGCAGCTGAGGGTGGTGGGAATGACCTCCGCTCCCTGCTTCTAGAGATGAAAACCAGCTTAAAAACTATAGACAATAAACTAGATTTGCTCACCAGTCAGATGGACCAGGTCAAGAAGCAAGTTGATACCCATGAAAACCGTTTAGACCAGCTGGACAATCGAACTACCGAAGCACCCAAATTTCAAATTGAAACTAAAGAACAGTTGCTTCACATGGACAAACTACTTAACATCATCTAGGCCAAAAACGACGATTTGAAAGCCAGATCACGAAGGAACAACCTCGACATTACTGGCAATCCAGAATCTACAGTTATCTCCAAGATGGAAACTTTCGTTGAAGAATTGCTGCGCGAATTTTTTGGCCCAGAGCTATCTGCAATGTTCATAGATGAGAGGGCCCACAGAGTACTGGGGCCAAAACCACTGATCGATGCCACACCGATGCCTATCCAAGATCGTTTACTGAATTATCGGGACCGGTACACTATCCTTTGCCTGGCCAAAGAAAGGGGAAGCATCAACTACAAAGTTAACAACATCTCCATATATCCGGACTTCACTCCAATGGTCCAGGCAGCCAGATGGGAATTTGTGCCAACTAAACGGATCCTTAGACAAGCGGAAAACCTGTATGCACTATTATGCCCATCCAAATTTAAAATCAGTGCATCACTTCACCAACGCTAAACCGGCCATGAAATTTGCAAAACACATAGGGGGCCAGAGACGTCCTGTCAGGCCTGCCGCGGGCACCTCCTAGGATGTCAGACTCAGTGACAATGGTTGAACAGTGGTCACATGCACCGCCAGGTATCGTTACCACTATACCAAACTGTTAAAATTTGTATTTTTATGTCATTTAGCCGCTATTAACTCCATTGCTCAAGATCTATGTTCGCAAGGGCATGTACTGTGACTGTCTTCAAAGCATCATTTATGATGTACCTCAAGTTCAACCATAACACCTTAGTGCGGCCACCCCGTCGTAAGGCAGGAATGTACGCTGGTGAGGTCATGCCCCCAGGAAGACCTCCCACTAATGGCCCAGTGGCAATCACTGGGTCAGTTCCTTGTGTTTGTTACTTGGGGAGGGATTTTTTACTCAACCTAACTGAGGGGGTTGGTGTGGGTGGGGGGAGAGGAGGGACTGTTAAAGTTGTTAAACAGGACAGTAAGGACCTAGATCAGTCAGCAGACAGCACCCGGATCACGCCAAGCAGAAGCCTTACCTTTAGCTCATGTTCACAATGTACTACCATGTTTGTTCGTACAAGAGAGCACCTCTATGGTAACAACCAGGCAATGCATAGCACACCACCGAAACATCTTGATGTTAAAGCTAATCAGACATGAGAACCTACAATCTCCTTACTTGGAGGGCTCAATAACTACTGAAAGACCAGACTTGTACACGCTTACTTAACAAGACATACGTCGACATATGTTTCCTGCAAGAAACACATTTAAATAGCACTTCACACGGCAAGCTGAAAAATAAGAGATGGGGCTCAATTTACTCCTCCATCTACTCCAACTTCACTGGGGGGTGTCCATATTAATTAAATGAGGTGTAGCATGGTCAACTACTATGTCACATGTAGCCCCAGAAGGTAGATTTGTGATTTTGGGAGGCAGGCAGAGAGAGGTAAGTGTCACATTGGCGGCAATATATGGACCGAATGTGGACACACCTTACTTCTTTCACACTGTATGGGCAAAAATAGACATGGTGGGACATGACACTGTTCTATGGTGTGGAGACTTTAACGCTCTTGTGGATGACGCCATGGATAGGGGAACAATGACTACTCATTATTTTCAGTTTGGAAAAGATACAAGGAATGCTTTGAAAACAGTTGGAAGTGAGGAGGGAGGACGTCTTTCGTGTCTAGCAGGCCTGGAAGCCAAGGTTGACTTGGTGAACAAAGAAAATTAATTAACAGATCACGAACCAACCCACATAGAAAAAGTTGCAATGGAAAGTTTTACCAGGATGTCTCAGAAAATCGAATTCTATATTGTAGGATGCGCAGGGACAGAGACCTCAGACTTCTGATAGCTTTCGGAGAGAAGGAAGCATCTCTGAACTAGCTCCTAGCAATAAGCACTTTAACCCATTTGACGTGAGTACTTCTCAGGAAGTCAACACGTGCTGACTCCTTTGGGAATAGATGGAAGGGTATTAGATAGCATCTCCTTTTAGGATAGTGTAGGGACATATTTGTTTTATTTCTAATGAAAGAGATTTAGACTCTGCCTCCATCTTGAGTTGCATCTAGATTCTGGAATTTACCATTGTATTCCTTTTATGCCGAATCACTTATATTCGTAGAATCGGCTCTGTATTGATTTTCCTATATCTATATATGTTAATTTTACGATGTGTATACATCTTATTATTCATGGCCTTATAATAAATTGACAAACCTAAAGTCGGAGTCTGTGGTCCTTTCAGGTATGATATTGACGTCTTGTAGTGTTTCTTCCCCTCCACCACTTTTAGTAGGTAAATAAAAGATCATCGGCGCTAATTTCTAGGAAGAAGACAAGGGTTCAATTTTAGCGTAATTACATGCATTTAACTGTTGCATTTACCAAGTGTGTTATTATTGCTTGCATTCAATATATATCTCTATATACATTTCCATGTGCTACATTTGGCATCTGCGAAAACCTTTCTGTTTGCTTGCATATAAATATATATATCTCTACATTTCAATGTGCTACATTTGGCATCTGGGAAAGCCTTTCTGTTAGAGAGCATTGCATAAATAAAACCCCAAGCCTTATTCTAAAAAGGGAGTCTTTGCATTTTGTAGACAAAAACTCTTTTCTAGGTGTTTTATGTCTCCTGCTCCGCTGTATTTGAGCCACGGTGTGGAAGTGGAATTTGTAGAATTCTGTATTATCTGAAAGGCGAAACAAGACAGGCATCTTCTAAAGTACCACCCACAAACCCCTCAGCTCCAACCCAGCCATCCCATTCCTCCGTTAATTTCTACTGAGAAACCAGAAAAATAAACCCTCTCAAAATAACCCCTTTCATAATACATATACCATCACCATAAAGACAGACAGAAACAAGCATTTGCAATGCAATCGGTCTTGCCTTTGGGACCTTACAAGTATTTAGTCATGCAGCACGACTATAACAGACAAATGAAAGCAGTGGGTGTGCTGTAAGCTCGAAACTAATTACCATCTCAGAGACTGGGGACTGCAATATTGAAAATACCATACCTATGTCATAAACCATTTTTTTTAAAAAAAACTCTTCATGTTTTGTAATGTAAAAATCAAATAATAAAATAAATAAATCTGTTACTCTTTGGGATCAGTTTTTTATGTTGCACTGTTTTCATCCTCTCTTTTTATAGTATGTCAACTGGGAATCCTTCTATGAATGATATTAACTGTGAATTCTTCTATCAATGGTATGTGTTGTAAAGCGCTCTGATACCCTCAGGTCTAGCCAGCGCTATATAAAACACTGAAATAAATATATAAGCATATACTAAAGAAAGTGCAAAAAGCCTACCTGAGAACATAAAGGTCTATGGGCCAGGAACATGTTTAGGGTAACGAAACGTAGGAACCCCTGTTTGACCTTATTCCTTAACCATCATGCCTCGTCAGTAAATCATTCTGGTGCAAGAGAATTAGTGACTACTCAAATCAGTATTAACACATGTTTATTTTTGTCACGTCTCATATAACATTAATTTGTAATTTACAATATATTCATTTAGTATGTAGGGCTGGAAATGCACCTCTGAAGAATATCAAAATTGTTAAAAGTCATACACAAGTTTATGCACAACATTCACCTCCCAGTCTTAAAAACATACTAATCACTCATTCAATGATCACCATTCTGACGTAAGAATATATGCAATGAAATCCTACCAATAATAAGAACATAAGAGGGTCCCTGAACTAATAAATACAATAGCAGGGAATAAACAATTCAAAATACAGGGAGAAACAACCCATGTGACAAGATAACCTCTTAAAGAACCACAGAAAATGAACAATGAATGATTCTCTGTTTTTGTTTTATTTATAAAAATATATATATATTATTGCTAATCAAGTTCTTTTTTTTGAATAAATCTTTTCATTTTTTGTAAAAAATTCATACATCACTAACTATAATTCAAACTAAAGTGAACGAAGCAATACAATCAACGAAGAACATATATAAAAAATGACAAAATTACAAATTACAACATAATCATAAACAATTATGAACAATACAATACAAAAACCATATGAATATACATTTCTGCAAATAGATACACAATTACGCCGACGCGCGTTTCGGAATCTTCCTTCTTCAGGGCGGTATCAGTGTAAAAAGGCGGAAAGATGAGAAATAATATACTACACTAAATCAACATTAATAAAGAAATAACAAACATGGATTGACTTTAGGCCTCGTCACAAAAAATAAAATTTCTGTGGGAAAAAGGATAACGAGGTTATCAATTGTCATATATGCGAAAAATATACATTTATCGAGCACAAAATGCTTCAACATTGCTAGAATATGTGGAGAGGTGAAGAATAAAAATACAAAAAAGACAAATATACATAGGTAAAAAAAGGGCAAGAAATGACGATATACGTCCCTAGGTGAAGAAGTAATTTAGAACCCATTGTGAATAAGAAGGAAAGGGAAGATTTGGAAAAAGAATATTAAACAGTTAGACAAATACTAATTCAAAAAAGAGAGAATAATAATGACAGATCACCGAAAAGTGCAAACCCTGAAATAACACAAACAAGAAAAACATACTACACACTTGTTATCTTGATAATGTAGCTAACAATCCAATGAAGCCAGGGGAAGATAAAATGTAGGGACCTACCCAAAACTGGAGACGCAGTCAGGTGTCAGGTGTAGGAATACCAGATATAATTCACAGTACGATAATGAGTCTGGTAAGAAAAATATATATAGAGCAGATGAATGTAAAGAGGTTCAGAGTTAGGACACACAGGTCTCTTAATGCTAGAGTAAGTACTAATGTAAAGATAATTACACCACACTTACAAGATGATCAGGAGTAGTCTGGATAGGGATATGGACATGGACTCACAAAGTCAGAATGCCAAATCGCTTATCCTGTCGTCTTATGTCAACAAGTAATAATATTCTGAAAAAAGACAAGAATTCTTAGTATCTAGGTGGCTCCTAAGAGTTGTAATCAATAGATATAGGAGACCAACTGCTTCAAACTTACAGGATATAAGTTGATATCCTTCAGATGGCGCTATCGAGAATAGGTTGTGAGCATACAAATTTATATGTCCAAAGCTCCGACAACCTCGTTGTGATTCAGACCAACAGTCGGTCTAGATTCAATCTAGTCTAATAAAAAGAAAAGGAAACGAGATTTAAAGAAATGGGGACCCAAAAGTGTCCGGTTTATATAACAAGCACAAGCTAAAATTAACCATCCTGGTGCGGCAATAGCCCCAACAGTCAAGCTGTAATTAAGACCAGAAACTTGTCTATGTTCAATATAGTCTGTCCAAGAGGGCGGAACCATGATATTAAAAGATACATGGACCATTGATGTCTGGCATTAATAAAACGGAGCACAAGCTAACATTCGGATTAGAATTAAGCTTAACTAAACAACCACTGCAGGAAAGAGTCACAGCAACAAGTACTTACTTAGCTCGGAACAGAATTAGAACGCCAGTAATGGGACGCCAAATAAAGAATTCCTCTTTTACCCCACCGCCACGTAGATGGATCACAGATAGAATCAAGGTTTAAATAGTACAGGTCACACCTGAAGGCGATTAAGTGACTCGGGGAGTCTAGAATTCAAACGTTAATGCCGCGTGTAATATCGGCCGCCATCTTGGGAGAGGGACTCAAAGAGTCTAGAGTTCAAACGTACATGTAGGTGTAATAACGGCCGCCATCTTTGAAGAGGGGCATAAATGAAGAAAAAAGAACGAGGTAGTAAGTCTAAGACCACAAAAAGAGGTCAGTGTCCAGATTGACCACAAGAATATATATTTATCAAAGAATTTTTAAAGAATAGATACGAAAAATAAAAATAAAAAATCGTCGTGAAATAAATAATAAAACGAGTAAGGGTATTCATCCTATTACAACCTGAGATAACGGGCGCCATCTTAGAAAGGGAGCAATTGGAGGAAGGGGAGTCACTCCAACTTGTGGTCTGTGCTCAAACAAAAATATATATACGCCATCTTAGAAGAGAAGAAATCGATAAGATTTAAAGCTGCCTGAATAAATCTGTATCATAGTTATCAACAAACACATCCATTTATATGAGATTATTTGAAATGGATAATAAAGATGAGAGAGTATCAATAAAAGAGAGATAGAACTAATCCAAATGTGGAGCCTACCACTGTTACAGCTTGTGATAACGGGCGCCATCTTGGAAAAGGATGAAGAAAGGGAAACAACCAAAAAATCAAAAAAATCAAAAAATTTCAAAAAAAAAATTGTCATGCTCAAACAAACAATAAATAATAAATAACCTTTGATTCAGGCCATTCAAAGAAGACCCGCAATTGTTACGGTTTAGTCGGAGAATATTAGGACTAGTAGGGGAGGTTCGAGAAACGTGGCCCCTACAATATATATCATCTGTCGCCCTCCTAAAACGGAGTAACCAGAATAAAAAGGGGATTACTGAGGAGCCCCCAAAGTGCTACCAAGGCATCAGAGTTCAGGGTTTACAGGACAAATATCAATATTGCAGGGATATATTATAAATGAGTACTAGGGATCTGGTGGCCTGCTAATGAGCGATAATGGTGATGGCGAGAGTAGTCAAGATGACAAATGACTACATTGTCAAAGGGAGCTAGTGCTTAGGAAATATATAGTACATCAAAGGATGGCATTTTCCCAGGGGAGGGATTCATTAAGTCCATTATCAAAAGTCTTAAGAGTAAAAATCCAAAAGACTTCTCTCTTCTTCCTAAGTGCTTCAGTATTACGATCTTTCGGTGTCTTTATACATTCCAGAATAAGCCATTTAAGGTCTTTTGTCAAATGCTGTTTTTCAGTCCAGTGTTTGACTAAGGGGGCTCCTGGACGTTTGTTGTTGATGGATGATTTGTGTTCGCAGACGCGAACACGCATCTCTCTGCTCGTCTCACCCACGTAGCCTTTGCCACAAGGGCACAAGATTAGATAGATCACATTCTTAGTCCTGCAATTCGACATTTGTGTAAAAGAGAAAGTCTTTTTGCCCCATTCAAGGATCGGAGTAGTTTTAACAAAAGCACAAGCTTGGCATCCGCCACACTTATGCGAACCGAGAATAGGTGAAGCACCTGTAATAGAGCGTTGAATCAAAGGTTTTTTAATGGGCAAAATAGATTTCACTAATACATTTTGCAAGTTCCTATTCCTGCGAAATGCAAAAATAGGCTTAGGTAGATCTTCCTGTTGGTTGCCAGAATTTAAGATATGCCATGAAGAGTTGATCACCTGGTGAAGTTTATTGTTAAAGTTGGAATGCTTAGTAACAACCACAAGTTTTTCCTGGTTGTTTCTACTTTTCGGAATCAACAGGGTGTCTCTATTGTAGTATTTGGCCCTTTTGTATGCATCCCTAATAATTCTATTAGGATATCCCCTATTCCTTAGCTTATTTTTAAGGGTCTCTGCATGTTCTTCAAAGGATTGAATACAGGTGCAGTTCCTGCGGAGACGCAGGAACTGACTGAAGGGGATACTGTCCTTCTGGCTACGGGGGTGGAAGCTGTGGTATTGGAGGAGGGTGTTACGGGCCGTAGGTTTAGTATATAAAGATACCTGAATCTTATCTTCAATGACCTTTATCCAGATGTCCAGGAATTTAATTTTATCTTTGCTAGTTTTAGAAATAAATTTCAAATGAGGATCACAAAGATTTATCCAAAGGATAAATTCGGAGAGTTGTTCCTCCGGTCCCCTCCAAATGAAAAATATGTCGTCAATAAACCTATGGTAGTAGGTAATATTCTCAGAAAAAGGTGCTACCTCATTGTATATAAACCTCTCCTCAAAAACCCCCATGTACAGGTTAGCCACATTAGGGGCACAAGCGGCTCCCATACTAATGCCTAGTGTCTGTTTGTATATAACCTGATCGAATTCAAAGTAGTTCTCATTTAGAACAATAGCCAGACACTCAAGGATGAAAAGGTTATCTGCATTGTTAGTACAGCCATTAAGAACACTTCTCACGGCCTCCAAAGCTCCTGTGAGGGGTATATTAGAATATAAAGCCTCTATGTCCATAGAGACCAGAATGTCTGTGGCCGGACTAAACTCAATGCCCTCTATCTTAGTGATGAGGTCTCCTGTATCCCTAATAAATGCGGGTAAATTGCTGACTAATGGGGCCAGGAACACCTCCACAAATTTAGAGAGTGGTTCCGTAAGTGAACCAATCGTAGAGACTATAGGTCTGAACAGAGGTCTTTCCAAGCTTTGTGTATTTTAGGGAGGCCATAGAGAATCGGGATCTGATAATGTTCTCTATTAAGATATTCAAATTCTTGTGTACAGATACTTCCAGTGTCTAACGCTCTTCTCGTAATGTCAAGGATATTATTCTTAATTCTTTGATCAGGATAATTAATCACCTTCGTGTAATTCTCAGGGACACTGAGCATTTTGTTGATTTCAGCTTTATATTGGTCACAATCCATAATGACGATAACGCCGCCCTTGTCACTGGGTTTAATCGTGATTTCCTGATTATTAGCAAGAGTTTTCATGGCTTGGTATTCGTCATATGTCAAGTTGTAAGGTGGTTTAGGCACAAAGCGCATCATCTGTTTGATTTTCTTGTTGACAACCTTTTCGAAAATCCCTACCTCAGGGCCAACCTCATCCAGACTGGGAGTAAAAATGGACTTAGGTTTCAGTCCCGATTTATTCTCAATTTCCTGGGTGTCGCGGTTAGCAAAAAATCTATTGAGGCGGACCTTTCGGAAAAAAGACTGTAAATCTTGATTTAGCTCAAACTGGTTAAGACCAGTGCTGGGTACAAATGAAAGGCCTCTTGCCAGGAGATCCTCAACATGATTATCAATTTTGGTCATAGAAAGGTTAAAGATAGGGATGGGTTCAGCTTGAGAAGGGGAATCTATTCTCTCCAATATTGATTGCGTCTGGTTTGGAGGAATTGTGGGGGGTTGTTTTCTGTTTGTTGGTATCGACCCCTCTCCTGTGTTCTGTATCTCCCTTTCATATTCCCGAGTCGGTTGCCTAAAAAATGCGTGTTTCTTCTCTGGCCCTCAAAGGCACCTCTTCTATTGCCATAGTTGTCAAACGACCCATGGCCATCCTCCCCTTCAGATCCTGATGTATCTGAGAATGTTAAAATTCTCTTGCTGGACCAATATTGGTGATCAGGCTGGTTGGTGTAATCCCTAGAGCCATTATAATAATGAGCTCCTAAATATGGATAAACTCTCTCCTCGGAAAAGAACCTTATATCTTTGCATAATTAATCAATCTTTTTCTTAATCAGGTAATCACTGAAAGAACTCAACTCGGTATTAATATCGTCAAGTTTCCTTTTAGCCTCTTCCACTGGATTGTTCTTCTTCATAATTTCTTCTAGCTCAGCGATTTCCTTCATCAGTGTCTCAGGCAACCGACGCGGGAATATCTATTATCGCTCATTAGCAGGCCACCAGATCCCTAGTACTAATTTCTAATATATCCCTGCAATATTGATATTTGTCCTGTAAACCCTGAACTGTGATGCCTTGGTAGCGCTTTGGGGGCTCCTCAGTAATCCCCTTTTTATTCTGGTTACTCCGTTTTAAGAGGGCGACAGATGATATATATTGTAGGGGCCACGTTTCTCGAACCTCCCCTACTAGTCCTAATATTCTCCGACTAAACCGTAACAATTGCGGGTCTTCTTTGAATGGCCTGAATCAAAGGTTATTTATTATTTATTGTTTGTTTGAGCATGAACATTTTTTTAGGGAAATATTTTGATTTTTTTGATTTTTTGGTTGTTTCCCTTTCTTCATCCTTTTCCAAGATGGCGCCCGTTATCACAGGCTGTAACAGTGGTAGGCTCCACATTTGGATTAGTTCTATCTCTCTTTTATTGATACTCTCTCATCTTTATTATCCATTTCAAATAATCTCATATAAATCGATGTGTTTGTTAATAACTATGATACAGATTTATTCAGGCAGCTTTAAATCTTATCGATTCTCCTCTTCTAAGATGGCGTATATATATTTTTGTTTGAGCACAGACTACAAGTTGGAGTGACTCCCCTTCCTCCAATTGCTCCCTTTCTAAGATGGCGCCCGTTATCTCAGGTTGTAATAGGCTGAATACCCTTACTCGTTTTATTATTTATTTTACGACGATTTGTTATTTTTATTTTTCGTATCTATTCTTTAAAAATTCTTTGATAAATATATATTCTTGTGGTCAATCTGGACACTGACCTCTTTTTGTGGTCTTAGACTTACTACCTCGTTCTTTTTTCTTCATTTATGCCCCTCTTCAAAGATGGCGGACGTTATTACACGCTACATGTACGTTTGAACTCTAGACTCTTTGAGTCCCTCTCCCAAGATGGCGGCCGTTATTACACGCGACATTAACGTTTGAATTCTAGACTCCCCGAGTCACTTAATCGCCTTCAGGTGTGACCTGTACTATTTAAACCTTGATTCTATCTGTGATCCATCTACATGGCGGTGGGGTAAAAGAGGAATTCTTTATTTGGCGTCCCATTACTGGCGTTCTAATTCTGTTCCGAGCTAAGTAAGTACTTGTTGCTGTGACTCTTTCCTGCAGTGGTTGTTTAGTTAAGCTTAATTCCAATCCGAATGTTAGCTTGTGCTCCGTTTTATTAATGCCAGACATCAATGGTCCATGTATCTTTTAATATCATGGTTCCGCCCTCTTGGACAGACTATATTGAATATAGACAAGTTTCTGGTCTTAATTACAGCTTGACTGTTGGGGCTATTGCCGCACCAGGACGGTTAATTTTTGCTTGTGCTTGTTATGTAAACCGGACACTTTTGGGTCCCCATTTCTTTAAATCTCGTTTCCTTGTCTTTTTATTAGACTAGATTGAATCTATACCGACTGTTGGTCTGAATCACAACGAGGTTGTCGGAGCATTGGACATATACATTTGTATGCTCACAACCTATTCTCGATAGCGACATCTGAAGGATATCAACTTATATCCTGTAAGTTTGAAGCAGTTGGTCTCCTATATCTATTGATTACAACTCTTAGGAGCCACCTAGATACTAAGAATTCTTGTCTTCTTTCAGAATATTATTACTTGTTGACATAAGACGACAGGATAAGCGATTTGGCATTTCCTGCATGAATTCTGACTTTGTGAGTCCATGTCCATATCCCTATCCAGACTACTCCTGATCATCTTGTAAGTGTGGTGTAATTATCTTTACATTAGTACTTACTCTAGCATTAAGAGACCTGTGTGTCCTAACTCTGAACCTCTTTACATTCATCTGCTCTATATATATTTTTCTTACCAGACTCATTATCGTACTGTGGTAAATAAAATATCACGCTGTCATAATTTTTCAGATATCAATAAGATCATGCATAAAGCAAGAGGCTGAGTCTGTGGTATCAGATTCATAAAGGGCTTTATTCCAATAACTCGAGTCAAAGGGAGAATATTTCCATCACCAAAAAGGATCTGGACGGGGCTGAAAAGTATTCTCAATATTCTCAAAACATTATTCACAGAGTACAGTATATATACATTTCTCAATTGTACGTAAGCAAGAGAGCAAGAGAGAATGAGATAAGAGCATGTGGGCGTGTAAGTAGGCGTGAAGGTGGGCGTCCATGTGGGCGTCCACTTGATGATAATGGGTAAATTGTCATGTGTGGGTGGATACCTGGAGATGATTTCGCAATGTCAGCAGAAATACTTGGCAGAGATGCGCGCGCAGCAGCATGACGTGTGATTGACGCGCAACTAGAGGGTGAAGGGGACTTGACATTTAGCTCTACATGTGGAGACAAAAAGTCTGGGGTTATGTCAACCTAATCCCAAATCATATCTAATATCCTATGTTTAAAGAACTATGTTATCCACAAGGGAAGGGCTCTCGGACAGAATCTATTCTATACTGACTGTGTGTGCGTGTACAAGCGTCTAAGTGTCTACACTAAATGCGAGGGGGTAGGAATATTCCATGGTAACAGGGCTATGAATTACTTGCATGAGGACAGAGAAGCCGGGCCTTTTGCTTGGTAACTGGAAGAATGTTTACTTAAACTACTAGGCAGGAATGCATCGGCTGAGGGGGAAGCAGATAATTCGAAGGTGAAATACAGTTCTTGGCAGAGAATAGGCTGATGTCAGGCTTCGTGAGCCGCGCAGAGAATGAGACAAAGTTCATGGTCACAGATGCAGGCTCAGACTGGAGCTTTCAGAGGCAGAAGGCAAGAGGAGTTTCGATGGCAGAATCAGGGCCTACTTGCCTGGACTGTAAAAATGGCATAAGTGAACCATATAAAGCCGGTGGCCTTTCATATTTAGGAATGGAATATCCGGCCTGTTCATGGCGGATCTGACAGAGGACATGTTGACGGTGGACGCACATGTATTTGTGTCTTCATAACTGGAACTGGAGGGAAACATACATGTACTTGTGACATGCACATAGAACCGTTGGGGTCCAAGATAGGGGACATAACTGACCAGGAAAATCCACATTTCCACATTCCCTCCTTGTCCCCTACTTGCCCTTCAAGAGATATCAATCTTCATCAATTCATTGATCTGTTCATATAGCATCATTTGTTCTTCTTTCTTCTTCCGTGATCTTGAATGAAATCTTGGTGGTGGAATACACGATGTGGCACACAGACCACAGATCGCTGGTCCACATTGTAGACATAGACAGCAACTGAATAGTATGAGAAGGCCAATACCTAGGAAGGATAGGACCCTCCATCCAAAGGTAGATAATACACTCCAAAACCAACCGGACCAAGTCCAGGTGCCTGGATTCTGGTGTATCTGGCTTACAATCTTATGAAGGCGAGTTATGGCTTTATATACAGATGGCGAATTTTCTGGTATGAAAAATGCAATAGCTTGATCCGATGACCCTACAAGCTCCGCCCCTATCGGCCAGGATAACGTCAAGGACAAGACTATTTTGAAGCACAACAATCCGCATAGCAGACTGCTCTTCTGTTAAATTGCCTAAGGCGGAAATAGTTTCGTTCACTACTGCTTCAAGGGTTCTGGTTAATCTACGTATCAGCTTACTATTGGTAACTGTACCTATATAGGGAAAGAAACCTTTATTGAAATCTGTGTATTTTTCCCATGCTGTTTCAGTGTAATTGACAATTGGGAGATCTCTCTGCTGTCTATTGTGTACTAAATGAGTATTTCTATGAGAATCAGGAGGAGCTAGGAAAACAGGTGGTAGGAGGAATGCTATGTAACAGGTACCATCCCAATCTAGAGGTAGGCGTATATATGCGGTCTGGCCACATATAAAGTAGGAATGACGAGAAGCTCTAAATGTAGACTTGCCTTGATCACTGAATTTTATTACAGTGGTGCATTTACTATGGCCCATGTGTATGGAGCCATTCTTTCTTATACATAATTCCTCTTTTACTGGGAATACGGACATGGCGGGCAAGATTGGTGTAGCTTCAGATTCAATGTTCAGGATCATGAGGTTAAGTGTAAAATTACCTAATCCATATACTTCATTTCTTAGATCAGTTCCTGTTCTTTTGGGAAGTCCCTCCTTGTTAGGGTAGCAGACTTTAAGCAAAACTAAGTTCAGGTTTCCCCATACCCAGTTGTCTTGATAAACTGCGGAATTCGAATCTAGGGAATTAATCAAACTAAACCATGCTCCACAGGAGCCATTGTGTGTGAACGGATAGAGAAAAAGGGGCAAAAACTCCCTTATAGTTCTGATAGGGGGGGAGTCGGCCACAGACCCAGCAGTCTGTAGCATTGCTAGTCTGATGTGAATGGTGCAGCATCTGAATAAAGGTATTGTTGCGTAAGGCAAGTCGATATGATAGCTCATAGGATGGCAGATCACTAAATGTGTGCTTTATGGTATCATTAGTGGAGGAGTGTAAAAGTGAGGCAATAGGAGGAAAAATAGCATGTAGTATTAAGCTGATACATATTATCGTGATGTACATAAGAGATTGAAAAATTACAGTCACTATACATCTATTTGCTTCTTATCTAGCTCTCTTATTTTTGCTTTATGTTATTGTCCAAGATCTTATGCGAGCCAGAATACATGTTCAACCGCTTCACCACCTAGTGGACTTAATTGATCAAACGGGTTCTGACTTTTTGAATCAAGGTTTAGCTTTGTGGAAACTTCTGGGCATTCTCCTCTAGAAAATGTTGTTCAAAATCCAAAATCCAAGTTCAAAGTTTTTTTTTCCTTTGTAAAAGAGTGGTGAAGGTGCACTTTGACTTTAACGGCCGTCCCCGTGGTCCAGAGCACTGACTTTGGCGCCTTTCATCCAGGAGCGATGGAGTATTCTTTGACCTGGGTGTTGTCAGGCAAGGCGGCCGCAACCTGCGAACAACAAGAGAGTAGTGCAGACATCAATGAAGCCAGGTAATCTGTCAGCATGTTACTGTCAACATAAGTAATCTTTTAGGCATTGTAGTGCCCACATATTTTGGTGGTCTACCAAAGACCACTTCATAGGGAGATAAGCCTGTTCTAGAATGAGCTACAATTCGCATGTAAAAGAGGGCAACCGGCAGGGCTACCATCCAGTCTATACCTTTGTCTGCGCAAATTTTTAATGTCTGATTATGTCTTTCTACAAGGCCTGCTGCTTCAGGATGTCGCACACAATGGAATTTCCAGGTATACCCTAACAGAAGGGACACCTGCTTCATTAGTACCAGGACATATTTGTAACCTCTACATCTGTTTATTTGGATATAATCCATTTGGAGCACTTCAAAAGGGTGGTCAGGTGGATGGAATCCACCTTGTTCCATCGGAATGCCTTTACCTGGATTGAATTGGCAACAGATCATACATGTTCTGACCTTTTGTTTCGCTGCTGCACGCAGGTGCTTGTTGAACCATATATTCTGTAAGCTATCTATCATTGCTTTCTCTCCTAAGTGTGCAGGACTATGTGCGGTATTTATAATCACTTGTACCATGGTATCAGGAAGAAACCATGTGGATTTGCCCTTTGTCATCCAACCTTGATCAGTCAGTACCCCTCCTTGTTCCGATCATTTCTTTAATTCGTCTACAGTAGCATGTGTCTGAATGTCTTGTACATCCCTGGAAGGATCCCTAACTGTCATGGCTTTGGACAGTGATAGTATCTGTGATTTTGTCATGTCTAGTGGGGTCTGAGCTGTCTGTTTAGCAGTTCGGTCTGCCAGATCATTGCCTTGGGAAATGGTATCTGTGGCTCTAGTATGTGCTTTACATTTTAGGATAGCTATGGCTGTTGGTAAATGTATTGCTTCCAGTAGGGCTTGAATAAGGGGGCCATGCTGTATCTTGGCCCCATGAGAGGTCAAGAAACCTCTTTCTCTCCACAAAATCGGTGTAAATGTTTACTCTCAGGTGCTTAGCTCTTATGCACGCTTGTGTCAGGGCGATGAGCTCTGCTGCTTGTGCTGACAATATGTCTATTCTTTTAGTCTCTATTATTACAGTATCAGCAGTCACTGCATATGCTGCCACTAATTCTCCCGCCCCTGTCCTCATGCATGAGCCGTCAACATATAGTGTTAGCTCGGGGTCTGGGAGTGCAACATCTGTCAAGTCTTGTCTTGGTTTAGTCACGGTATGTATTACTTCAACACAGTTGTGTGGTGAAACGCTTTCTGTACTGGAGGGCAAAAGGGTAGCAGGATTCAGTATGTTGCATCGTCTGATCTCTATGTGTGGTTGAAATAACGTTTGCTCATAATCCGTCAGTCTAGCTACAGTCAGGTGTTGTGTTTGTGTCCGGTTCAAGAGAACCTCTACTGCGTGTGGTACTTGTACTGTCAGAGGGTGGCCCAGCACTATCGAGTCACTTTGTCTTATGGCTAAGGCCGTTGCTGCAACTGATTTTAGGCACGCAGGCAAAGCCTGTGCTACTGGGTCTAATGTACTAGAAAGATAAGCACAGGGCTCGTGTTTTCCTGCATGATCTTGTGTTAGGACAGATAGTGCTGTTCCATCCCGCTCTGTCACAAAAAGCATAAACGATTTGTTGTAATCAGGGTTTGCTAAAACTGGTGCTTGGCATAAAGCTCTCTTTAATTCTTCAAATGCCACAGTGTGTTCTTGAGGACTTTAGTCTTTTTGTGTCTTGGGCTGTGAAAAACCAGAAATCAATTGAATACGTTCCGGTGCCCACAACTAATTCCCCTGAAAGATCACAATAAAACATGAGAAAAAGGGGAAAGCACCATACCTATTTCCTCGGCTTAATTTCTAAGGGGGCTAATTTCTAAGGGGCTTAATTTCTTAAGAGGCTAGCGGGAAGCGAACCTCCTCAGGGGCCAGCAGAAAGCCAATATTCTCCTCCTTCCCCCCCTTTTTGACAGGAGGAAATCTGAAACAGATTTCACTGCTGTCAAACACTATCAAACCCTGTGTCTTGTCAACACTATTAATCCCTGTGTGTAGCTACTGGGCGTAAGCAAAATTATAGGAGATACACAGCGTATGTGAAACGGCGAGAAATCCTTCAAATTAATGTACAAACCTCATTGTGTTAGCTCATAAGCTAGCCAAATGACATCTCATATGCAAATGTCCCTAGTACATGAACCTACACCAACCTGAAGTCAATATTAATGCTAGGAGGCCCTAATAGGAATGCTAAATTACCTAAATATTCGGAAAACCAAGTTTAAGAACAGTTGTTAATGTTGATAATTAATAATTTATCTGCTAAAGAAATCAGTCAATGTGCAATAATTTCCACCTATACAATAAATAGCCTAATTCAAAAACAAGTCAACTTTTGGGGCCACCACTCACAAGAATGAGCTTACTAAAGCAAACTTTAAAAAGGAAATCCTGTCAGATATTTTCTCATTACCCTAAATACCGAGCCTTATTTGTCACTCTGTGGTGGCAGTCCTTATTTAAAACAGGCCTTTCAAGAGTTAAAATGCGAGTGCACAGATCATAATTGTTCCTTAATGTCCAATCTGGAAACATATGACCGAGGCTGCCTGTCTATAAGAGAAAGGCAGTTATGTGAAAAATATTTCAGTCTTGCATAGCCTTTTTCTTTTGTTTCATTCATCTCCAACACCAATTAGACATACACTGATAACGTGTTGTCTGCTATTTTGACAGCATGATAATGGTAATATCATGTCTGTGAAATTTAGTAATTGTGCCAAGCCATCAGTATACCGGGCACAGAAAGCATAGATAATTACACTAACATATATAAATGAGCAGCGATGCGTAATTACAGTACCTACAGCTCAGATGCGAACATTCTGGCCTGCTTAATTTGTCAGGCTTATAATCAATAACTTATTTACCTGCCCTATACAACCCCATCTGGCAGTGGGTCATCCCAATGATGACCGCGTCAAGTCTGACACACAGGATCAGCAACAATAATCAAAAAATGACGAACACACGAACCTGTCTCTTTTTTTTTTTTTTTTTTTTTTTTTTTTTTTTTATAAAAATGTGCTATGCTTCTTTGTACACAATGTACCCTCATGTCCTAGTCGAAGATGCATCTCACATCTTTCCTCACAGACCCGTAACCACTGGATCATTTATCCAATGCAACTGGTGGCAGCTTGTGGCCACAATTCAAAAATGTCTGAATTTGAAAATCGTTTTTATATAGGCACATAGCCCTTAAAATTCCAAACAAGAGCAACATTTTACTTTCTGACCAGAAGCAATATAACAATTGCTAAAAAATAAAACAAATCTTCTCCATAGACATTTCCTCGGGGCACTTGTTTTGCACAGAATAGAACAAGGGAATCTTTCTCGACTTACATTTCTCAGCTGCCCTGTTTTATCAGAGAAGTTAAAAATAGCCCCTCAGCGCGGCCTGAGCCTGGGCTGCCAGCCATCTTTTTTTTTGTTTTTCCTACTCCTGGCCCCAAGGCTCTCCAGCTGCAGGCATTACACAGATGCGATGTCAGAGAAGCCTTCTAAGCAGTGCCCTGTTCTGCTCCTCTCATCGGCCCCCACCTACACTGGCTACAAGGTCAGAATCTGTCTCCGATTTCTGTATCACATTCTGCTCTACACAGCCCCCACCTTCTCCTCACTCTGAAGCTGTCAAAGACAAAAAGACTACTCAATTCCATAAAAACTGCAATAATTCGCTCAATTGAAAAATTATTTTTACATACAATTTGCACTCAGGGGGTCATAATCTTACCGACTTGACCCAGCACATTGGCTCACTGGACCACCAAGAACACAAACCTGTATTCATGAACAATTTGCAAATTCGAAATACCCACAATTCTTTTTTCAAGCTAAACTTTTCACTAATTATTTTTCCGTTAACACTTTGTACATTAGGGGTGTCATCAAATCACAGGAGTTGCTCCTTCTCTAGCTGCACCCCTCTCAATTTCCTATTGACAACGTAGTCAAATGTTGGACCATGTAAACACCAGCTATGCGCTGTTCATTTGGTGGGTGGCTCAAGAACCTTTGGGCTACTATGTAATTATTATATGTATTATAACTGGTCTTTCTACTGGGGCCACTCTTGCTAGGTCCTCTGAAAGGACGGGATAAATACCAGCAACGTCAGTATTTCTTTTTCTGTCAGCCTACGCTCATTTTACCAGCTCTAATTCCTCCTGTAACATCTCATCCTTGGCTTTTCCAGACACCAGTCCACTTCTCTCTGCTTCGTGAAACACTTACTCTGTCCTTCTATGTCACTCCTTGCGCCAAAAACTCAATGGCATCCTTCCAAGCTGGTCTACATTTTCTCTTTCATAAGAGTGTTTCGTTGTCCATCTACTTGTCCTGCTTTTACTCGTATACCTTCCTCAACTAACACGTTTTCTCGGGCTTTGTCTGAATCCTCCCTACTTTTCTCTTCTTTTCTGAGCGCTTACTCTGTGCGTCTATGCTATTCTTTACGCCATAATTCAACAGCGTCTTTCTGTGACTGTCTAGCTTTCCTCTTCCACAACTCTTCTTCGACTTTCATGATACATTCGGCATCCCAGGTCCCAGCTACGGGCCATCTCTGACTTTCTGGTAACTCTTTGGTGTAGTCCACCCATAGATCAAGGAATAATATGGCGTCTAAGCCATGCTTGTGATACATAAAGTGCCCTGGAGTGTCCCTAGGAGGAATAGGAACACCTTCTTCGAGTACCCCTTTTCTAGTTGTGATCTGTCTTAATTTTGAAAAGAGCAGCCTATTGACAACTGATCTGATACTTAATCTTGAACACACTTAATACAAAAAGCACAACAATGAACAATCATTCATACCACAATATGCAGGACATTTTAACACATTAAACATTAAACATTAAACATTTTAACCTTTAAAAATGACCAACAATGATGACAGTCTGCATAACTAATCACCAAGCAGAATTCTTGACAATAACTAGATACTTCGGAATACTTGATATACTGCTAAACAGTACATATACACTGCTAAACAGTGCAGACCGGATTTGTGTACCCAAATCCGTCTTGACCGGCACAACCTATGTGCGCGTCAACACGCCTCCCCGGCGATGGTACTCACCGGGTAGCTCCTTGAAACGGAAGGCCTCGGAGAATGGACTGGACTCGACGACTGCGGACATCGGACCCTCTGGACATCGGGACTTCGAAAACCTGGTGGGCCTCTGTATACCTCGGACACAGCTCTCTCGCAGGTGGGCTCTGGGTAGACAATCTGCGTTCCTCACCGCCTCGTATGGATGCCTGGTCGCAGTCTGTCCCCTTCGGTGGCCTGAGGGAGTTGGCGGGAAAACCCGCGACGTGCACGCTTGAAGTCCATCACGGCTATGGAAGGGGGCAAAACTGGACCTTCATCTCCGGCGTGTGGGGAAAGAGATTAAACTGTTCGGGCGCCATTCTGTGGTAAATAAAATATCACGCTGTCATAATTTTTCAGATATCAATAAGATCATGCATAAAGCAAGAGGCTGAGTCTGTGGTATCAGATTCATAAAGGGCTTTATTCCAATAACTCGAGTCAAAGGGAGAATATTTCCATCACCAAAAAGGATCTGGACGGGGCTGAAAAGTATTCTCAATATTCTCAAAACATTATTCACAGAGTACAGTATATATACATTTCTCAATTGTACGTAAGCAAGAGAGCAAGAGAGAATGAGATAAGAGCATGTGGGCGTGTAAGTAGGCGTGAAGGTGGGCGTCCATGTGGGCGTCCACTTGATGATAATGGGTAAATTGTCATGTGTGGGTGGATACCTGGAGATGATTTCGCAATGTCAGCAGAAATACTTGGCAGAGATGCGCGCGCAGCAGCATGACGTGTGATTGACGCGCAACTAGAGGGTGAAGGGGACTTGACATTTAGCTCTACATGTGGAGACAAAAAGTCTGGGGTTATGTCAACCTAATCCCAAATCATATCTAATATCCTATGTTTAAAGAACTATGTTATCCACAAGGGAAGGGCTCTCGGACAGAATCTATTCTATACTGACTGTGTGTGCGTGTACAAGCGTCTAAGTGTCTACACTAAATGCGAGGGGGTAGGAATATTCCATGGTAACAGGGCTATGAATTACTTGCATGAGGACAGAGAAGCCGGGCCTTTTGCTTGGTAACTGGAAGAATGTTTACTTAAACTACTAGGCGGAATGCATCGGCTGAGGGGGAAGCAGATAATTCGAAGGTGAAATACAGTTCTTGGCAGAGAATAGGCTGATGTCAGGCTTCGTGAGCCGCGCAGAGAATGAGACAAAGTTCATGGTCACAGATGCAGGCTCAGACTGGAGCTTTCAGAGGCAGAAGGCAAGAGGAGTTTCGATGGCAGAATCAGGGCCTACTTGCCTGGACTGTAAAAATGGCATAAGTGAACCATATAAAGCCGGTGGCCTTTCATATTTAGGAATGGAATATCCGGCCTGTTCATGGCGGATCTGACAGAGGACATGTTGACGGTGGACGCACATGTATTTGTGTCTTCATAACTGGAACTGGAGGGAAACATACATGTACTTGTGACATGCACATAGAACCGTTGGGGTCCAAGATAGGGGACATAACTGACCAGGAAAATCCACATTTCCACAGTACTGTGAATTATATCTGGTATTCCTACACCTGACACCTGACTGTGTCTCCAGTTTTGGGAAGGTCCCTACATTTTATCTTCCCCTGGCTTCATTGGATTGTGAGCTACATTATCAAGATAACAAGTGTGTAGTATGTTTTTGTTATTTGTGTTATTTCAGGGTTTGCACTTTTCGGTGATCTGTCATTATTATTCTCTCTTTGTTGAATTAGTATTTCTCTAACTGTTTAATATTCTTTTTCCAAATCTTCCCTTTCCTTCTTATTCACAATGGGTTCTAAATTACTTCTTCACCTAGGGACGTATATCGTCATTTCTTGCCCTTTTTTTACCTATGTATATTTGTCTTTTTTGTATTTTTATTCTTCACCTCTCCACATATTCTAGCAATGTTGAAGCATTTTGTGCTCGATAAATGTATATTTTTCGCATATATGACAATTGATAACTTCGTTATCCTTTTTCCCACAGAAAAACATTTTTTTGTGACGAGGCCTAAAGTCAATCCATGTTTGTTATTTCTTTATTAGTGTTGATTTAGTGTAGTATATTATTTCTCATCTTTCCGCCTTTTTACACTGATACCGCACTGAAGAAGGAAGATTCCGAAACGCGCGTCGGCGTAATTGTGTATCTATTGGCACAAATGTATGTTCATATGGTTTTTGCATTGTATTGTTCATAATTGTTTATGATTATGTTGTAATTTGTAATTTTGTCATTTTTTATATATGTTCTTCGTTGATTGTATTGCTTCGTTCACTTTAGTTTGAATTATAGTTAGTGATGTATGAATTTTTTCAAAAAATGAAAAGATTTATTCAAAAAAAAGAACTTGATTAGCAATAATATATATATATTTTTATAAATAAAACAAAAACAGAGAATCATTCATTGTTCATTTTCTGTGGTTCTTTAAGAGGTTATCTTGTCACATGGGTTGTTTCTCCCTGTATTTTGAATTGTTTATTCCCTGCTATTGTATTTATTAGTTCAGGGACCCTCTTATGTTCTTATTGTTTAGTTCCCGGCACGTTGCTGTGAGGGTTTATATGTTCAAGATTCTGAATGCTAGATTGATTTAGGCAGAGGTTCTATTTTCTATTTTCTATTTTTCTATTTTCTATACTATATTCTTTTCTTTATTATTTTCGGTTCCTTATTTGTTTTTTTGTATTAATTCTGTTCACTTTATTTGTCCCATTCTATCACTACTATCCTGAATTGTATGAGTTATATCTACTCACTTTTCTATAATAACTGTCTGGTAATATGGATAAGATTAAAACTTTTGGTTTCTCCGACGAGGATTTTGCCAGATTAATAGGTGGTAATTCTTTAACAGGTGGCATGGCCCCTCCTAATAAAGGTGAAAATGAAGAATGGTTTAGACTACTCAACCTTAAAAAGATAGCAAGATGCATTGAGTCTCATGCGGAAATTATGATTGAATATTTAAAAGCAGGGGTGATACCCAATGGGCTTAGAATTAGAAACATTCCAGGCCTTTTTATTGAAATAAGGAAGTTCCTTGAGCGCTGGTCCCTTATAGCAAATAAATGCTCAAGAGACCTGATGATTCTCATTATCGAGACAGCCAGAGAAGTAGTTGAGACACTGATGAAGGAAATCGCTGAGCTAGAAGAAATTATGAAGAAGAACAATCCAGTGGAAGAGGCTAAAAGGAAACTTGACGATATTAATACCGAGTTGATTTCTTTCAGTGATTACCTGATTAAGAAAAAGACTGATAAATTACGCAAAGATATAAGGTTCTTTTCCGAGGAGAGAGTTTATCCATATTTAGGAGCTCATTATTATAATGGCTCTAGGGATTACACCAACCAGCCTGATCACCAATATTGGTCCAGCAAGAGAATTTTAACATTCTCAGATACATCAGGATCTGAAGGGGAGGATGGCCATGGGTCGTTTGACAACTATGGCAATAGAAGAGGTGCCTTTGAGGGCCAGAGAAGAAACACGCGTTTTTTAGGCAACCGACGCGGGAATATGAGAGGGAGATACAGAACACAGGAGAGGGGTCGATACCAACAAACAGAAAACAACCCCCCACAATTCCTCCAAACCAGACGCAATCAATATTGGAGAGAATAGATTCCCCTTCTCAAGCTGAACCCATCCCTATCTTTAACCTTTCTATGACCAAAATTGATAATCATGTTGAGGATCTCCTGGCAAGAGGCCTTTTATTTGTACCCAGCACTGGTCTTAACCAGTTTGAGCTAAATCAAGATTTACAGTCTTTTTTCCGAAAGGTCCGCCTCAATAGATTTTTTGCTAACCGCGACACCCAGGAAATTGAGAATAAATCGGGACTGAAACCTAAGTCCATTTTTACTCCCAGTCTGGATGAGGTTGGCCCTGAGGTAGGGATTTTCGAAAAGGTTGTCAACAAGAAAATCAAACAGATGATGCGCTTTGTGCCTAAACCACCTTACAACTTGACATATGACGAATACCAAGCCATGAAAACTCTTGCTAATAATCAGGAAATCACGATTAAACCCAGTGACAAGGGCGGCGGTATCGTCATTATGGATTGTGACCAATATAAAGCTGAAATCAACAAAATGCTCAGTGTTCCTGAGAATTACACGAAGGTGATGAATTATCCTGATCAAAGAATTAAGGATAATATCCTTGACATTACGAGAAGAGCGTTAGACACCGGAAGTATCTGTACACAAGAATTTGAATATCTTAATAGAGAACATTATCAGATCCCGATTCTCTATGGCCTCCCTAAAATACACAAAGCTTGGAAAGACCTCCGTTCAGACCTATAGTCTCCACGATTGGTTCACTTACGGAACCACTCTCTAAATTTGTGGATGTGTTCCTGGCCCCATTAGTCAGCAATTTACCCGCATTTATTAGGGATACAGGAGACCTCATCACTAAGATAGAGGGCATTGAGTTTAGTCCGGCCACAGACATTCTGGTCTCTATGGACATAGAGGCTTTATATTCTAATATACCCCTCACAGGAGCTTTGGAGGCCGTGAGAAGTGTTCTTAATGGCTGTACTAACAATGCAGATAACCTTTTCATCCTTGAGTGTCTGGCTATTGTTCTAAATGAGAACTACTTTGAATTCGATCAGGTTATATACAAACAGACACTAGGCATTAGTATGGGAGCCGCTTGTGCCCCTAATGTGTCTAACCTGTACATGGGGGTTTTTGAGGAGAGGTTTATATACAATGAGGTAGCACCTTTTTCTGAGAATATTACCTACTACCATAGGTTTATTGACGACATATTTTTCATTTGGAGGGGACCGGAGGAACAACTCTCCGAATTTACCCTTTGGATAAATCTTTGTGATCCTCATTTGACATTTATTTCTAAAACTAGCAAAGATAAAATTGAATTCCTGGACATCTGGATAAAGGTCATTGAAGATAAGATTCAGGTATCTTTATATACTAAACCTACGGCCCGTAACACCCTCCTCCAATACCACAGCTTCCACCCCCGTAGCCAGAAGGACAATATCCCCTTCAGTCAGTTCCTGCGTCTCCGCAGGAACTGCACCTGTATTCAATCCTTTGAAGAACATGCAGAGACCCTTAAAAATAAGCTAAGGAATAGGGGATATCCTAATAGAATTATTAGGGATGCATACAAAAGGGCCAAATACTACAATAGAGACACCCTGTTGATTCCGAAAAGTAGAAACAACCAGGAAAAACTTGTGGTTGTTACTAAGCATTCCAACTTTAACAATAAACTTCGCCAGGTGATCAACTCTTCATGGCATATCTTAAATTCTGGCAACCAACAGGAAGATCTACCTAAGCCTATTTTTGCATTTCGCAGGAATAGGAACTTGCGAAATGTATTAGTGAAATCTATTTTGCCCATTAAAAAACCTTTGATTCAACGCTCTATTACAGGTGCTTCACCTATTCTCGGTTCGCATAAGTGAGGCGGATGCCAAGCTTGTGCTTTTGTTAAAACTACTCCGATCCTTGAATGGGGCAAAAAGACTTTCTCTTTTACAGAAATGTCGAATTGCAGGACTAAGAATGTGATCTATCTAATCTTGTGCCCTTGTGGCAAAGGCTATGTGGGTGAGACGAGCAGAGAGATGCGTGTTCGCGTCTGCGAACACAAATCATCCATCAACAACAAACGTCCAGGAGCCCCCTTAGTCAAACACTGGACTGAAAAACAGCATTTGACAAAAGACCTTAAATGGCTTATTCTGGAATGTATAAAGACACCGAAAGATCGTAATACTGAAGCACTTAGGAAGAAGAGACAAATCTATTGGATTTTTACTCTTCGGACTTTTGATAATGGACTTAATGAATCCCTCCCCTGGGAAAATGCCATCCTTTGATGTACTATATATTTCCTAAGCACTAGCTCCCTTTGACAATGTAGTCATTTGTCATCTTGACTACTCTCGCATCACCATTATCGCTCATTAGCAGGCCACCAGATCCCTAGTACTCATTTCTAATATATCCCTGCAATATTGATATTTGTCCTGTAAACCCTGAACTCTGATGCCTTGGTAGCGCTTTGGGGGCTCCTCAGTAATCCCCTTTTTATTCTGGTTACTCCGTTTTAAGAGGGCGACAGATGATATATATTGTAGGGGTCACGTTTCTCGAACCTCCCCTACTAGTCCTAATATTCTCCGACTAAACCGTAACAATTGCGGGTCTTCTTTGAATGGCCTGAATCAAAGGTTATTTATTATTTATTGTTTGTTTGAGCATGAAAAAATTTTTTTGAAATTTTTTTATTTTTTTTATTTTTTGGTTGTTTCCCTTTCTTCATCCTTTTCCAAGATGGCGCCCGTTATCACAGGCTGTAACAGTGGTAGGCTCCACATTTGGATTAGTTCTATCTCTCTTTTATTGATACTCTCTCATCTTTATTATCCATTTCAAATAATCTCATATAAATGGACGTGTTTGTTGATAACTATGATACAGATTTATTCAGGCAGCTTTAAATCTTATCGATTTCTCCTCTTCTAAGATGGCGTATATATATTTTAGTTTGAGCACAGACCACAAGTTGGAGTGACTCCCCTTCCTCCAATTGCTCCCTTTCTAAGATGGCGCCCGTTATCTCAGGTTGTAATAGGCTGAATACCCTTACTCGTTTTATTATTTATTTTACGACGATTTTTTATTTTTATTTTTCGTATCTATTCTTTAAAAATTCTTTGATAAATATATATTCTTGTGGTCAATCTGGACTCTGACCTCTTTTTGTGGTATTAGACTTACTACCTCGTTCTTTTTTCTTCATTTATGCCCCTCTTCAAAGATGGCGGCCGTTATTACACGCTACATGTACGTTTGAACTCTAGACTCTTTGAGTCCCTCTCCCAAGATGGCGGCCGTTATTACACGCGGCATTAACGTTTGAATTCTAGATTCCCCGAGTCACTTAATCGCCTTCAGGTGTGACCTGTACTATTTAAACCTTGATTCTATCTGTGATCCATCTACGTGGCGGTGGGGTAAAAGAGGAATTCTTTATTTGGCGTCCCATTACTGGCGTTCTAATTCTGTTCCGAGCTAAGTAAGTACTTGTTGCTGTGACTCTTTCCTGCAGTGGTTGTTTAGTTAAGCTTAATTCTAATCCGAATGTTAGCTTGTGCTCTGTTTTATTAATGCCAGACATCAATGGTCCATGTATCTTTTAATATCATGGTTCCGCCCTCTTGGACAGACTATATTGAACATAGACAAGTTTCTGGTCTTAATTACAGCTTGACTGTTGGGGCTATTGCCGCACCAGGATGGTTAGTTTTAGCTTGTGCTTGTTATGTAAACCGGACACTTTTGGGTCCCCATTTCTTTAAATCTCGTTTCCTTTTCTTTTTATTAGACTAGATCGAATCTAGACCGACTGTTGGTCTGAATCACAACGAGGTTGTCGGAGCTTTGGACATATAAATTTGTATGCTCACAACCTATTCTCGATAGCGCCATCTGAAGGATATCAACTTATATCCTGTAAGTTTGAAGCAGTTGGTCTCCTATATCTATTGATTACAACTCTTAGGAGCCACCTAGATACTAAGAATTCTTGTCTTTTTTCAGAATATTATTACTTGTTGACATAAGACGACAGGATAAGCGATTTGGCATTTCCTGCATGAATTCTGACTTTGTGAGTCCATGTCCATATCCCTATCCAGACTACTCCTGATCATCTTGTAAGTGTGGTGTAATTATCTTTACATTAGTACTTACTCTAGCATTAAGAGACCTGTGTGTCCTAACTCTGAACCTCTTTAACATTCATCTGCTCTATATATATTTTTCTTACCAGACTCATTATCGTACTGTGAATTATATCTGGTATTCCTACACCTGACTGCGTCTCCAGTTTTGGGAAGGTCCCTACATTTTATCTTCCCCTGGCTTCATTGGATTGTGAGCTACATTATCAAGATGACAAGTGTGTAGTATGTTTTTCTTATTTGTGTTATTTCAGGGTTTGCACTTTTCGGTGATCTGTCATTATTATTCTCTCTTTTTTGAATTAGTATTTCTCTAACTGTTTAATATTCTTTTTCCAAATCTTCCCTTACCTTCTTATTCACATTGGGTTCTAAATTACTTCTTCACCTAGGGACGTATATCGTCATTTCTTGCCCTTTTTTTACCTATGTATATTTGTCTTTTTTGTATTTTTATTCTTCACCTCTCCACATATTCTAGCAATGTTGAAGCATTTTGTGCTCGATCAATGTATATTTTTCGCATATATGACAATTGATAACCTCGTTATCCTTTTTCCCACAGAAAAACATTTTTTTGTGACGAGGCCTAAAGTCAATCCATGTTTGTTATTTCTTTATTAGTGTTGATTTAGTGTAGTATATTATTTCTCATCTTTCCGCCTTTTTACACTGATACCGCACTGAAGAAGGAAGATTCCGAAACGCGCGTCGGCGTAATTGTGTATCTATTGGCACAAATGTATGTTCATATGGTTTTTGCATTGTATTGTTCATAATTGTTTATGATTATGTTGTAATTTGTAATTTTGTCATTTTTTTATATATGTTCTTCGTTGATTGTATCGCTTCGTTAACTTTAGTTTGAATTATAGTTAGTGATGTATGAATTTTTTACAAAAAATGAAAAGATTTATTCAAAAAACAAGAACTTGATTAGCAATAATATATATATATTTTTATAAATAAAACAAAAACAGAGAATCATTCATTGTTCATTTTCTGTGGTTCTTTAAGAGGTTATCTTGTCACATGGGTTGTTTCTCCCTGTATTTTGAATTGTTTATTCCCTGCTATTGTATTTATTAGTTCAGGGACCCTCTTATGTTCTTATTGTTTAGTTCCCGGCACGTTGCTGTGAGGGTTTATATGTTCAAGATTCTGAATGCTAGATTGATTTAGGCAGAGGTTCTATTTTCTATTTTCTATTTTTCTATTTTCTATACTATATTCTTTTCTTTATTATTTTCGGTTCCTTATTTGTTTTTTTGTATTAATTCTGTTCACTTTATTTGTCCCATTCTATCACTACTATCCTGAATTGTATGAGTTCTATCTACTCACTTTTCTATAATAACTGTCTGTTAATATGGATAAGATTAAAACTTTTGGTTTCTCCGACGAGGATTTTGCCAGATTAATAGGTGGTAATTCTTTAACAGGTGGCATGGCCCCTCCTAATAAAGGTGAAAATGAAGAATGGTTTAGACTACTCAACCTTAAAAAGATAGCAAGACGCATTGAGTCTCATGCGGAAATTATGATTGAATATTTAAAAGCAGGGGTGATACCCAATGGGCTTAGAATTAGAAACATTCCAGGCCTTTTTATTGAAATAAGGAAGTTCCTTGAGCGCTGGTCCCTTATAGCAAATAAATGCTCAAGAGACCTGATGATTCTCATTATCGAGACAGCCAGAGAAGTAGTTGAGACACTGATGAAGGAAATCGCTGAGCTAGAAGAAATTATGAAGAAGAACAATCCAGTGGAAGAGGCTAAAAGGAAACTTGACGATATTAATACCGAGTTGATTTCTTTCAGCGATTACCTGATTAAGAAAAAGACTGATAAATTACGCAAAGATATAAGGTTCTTTTCCGAGGAGAGAGTTTATCCATATTTAGGAGCTCATTATTATAATGGCTCTAGGGATTACACCAACCAGCCTGATCACCAATATTGGTCCAGCAAGAGAATTTTAACATTCTCAGATACATCAGGATCTGAAGGGGAGGATGGCCATGGGTCGTTTGACAACTATGGCAATAGAAGAGGTGCCTTTGAGGGCCAGAGAAGAAACACGCGTTTTTTAGGCAACCGACGCGGGAATATGAGAGGGAGATACAGAACACAGGAGAGGGGTCGATACCAACAAACAGAAAACAACCCCCCACAATTCCTCCAAACCAGACTCAATCAATATTGGAGAGAATAGATTCCCCTTCTCAAGCTGAACCCATCCCTATCTTTAACCTTTCTATGACCAAAATTGATAATCATGTTGAGGATCTCCTGGCAAGAGGCCTTTCATTTGTACCCAGCACTGGTCTTAACCAGTTTGAGCTAAATCAAGATTTACAGTCTTTTTTCCGAAAGGTCCGCCTCAATAGATTTTTTGCTAACCGCGACACCCAGGAAATTGAGAATAAATCGGGACTGAAACCTAAGTCCATTTTTACTCCCAGTCTGGATGAGGTTGGCCCTGAGGTAGGGATTTTCGAAAAGGTTGTCAACAAGAAAATCAAACAGATGATGCGCTTTGTGCCTAAACCACCTTACAACTTGACATATGACGAATACCAAGCCATGAAAACTCTTGCTTATAATCAGGAAATCACGATTAAACCCAGTGACAAGGGCGGCGGTATCGTCATTATGGATTGTGACCAATATAAAGCTGAAATCAACAAAATGCTCAGTGTCCCTGAGAATTACACGAAGGTGATGAATTATCCTGATCAAAGAATTAAGGATAATATCCTTGGCATTATGAGAAGAGCGTTAGACACCGGAAGTATCTGTACAGAAGAATTTGAATATCTTAATAGAGAACATTATCAGATCCCGATTCTCTATGGCCTCCCTAAAATACACAAAGCTTGGAAAGACCTCCGTTCAGACCTATAGTCTCCACGATTGGTTCACTTACGGAACCACTCTCTAAATTTGTGGATGTGTTCCTGGCCCCATTAGTCAGCAATTTACCCGCATTTATTAGGGATACAGGAGACCTCATCACTAAGATAGAGGGCATTGAGTTTAGTCCGGCCACAGACATTCTGGTCTCTATGGACATAGAGGCTTTATATTCTAATATACCCCTCACAGGAGCTTTGGAGGCCGTGAGAAGTGTTCTTAATGGCTGTACTAACAATGCAGATAACCTTTTCATCCTTGAGTGTCTGGCTATTGTTCTAAATGAGAACTACTTTGAATTCGATCAGGTTGTATACAAACAGACACTAGGCATTAGTATGGGAGCCGCTTGTGCCCCTAATGTGGCTAACCTGTTCATGGGGGTTTTTGAGGAGAGGTTTATATACAATGAGGTAGCACCTTTTTCTGAGAATATTACCTACTACCATAGGTTTATTGACGACATATTTTTTATTTGGAGGGGACCGGAGGAACAACTCTCCGAATTTACCCTTGGGATAAATCTTTGTGATCCTCATTTGACATTTATTTCTAAAACTAGCAAAGATAAAATTGAATTCCTGGACATCTGGATAAAGGTCATTGAAGATAAGATTCAGGTATCTTTATATACTAAACCTACGGCCCGTAACACCCTCCTCCAATACCACAGCTTCCACCCCCGTAGCCAGAAGGACAATATCCCCTTCAGTCAGTTCCTGCGTCTCCGCAGGAACTGCACCTGTATTCAATCCTTTGAAGAACATGCAGAGACCCTTAAAAATAAGCTAAGGAATAGGGGATATCCTAATAGAATTATTAGGGATGCATACAAAAGGGCCAAATACTACAATAGAGACACCCTGTTGATTCCGAAAAGTAGAAACAACCAGGAAAAACTTGTGGTTGTTACTAAGCATTCCAACTTTAACAATAAACTTCGCCAGGTGATCAACTCTTCATGGCATATCTTAAATTCTGGCAACCAACAGGAAGATCTACCTAAGCCTATGTTTGCATTTCGCAGGAATAGGAACTTGCGAAATGTATTAGTGAAATCTATTTTGCCCATTAAAAAACCTTTGATTCAACGCTCTATTACAGGTGCTTCACCTATTCTCGGTTCGCATAAGTGTGGTGGATGCCAAGCTTGTGCTTTTGTTAAAACTACTCCGATCCTTGAATATGGCAAAAAGACTTTCTCTTTTACAGAAATGTCGAATTGCAGGACTAAGAATGTGATCTATCTAATCTTGTGCCCTTGTGGCAAAGGCTACGTGGGTGAGACGAGCAGAGAGATGCGTGTTCGCGTCTGCGAACACAAATCATCCATCAACAACAAACGTCCAGGAGCCCCCTTAGTCAAACACTGGACTGAAAAACAGCATTTGACAAAAGACCTTAAATGGCTTATTCTGGAATGTATAAAGACACCGAAAGATCGTAATACTGAAGCACTTAGGAAGAAGAGACAAATCTATTGGATTTTTACTCTTCGGACTTTTGATAATGGACTTAATGAATCCCTCCCCTGGGAAAATGCCATCCTTTGATGTACTATATATTTCCTAAGCACTAGCTCCCTTTGACAATGTAGTCATTTGTCATCTTGACTACTCTCGCATCACCATTATCGCTCATTAGCAGGCCACCAGATCCCTAGTACTCATTTCTAATATATCCCTGCAATATTGATATTTGTCCTGTAAACCCTGAACTCTGATGCCTTGGTAGCGCTTTGGGGGCTCCTCAGTAATCCCCTTTTTATCCTGGTTACTCCGTTTTAAGAGGGCGACAGATGATATATATTGTAGGGGTCACGTTTCTCGAACCTCCCCTACTAGTCCTAATATTCTCCGACTAAACCGTAACAATTGCGGGTCTTCTTTGAATGGCCTGAATCAAAGGTTATTTATTATTTATTGTTTGTTTGAGCATGAAAATTTTTTTTGAAATTTTTTGATTTTTTTGATTTTTTGGTTGTTTCCCTTTCTTCATCCTTTTCCAAGATGGCGCCCGTTATCACAGGCTGTAACAGTGGTAGGCTCCACATTTGGATTAGTTCTATCTCTCTTTTATTGATACTCTCTCATCTTTATTATCCATTTCAAATAATCTCATATAAATGGACGTGTTTGTTGATAACTATGATACAGATTTATTCAGGCAGCTTTAAATCTTATCGATTTCTCCTCTTCTAAGATGGCGTATATATATTTTTGTTTGAGCACAGACCACAAGTTGGAGTGACTCCCCTTCCTCCAATTGCTCCCTTTCTAAGATGGCGCCCGTTATCTCAGGTTGTAATAGGCTGAATACCCTTACTCGTTTTATTATTTATTTTACAACGATTTTTTATTTTTATTTTTCGTATCTATTCTTTAAAAATTCTTTGATAAATATGTATTCTTGTGGTCAATCTGGACTCTGACCTCTTTTTGTGGTATTAGACTTACTACCTCGTTCTTTTTTCTTCATTTATGCCCCTCTTCAAAGATGGCGGCCGTTATTACACGCAACATGTACGTTTGAACTCTAGACTCTTTGAGTCCCTCTCCCAAGATGGCGGCCGTTATTACACGCGGCATTAACGTTTGAATTCTAGATTCCCCGAGTCACTTAATCGCCTTCAGGTGTGACCTGTACTATTTAAACCTTGATTCTATCTGTGATCCATCTACGTGGCGGTGGGGTAAAAGAGGAATTCTTTATTTCGCGTCCCATTACTGGCGTTCTAATTCTGTTCCGAGCTAAGTAAGTACTTGTTGCTGTGACTCTTTCCTGCAGTGGTTGTTTAGTTAAGCTTAATTCTAATCCGAATGTTAGCTTGTGCTCCGTTTTATTAATGCCAGACATCAATGGTCCATGTATCTTTTAATATCATGGTTCCGCCCTCTTGGACAGACTATATTGAACATAGACAAGTTTCTGGTCTTAATTACAGCTTGACTGTTGGGGCTATTGCCGCACCAGGATGGTTAGTTTTAGCTTGTGCTTGTTATGTAAACCGGACACTTTTGGGTCCCCATTTCTTTAAATCTCGTTTCCTTTTCTTTTTATTAGACTAGATCGAATCTAGACCGACTGTTGGTCTGAATCACAACGAGGTTGTCGGAGCTTTGGACATATAAATTTGTATGCTCACAACCTATTCTCGATAGCGCCATCTGAAGGATATCAACTTATATCCTGTAAGTTTGAAGCAGTTGGTCTCCTATATCTATTGATTACAACTCTTAGGAGCCACCTAGATACTAAGAATTCTTGTCTTTTTTCAGAATATTATTACTTGTTGACATAAGACGACAGGATAAGCGATTTGGCATTTCCTGCATGAATTCTGACTTTGTGAGTCCATGTCCATATCCCTATCCAGACTACTCCTGATCATCTTGTAAGTGTGGTGTAATTATCTTTACATTAGTACTTACTCTAGCATTAAGAGACCTGTGTGTCCTAACTCTGAACCTCTTTAACATTCATCTGCTCTATATATATTTTTCTTACCAGACTCATTATCGTACTGTGAATTATATCTGGTATTCCTACACCTGACTGCGTCTCCAGTTTTGGGAAGGTCCCTACATTTTATCTTCCCCTGGCTTCATTGGATTGTGAGCTACATTATCAAGATGACAAGTGTGTAGTATGTTTTTCTTATTTGTGTTATTTCAGGGTTTGCACTTTTCGGTGATCTGTCATTATTACTCTCTTTTTTGAATTAGTATTTCTCTAACTGTTTAACATTCTTTTTCCAAATCTTCCCTTACCTTCTTATTCACAATGGGTTCTAAATTACTTCTTCACCTAGGGACGTATATCGTCATTTCTTGCCCTTTTTTTACCTATGTATATTTGTCTTTTTTTTATTTTTATTCTTCACCTCTCCACATATTCTAGCAATGTTGAAGCATTTTGTGCTCGATCAATGTATATTTTTCGCATATATGACAATTGATAACCTCGTTATCCTTTTTCCCACAGAAAAACATTTTTTTGTGACGAGGCCTAAAGTCAATCCATGTTTGTTATTTCTTTATTAGTGTTGATTTAGTGTAGTATATTATTTCTCATCTTTCCGCCTTTTTACACTGATATCGCACTGAAGAAGGAAGATTCCGAAACGCGCGTCGGCGTAATTGTGTATCTATTGGCACAAATGTATGTTCATATGGTTTTTGCATTGTATTGTTCATAATTGTTTATGATTATGTTGTAATTTGTAATTTTGTCATTTTTTATATATGTTCTTCGTTGATTGTATTGCTTCGTTCACTTTAGTTTGAATTATAGTTAGTGATGTATGAATTTTTTACAAAAAATGAAAAGATTTATAAAAAAAAAAAGAACTTGATTAGCAATAATATATATATATTTTTATAAATAAAACAAAAACAGAGAATCATTCATTGTTCATTTTCTGTGGTTCTTTAAGAGGTTATCTTGTCACATGGGTTGTTTCTCCCTGTATTTTGAATTGTTTATTCCCTGCTATTGTATTTATTAGTTCAGGGACCCTCTTATGTTCTTATTGTTTAGTTCCCGGCACGTTGCTGTGAGGGTTTATATGTTCAAGATTCTGAATGCTAGATTGATTTAGGCAGAGGTTCTATTTTCTATTTTCTATTTTTCTATTTTCTATACTATATTCTTTTCTTTATTATTTTCGGTTCCTTATTTGTTTTTTTGTATTAATTCTGTTCACTTTATTTGTCCCATTCTATCACTACTATCCTGAATTGTATGAGTTATATCTACTCACTTTTCTATAATAACTGTCTGTTAATATGGATAAGATTAAAACTTTTGGTTTCTCCGACGAGGATTTTGCCAGATTAATAGGTGGTAATTCGTTAACAGGTGGGATGGCCCCTCCTAATAAAGGTGAAAATGAAGAATGGTTTAGACTACTCAACCTTAAAAAGATAGCAAGACGCATTGAGTCTCATGCGGAATTTATGATTGAATATTTAAAAGCAGGGGTGATACCCAATGGGCTTAGAATTAGAAACATTCCAGGCCTTTTTATTGAAATAAGGAAGTTCCTTGAGCGCTGGTCCCTTATAGCAAATAAATGCTCAAGAGACCTGATGATTCTCATTATCGAGACAGCCAGAGAAGTAGTTGAGACACTGATGAAGGAAATCGCTGAGCTAGAAGAAATTATGAAGAAGAACAATCCAGTGGAAGAGGCTAAAAGGAAACTTGACGATATTAATACCGAGTTGAGTTCTTTCAGTGATTACCTGATTAAGAAAAAGACTGATAAATTACGCAAAGATATAAGGTTCTTTTCCAAGGAGAGAGTTTATCCATATTTAGGAGCTCATTATTATAATGGCTCTGGGGATTACACCAACCAGCCTGATCACCAATATTGGTCCAGCAAGAGAATTTTAACATTCTCAGATACATCAGGATCTGAAGGGGAGGATGGCCATGGGTCGTTTGACAACTATGGCAATAGAAGAGGTGCCTTTGAGGGCCAGAGAAGAAACACGCGTTTTTTAGGCAACCGACGCGGGAATATGAGAGGGAGATACAGAACACAGGAGAGGGGTCGATACCAACAAACAGAAAACAACCCCCCACAATTCCTCCAAACCAGACGCAATCAATATTGGAGAGAATAGATTCCCCTTCTCAAGCTGAACCCATCCCTATCTTTAACCTTTCTATGACCAAAATTGATAATCATGTTGAGGATCTCCTGGCAAGAGGCCTTTCATTTGTACCCAGCACTGGTCTTAACCAGTTTGAGCTAAATCAAGATTTACAGTCTTTTTTCCGAAAGGTCCGCCTCAATAGATTTTTTGCTAACAGCGACACCCAGGAAATTGAGAATAAATCGGGACTGAAACCTAAGTCCATTTTTACTCCCAGTCTGGATGAGGTTGGCCCTGAGGTAGGGATTTTTGAAAAGGTTGTCAACAAGAAAATCAAACAGATGATGCGCTTTGTGCCTAAACCACCTTACAACTTGACATATGACGAATACCAAGCCATGAAAACTCTTGCTAATAATCAGGAAATCACGATTAAACCCAGTGACAAGGGCGGCGGTATCGTCATTATGGATTGTGACCAATATAAAGCTGAAATCAACAAAATGCTCAGTGTCCCTGAGAATTACACGAAGGTGATGAATTATCCTGATCAAAGAATTAAGGATAATATCCTTGACATTACGAGAAGAGCGTTAGACACCGGAAGTATCTGTACACAAGAACTGCGTCTCCAGTTTTGGGAAGGTCCCTACATTTTATCTTCCCCTGGCTTCATTGGATTGTGAGCTACATTATCAAGATGACAAGTGTGTAGTATGTTTTTCTTATTTGTGTTATTTCAGGGTTTGCACTTTTCGGTGATCTGTCATTATTATTCTCTCTTTTTTGAATTAGTATTTCTCTAACTGTTTAATATTCTTTTTCCAAATCTTCCCTTTCCTTCTTATTCACAATGGGTTCTAAATTACTTCTTCACCTAGGGACGTATATCGTCATTTCTTGCCCTTTTTTTACCTATGTATATTTGTCTTTTTTGTATTTTTATTCTTCACCTCTCCACATATTCTAGCAATGTTGAAGCATTTTGTGCTCGATCAATGTATATTTTTCGCATATATGACAATTGATAACCTCGTTATCCTTTTTCCCACAGAAAAACATTTTTTTGTGACGAGGCCTAAAGTCAATCCATGTTTGTTATTTCTTTATTAGTGTTGATTTAGTGTAGTATATTATTTCTCATCTTTCCGCCTTTTTACATTGATACCGCCCTGAAGAAGGAAGATTCCGAAACGCGCGTCGGCGTAATTGTGTATCTATTGGCACAAATGTATGTTCATATGGTTTTTGTATTGTATTGTTCATAATTGTTTATGATTATGTTGTAATTTGTAATTTTGTCATTTTTTATATATGTTCTTCGTTGATTGTATTGCTTCGTTCACTTTAGTTTGAATTATAGTTAGTGATGTATGAATTTTTTACAAAAAATTAAAAGATTTATTCAAAAAAAAGAACTTGATTAGCAATAATATATATATATTTTTATAAATAAAACAAAAACAGAGAATCATTCATTGTTCATTTTCTGTGGTTCTTTAAGAGGTTATCTTGTCACATGGGTTGGTTCTCCCTGTATTTTGAAATGAAATCCTACCAATACAGGTTTGGTTCAGGTGTAACTAATCATATCAAATCAAATCATCTTTATTCAATTCAGATAGAGAATCATAAAAGTATACATTACTGAACGATAAAATTGAATCAGAATTTAAAAATGAGTGCAGTAAAAACAAACACAGTTTAACATACATCAGTTAATATCATCCTTCTGGTCATAACAGCCCTCAAGAATCCTGATAATACCACACATGTGAACAGATTTGGAAGCAGTTGTAAAAATAAATACACCAGTCTGCATTGTCTAAAATTTAAGGATTTCAATAGAGGCTTAATAAAAATAGTCTTTAAATCGGTATAAAATTTACAGAAAAACAGAACATAGATGGTAAATTGACTAGACGTCTTATCACAGTGACAGCATGTTAATTGACAGGACTAGTTATTAGTGTTAGGGAAGCTCGTCAAACGGTGAAAGATATCTAGCCTGAAGAGCATCAAAACAAACCTGTGTTGGGCATTAAGAACACTGGTTAAATACAGTTACATTGAGAAACTGATCAGAACCATTCGGTTATGCTATACAGTTGTTTTGACCAGTTTCAACGTCAATCTTACTTCCGCTAGGATATTTAGACATTCTCTCTTTAATGATTTCCTCGTAATATACCGCAGGGTTTCAGGATTATCATTATATTCAGGGTGGCAGATGTCAGACATAAAATTCTTTATATATTTTAGCCATCAGATTTTCAAGGCTTGCTCAGAGCCACAACAGTCCTGTACAATCGCACGATTGAACCCCATACGGTCCGATGTCCATAGTTTATGTCAGAGAAGAACTGGCTGTACCTTTATCAGATCTACTAGATAAATTGCTCCCAATTCCGCGTAACACAAGAAATTAGAACAGCTGATTGGGAGCCCAAGGAGTTTAAAAAAAAACACATTTTTCTATTAGCTGTAATGAGTCCACATTTACATGTCCCCACAACTCAGAGCCATCCATCGCAATTGACCAACATTTGCCATTATAAATGTTCAACATTTCTTTCGGGTGTTTACGGCCCAATTTCCTTGAGAAGTTGCACAGGCCCATGATTGATATATATAACTGCATCCTTCTTGATTTTACTGCACTTCTTCAATTCCCATCACCATCAAATAAAATTGCCAAGTACAAAGAAGTGGGGGTTTGAGGTAAAATCGCATTTCCTATTAAAATTATACACCCCTTAGATAACTTTCGGCCAGCTTTCATAACAGAGGTTTTGCTTATATTAATTAATAACCCCAAATTCTCCATAAAATGTAGCAGTACTGGTATGGGCCGATGACCGATTTGGGGCAGATTGATACATGTGTCCGCAAGGGTGCTGTCCAAGCTCTTGATGTATAAATTAAATAAAAACAGGGCGAGTATGCACCCTTGATGGACTCCCTTTTGGGTGTCAATGGATCCTGTACCTTCCCCTCTCGTGCCAAAGCGGATCTTAGCAGAGTTAGTTGAGTACAGGTATCTAAGGAAATTAACAATAGCGCATTCTATTCCCATTGAGGTCATAATAGACCAAAGTTTGTTGTGAACAACACAATCAAATGCGGAGGTCAAGTCCACAAACACCAGAAACAAATTGCCCCCTTTTATGTGCGCATATTTGCTCACCAATAAGTTCATGTTGATGGCCTACTCTATAGTCCCAATTCCACGGTGAAAGCAATATTGAAAATCGGACATAATGTTTGAGGCCTTTTGTAAATTTCTTTGGTGCTAGCCTTCAGGCCTGCCTACAGTTCTGTACTTCTATGGGGTTCCTAGGTGTCTCTTTCAAGGCCCCCTTTAATTTTTGGTGGGCCTGGGTACAGGCATGCTAAAGCACCCTTGAGTTTTCCTTGCCCCTCACTTCTGATTGGTGGTCAGCTCAGCCTTAATTCCCTCGCTAATTTGGTTAAAAACCTCAATAACCATGCTACCTTCTGCTGACTGATTCAGACAAACCTCAAAGGCCCTTCCCAGCTGACCAATTAATTGTTCTAAAAAACTAGACGGGTCAACCATAGACCAGCGCAGGGTAAAGCTATTCAAACGGGAGAGTTCTATATTCTCTGCAGCTAAGGTATGGTGCCCTACCCCTTGCTTGATTACGGAGCTAGTATCCAGCGTTAGACTCTGGGGAAAATGGTCGCTCATTGCAAAATTATATAGTTGAAAGTTGGTGACTAAGGCAGAAAAGCGCTTAGGGAAAAGGAGGAAATTGATAACACTTTTTCCCATGCTGCCATCAAATGTACAGGAATCTTCAACTGGACTGTCTCCAAATTTGTTACTAAAACCTAGGTCATGTTTGAAAAGTAGCTCATTAAGATTCTCTCCATACCCTGAATAAGAAAAGTGAGTGATATTATCCCCAGTAGGGGAAATCATGCCACAGACTTTGTTAGCTAGTAGTTGGCAAGGTTGGATATAAAAATCATCCCCCATATCAAAAGATTTTCATTTAATCCCTTATCCATTATTGATTCGAGCTCCTCATCAAGGGGTCATAAGGTTTCCAATATATCTAGTTTGCACGCATTATTATAAAAAATGACTAAAACCAGGAAAAGGGAAGCTAAAAAGTCAACCTGAACAATTTGATAACACAAATTGAAAGAATTAACAGTTACATTAGTGGTGGCTAATTTGTTGGATATATAAATGCAAAGGCTACTCTTCGGTCTTCTGTGTCTAGATGGAATGACTGAAGAGTGGAAAGTCTTAAGGCCATTAAAATGTATGGGTTCGATGGCCCATGTTTCTTGTAGCATCATGATATTAAAGCTTTCCATAAAATCTAACCATTCTGGTATATTTTGCTTGTTATGAAGCCCCGCTGCGTTCCAGTATAAAACTGTAATTTTACTCCTAGAGGTTGTAGTAGAAACCTTACTATTCTCATTTCTCAAGGGGGTCTGCACCACAGATAGCTTAGGGTTTGTCTATCAAATGGTGTCTATTGTTTACAGTTGGTGTTATAGTATCCTTATTTGCCTTGTTTCCTAGTGGAACAGGCCCCGCCACTTCAAGTGAGTTAGCTGGTTCCTCTGCTATTTCTGGACAATTCCTAGGGGTTGATTTTGGGGCTGAGGGAGCAGGTATACCATGATTAACCCCGATTGACGCATCAACCCCCAGTCAGTCCACCCCAATGAAGTCAGAACGACAGTCAAACCTATTAAACAAGGCGATAGGATGCACAAATTGGCGAACATGCTCTACATTACAAATTGACGGTTGATGTACAGGTGGCGGAAAAGAAAAAGAATTGTGAATATTCATTCAGATGGTTCAAGGATCGTGGAAGTGGTTGGTAAAAGAAAACCCAATGGTAAGACTGAAATTTGATTTGCGTTCAAAAAAGCTGGCCTAAACTTACTAATTAAATCTTTTACAAGTAGTGGAGATTTAAAGGAGAGCACCACACCATTTCCCTTCAATACTTTGGGGCCTCTGCCAACCCACCCGATACACCTAGCCATCTTAAAATTAGCAAAAAGTGCATCCCCCATACCTACTTTAGTCATTAGCCAGTTGAGTGAATATGTTTCTTAGCGAGTTCCAGGCTTCTTCGGTAGATTCACCTATAGTCAGGACATTTGCTAGAATAGCCACATAGGGGGTCGCAGCGGGCGCGAGCTCTAATCTATCATCATTAGTCCTAAAAGGAGTGAGGCCGGCTCTTGAGCTCTGATTATTAGTCAGGATACTGGGAAGGCCCCTATTCTCGGTCGGCCTATTTTCTGTTACTGTTACATTTTGGGGCAAGACTGGTGGACAATCTGGCAGCATATGGACTTTCCCAAATTGTGTCAGAACCCACACACTCAGCTGGCCACATCTTAGATGGTATTTTTACTAATTAACCAGGTATAAAAATAACAAAAATGCTGTCTTTACCCTGGACCGACCATAAAGCGATTGTCTTTGAGGTGATCAATAAAAATCCTGTTTTACCACAAGCTTTTTCGGCCCCGAACCGTCGGTTTCGGAAATGGTATAAGGTTGAAAAGGCCGACTTGGAACAAATGTTGAGCTCTAGCTCTCCTGTATTAAACAGTGATAACGATATAGCCACCAGGCAATTTGACAATTGGATCAAAAAGGCTGTAGATAGTCTTGCTCCGGAAACTAGTAAAACTACTAGAAGAGCAACTGCTACAGCACCCGGGTATAGTTTTGAGGTAAAAACAATAAAAATGAAATGTAGACGAACAGAACGGATCTGGAGAACATACTATAGTACAGAACACAAGCTAGCCTATAACCAGTGTTTGGAAGAGTATAAGCAGACTATTGTCAAAGCCAAAAGGGCCTATTACACTGGAAAAATAATTGATGCCACTCATTCCACAAAGGAACTGTTTAAAACTGTGCATATTCTTGCGACCCCCCAACACTCAGTCAAGTTTACACCAGACCCAGATTTCTGTAATACAATGGCCAACTTTTTTCAAAGTAAAGTTCAAGTGATCTACGATGATCTTTTAAAATCGGCCAATACTATGCCGTTTAATAATCCTTCGATTACAAACGTATGGGTGAAAAATTGTAGACTTGCAGGTTTCAGGACTCTTCTGGTTGAGGAGGTCAGTGACCTCATGACATCCACTAAATCGGGGTCTCCAAATGATCCATGCCCCCCAGCAGTCTTCCATATGGCTTCTAAAGTTATTAGTGTCTATCTCACCCCCCTTTTTAAACCAAGTCCTTGTAACTGGTAACTACCCGGAGACCTGGAAAAAGGCCTGTATAAGGCCTATCCTTAAAAAGCCGGCCTTGGACCCCCTAGAGCCTAAAAACTACCTGCCAATCTCCCGACTGCCGTTACCAGCAAAAATTCTGGAGAAAGCAATAAATAGTGAACTAATTCACTACCTAGAAGACAATCTGCTGCTAGACCCGATACAACATGGCTTTAGGCCTGGGCACTCGACAGAAACTGCACTGGTGCTGGCAACAGAGGAGATTCGCAATATAGTAGATGAAGGTGGCAGAGCAATTCTAGTTCTATTAGATCTTTCGGCGGCATTTGACACCGTAAATCATAAGATGATGGTACCGCGCCTGAAAGATATAGGGTTGGAAGGTGCAGCATTGAACCTTCTTTCCTCCTTTTTAGAAGCCAGACAACAAAATATACATTGGGAGAACATGCAATCTGGAACATTCCAACTCCCATGAGGTGTTCCACAGGGTTCGGCATTGTCCCCAACCCTCTTCAATATATATATATGTATCCCCACTGGCTACTGTGGTTAGGAAACTTGGGTTTTCACTAATCATGTCTGCCGATGATTCACAACTTACTATCTCAGTTGCTGAATCTCCAGATAGAGTAGCCACTGATTTTCATGCATGTCTGAAGGATATCATGTGCTGGATGAGGGTCAGCTTTTTAAAAATAAACACGGACAAAACCGAGGTCCTAGAATTTGGTAAAGGACCATCGGTATGGAGTACTAACTGGTGGCCGATAGAGGCTGGGATCTGTCCTAACCCTGTGACTAGGGAAAAAAATCTAGGGGTCACCTTTGATGACCAGCTTAATCTATCCGCCCATGTTAATCAGCTAACCTTCTCCTGTTTTTTTCTTCTAAAAAGTTTAAGGAACATTTTTCCATTCATAACACCGGAACTTCAAAAGACAGTGGTAGTCGCATTGTTTCTATCTAAACTGGACTATTGTAATGTTTTTTTGTGGGAATTGACAAAGCCCAGGAGATGAAATTACAATCACTTCAAAATGCAGCAGCTAGATTACTTATGAACCTTCCTAAGGGCCATCCCACTTCAGAAGCCATTAGAGCATTACATTGGCTCCCCGTTCATCAAAGAGCTAATTTTAAGGCTCTGTGTCTGGTGCATAAGGCCCTTTATGGTGGCATTTCTGAGGAGGTGCGGAAACTTTTCACCAAATATCTCCCTGCTAGAACCCTCAGATCCTCTACGAAGGGCTTTGTCTGTGTTCCAAAAATACGTAAGGTAAGGTGGGGGGGCCGCACACTGTCTTTCCGCGCGGCAAAACTTTGGAACCAGATGCCATCTACTCTACGATGCCAACCGAACCGGATAAGGTTCAGGAGGGAACTAAAAACCTGGTTATTTGCCAAAAATTAAAACCCATTCAGGGTCCAGTAGTCACTTATCACAGTTCAGTGCCAAGAAGCCATGGCATTCGTTGCGCTATATAAATAATAAATCAAATCAAATCAAATCAAAGGGCTATTGAATTTGACGCAGAGCAAACTGCTGGCACTCCTGGTGTGCATTTGTTTATTACCAAATGACTAAGATTTTGACCATTTCTGATATGTTCAGTTGCATACGCCCAGGTTAACTGCACCCAGATGTTCTACACAAGTATTCAATGGCCTTAAGTCTATCCGTGATGGAACAAAAAGTAACATCAACAAGTTCATTTAACACTTGGACGGATGCAACCATGGAAGTATAGTTCAGAAGTTCCGCTGACGATACATTATCCCCTGCTCATATAGACTTAATAGTGTCTATCCGCCTCTGTATTAGGACCTTCTTTTTAGTCTTGTTTGATCCTTCAAATGAAGTCGCGATATTGTGCGCGCTACATTTCTTCAGGATTTTAGGGCATTTAAGGGACGGGTGGGAATCAGGGGGAATAGGAATCTCATCTTTATTCAGTACAACCGGTCCACCTTGTAAGTTATCTGATTGCACAGCCTGGTGCTCAGCAGTTGATTGGGCTGAGCATGGACCTGATGGACCGGGGCCATCCTCAGTACATGTAGTTAAAGTTAGAGATTCCTCTACGCTTAAAATCTGTTTCTCGATAGCCCCCCAAAGCCCCTGTGATGTAGTTCATGATTGACTGACGTGATCTTGGGGGGACTTAGTGCAGAGATAGGGTGTTTCCTTTTCCCCATAGTTTATGAAGCACGATGCCCCCAACAAACAAATAGCAGTAATTGCCACAAAACTTATGTTCTCATTGAATCGGGGGGATTGTTGATCAAGACGAACCCACTTCCAAGAGGGAGGGGCCATGCCCTGTCTCTTCCTGATGCTGACGGGTGCAGATGGTCCCGCCCTTGGCCCGGGATTTGCCCGGGCGTGGCCTGGGCACCCCCACACACATCCCGTGCTGCTGGAGCCCGCAAATTCCTTTATGAGCCTCTGGTGCGTTAGCTGAATCATGGCGTCTGCAGGCGCAAGGGTAGACGGAGCCTGGAGTCCTTGGCTGCCTCCCACCTTGAAAAAGTGCTTGGTGCTGGGTTTGAAGACGGGCTACCGCCATGTGGGAGCCCGCTAGTGCCTTTATGGGCCTCCGGCTCATTAGCTGAATCATGGCACCTCCAGGTGCAAGGGTAGATGGGGGCCAGAGTCCCCGGCTGCTTCCAGCCTCGAAAAAGTGCTTGGTGCTGGGTTTGAAGATGGGCTCCCGCCCTGCGAGAGCCCACGAGTTCCTTTATGCTCCTCTGGCGCGTTTAGCTGAATCACAGCGCCTCCAGGCGCAAGGGTAGATGGGGGCTGGAGTCCCCGGCTGCCTTCCGCCTCGAACAAGTGCTTGGTGCTGGGTTTGAATACGAGCTCTTACATAGTAACATCATTAGTCTGCAATGTCATGGATTTCAAAATTCTCTATCAATACAATAGATTAGACAATTAGCAGTATTATATAGTGTTAGAATTCACTTCATTTTACATAAATTGTTCTTCATTTGATCAATACCGTTTTGAACTGCGGCTCCAACACTCATCCTCAACAGGTGTTTTGGCGTTCCACCTTCTTCAGGAGTACCACAAGCTACATATAGCACTTCAAGCCTATGAACATATAATATAAAGATACTGAGCCAAGCATTGGACCAGGGCACTAACAATGAAGTGCGACTAAATAAAAACAGTTTCATCAGCCACAAAGTCCACCGAGAGAGTGAAGTGCCATCACCTAAACAGAAAAGTGTTGTGTGTCCATAATAATCCCAGTATTCAGCCAAAATCCAAGCGATGGCCAAGGCCGGCCATATCAATTAGTGCCCATTTGGACTTCAGAGTAAAGTAAGGATATAAAATAAAAGAGAGTGATCCTGAAAACAAATGGCATACACAAGAATTGCCCCCTACAGCATGCCTTTCCCAGGTTCTTATAATACTGGATCGAGACAAAGGAAAAAAGTTACCTACCAAAATCCATAGTTTAAATTAATGCCCTTCGACAATGGAACCTCTGATATCGAGATGTCGGAGGAAAACAATTTCAAGCCCCTAAGTAAACACAGGAGGCTGAAAACAAAAGGCCATGTATAAGCATTTTGGCCTAGCAAAGCACTAGTGTGCAGTGTGCACGGTATATCAGAGAAATGCCCTGCCTTGATAATACTATAGAAGGATGTAAGAGCCGCCTTCATACCGAGTGGGACATCTGTCGCCACACCAGGTGAAGAAAAATCATGTTGCTCTTTATGTTGGTGGAAACAAGCAAAACATCAAATGGGTCTTAAGTTTTCCTTAGGTTCATTCCGTAAAGACAATCAAGACATATGTCGAGGTGGGTGTATTTCCTTGCAATAGTTATCAATTATATGAAAACAGCAACACATGCTAAATCCAAAAGAAACAAAAAGAAATACAATTTTTGGAGGGGGCTTATAATTTGTGCAATTTTGAGCATTAGCATGTACTATTTCTGGGCTGACATAAGTAAAAGCAGTCGGGTTTACTTGCCATGACAAGTAAAGAGATGCTGAGAAAACTGTTGTAAATTAGTACTTCATGTAACATGGCTGACAGTGGTCGTTAGCCCTTCCTTTGTGTTTTTACCTCCTTAGCCTAACTGTATACCTATGTGTGTTCTAACGTGTACAGGAGTGTTCCACTCTTGTCAGTTGATGGTCTGGTCAGCTGGCGAGGTGTGCACTCAGCTGTTTCCTACAATAAACCTACATGTAACTAACTAGAAGTGTCCTGAGATATATCTACAACTATTTGGCGACGATTTAGCTGACCAGGCCAGGGAAGAAGTCATCACAGCTTTGAGCAGCACCTCGCACTAAGAACCCAAGGCAACCCACCCATTGCTGACAGCAACGTGGCCACAAGAAAGAAAAAAATTGAAAAACGAGAGAAAGATAAAGATAAAGAAACAAAGCAAAGAAAAAAGAAGCAAGTACTTCACATGTAACTCGCCACAACCGTGAGTCAATTGCTGGTCTGCCTGTGTTCCTCCTTGCATGCGTCAACTAAAGTGATTACCACACTGCCCAGCGAGAGCTAAGATCGGGCCCCAGTATTATCTGATAGTGTTTAACAGGGATGATTTAAACCTTAAAATGTGTTCATCTGCGCAAAGACTGTATCCCGTTTGAAATAGTCCAATATCAGGGACAGAGACAGTTCAGACCACTTTGAGCATTCACACATTTAAATATCGAGCGCATGATCTGGTCCCGCTATTAAGTGTTGATCGGGGGTGAAAGTCGTGCCCCGCTGCTTTGAAAAGTGAGGACAACAGTTCATCTTTGAAACTGACAGGCACGGGACCCGGCGTGAAGGCCAAACGTTTTGAAAACTCGCAACCAAAATGTACTGTTCAGGGGCAAGGATCGAGCCCGGGGTAAAGTGTTGGTGTTTTCACTTTGATTAGTGAGGACAAAGACCGGTAGTTACTTTTGCTAATCACGGACGCTGGCACTTTTCTTCCTCGCTCGTGAGCTTGACACTGTGGTCGAAGTGGGAAAAAGAGTAGGGGAACTGTGGGCGGGGAATCAGGGGGCGGGAATAACCTGAGGATTGGATCAGTGGGCGGAGTCAGAGGTGTGGCTAAAAATAGCAAAACATACCAATTTTTAGTACGTTTGACATTTCACTGACCAGTTACAGCTTATATCATTATTTAATTGAAGCAATGGATAAACATCTTTATTTGAGATTTAATATATAAGTTGTTTACATTAAAATACATTTACACTGTGGACATGTTTCCAATCACAGAATGTCCCAGATTCGCTTATAAGTGGAATCATAAACCATTAGTCTCCAAACCATGCAGTTGCTTTCATCAGCACTTCTCCCTTTATCTAACCATTTCTGAATATAAAATTCAGGTTTAAATTCTATGACAGGTGGCTCCACGATATTTGGGAACATTATAGAAGACAGATGATTGATTGATATTCTGTTCCACAGTGGTGTGAGCACATCATTCATTACACTAAAGCCCCGTTCACATTCAGCAGTGGAGGTACAAAAGGTGTTTATAATGTGCACTAATGGTTTCAAGCTTTCAGGGATGCAATTTCTAATTTGTTTATACTCTTTGAAACCAATGATGTACTGTCTGGTATCAAATACATGCAATCTGCTACAACGGTTTTGTAATTCTCCCTCACAGTATAAGATGTGAACTGGATGTGGCCAATAAACTGGTTGTAGGAGTTTCATTCTATGTACCAACTCTTTGTATTCTATTTTGTCATTGATTGTGGTTGTGCATCTAGAAACATTTGATGCATTAGTCATTATCATCCTTTTTCGCAGGTTATTGGTTAAGCTCTTAAAGAACTGTGCCCTATTGATGCTAACACAGCCTTTGTTCTGTTGCAGTCCTACACCAGCAAACTGCATGCGTTCAGCAGCATTTAATGCAGTTGTAGCAAAAGGCCCAGGTGAATCAGCCATTGATTCAAACACTAAAATCTACATCTTTATTGAACGATCGGCCTCATATATGGTCATATCACGCCGCTGCAGCCTTAGCCTGAAAAAAAGTAACAACATTCTGGAAAAAGCAAACACTCATAGGGAATGCAGGATTATGTAAAGCGTGCAAAATATAAGCAGGGACGACATGTTACCTTAACGTTTTTACTCTCATTGTTCAAAAATCAATGAGTATTTTTTGTCTCAAACATTGAGGACATGAATACAGGGCTCCTCCTGTACACATGTGTTAAGCAGAGCTCAGAAGAGAAAGGGACTCTTAAGGAGAATCTGATTTGACTCACGGAAACCCACAAGTGCTCCTTCATATTCATGCCAGCCAGCTAGCTGCTCAAACATCGTAAAGTACATATGTATTCAAGTGTCCTGCAAAGGATAACTTTTGAATTGTCCTGCTTGGCCGACTCTTCTACACACAAAAAACAAGAGAGATCTTGACAGTAAAAGGCAAAATTATATTTTCATTCGGGAAGTGAACTATAGTAAACTTATGCTCCTCGCAACATGGCCACCTTTGGTCATTAGACCTTTCTCTATGTTCTCACCTCTCAAGCCTCCCAGAATACTTGTGTGCATTCTACTTTGTACATGAATGTTCCACACTTGTCGGTTGATGGTCTGGTTAACTGGCGAGGTGTAGTGCTCTGCTGTGTCTTAATAAACCTATCCTCTAACTTAACTAGAAGTATCTTGTGATCCATCTACATCATCTATCTTGCAACGATTTGGCGACGAGTTGGCTGACCAGACCAAGAAGAACAGCACAGCCCTGAGCAACACCTCGCACCAAGAACCCAAGACTGCATGTCATCACTGCAGCAAGAAACAAGAAAAGAAACTGGTAACCTGAGTAACGCAAGACAAATTTGAAAAAACGAAACGAAGATTATCAAGAAACCTGTCACAATTACACCAACTTCTGTCAACGCTGAGTCAAGATGATCTGCCAGTTACGAAAGACAGTTGCTGTTTAAAGCGCAGCCAAGATCTCACCTCGCAAAAGAAATTGACACGACGTGACAGGTCAAAAAAAGCAGTTAGCAAGGGTGAAAGTGCACATATAATTGAAACTGAGATATTTTAAACCAAGCGTATGCCTGAAGTAGCTTATTGGATTCATTTAAAGCCAACGTGTGTTTAAAATAACATATTGCAGTAATTAGTATGCGCGGCTGAGGCAATTTAAAGCCAACATGTGTTTGAAATGCACATGTTCAGTGTAGGGATCTGACTTCTAATTCCGATCATATACTAAAGTGTTCATTCCTGGTTTAAATCAAATAGCATAGTCGTTGGAGATTGAACACAGGAACCACAATGTATTGGTTGTTGTGTGCACTCGTAAGTGTGAAACTCTTTACAAGAGTGCCACCTTGTGGACTTTGAGATATTTTATGTGTGGTTTATTTTCATGAAATCTAGAAATGGAAGGTCACAATATGGATCTCTAATCGAAAACCAAAACAAAACTGAGGCAGTATGAGTAAAAGTTAGAGAAATACTTGAAAATAATAAAGTCAGCCAGTGACATTGTGCGTATGGATGGTACATTTTGTCCACGCTTTGAGCATGTTACCAGAATATGAGTAGGTGTGTCTCGCATGCAGAAATGTCAAAGCACTTAAAGCTAAGAAATAAGAGGGAAACACAACACTTATAGATGGAAATTAGGAAATAGCATACCGGTTGTATACAGAAGCGTGAAAAACCACATGAAGCAATTGTGGGTCAAATAGCCCAGTACCAGGGACAGAGACAGAGAGCTCAGAACCGTGACAAAGTGAACAAGGACAAAGGTTCCACAACTAGAAACCCCAGAACCAGAAGGGGACAAAGGTCTCACAACCGCTACCGGGAGAGGACAAAGGTGGTCCCAGGACTGGAAGGGCACTGAGGCCCCAGAACCAGAAGGGGACAAAGGTCTCACAACCCGTACCAGGAGAGGACAAAGGAGGTCACAGGACCGGAAGGGGACAAATGCCCCGAGAGCCAGAAGAGGACAAGAAATCCAAAAACACAACACTGTTTCGTGACAGTGAGGTTGGGACAAAGGTCTCACAACCAGTACCAGGAGAGGACAAAGGTGATCCCAGGACCAGAAGGGGACAGAGGCCCCAGAACCAGAAGGGGGTAAAGCTCTCAAAACCAGTACCGGGAGAGGACAAAGGAGGTCTCAGGACCGGAAGGGCACTGAGGCCCCAGAATCAGAAGCGGACAAAGTTCTCACAACCAGTACCGGGAGAGGACAAAGGAGGTCCCAGGACCAGAAGGGGACAAAGGCCCCGAGAGCCTGAAGAGGACAAGAGTTCCAAAACACGACACAGTTTCGTGACAGAGCGGTTCTCAGAACCAGGACAAAGTTCCAGTACCACGACAGAAAATCGTGACACAGAGGTTCCCAGAACCGGGAACCGGGTCTTATAGCCCACAGTACTGTTACAGATATTCCACAGATTTGTGATAGAGCGGTTCCCAGAAGAGCCAGGACAAAGCTTCCAGTACCACGACACAAAATCGTGACTCAGCGGTTCCCAGAACCGGGACGCATGTTCCGCGTCTAGAACTGGGCTTTATAGCCCACAGTACTGAGACAGATAGACCACAAAAAAAATAAAAGAAGAAAAATAAAAGAAACATAGCGGCCTGAACCACAGAAAGAGGCCCATAACCCGAGAAAGAGAACCAGAACCGAGACACCTGGTCCAGAACTTCAACTTGGACTGTGAGAGAACTGGCTCCAACTTTTTGAGCCTTAATGCACCCGTTGAACTGTGCATCTTCAATTATGAGCGGGAAGCCACGTCGGACAAGCACTGTTTGGAGAAAATACATTGTCCCTACCTGTTTTTGCTGGTCAACGATGGATTGCAGAGAGTAGACTGTCTCTTCCTGTTTTGTCAATCGAAGGGGAGTAGGTAGTCATGATAATTCTATTCCTTTCTTCACCCTCGACCCAAAACGGTATGCTTCTTTGCCTTCACCATCTGGAAGTCCATGAGGTCGCTGACCTCCTAATTGTTTTAATGTTAATTGTTATTGTCCCCCATGCTCTATGCTTTCGTTTTATGTTTTGTGTGTTTATTTTTCTTTTCCATGTAAAGGAGGAAGATGTGTAGTAAACTTATACTCCTCGCAACATGGCCACCTTTAGACCTTTCTCTATATTCTCACCTCTTAAGCCTCCCAGAAAACTTGTGTGCATTCTACTTTGTACTTAAATTTTCCACACTTGTCAGTTGATGGTCTGATTAGCCGGTGAGGTGTAGAGCTCTGCTGTGTCTTAATAAACCTATCCTGCAACTTAACTAGAAGTATCTTGTGATTCATCTACATCATCTATCTTACAACATGAACAAAAAAAAATAACCCACTGAGCTATGCACATAAAATATTTATCTTTGATAAGCATGGTACACGTATTTTGCAGCAGGCGTATTAACCCTCTGCGCTACCTTAGATGAGTCAAAACAGCCATTAGACAAAACTCTCTCCCATCTTTCTCCAGCAGGTACATTGGTCACCAGAGTTATCTTGGCACTTTTATTGTTGCCCGAAACCTGCTGAATATACAGAGAACGTTGCAGTGTTTTTAAAACTCCTGCACTGCTACAAAACCAGTCCCCACAAACTAAACCGGCCCCCTACTCTTCCAGTCGCCCTGGGAAACGCCTGATGCCTGGAACGGCTAGTCCAGCCTAGCTACAGAAAAGCCTTTTTCAATGTAATACTGCAGATATGTATGCTTATTTGATATAAAAGTCACGGATCACTGTTAGTGTAAGACATGGATTCTTCCTGAATATCCTTTGAATTGGGTTCCTGCCTAAATTATACACATGAGCAGTTTGGTAAACAAAAGAAGGCCTCTGGGTAGACCTCTGAGGTAAGCACATTAATGTTATTCCTAAAGACCCTCACACATGACCACTTACCTTTTTGACCGTCCTGTACAATTCCTGCCTGGGCTTTACTATACGTAATCTTTTTGGCAGATATTTTAAAGTTTTCACCTTTAACATAAACTTTCTAACAAGCAATATAATAATGTTTTTTTAACTTCTAGACAAATTTGTAAATTTTTTAGGGCCATACCATACAGCAGTCCTGTGACTTTAAGTTTAAGAGAAACTGTATTGTGCAGAGATGGGTATGGGTAACTCCCAGCCGAACCCTTGCTGAAGCAGAGGTTCCTGTGTTGTGACTGAGGCTAAGCTCTCCTTTCGCTGGTTCAGACACACGCTTGGCATAAGTGGATTTAACGCTGCATGACCCAGCCGGTGCTTTGTCAAGGCAGAGGATCACCCAGCTCTTCAGGGTAGGAGCTGGGTGTCCTGCCTCTTCATGGACTTTCTACTAGTCCCAGATTCGGCAGCACTGTCTAATCCAAAATCTCTTGTGTTATTCACCATGTTTTCAGTTTAGAGTGCACAGGTACCCCATTCAGTGTAGTCAGTTTGTTAAAATACACTAGTTTATGTGCCCTCCCTGGACCACAGCTACCTCTACATAGAGGATTTTACACTCCTTGTTCTGGAATCCACTGCTAATCAAGGGCCGATATTGCATTGTCAACAATCTGCTCTGTTCTGTTGCGTCACCAGTTAATTCACAGTTGTCTTGTGTTTGAACACCCTCTTGTGCACAGCACTCTGAGACCTCCTTGTGTGGAGTTTGCGTTTTATAAGACAATAAATGTATCTTTGGTGTGGCCAGGCGTGGCATCACAGCGTTCAAGAGCCATCGTATGCACTAGCTCATAGAAGTACAAGTCATCTGCTGGCCGCTTCAGATCACTGCAGGAGATAAGAGAGGGCTGTATGGAGTTGGTGGCGGGAATGAGCTTTATGGCTGGCTATGCCACTTTGAAGCACTGATGGAGAGGAGTAGAATTAGGTGTAGGTATGAGAGAGAGAGAGAATATAAGCGAAGAGGGGTGACAGTGAAGCAGAAGGGAACACTGCTTCTATGCGTGCCACCCTTAACTATTCAGGGCTCCATTCACACATAGGAAGGACTCTTGAATGAGCCTGTGAGGGCCTCCAGGCCACTGAGAATTGAGTGGGTAACAGGGGATGGGGAAGGAGGTCAATAGAACGGGCAAGACTGTTCTTTTCGGGGGCGGGGGTGGGTCTCAATGGACCCCCTCAGCGTGCTCAGCCACGAGTGGCTCTAAAATGAAGATAACATTAGGCAGGTGGCTTCGTCTCTCATCTGCCTTCCTCACATCCCGTCCTATAATTGTCCATATTTTAAAGGTAATAACCCATTTCATGCAGAGTTTCAACCAGCGCTTCTAAGCATTGCAAACAATATATGTTACTGTTACCCTGTGAAATTATATTTAATTTACCATCCTCTGAAGGATCGAGGTCTCAGCCATTTTGTGGTTCCGGCTAATGGCTTGCAGATCTCAGCGGTGAGTGTTTAACTAATGGAACCATCCTGCTGAATAACCACACCTGCAACCACCGGCTCAAATTAAACACTGGCTGCAGGCTTCATCATGAACCGAGCACGGACAGCACAGTCACTTTACTGCATGTCTTGAGCGCTGACGCTCCGGTGCGAAACACTATGGACCAAGCCTCGTGATCTGCACAAGTGGCATGTAGTTTTACCGGGGTGCTGGGAATTTTTGTACCAATATCTGGACCCTCCGACTGATAGGAAAATAAAATGTTATGTTTAGCTGATTCATCAGTGCAAATTTGGATTTTTAACTACTATCACTAAAATGTTGTCAACAACCTGTACACCATTGTCCATCAGGTAAATTACACATGATTTGGCACTTGACCTGGTTCTCAATAGAGATCCACCCCCATGCCCCTCTCTACCTGAGTGAATGCGCTCTTCCGTATCTGTGCAACCCTTGTGGTAGGGTGTGCCATGCATGGCTTCCACCTTGTAACCAACATAAAGCGCACTGAAACAGCTAGCAGGCACTATGGACAGTATTTCTAAGGTGCCAACATACCTCAGTGAATTAATACTCATCATTGACGTCTCCGGTGTATGGCTCACGCTGGCAAAACCAATTAATCCTTCCTAGGTCGGTTAATTTGAGTATCGTTAAATTGGATACATAATGCTTACAACCGGCATTGCAACTAATATTGATGTGTACGCGAGTCAAGTTGAACTGATGGTACAATTGACCAACGAACCACAGGCTAGTGCTGCAACGCTGGCTATATAATAGCACAACTCACGTGCTTGGAAACTGATTCTTTTTCGTATTTACAGTATTTTTTCAGCCCTTGTCTGTCTGACCTCTACCTTGCTTCAGAGTAAACGAGGCTGCTACTGAGGGGCAGCTCTAGAGTAGCCATAATCAACATATTGCAGTGCCCTACAAGACTGAAGCTGGGGAACCAGGTTCGGGTCTGGCAGGAGGCTCAAGCATCCTTGGATTCGGGACAAATCACTTAGTCTCCTCGTGCCTAAAAAGCTGGTATTTGCAATGCAGTATGCCTCTCATTACTGAAAGTTTGAGCTTTTGGCGTTGCATTATTATTTACAATGCCAATAGGTCAAACCTTCAGTAATGCGAGACCCATTGCATTGCAAATGCTTGTTTTAAAAGACCACATCCCTGAACACAGACACAGCATGGAACACATTTAAAAAAATAACATACGAAAAAACAGCTGATAAGACATTCAACATTTTCCAGTTTAAATAAAAATGCACGGTATTCTTTTATTTTCCTTTAAGAGCGTGGAGTTCAGAGGCAGTCTAGGCTCCTCTTGCAGGCCCCAGTGCAGAGAAAAGAGCAGAGCTATAAAGGAGGGGCTGGGAACTTCTGGTCAGGCACGCAGTACAATTTCCAGGAGAGGCTGGTGGAGCTGGGTCAGCTCAGGGCCTCTACTACAGGAGCCACCGTCCGCCTACTCGGTGGAGAGCAGATTTAAAGCAAGCCACGAATTCTTCACTTTTGCCCTTTCCAGGTGCCATCAATCAGTCTGTGTGAGCCCGAAAATAAAGGGCAGAGGAGGTCAAGGGCGGGAACACTAAAGCATCCTGATGTGACTATCATATTTGTCACAGTGGGGGCAGGCAGGTGGCCTCATCACTAAATGAGGTGTGAATCACGGCAGCAGCAGGGTCATCAGAGGTAGCAGTTTTCGCGCTAACCTAAGACTGATAGCCCTATCAGTGTTGCTTTGCAGGCCCCTAGATACAGAGGGGAGGGGGGGGGTGGTCGAGGGCACTGCAGAGGCCTTCGTCGATGTGTACCACACTGCCTGAATGATGAATGAAGTTATAATTTTTAAGTAGGCCTATTCCTGCCGTCCTGGGACGCTTTAAAAAAAAAAAAGACGGACTGAAATAATTTTTTTAAGTAGGGGCACGCCGTGCCCTTCCAGAACCCACCCACTTCTACCACTGGCTTGACAGCATATATCTACAGTTCATTTTTAGGTCTCGGCTAGCGAAGGCTGCGCTTGCGCAGTCTCGCTCGCGAGATTTAATGACTTGGAGAAGAGGGGCTTGCACCCGCCCCTCTTCTCCCCTGTTCTCCATTGGCTGGCCTCTTGAATGCTGGCCAGCCATTGGAGAAGAGGTCAGTCATTCCGATTAGGCCCCGTCCTTTTCGGATCGGGGGGCGTGTTTTTTGCAGAAAGTCCAATTATCTCCTCCAGCCAATGGCTGGAGGAGATAACAGCAAAACACGCCCCCGAATCCGAAAACGATGCTGCGTTTCTCCGAGGCATTTCTGCTCTGCCTCGGAGAAAGGCGTTGGTGTTCAGGGCGATTCTGCTTTATTCGGATTCACTCTCCCGGCGTCTCAATCTCCTGTGTCTTCCCTTCTATCATCCCCGTACCTGGATTTAGGATTTCACCTTTATACAACGATCAGCTGTTTGTTACCTTTCCCCTTTAAGCTGCGGGCGCCATTGCAGCTGCTGCGGAAGTAATACGACGCTTCGTCGTCATAGGGACAGGAAAGCCTTCCTCGGGTCATTCTCAATAAGTCGTGTGTTTGTGTAGATGGAGGAGGGGGGACAGGGGCTACCTACAGCAAAGGGGGGTTGGAGAACTGTATTGTTGCACTGGAAAGAAAACTGTCCATGTGTTGTAGCAAGGTCTCTGCTCGACTGGCTGTTCCTGTTTTCAAACAGTCACCTGGGACTGAGTCTCGTGGAAGAAAACAAAGCGATGCAGGAACAACCCTTCACTTCTTGCAGCGCCGTTGAAAAATTCCTTCGATTTCCGAATTAATCGGATCATTCTTTTTGCTCCCTTTGAATGACTGGTAAGTTCCCGTGCATGCTACGTCATTTACTTGTTTTGTTGTTTGAGGCCGGGATGGGGGCTTAACGTTTAACGCTGGAGAACCAAGCAAGAGCGCATGCGCTTGTGCAAGTGTTTATATTGCTCAAAGTAGCACGCGCCTGGTCTGCGCACAAAGAAACAGATGTTCCAAAGCTGATAAATCGATTTTTAGAAGGACTTTATTAGAATGAGTGCGCAAACTGTTTTGCTGACTTATTAAACCATGATGCGTTGCAAGCCATCTCCTCGCATTAAAAGTAAAAAAAAAAAAAAGAATTTATAGAGGGAAAGACTTGACATTTCTTACTTTTTTGACTTCCTAGTTATTAGATGCCTAAGCAGCTCGAACAATGCGAGCTTTTCCTTTAAATTCTGGCATTAGTCGTGCATAATCCATGATCATTTCAGGACTAGCGGTACCAGAATGCAAAGAAGACCGGGCCGGGGAACCACCGATGCATGGAATTTGGAAACTTGAGGCTCCTTTAAATAATTCACACACAAGTGCACGTAACTGGCGTGGGATAATAGCATGCCCTTTTACGTAATCCTTTGAGTATACACAGAGCCGCTCATACTAACGTCATCATCAGACAGCTGTTCTAGTGAACTAACCTGCTCATGGTATTGCCTCTATGGTTATCCGTTCTATCTTCTACTTTTATCCCTTTCTTCTACGTCTCCCTTGGTTTTGTGCTTCATTCCATTTGCTGACATCACACTGTAATGTTCATTTCTCACTTACGCAGCGTTGAGTTCAGGAAGAGGTCCTAGGATGTGCGATCATACTCAACGCTGCATAAGTGAGAAATGAACATTACAGTGTGATGTCAGCAAATGGAATGAAGCACAAAACCAAGGGAGACGTAGAAGAAAGGGATAAAAGTAGAAGATAGAACGGTTGAAGTCAAACTACTACATCTGGGCATAGTTTCCAGCCACCGTTCCTCCTCTTCGGAGCTCGCACTGGGCACGACTGGGCAACACTGCTCGAAGGGCAAAGAGCGAGAGAGCAGTTAGTAGGACACACCCAGGGACATACCATCACAATACAGTGATGCAGCTAGCCTGTGCCTGTCACTTTGCACATAATGAGCTGAAAAAAGTCTCGGCAGAAATTCCTGTGTTATTAAAGCGCTGAGGATTGCAAAAGCAGGCACGTTGTTATGGCGATGTCATCTCCTACGACTCCATATGTTTCGGTAACAGCACATTGCATTCTGGGACTTGCAGTTCTGTTCAGCATATACAAACAAGTATTCAATTGTAGTTGTATTCAAAAATCAAATGCAGGCATAAAACATTTGTTTCACAGAGCCTGAAAAAGTGAACCGGTACAATGTTGTCAGAACCAGCTCTTCTCTTGCTGGCCGTTGACACAGGAGCAGAATGACGCAAGCTCCGAATTCCTCCTCCGAACTCCCCGGCCTCCACACAATCTAAATGCGTAGCCAGAAGAGCCCCAAGGGGGAAAGGGGAATTGGACAGAGAAGAGAATGCACACACTGGTGGACTTCCTTTCTTCTTCTTCTTATGTAGTCTATCTTTTCTCTGGCTCTTGCTGTTGCTCGTGAGCTGTAAATAAACAATTACATGTAAATCACCTTCTACTTCCTTTCTCTTCCTACTTTCATCTTTCCTTATTCTCTATTGTACCCACCCTGGTGCTGTGTGCCTTTGCTTCTCTTCTAAGCTACTCGTTCTTCTGTTCTTAATGTTTTTTCACTGTAAGATAATAAACTTGTGTTATTATATTTCTTTCTTCCTTCCTGACCTCTCTTTTGTCTTTTCCTCTAGACTCACTTACTGGACAGAGAACGGAAGCCTTGGTTTATTTCTTATTCTTCTTCACCTTTTATACGTTTTTCTTATTCTCTATCTACTGTTGCTTCACTGTAGTTTTTGTCCCATACTATTCTGTGTCATTTGTATTCTGCCCTCAAGAGTTTCACTCCCTAAGGTATTTTATTGTCAGGAATCGTAATTCACTCGGAACTGCTATAGTGTACCTTAAACCTTTATATTCAAGACTTGAGCTGACTCTAACTCGTACTAATAGCTGGCGCTACTCTTCTACTTGAGCTGACTTCTTCTTTGAACGCTGCGCACTCGTTCACTAGAACCGGTGCTTCTGCCAAACTCACGCTGTTGCTAAGTTCGGAACTTTTTCTCTGGTAGAAATTGGAACAGTCTTACTTGGGTTTGCTGGCTGCCTTCGAACTCAAAAATTCTCCTCAGAATTCTCGCGACGCGTAGCTTCCTTTCCCTGACTAATGCGACGCGATGAAGTAACCTCCTACTCCTCTCACAGTTCAGGTGAAGTGCGCAGCTCTCCACGCGCCTCACTTGTATCACGCAAATCTGCCAAATCAACTAGAGCGCTAACCCGTTTCTGATTAAGGAACGCTCTGCCGCCATATTGCATTCGACCTTGCACCAAATGCTGTTTACACAGTTTTGACAACACGGCCACCATCATTCCTTTCTTCTTGTACTGGATACCTTTCTTGACATGTGACCTCCTTGTTGGGGACCTGACAAATGTACAGGCCCCAGTGGCATTGTAGGTTGTGACATACAGTGGCTGACAACAATGGCTGTTTAGGTTGACTCACCAGAGCCACGGGACGGACAGACGGGAGCAATGACCGTGTATGGAGAGGACAGCCCTTTGTGTCAATGGCTGTATGTACCAGGTTAAACACAGCCCAGGACAGACAGGAGCAATGACCGTGTATGGAGAGGACAGCCCTTTGTGTTACTGGTTGTATGTACCAGGTTAAACACAGCCCAGGACACAGAAGCAACAACATATGCAGACAGTGCTCAGTCTGCAGTACTTATAATGTCACCTAAAACTGTGGCAGATTAACCAGCGCCTCAACAAAGCTAGATTAGGGTCACATTTGCATCAAAGCAGCTTGAGGCCTCCTTTTGTCCTGCCAGCGGCCTGGAGGAGCAAGCTAATCTCCTGGGGCGGGGTCCACACCAAGGGGTTGGCTGGTATTTTTAGGCCAAGCATGAAGTTAGTCAAAATAATGAGAACATCTGTAAAACTTACATTATCCCCCTTTGAAACTTAAAACACAAACACAAGAAGTCTCTTCGAAAGTAGTTTCGAAATCTCCACACTATAAATAATGTCATTGTGTGATGCAACATTTCCAGCTCCCGTCCCTTTCTGGATCTCAAAACATAAACAATTAAAGGGCCATCGTGCGCGCCAGTGTTTGCCTTTGATGCAGACCCCCCCCCCCCCCCCCCATCGTGTGTGGCAGCCCGGGATGAGACCGCTTCCCGGGCAGATACGAGGCCGCGCCGAGCACTTCACAGGTCTTTAAAACGACCATTTGCATGTTAATGAGGCCTCGCTGTTTCACCCCTTCTAAGAGCCCCTGCAGCTCCACTCTGCCTAGATTTAGCCCCCCCACCCCCAAAATCAGCGCCACTCTGCCTACTGTTTAAAGATTCAGCTCCCCCCCCCGAAATTTTGGGTTAGCCCCCCCCCCCCCAAAATTTGGCTCTAGTTGCGCCTCTGTCCACAGTGCCACAATAGTCCACTCTGTACAGGCGTTGGACACATTTTGCATATGTGGAATTACAGCCTCTTCCTGGTATGAATGTAGACCGTAACCCATGTTGAGTCTCCCGATGGAAAGAAGCATCTAATAACTGGCACGGAGTGTGATCCCCTCAAAATCCACATTAGGGTTGCGACTCACAAACGTTGCTTTGGCATAGTAAACACTGACAGATGGATTCGGGCCACCTTTATAGTATCCGTTACAACAAGGATTCCAACAAAACTGACCATGTCAAAGGGCTTTTTAGTAAACGGACTGCCAAGCTTCCGGACGCCAACCGGTGATGATACACAAACAGCCAAGAGAGGAGGTGCGTCTCTAAGAGAGTGCAAAGAAGGCGTCAATTACCAGCGTAGACTATATGCCTGACTAGCAACCGAAACATGCTTTTCTGTGTAAGAAAACCTCACCCATGCATTTGTGGCATGCTTCATCATTAGCAACCGTACCCCATCCTTGCAACCTATCCAATGCAATGGTCTCGGCATTGGTAAAGTTAGAGCTATTGGCATTGCTCATGACATGTTTATGTTTTTGTTTTTAAAACATTTAAAGAAACGGCATTGGGGCGTGGCTTGGATGCCGCGCAAGATGGCCGACTAGGTACGGAGCTCCGCCGCATCGATCACCTCACGGCGTATTTTTCCCGATGTAAACGGGACCGCTATTGAGCACCGTCGCCGGATTTGGCTGGCGGAACATTTACGGAATCAGCGGAGCAGCTTTTCACCGCTGGTGGAGCCGTTTTCGCCCTTCTCCGCGATGAATTCCCTGCCCCTCACGGAGCCGCCATTTTGAAACTCTTCCGAACATCGGAGCCTCTGCTGACAGGAGCTGTCATTACACGATGTGTCACTGGACACCAATGAACTTTCAGACACCGACTTCATTTCAGGGGTGAGATTTATATATATTGCGCAAGACGCCTTTGCTGCATTTTTTCTCTCCTCCTCCACATTAGAGGAAACGTCCAAACACGCAGTTTTCACGGCGCTTCACCCCTGACAACTGGATGTTTCCCGCCCTAACATGCTCACTGCTCTGAAATACTTTTTAGCCTACATTTCTTCCTCATGATGCTATGGCATCAACGTTCTCTGAGACTTTCTGCCCGTTTCTCCTGCGCCTCAGATACTTCAGAATGCTCCTTCCTGTGCTTCCTTTTTAGTCATCCTCCCCTTTTTGTACTCGTTATTTAGCACAATCTAATTCCCTGTCGCCTTTTCCACTGAGTTACGTCTTGGTGCTTCACCCTCTCTTTGGAGATATTTCTGGAGCATTTCACATGCACCTTTAGTCGTCTCACAGGGAATTGAGACTATATTGTCGCACGTTCATTTCCTTCTATGGTCAACTTACGCAAACCTAAATTTGTCTTCACACCATCGGGGAGTACTTCAGGAGCATCTTCATCTGATACAAATAGAGCCGCTGCATCTGCGAAAATGACGACCCCAAAATCATCATTGGCTCATACTAACTCCAGTAAGTCCTCCCCACCCGCTCCGGCGGGCAAGCGCCTCAAGCAAAATTCTCCTACCCCAGAAGACAATCCTTCACATTCTTCTACTGACCAAATTCTAGAGGAATTGCGTGCGCTGCGCCCATTTATTGAAAAAACGAGTTCAGATATGCAGCTTTTAAAGGATAAATGGGAAAATATGGATGCCCGTCTCTCTACTGTTGAACAGCACCTTCCTGAAGTTCAGTCCAACACACAACGTATAGACTCTTTAGAAAAAGCGGTCCTCTCGCTCCAAAAGCATACAGAGGATTTGGAAAATCGAAATAGGAGGAATAACCTCCGTATTTACAATCTGCCGGAAAATCTTGAGGGAGATAATCCAGTAACTTTCTTCACCACTTTCTTGCCGAAACTTCTGGTCCTACCACCTTCCACCTCCATTAGTATACAAAGAGCCCATAGACTAGGTGCCAGAACGGGCTCCTCTTCAAAACCTCGTGGAGTCATCATTTTATTTCTGAAATACACAGATCTTTTATTAATTCTCTCAGCTGCGAGGAGTAAAAAACAAGTGTCTTGGCAAGGTCAACGAGTATATCTATCTCAGGATGTCTCTAACGTCACTGCCTCCAGACGTAAAGAATTTCTGGCTATGCGTCCCTCTCTGCGCGCCTTGGGAGCAAGATATGGCTTGTTTCATCCTTGTACTCTCAGAGTCACCTATCGAGAAAAGACTTGGTCATTTCAGGAACCTGGTGAATTAAGGAACTTTCTTCTTCTACACCGTGAAGAAGGGATGGACGCCTCCTCTTCTGCTTCGACCAGTGGCTGAATTGGATTTTTATTGTTTAACTTGTTTGTCTTCCTAATGGCTTGTCTTTGACTTCATGTATTCTCCTTACTTCTCATCTCAGTTTTTACACTCTCTTTTTGTATCTCTTCTCTCCTTTATCTGTTTCTGGCATCTCCTATATATCCTTCTATTTTCTTTTTCTACTTTCTGGACTTCTGTTTTTACGTCTACATGTTATTTAGGTTAACATTTTTCCCTTTTTTCCTCCCCAGACGGATATGTATCGGATACTCCTCTCAACACCTTGTCCCATTCCATGTTCCTTTTGTGCGGTCTCGATGTGGTTTTGCTCCTGATCCTGGTCCGTACGTCTTGTAAAGCATCACCACCTCCCCACCTTCCCTATGTGTATTTTTTCTCTTTCAGGTATGTTTAATACAGTCATCCTTCTGGATTTGTACTGTCTTCTATGCATTCTCTCTTTTCTTCCTTCTTCCTTCCCCACTGATCTCCCTTCCCTTCTCCCATCCCTCTCCTCCTCCCTTTTCCTTTTTCTTCTTCCTTTTCTACCTGTTCTTCCTTCTTCCTTCTTGAAGAGTTTTATGGTTAATACTTCTATACAGTTTGAATTATTATTACATGTACAGTATGCTTTTGCAATTCTTGATTTAGATCAATTTAGTAAGCTTTCACCTTCAAAGTTGTTTCATGGAATGTGAAAGGATTTAATCACCCTATCAAAAGGCAAAGAGTACTCTCCCACCTTTCCTCTTACAATCCAGATATCGCCCTTATCCAAGAAACTCACCTATCTGACATCGAATCTTTAAAGCTAAAGCGACTATGGGTTGGAACTGTTTTATTTTCACCTGCTTCTCAGAAAAAGAATGGAGTAGCCATTTTGATTCATAAGCGACTCCAGTGTAAAGTAGTTCTAGAAGAAAAGGATGACGAGGGACGCTGGGTCTTAGCTAAACTACTAATTAACAATATCCCACTTACGATATTCAATGTTTACGGTCCCACATGTTTTGACTCCTCTTTTTGGCCTTCCATTACAGCAAAATGTATTCAGCATAAAAATGATGCCTTTCTATTGGGTGGAGATTGTAACCAGATCATTGACCCATTTTTAGACCGAAGATCCTCTGTTCGTTTTTCCTCTCATAAACCACATAAACAATTCCTTGACACTATTACCCAAACTCACCTTGTAGACTCATGGAGGCTCACTCACCCAGACGTTATGGATTTCTCCTTCTTCTCTCCTCCTCATGCTTCCTTCTCCCGCTTGGATTATATCTTTCTCTCTTCATCTCTTTCTCAACATCTTATTTCTTCTTCTATTGAACCGATTGTTATCTCTGACCATGCTCCTATTATTACTGTTTTTGACCTTCTTCCTCCTTCTCCTAAATCTTCTCGCTGGCGCTTCAATCCTTCTCTTCTTACTGATCCTCTTTTTTCCTCCTCTTTTCGTGCCTTTGCCTCTGAATTTTTTCATCTTAACTCTACGCCTGATACCCCACCTCATATTCTTTGGGATTCCTTCAAGGCCACAGCCCGAGGTTTTATTATTGATTTTGTCTCTAAAAAAAAGAAAAAATTCCTTCAAAAACGTAAAGTCACCCTTGCACATATTAAATCTCTGGAACATCAATTCTATACTTCCTCCGATAAGATTATGTCTCCTGAATTGTTTAAGGCTAAGATTGCCTTTAACAAACTTACCACAGACTCTGCCTCCTCTTTTCTTCTCCGGAGCAGCGCGCGATTTTATGGAGGTCGAAATAAATCAGGTAAACTGTTAGCCAACTATTTAAAATCTCGTAAAGAACGTACTAATATTGATTCTATTTATTCCCCATCTAATGTACTTCTTCATACCAATGCAGAAATTTTGGAACAATTCCACTCTTTTTATGAGACTTTATATACTCCGGAAAACCCTCCCACCCCAGAGCTTATTCAATCCTACTTTGACAACATACCTCAACCAGATACTTCCCACCTTAATATTTCGGCCGTTGATTCTGATCTTACGATTTCGGAACTCTCCTCTGCTCTATCCTCCCTCACTAAGGGGAAAACCCCAGGACCTGACGGCTTCCCAGTTGAATTTTACCTACATTTCTCAGACCTTCTTTTACCCCACCTTCTATCTCTATTTCAGTCTTTTTGTTCTACTGGATCAGCCCAAGGCTCTTTTCAGGACGCTACCATATGCCTTATCCCTAAAGATGGTAGAGACCCTAAGTTCTGTAAAAATTACCGACCTATATCTCTAGTTAATGTTGACTATAAAATTTTTGCGAAATTATTAGCTCTTCGCCTTGACCCGCTCCTGCCACATCTTATAGGGAAAGAACAATGCGGCTTTGTTAAAGGCCGCTTGACCTCGGATAATTCTAGACTCTTCCTTAATGTCTTAAGTAAAGCCCCTTCACTATCGATTCCCCTTGCAGCCATTTCAGTAGATGCTGAGAAAGCCTTTGACCGAGTCGACTGGTCTTTTCTTCTGGCCTCCTTAAAATGGCACGGCTTTAACCCCAAATTCATATCTTATATTTCTCTGATATATTCTATGCCCAAAGCATCTGTTCTCGTTAATGGTCAACTCACTTCCCCATTCGCACTCCAACGTGGTGTTCGTCAGGGCTGTCCCTTATCACCCCTTTTATTTATTTTAGCGCTTGAACCTTTCCTTACCTCCATACGCAATAATCCATCCATCTCTGGCTTCCCGTACGGTAAACGTCATCTTAAACTGTCTGCATATGCTGACGATATTCTTTTATTTATTTCTGACCCGCCTACCTCAGTCCCCGCACTACTAGACGAATTTCAGAAATTCTCCTTGGTCTCCGGTTACAAAATAAACTCGGACAAAACAGAGATTCTTCCTTTAACCAAACTTTGTCTCCCCCACTTTTTCACGGCTACTGGCTTTGCTTGGAATTCTACAAAAATTAAATATCTCGGTGTTCTTTTTTCTAGCTCTATATCCTCCTCCATTCAACTCAACATGAATGCAGTCATATCTAGGATAGATTCATTACTCACCTCTTGGAATCCACTATTTCTTTCCTGGTGGGGCCGTCTTGACTCCATCAGAATGATGATTGCCCCTATTTTGATTTACTTATTATCCATGCTCCCACTTCGTATTCCAAACTCCTATTTCCGTCGCATTGATTCTGCGTTGTCCAAATTTCTTTGGAAGCAGAAAAAAGCCCGCATATCGCTTTTCAACTTACGTAAATCTAAACTCAATGGTGGTACCAACTTTCCAGACTTTCGCCTCTATCATAAGTCCTTTTCCCTTCGACAGGCTTCCCGCTGGTTATCTCAGGAACCCTCCCCTTTTTCTCCCCTCTGGCTTTCTGTTGAACAGGAACTACTGCTTCCGTACTCTTTCCAAGAAGTAATTCGTTTTACTTCTAAAGCCCCATGCCTTACTCCCCTTTTATTCAAGCATACTTCTTCTCTTCTACGCCCTTTAGTTTCACCTTCCTCAGTAACGCAGGAATCCTTCCTACTATTGCCTATATGGTACAACCCACTTCTATTAATTAACAACCGACCTATTGCATGGCTCTCATGGAGAGCGAAAGGTATCATTTGGATACGTCATCTTTTTGATGGGTCATCCCCTTGCTCATTTCCTGCATTTCGGTCTCAGTTCCATTGCCCTCCTTCTTTTGCAAAGAAATTCCCTATCCTTATGGAAACCATTCTAGATCGTTATTACTCTCTCCCCTCTGAAGATCTACCTACCTCATCTTCCTCTCTACTCACTGTCCTTTCTACAACTCCTAAAGCTTCCGTCATTTACCGGTACTTTTCAGCCCCCAATCCAGATCGTCTCAAATCAAAATTAGAATTGTCTTGGGAGTCAGACTTACATTCTTCATGGCCGACTTCTCTCTGGGACAAAATATGGGCTCGATCCTTGAAGATTTCCCGTACTGCCTCTCTCACTCAATCCCTATTTTTCTTTTACCACAGACTATACCTTTCTCCTCTTTCTATCTCTCGCTTTCAACCTGATGCTGTATCTAATTGTTGGACCTGTAATGCCCCTTCTGCGGATCTTTTCCACCTCTTCTTCTTCTGTCCTTCAACTCGTATTTTCTGGTCTCAGCTATTCTCTCGCCTTTCTCGCATTTTCAACCTCTCTATTCAATTTTCTCCTTCTTTAGTATTTCTTGGTAGCCTTTCAGAGGATTTAGACCTCCCCCCACATTCTTGCGGTCTTTTTGACCTTATGTTGGCTCTGGCTTTACAGCATATTGTCTCTAATTGGAAATCTCTGAACAAATTGTCTCTCAATTGTTGGTGGAATCTTGTATGTCACTCACACAGACTTGATGTTGCCTTTGCTTCCTCCTGTAAACCCTCCCGAAATGTTGAATTTTACTGGCTACCTCTTACTCTACACCTTGACCAATCCGCCAAAAAGAGTTACTCTCCACTATCTTCGGATAATTTCAAGCCCCCCTGAACACATGTACTCTTCCCTGCAGTTTTTCATGATATTTTTCAGTCTCAATATTGTAATTATTTAGCTTTGTATTGACCTTCTTCATACTTCTGTTTCATTCATGCAATTACTCATATGATGGTTTTTTACTGTACTTACTGATTGCCATTTACTGTATTTCCTATTATTGCTTACCCATCTTCTACGATAAATACCATGTTTTTGTTTTCTTCTCTCCTCCCTTCCCCCCCCTCCTTCCCTCCCCATAACTTAAAAATGCTTTATTTTTTGCTGTGATATTGGCTGCTTCTATTTTCTTTGTCCCATTTTATACCTTTTTTCTCATATTTGCTGATGTCACCTTAATGTAATACTTATTTTTCTTTAATAAAGCTTTCAAACAGGAAAGAAACGGCATTGTCATGAGCAATGCCAATAGCTCTAACTTTACCAATGCCGAGACCATTGCATTGTAAATGCTTGTGTTTTCTTTCAATTGCTCTGCGGGATCGGTCGTTTTCAGGGTAATAATGCCAAGTGGAGGACTGCTGGATGCCATTTTGCGGGAACTGTGGAGGGCATGGAGAAGGAGGAGGTAGTATTTCATCTGTCCATATTTTAACTGGATGTATTCTAAATTCAACCAAATTACCCTTTAAGTTTAGATGCAGTTTTATCTATAATATTGCCTATGTCATTATTGTATTAACATTATTCTTTGTTTTTTTTGTAGTTTGTTTTCCGGAAGTTGCCCTGATTTGTTCTGTCTTGAGTGGCGACCCTCAGTGGAGGCTTGAGAATGCAGTCATCACTTGTGCCTCGAACTCTGAATCTCTTCCACTGCTGTATGTTCCCTTCCGTAACAAGTGGAAATTTGCCATAGCCAAGGATAGCCTTTCTAACTTGCTGAACATTCTTGCATGGATCAAGCTGCTATCACAAAGCCACATGATCCTTGTGCTGTAATGGAGTGGTTAGTGTCATGTCCAAGACTACTTTAGTGAAGCAGCCTGGCACCAAAGTTTCAGCTGTGTTTCAAGGATTCAGGGTGCCACTTTGACAGCCATAAGTTCATTGGCAATGCGGATATTTTTTGAACTGCTGTAGTGGACTGCTGTGTTTCATAAAGACTTCACTTGAACTACTACAAATTGTCAAATGTCTAGAGCTGGAGTTCCCGGCAGAACACATTTGAACAGGTGTCCGGATCACTGAGATAATTGCACTCTGAGACTGCTTCTGCAATCTGACCAACTCTGCACCTACTCTCCTTAATCCGAAGAACTATAAAAAATATTACAGATAAGTGCAGGCATCGTGCTTTAATGCTTTTGGGTTCTTAAAATGTTTACTTCCTATTAATGTATTTGTTAGAATTAGGAAATGAAATGCCAATTCAAACAAATTTCCTTCTTTGTGAAATACTGTCTACGTACCACAGCCTCTATGCACTGAACATTTTTTTTATATGAACGTCTAAGAAATGCAGCATTGTGATTTGTCTAATAGTGCATTTTTTCTCTGATCACTAGTCATAGTAGAATAATAATTTTTAAAAAACAATTGGGGAAGCACAGCATTGCGATTTTCTTGTATTGGTTGTGGGACTCCTTTACAGTTATTTTTCATTGCACAAGCCGGTCAGTGGGATCATTTTTACAATGAGTAGATGAGTTGTTGCTTGGTGCAGGCGTATATGTAATGCAGTAAATTCAATTTTACTGTCTATTTTTTTTCTTTCTTTTTTTAAAGACCGATTTGGGTGTCCTCTTCTTTATTATCAGGTTGAGTAAAGGTGCGATTTGACTGTCCTTTTGCCACTCTGACAGCACTTCAATCCACCCCATACTTTGTCATTTTCAACAGAAAATTCTTCTTCAGTATTGGATCTTTCATAGATTCACATGCTTGAATTGTTCCCAGTCATTGAGATGGGAGTCCAATGGTGCACGCAGTACAGGTTATACATAGCCCAGAAGGTCTAGAGAACATTCAGTACAGTAACTTAAACACATCACATAAGAACCAAACTCCAGCCAATCAAGTGACAGCACCGTCTAGAACACTTCCCACAGAGACTTCTCTCCCTCAGATTTTCTGCCACACGTCCTGTGAAAGTAGTCTTCTTGAAAGAAAGAAAACACACACGCACAACCCCTCACGCCCTCTCCAACCCAAACCAAGTGGATTTCCCTGAGTGGAAGGGGGTGGTACAAGCAGTTCTAATGGCTAGCTCGTCTGACAGCCAACTAGACATTAAATGAGGCTCAGAACTTTAAGGGATAGGGCTGAGGCACTTCGGTGCTCACAGCCAATCAGGGTAGCTTTAACAATTCCTATGATGGGGAGACTGAACCCTATGCCTGGATTTCCTGGGGAAACCTGATCCCACTCCCAGGAAAAGCATTTAATTTTTTAATTGGTGAAAGAAAGCCTGGGTTTGACTGTGCTGCTATTCGCTGTAGCACTTGGAATGGTGAAGAAATAGCAGTTTGTCCTGCTTTTCTGCAGAATCATGCCAGCGTATGCATGTTGGTCCATGAGAGCCACAAAGTTTCTGCACGGTTAGCATAAAAACTCTGCTCTGTAAGAGGCAGGGAAACAAAGGGAGGCTCATCCTGTCCCTTAAAAACTTAAGATTTCTTTTAGTCCTGCAGTGCGTTTTGCTGTCTATTTGATCCTCTGTTCTGACTCTCTGCTCCTAATATACCAATTCTTTCTGACCTGACCTTTTTTGTGCATTCTTGTCCTGTGTGTTGGTACACCAAATGTTTAGATAGTCAAGGACGGCACTCGGAGCGCTAACCAGGTGCAGCGATAGCCTCTGTATAGATCACACACCTTGGCCACTTTGCTGATAATGCTGGTGGGTTTAATCTGCTTTATTCAGAATGCTTGTTGTCAATCACACTATACTCTGAAGACGCACATGTGTGGCACTTCAGGGCTGTATCCCTGCTTGCACAATGCCATTCCTTAAGGGCAGAGTCAGATGCACACTGTGGCACTGGATTCAGGCTAGCTGGCTGATGCGAGATACCCAGAAACTGTTCACAGGATGTTTCTGGTCCAGGAAGGACCTGGCTTGGCAGTTTGGGCCGGACTGTTCCCATGAGGAGCATGTCCAAGACTGGTTTGCATATGGCTGGGTCTAAACTTGGGTGGCATGGTGAGCAGAAGAATGATTGATTTAACCCAGATCACTTGACTTGGGGTGAATGTTTGATTTGTTCTGCATTCCGTCCATTTGTGTGTCATTTACTTTCGTACCCTAAGTGCTCCGGGTATGCCCAGACATAGGGCCTGGGCTCACTTTGCCACTGGATTCGAACTAGCTTGATACCCCTAATCCTGTCCCAGGAGTCTTGTTTTTGGTCCAGGAAGGGCATGGCTTGGCAGTTTGGCCTGGACTGTGCCAATGAGGAGCAGGGTCAAGACTAACTTGCATTTGGCTGGGTCTAAACTGAGGTGACCTGGTGAGCAAAAGAGTGATGATATAACCAGATTTTTTAACTGGGAGTTAATGCTTGATTTGTTCCGCATTCCCTCCATTTGTGTCTCTTTTGCCTTCTTGCACATTGTGATTGTGGCAGCCTAGGTGTAGGAGAGTAGGGTCTGCTATCCTATGGTCACCCCAAATTTTTGCTTTTTGCTTCACTGGTTTTTGACATATTGAGGCTGTGGGCCTGCCAATCAGACCCCCAGCCTGCTGTTCTCTCTACTAAATTAAAACTATGCACCCTAGGTGCATAACCAATTGGAAGTGGATCACCCTGTCAGCCCCTGTACCAGTGTACACTAGGTACCCAGGGCATTGGTGTACCCAAGGCCTGCCAGGGGCTGCAGCATGTATTATGCCACCCCAGGCTTGGCCTAACAACCTGACACAACTGGCTGATCACTCAGCTGGGGTAAGTTGGTGTAATCACCTCTTACTTAGGTGTAGTATACCTATACCTAACCTTAAATGGGACACCTGGTAACCTATAAGTCACTCCTATGGCAGGCCTTAACAATCCTGAAGGCAGAGTGCTTGGTTCCATGTGAGATGGTGCTCTGGCATGAGCTGAGCCTGTCTGCAGTGGTCGGAACAACTTCCTTCTACTGTTTCCAGGTATCGTCATACCATATACTCTTAAGTGCATTATGAACCTCGCGGTTAAATGCTATCTTTGGTTTGGCTTTATCAAAACATGTCGAGTAAGGTGTCATACGAATTGGAATACTAACCCCTCGCCAATTCTGGCGACGGGGTTAGCATTCCACCCTTCTAGAGGGACACGACATGTACAGTACCTGAAACCCGGGTAAAATCAGACATAGCCTCAGCTCCACAAAATGGATGCTGCCACCACAGACACAAGTCTGCCCTCCTGCTGCTGGGAGTCCTTCCAGCTTGGGAGGTGTGGACAAAGGGTTTCCTGCCAGGGGAGGTGCGAGCACCACCCCAGACAGGATTTTGTGTATTGGTCAGGTAGGGCTTGAAAGAAACCAGACATGCCTGTGGCTCACAAGGAGCCTCGGTGCATATGCCAGTTCAAACCGGTCCTGGGGCACACCAGTCCCGGGCCTGGGGCGAGCTGGACAAAGGATTGGGGGTGTAACCACCCCCCTTCCTGGTCCCACCCATAGGGAGGGACCTAGCAGGTAGTCCGGCCCCTAGAATCCGAATAAAGGTAGGAGCTGTGTCCTAAGACTTCAGACATCCTGGAATCAACTTGAAACTAAGAAGAAGACGGGAACTTCGACGCTCTGCCGCACAGAGGACTGAAGCCAATCTCCCCTGTGGTCAGGGAGTGACCACCTTGCTAACGCAAGCACCATCCAGCGAATCACCGTCTGCTTTGCCGCCGCCTCCCGCCGGAGCCCGAGCCCAGAGACTGACAAGACCTGGACCTCCAGACCTCTCACCGCCCGATCCACAGTCCCTGCAAAGAGGAGACCCGTGGAGGCACCGAGACACGTGGAGCCAGCCATCTTGGAACGACTACGACAAGCTGACCAGTGCAACAACCGAGGCTCCCTCCAAGTTGTGCTTTGGGTCCTGAGAAGCCCAACCCTCGAGCAGCATCTGCACCAAAGGTGAGCCCTCCAGCATCTCCACGATCTGCGTGGGGCCCTTCTGCATTTTGCCACTCGACGCGCCTAACCGGTTGCTGGCCCGCTGGCTAGTGGCCATCTTGGCGACGAAATCTACGACAAACACCGCTGGTCTGGTTGCTCCAGACTGGCCCTTGCTCCCCTCCAAAGGAGCAATCCCTCTGACCTTGCTGGTCAGAACCAACAGCTGATTTCCGAATCCTCCTACAATTGCTTTTGCCAAGGCTTGTTTGCTTCGATCAAGTCGCCGACACCGCCGACAGCGAGAGCCTGCGTGGGACAGCTCGTGAGCCGACTCCTGGACGTCGTCGACCTCCAGGGACCACGTGGCTGCGGAGACAAGCTACCCCTCATCACCTGTTTGCACCCGACATCGCCTGGTACCCACCTGGTGCCACGCTGGTCACTGGCTAGTGACTGTGAACACTGTCCCCTCTGCTTACAGGTCTTCAACATCTCCGATCCACTCTTGGATCCACTGCATCTCTCCCGGACCGACCGCCTGCAGCATCTTTGTCTTCAAGCTCCACGGAACAGATAGAAGAAACCCGACGCACTTTGAGGCCTATGCACCCGCTTCCTGTGGGTGAGGTAAAGCTGGTACTCCGGTGCCCATGTGTAGTAATACATCTCTAGTGCCTGTGTTCCAAATCTTAAGTTCCTAGGTCATCCGGAAGATTCCTTTTGCAGTAACTTTGTACTTTTTACGCACCCATTGAAACCTATGGGAGCCCGCGTGTGACTATTTGCTCTGCACACGCCACCCGTGGACCTCCTGGTCACTAACTGACGTTAGCTCCTCGTAGGCCCAGCGATTCTAGAGGCCCTAGGCCTTTTCCCTTTTCTGTTCGTGGTACTTATACCACTATTTTAGTATATGGTTCGAGTGGCCACCAGGGCCTATCCATATAAAGTGCAACTTCTGTGTATTCTGTGATAATCTTGTTTGACGATTTGTGCTCCTGTGCTCATAAAGAGACTAGGGGTTACTTTGAGAAATAAATACATATATATTTTGAATATATCTGTGTGGTGTCCTTTCATTGGTATAAAAGGGGGTTACTATTGGTAAAACAGCTTGCTTAACACGCATCACGAGTTTAGCCTCAAAGACTGCTTAGCCTACGCTACCACTAGGGCAGCTAGTCCAAAAAGGTTGACTTACAACCACACCATAAGGGTTGCTTGGCATGGTACAAGGTGGTCACTAGAACTAGTGAACAGCATATACCAGGCCAACTTCTCACATTGGTGAGCAGCGGTTGGATTTGAGCTTGCTGTGTTTTACCATTGTAATCTCTTGGTTACCAATTGAAAGATCACATAGGTACCTGTAGGTACATATAAAACAAGATTAGATATACTTAAGTTCTACTGAACTTAGTTGTTGTAGAGCAAAGGGAGTAGCACACCCTGACTACAACTACTAGATAGGTTTAGTAGGTAAACCCAAGTGTAGGTAGATTGCAACACATCCACCCACACTTAAGAGCAATGGCCGGGGCAGAGGGGTCCACTGTACCCATCTCTGTTGAGAGTGACCCCCAGAGGGCACCATCCAGCTTTGCTACCCTTAATCAGAATGAGCTCAGGCATTTGGCAACTCTTAGAGGCCTTAAACAGCCCAAGAACCCAAACTCTGCTGAGCTCAGAGAGCTCTTACAGAATGATGAGAATCAGAGAGCACTCAAGAAAGCTTCCCAGTTAGCCCCCTTAGGGACAGGAACAGGAGGCCCCCCTTCTAAAGATGCCACTGAAGTACCCCTTCCCAATAGTCACCCCTTAGATGGGATGCCTACCACAGAGGATGAGAGTGAAAAGGATACTGACAGTAGTGAGGATGAAGGGAGAACTAGCCCAGTGCCAAGTGTTATACTTGGCCCAGCTAAACCAAGGCTATTGGGGACTGACAGTGGGTTCAACCCACTGGATCTCCCCAGTGGACTTAACACAGGGCTGGGAAGGCAAAGGAATCGCTCAGGTGACTCCAATGCTTCCCATGGCTCTAGAGGCTCTCAAGGTCACTCCAGGAGAAGGATGACCACCCCTCAGAGGAGGGAACATGAGGCCAAGATGCAAGAGGCCCAGCTGAGGATCAGGAAGCAGGAGCTAGAAGTAGCCCTGATGGAAGAGAAACTTAGCAAGGCTAGACAGCATAAAGAGAGTGGGTCTATACCCACTGGTGGCAGCATTGTCCCTAAGGACAAAGATAGGGTTTTCGATAATAGAAACCTGTCTAAGGTTGTGCCCCCCTACAAAAGTGGGGATGACATCCACAAGTGGATAACTGCTCTTGAGAGGGCCTGCAAAGTACAGCAGGTTCCTGAAGACCAGTGGGCAGCAATCCTCTGGCTCTCCTTTGAGGGAAGAGGCAGAGACAGACTCCTCACTGTTAGAGAAGAGGATGTCAGAAACTACAGAGTCCTGAAGAGTGTTCTAGTTGATGGGTTAGGCTTAACCACTGAGCAGTACAGGTTAATGTTCAGAGACACCCAAAAGACACAGACTCAGGACTGGTCTGAATACATTGAATGTGCCACTAAGGCTTTGGAGGGTTGGTTGCTGGGAAGTAAGGTATCTGATTTTACAGGATTGTATAATTTGATGATGAGAGAACAGATTTTAAATAACTGTCAAAACCAGCAACTGCATCAACACTTGGTTGACTCTGATCTGACCTCTCCCCAAGAATTGGGAAAGAAGGCAGACAAATGGGTCAGAACCAGGGTTAAGCAAAAGAACCAGAACCAGGGCCAAGGGGGTGATCAGAAGAAAACAGACCAAAAGGGTGGAGATCAGAAACCTAAAGACCAGAAGTCTTCAACAGGGCCCCAAACTACTGCTAAGGAGGGTGGGTCCCAACAGTCCAAGAAGAAGAAAGAAGGTCAGAAGAAACCCTGGTGCAATCATTGTAAAAATACAACTCACTGGACTAGTGATTGCAAAAAGGGTGGAGCCCCCAACACTGTTGCCCCTAAGGCACCTGCTCCCAGTACTACTGTTAGCAGTGTTGGTCCCCAGACAAAGGGTGTAGTGGGAATCACTATGGGAACTGAAGGAGATTCTGACTTAGACAGAACCCTGACACAGGCAGTCTTGATCTGTGATGGGGACATTGATTTGTCCCTGACTGTGAGCCCCAGTAACCTGGGCAAGTACAGACAGACTCCTTTAATTAATGACAAAGTGGCTCAAGCCTACAGGGACACATGTGCCAGTGTCACTATGGTGACACCAGGCTTTGTGGATCCTGGACAGTACATACCAGGTGAGAACTACCTGGTGACCAATGCCAGCAATGCCACTACTTCACATAGTGTGGCAGTTGTTAACTTCTCATGGGGAGGGGTAACTGGCCTCAAAAGGGTTGTGGTTAGTGCAGACCTCCCAGTAGAATGTTTGTTGGGCAATGACCTAGAGAGTTCTCTATGGTCAGAAGTGGAGTACAGGACTCATGCAGAGATGTTAGGTATATCATCACATGTCCTTGCTGTGACCAGGTCACAGGCCAAAAAGTGCCTCACTGAACCTCAGGTCTTGGATCCTGGAACAATGGACCAAGTACCTACCAAGAAGAAGAACAGGAGGGTCAAGGCTGTGCCTTCCCCCCTGCCTCAGAGTGATGATCAGCCTTCCCAGGAAGCTGATCTAGAGGACCCTGAAGGAACTGTCCCTGAAGAGCTTGAACCTGATCAGGTTGAGTTTCTGGGGACAGGGGGACCTTCAAGGGCTGACTTGAGGCAGGCTCAGTTATCCTGTCCCTCTCTTGAACCCCTCAGACAGCTGGCTGCTGCTGAGGCTGCTGGGAATGCTCAAGGTACCCATAAAGTATATTGGGATGAAGGGCTCCTTTATTCAGAGGCTAGAGACCCCAAGCCTGGTGCAACCAGGAGGTTGGTTATACCTCTGCAATTTAGGGGCTTCCTTCTTACCTTGGCCCATGACATTCCTTTAGCAGGACACCTAGGCCAGAATAAGACCTGGGACAGACTTGTCCCTCACTTTCACTGGCCTCATATGAATGAAGATACAAAGGAGTTTTGTCGCTCCTGTGTTACCTGCCAAGCCAGTGGCAAATCAGGTGGCACAACAAAGGCCCCCCTGATACCACTACCTGTGGTGGGGGTCCCCTTTGAAAGAGTGGGAATAGACATAGTGGGTCCCATGGATCCTCCCACTGCATCTGGGCACAGATTTATACTGGTGGTAGTGGATCATGCCACCAGGTATCCAGAGGCAATTCCCCTTAGGACCACTACAGCACCTGTTGTGGCCAGGGCCCTGCTGGGAGTATTCTCCAGAGTGGGGTTTCCTAAGGAGGTAGTATCTGACAGAGGTACCAACTTTATGTCAGGATACTTGACAGCTATGTGGAAGGAATGTGGTGTCAACTACAAGTTCACCACCCCTTATCACCCACAATGCAATGGGCTTGTTGAGAGATTCAACAAGACCCTAAAGGGTATGATCAAAGGATTACCTGAAAAGCTCAGGCGAAGATGGGATATCCTTCTACCCTGCCTTCTGTTTGCTTACAGAGAGGTCCCACAAAAAGGAGTTGGCTACAGCCCCTTTGAATTGTTGTTTGGGCACCCTGTGAGAGGCCCACTGTGTTTGGTGAAGGAAGGATGGGAGTTACCTCTCAAAAAGCCTAAGCTAGACATAGTGGACTATGTACTTGGTCTCCGCTCCAGGATGGCTGAGTATATGGAGAAGGCATCTAAAAACCTTGAGGCAAGCCAGGCCTTACAGAAAGCTTGGCATGACCAAAAGGCTGTCTTGGTTGAGTATCAGCCAGGACAGAAGGTATGGGTGTTGGAGCCAGTGGCCCCAGCAGCACTCCAAGACAAATGGTCTGGACCCCATACAATCCTGGAAAAGAAGGGAGAGGTCACCTACTTGGTGGACCTAGGAACTCCCAGGAGTCCCCACAGGGTACTCCATGTTAACAGGCTTAAAGCATATGTTGACAGGGCAGACATGGGCTTGCTCATGGCTACAGATGAGGGACAGGAGGAAGAGAGTGACCCTCTCCCAGACCTGTTGTCTCAGAACCCTGAAGATGGCTCAGTTGAAGGAGTGACCCTTGGAGGCAACCTCACTGCCCATCAGCAGACTGAATGTAGGCAGGTTCTACAATCATTTTCACATATGTTTTCCTTGATACCTAGTCAAACTGACTGGTGTACCCATGTTGTGGACACTGGTGACAGTCTGCCTGTAAAGAACAAACTTTACAGACAACCTGACCACGTCAGGGACTGTATAAAGGCTGAGGTACATAAAATGCTGGAATTAGGTGTCATTGAACCCTCAGAGAGCCCCTGGGCTAGCCCAGTGGTTCTGGTCCCCAAACCTCACACCAAAGATGGCAAGAGAGAGATGAGGTTCTGTGTGGACTACAGAGGACTCAATGCTGTCACCAGGACAGATGCACACCCTATTCCAAGGGCAGATGAGCTCATAGACAAACTAGCTTCTGCAAAGTTTTTGAGCACATTTGACTTGACAGCTGGCTATTGGCAAATCAGGTTAGCTGAGGAGTCTAAGGCCAAAACAGCATTCTCAACCCCAGGTGGGCATTATCAGTTTGTGGTGATGCCCTTTGGTCTGAAGAATGCACCTGCCACCTTCCAAAGGCTGGTGAACCAAGTCCTTACTGGGTTGGATGACTTTTGCGCAGCATATCTTGATGACATTGCTGTCTTTAGTTCCACCTGGGAGGATCACCTGATCCACCTGAAGAAGGCTCTTGAGGCTCTGCAAAGGGCAGGCCTCACTATCAAGGCTACTAAGTGCCAGATAGGGCAGAGTAAGGTTGTGTATTTGGGCCACCTTGTAGGTGGGGGCCAAGTTCAACCACTGGAGAGTAAGATACAGTCCATCAAGGATTGGTCCCCTCCAACCACCCAGACTCAAGTTCGAGCTTTCTTGGGCTTGACTGGGTATTACAGGAAGTTTGTTAAGAACTATGGGTCCATTGTGACTCCTCTTAATGATCTGACATCCAAGAAGATGCCCAAAAAGGTTCAGTGGACAGTAAGCTGTCAAAAGGCATTTGATGACCTGAAGGAGGCCATGTGCTCTGCACCTATCCTGAAAAGTCCTGACTACTCCAAAGAGTTTATTGTCCAAACAGATGCTTCTGAGTTGGGTGTGGGAGCTGTGCTGTCACAACTTAATGTAGATGGTCAAGACCAACCCATTGCTTTTATTAGCAGAAGGTTGACCCCCAGAGAGAAGAATTGGTCAGCTATTGAGAGGGAGGCCTTTGCTGTGGTGTGGGCCCTGAAGAAGCTGAGGCCATACTTGTTTGGCACTCACTTCAAGATTCAGACCGACCATAAGCCCCTCTTGTGGCTAAATCAGATGAAGGGTGAAAACCCCAAACTACTTAGGTGGTCCATTTCCCTACAGGGGATGGACTTTACAGTGGAGCACCGGCCAGGTACTGACCATGGGAATGCAGATGGTCTCTCCAGGTACTTCCACTTAGGACATGAAGACGAGACTGGTCAAGGCTAGTTTAATGTCCCAGCGTTTGGGGGGGGTTGTGTAGGAGAGTAGGGTCTGCTATCCTATGGTCACCCCAAATTTTTGCTTTTTGCTTCACTGGTTTTTGACATATTGAGGCTGTGGGCCTGCCAATCAGACCCCCAGCCTGCTGTTCTCTCTACTAAATTAAAACTATGCACCCTAGGTGCATAACCAATTGGAAGTGGATCACCCTGTCAGCCCCTGTACCAGTGTACACTAGGTACCCAGGGCATTGGTGTACCCAAGGCCTGCCAGGGGCTGCAGCATGTATTATGCCACCCCAGGCTTGGCCTAACAACCTGACACAACTGGCTGATCACTCAGCTGGGGTAAGTTGGTGTAATCACCTCTTACTTAGGTGTAGTATACCTATACCTAACCTTAAATGGGACACCTGGTAACCTATAAGTCACTCCTATGGCAGGCCTTAACAATCCTGAAGGCAGAGTGCTTGGTTCCATGTGAGATGGTGCTCTGGCATGAGCTGAGCCTGTCTGCAGTGGTCGGAACAACTTCCTTCTACTGTTTCCAGGTATCGTCATACCATATACTCTTAAGTGCATTATGAACCTCGCGGTTAAATGCTATCTTTGGTTTGGCTTTATCAAAACATGTCGAGTAAGGTGTCATACGAATTGGAATACTAACCCCTCGCCAATTCTGGCGACGGGGTTAGCATTCCACCCTTCTAGAGGGACACGACATGTACAGTACCTGAAACCCGGGTAAAATCAGACATAGCCTCAGCTCCACAAAATGGATGCTGCCACCACAGACACAAGTCTGCCCTCCTGCTGCTGGGAGTCCTTCCAGCTTGGGAGGTGTGGACAAAGGGTTTCCTGCCAGGGGAGGTGCGAGCACCACTCCAGACAGGATTTTGTGTATTGGTCAGGTAGGGCTTGAAAGAAACCAGAAATGCCTGTGGCTCACAAGGAGCCTCGGTGCATATGCCAGTTCAAACCGGTCCTGGGGCACACCAGTCCCGGGCCTGGGGCGAGCTGGACAAAGGATTGGGGGTGTAACCACCCCCCTTCCTGGTCCCACCCATAGGGAGGGACCTAGCAGGTAGTCCGGCCCCTAGAATCCGAATAAAGGTAGGAGCTGTGTCCTAAGACTTCAGACATCCTGGAATCAACTTGAAACTAAGAAGAAGACGGGAACTTCGACGCTCTGCCGCACAGAGGACTGAAGCCAATCTCCCCTGTGGTCAGGGAGTGACCACCTTGCTAACGCAAGCACCATCCAGCGAATCACCGTCTGCTTTGCCGCCGCCTCCCGCCGGAGCCCGAGCCCAGAGACTGACAAGACCTGGACCTCCAGACCTCTCACCGCCCGATCCACAGTCCCTGCAAAGAGGAGACCCGTGGAGGCACCGAGACACGTGGAGCCAGCCATCTTGGAACGACTACGACAAGCTGACCAGTGCAACAACCGAGGCTCCCTCCAAGTTGTGCTTTGGGTCCTGAGAAGCCCAACCCTCGAGCAGCATCTGCACCAAAGGTGAGCCCTCCAGCATCTCCACGATCTGCGTGGGGCCCTTCTGCATTTTGCCACTCGACGCGCCTAACCGGTTGCTGGCCCGCTGGCTAGTGGCCATCTTGGCGACGAAATCTACGACAAACACCGCTGGTCTGGTTGCTCCAGACTGGCCCTTGCTCCCCTCCAAAGGAGCAATCCCTCTGACCTTGCTGGTCAGAACCAACAGCTGATTTCCGAATCCTCCTACAATTGCTTTTGCCAAGGCTTGTTTGCTTCGATCAAGTCGCCGACACCGCCGACAGCGAGAGCCTGCGTGGGACAGCTCGTGAGCCGACTCCTGGACGTCGTCGACCTCCAGGGACCACGTGGCTGCGGAGACAAGCTACCCCTCATCACCTGTTTGCACCCGACATCGCCTGGTACCCACCTGGTGCCACGCTGGTCACTGGCTAGTGACTGTGAACACTGTCCCCTCTGCTTACAGGTCTTCAACATCTCCGATCCACTCTTGGATCCACTGCATCTCTCCCGGACCGACCGCCTGCAGCATCTTTGTCTTCAAGCTCCACGGAACAGATAGAAGAAACCCGACGCACTTTGAGGCCTATGCACCCGCTTCCTGTGGGTGAGGTAAAGCTGGTACTCCGGTGCCCATGTGTAGTAATACATCTCTAGTGCCTGTGTTCCAAATCTTAAGTTCCTAGGTCATCCGGAAGATTCCTTTTGCAGTAACTTTGTACTTTTTACGCACCCATTGAAACCTATGGGAGCCCGCGTGTGACTATTTGCTCTGCACACGCCACCCGTGGACCTCCTGGTCACTAACTGACGTTAGCTCCTCGTAGGCCCAGCGATTCTACAGGCCCTAGGCCTTTTCCCTTTTCTGTTCGTGGTACTTATACCACTATTTTAGTATATGGTTCGAGTGGCCACCAGGGCCTATCCATATAAAGTGCAACTTCTGTGTATTCTGTGATAATCTTGTTTGACGATTTGTGCTCCTGTGCTCATAAAGAGACTAGGGGTTACTTTGAGAAATAAATACATATATATTTTGAATATATCTGTGTGGTGTCCTTTCATTGGTATAAAAGGGGGTTACTATTGGTAAAACAGCTTGCTTAACACGCATCACGAGTTTAGCCTCAAAGACTGCTTAGCCTACGCTACCACTAGGGCAGCTAGTCCAAAAAGGTTGACTTACAACCACACCATAAGGGTTGCTTGGCATGGTACAAGGTGGTCACTAGAACTAGTGAACAGCATATACCAGGCCAACTTCTCACACTAGGTGTTGCATACAGGGGACCTCAATCGTTCAGCGGTCTGTCTTATGCTATCAGCCTTCGTCAACTGCATCAGCTGGGCCCTGAAAAGTAGAGCATTGTGGAGAAATGTATGTGTACCAAACGCTTCAAAGCCTCGTCTAAGGCAGTAAGTGCCATAAATGCATTTACAGTACAAGACCCCTCCTCTTTCTGTGATCATGCCCGGACGAAAAATAAACATTGAAGAGGCCTTAGTGGCCCACTCCTCACCTCAGCTGCTTTCATTTGCTTGTGCTGTAGGCTGAAGAACGAGATGCGCAGCAATTTTTTATTTCATTTACTTTTTAAAAGAAAGAAAAACTAGGTTGTTTAGTAGTAGAGGCATATGGAAGTTATTCCATTGGTGCAGTGGCACAGGGGTGCAGAGGCTGACTGGCCCACTAAACTCTACGTATTGCTATATTTCACAGTTCACAATGTAGCGAGGTGGTCCATTTTCTTCCTTGCACTCTAGCCCATAAAATATTGCCAACACCCTGTTCAGTAGGCAATTAAATGTGGTAATCGAAAAAAAGACTGCAGGCATTCACCCTCATCATCGCATTGAACCACTGATGGTGATGCCAGAATCATATGCTTTGCACTCATAATTGCAGCCGTAATAAATGAGGGAGGGTCAAAGAGTGGCAGAGATCAGTATGGAAAAGACTCTGAAAAGTGAAGCCTGGAATTTTTACTTTATTTGCTTAATGATGGGCGTGGCAGTTGCATATCTCCATGCATATCAAGTATAAAATCCTTTGTAAAATTGTCTGTCTGATTGCTGTGGGCATTGTGTCGCCTTGCGGCAGCTGCAGATAAGCATTCCATGTAGAGACCCTAGATGACTACCAGTAAGGAGTCTGGTAATAGTTACTAGTTTAGGTAATCCCTGTCTTCGGAATAAGTGGCTGCTTTTGAACAAGTTATAGGTTACCATTTAATTACATCTTTGTACAACCCGGGTAGTTGAATATGTCAATACACTTTTTAAGCTGTAGAACTGCAAAGAAGGCAGCATCAGAGCTGAGCACAAGCAGGAAAGATGGGATTCATTTTTTTTAATGTTAATAAGCTTTATTAATAATACATTTCACAATGGACCGGCAAAAAACATACCATGTGAAAGCAACTAGAACATGAAGGAGCAAGCAATAAAAACCGAGGCAAAAGCTATTTACATTTTAAATTGCATTAAAAGGGAGAAGGGGAGAGGAAAACACTCTTACAACTGGAGATAGAGTATTATTGCATAAAAGTAAAAATCAGTAAAAAAATGTCAATACCACTAGAAAAACAACAATGATAATTTTAAAGAAAAGAGCAGAGAAGCTTGACCGTTTTTGAAGATTTAAAATTCTCATAATGTGTAAGAGTTTTGTTTTTGGAATCTTATTTTAGATAAGTTGTTAATGGTAACTAGTATAAGTATTAACAAACGGTTTGCAGGAGAAGGCAAAGTCAATAACCAATCGATGATAGTTACATACATTGTTCCACCAAGTGTGAACTGAAAGATTAGCGGAGTTTTTCCAATTAAGTGCGATGTATTTATTTATTTTTGGGGAAGTCTAAAACAAACATAAGGTCAAATAAACCATGTTCATGTTTAGTCAAACTCAAAGTATCTAACCAACTCCCTGTGAAAAGAATAACATTAGAGAAAACTATTTAAATTAAATATAAGGGACATATAGAACCAAACCTTTTTCCAAAGGGAGGCAACAGCTGGGCAAAGAAAGAGGAGATGCATTAAATCAGCTGAAGGAAAGCCACAAGACCATCAATTCTGATCATTTGTATGAGAAAAACTAGCTATAGATATAGGTGTGACATATAATCTGTGGTACATAAAAAACATAGATTGAGCAGTAGATGCAGATCTAGAACGCTTAAGTGAGCGAGTCCACATCTTATTCCTGAAATTGATGCTCCAAACACTGCCCAGATCTGCTTCCCAGGCAAGTTCTACCTTAGTCTTAACACAATCAGAGGCTAAGAAGCATTTATAAATCAGCGAAGCTTTAGAAAGAACAGGAAGAACTCTAAGAAGAGAATTTTCCGTAGAAAATGTTTTTCAAAGGAAGTGAATAAAAGACCTCTAAAATGGCTGCCATTAGAATGGAAAATTGGTACCAAAATCAGCGAGGACATTTAAAAATAGTGTGAAATTGAGGGAAAGAACAAGGGGTTATATCGTCAAATAGATCATGGACCCATACTATTCCCCGCAGTCACCAGAATTTCCAATAAAGCGACCTATTAATAGTAAAGATGCGATTGTACAAACTTGGAGACTGTAAAAAAGAATCTCCATATACAATCTTCAGTTGACAAAGCAGTCTCAGCAATGAGTAAGTATGTTTAAATAGGGGGACAGAAGTATTAATATTTTTGGAAGAGAAGTCTAGAACTTCTTTTGTTGAGAAAGGAGCAAGTAAAACATGTTCAATAGTAATCCCAATGTAGGGGGAGGATTCAGAGAGAAGTCATTTAGAGGCTAGACTGAGACATAAAGCTTTATGATAAACTCAGAAATCAGGAAAATTAACACCCACACTAGATTTTGGTTTCCGAAGTTGCGCTAAATAAATTCTAATTTATTTTTCCAAAGAAACTTGGAAAGGAGAGAATCTATTTTCTTTCAAACAAATAGACAGAATATGAATGTGAAGCACAGAGAAAATGTACAATAAAATAGTCGTAACCATCATTTTGATGGAGTCCAGACGTCCCCACCAGGAAAGAAAGAGGATTCCAAGAAGAAAGGAGTTGATAAATGCAAGAGAGAGCCTCTTTCTTATTAATTTTGACCGAATCTGAAATGAAGTGGTTAAACCAGAGGCCTAAATATTTAATTTTGGAGCTATCCCACAAGAATCCAGTAGATGTAAAAGAATGCTGAACACAACATTTGGTAAGAGGGAAAATTTCTGTTTTATTCAAATTATTCTAGTAGCCAGAAACAAGAGAAAAAGCAGACCTTTCTTGTAATAAATGTGGGGGAGAAACCTCGGTAGTGGAGATAAAAAGTAAAATATCATCCGCGTAGGCAGATAGCTTCAAATGATGATCACCACAAGGAAATCCAGAAATAGAATCATTATAGCGAATAGAAGATAACAAGCATTTCCAATGCAATAGGTCTCGCATTTACAAGATTTTGAGCTATTGGCATTGTAAATGACAATTCCTTTTATGTATGTGTCGATTTTTAAAACCTAAATAAAAGGCATTGTCATTTGCAATGCCAATAGCTTAAACTCTCGCAAATGTGAGACCTATTGCATTGCAAATGCTTGTTGAAAATAACAAGCACTTTCATAGCCGTGAAAGTGAGGAATGTCAGTGCTGAGACTTTAGAGCTATTTTTGAATTACTGTTTGTTCCTCCATACCCCTTCTCTGCCGTGGATAATTTAACTGTAACTGTGTAATTTTGAATATGTTGCGCGAGCTAGTTGAAAGTTGTTAAGCTTACCTATTCTATCACGGTCGCGTTCAGGAGCTATTTGTCTTCCCTGATGACGACATCAATTGTGCTGCTCATAGACGTTATTTTGCACTAACGTGCCCAAAGTCGCCCGGCAGGAGTTTTTACTACGTGCCACCATCTTGTGTGTCATTTTTTTCCACCTTACCGCAACACACACACTATCATTTCTTGTGGATGGATTTTTGACAGTAATTATGGACAAACATTGTCCTTGAGGTAAGTGGTGGCTCGCAAACTAAAGCGTCTTGTTTATAGAGAACACGGATAATTCACAACCTAATGGAAATGCAGAAAATTGTATTCATGTTTTTTAAAAGTGTTTAATGTGTTGAAAGTCGCAGTATGATTCTGCATTACCGCAACACACACACTATCATTTCTTGTGGATGGATTTTTGACAGTAATTATGGACAAACATTGTCCTTGAGGTAAGTGGTGGCTCGCAAACTAAAGCGTCTTGTTTATAGAGAACACGGATAATTCACAACCTAATGGAAATGCAGAAAATTGTATTCATGTTTTTTAAAAGTGTTTAATGTGTTGAAAGTCGCAGTATGATTCTGCATTTGAAAATCATAAGAAATTAAGACAGCACGATAAATACTGTTTTGTCAAAGGTTGTGAACTTATTTGGAAGTGGAGAGTCCGTCAGTTGTGGTGTTGTAATTACATCACCAGTTGTTTCTACATTGCCATGCTCTCCCAGATTTGAGTCAAAGAGCTCAAAATCAGAGACAGTGAGTCCTGAACCGGGTTCATGAGCCCAGGACTGGCACAGTGTACCACGACAGAGAACTATAAGCGGTCACAGAAGTCCTGCGACTAGAACCAGGTCGCAGTACCCACAGAACTGTGACAAAGAAGCTAGCACCGGATCATAACAAGGACAAAGTCCCCAGAAGTAGGGCGGACAGTCCAGAACCGGGTCCAGGGCCAGACTGGGAACCAAAACCGGCCCTGGCAAAGTGCTCGGCCAGCCCCCCCCCCTGATTGGGGGTGCCGCCGAGCTCTTTGCCAGGGCCGGTTTTCGGCCGATCTTGTTACAGGGCCGATTTTGCAGCTATGCTGCAAAAACGGCCCTGTAACAAAAGCAGCCCCCAGGGGCCCAAAACCAGCCCCCACCTGTGCGGTGTACCGGGGGATTGCCCGGTGCCCGCTACCGCCAGTCCGGCCCTGACCGGGTCCCAGCATCACTATCTAGAGGGGACAAAGGTCCCAGACCCACATTGGAGAACTGTAACAGAGAGTCCTCAATGGTGACAAAGGTCCCAGTAGCAGATTCGACAAGGGACAAAGGTCTTGGAACCATAATGGTGAGCTGGGACGGAGAGCCTACAATGGGGACAAGAGTCCCAGACCTAGGAAGGGACAAAGGTCCCAGTACCAAGAGGGGGCAAATGTTCCAGTACCACGATGGAGAGCCTGGACAGAGTCCACAATGGGGACAAAGGTCCCAGAACCGAGACAGATCATCCAAAAAACTATGACAGAGAGTCACAGAAGCAGTGCCACAAGGGACAAAGGTCCCAGAACCGGCAATGGTCAAGAACAGCAGAGCCAGAGAAAATAAACCAGAATCGAGACAAAGCAAATCACAACTAGGACTATGTGTCTACCCTTTGAAGAAAGAAAACTTTAAGCTAAACTGAAAACTCCAAACATCATATGTGGTACTGCTCTTGGAAATCTCGAAGAGTACCCATGACTGTAGTACCTGTAAAGCATGGAGGCATCTGTTGAACTGTTCATCTTCAACTTGGAGCGGAAAGTGATGGTGGACTGAAACAGATTGAAGGAAGTGAACTCTCTCTTCCTGTTTTTGCTGGTCAAGGACAGATTGGAGAAAGTGGACTGTCTTTTCCTCTTTTTGTCAGTCTAAGGGGAATAGGTGGTGGTGATACCTATTAGTTGTTTTGGGTGATGTGTCTCACCTCACACTTCATTCTTAACACTCTTTGCCCCTAAGCGCTCGCTTGCCTTCTCGAACTAAAAATAGTTCAAGACGTCGTAGACCTCCTATTTGTCTTAATTATTATTGTTGTGGTCTCACATACATTAAGCTTCACTTTTGTGATTTTTTTATTTATTTCAATTTTCTGTAAAGGAGGAAGATGTGTTGTAAATTAGTACCTCATGTAACATGGCTGACAGTGGTCGTTAGCCCTTCCTTTGTGTTCTTACCTCCTTAGCCTCACTGAATACCTATGTGTGCTCTAACTTGTACCAGAGTGTTCCACTCTTGTCAGTTGATGGTCTGGTCAGCGGGCGAGGTGTGCACTCAACTGTGTCCTACAATAAACCTACATGCAACTAACTAGAAGTGTCTTGAGATCTATCTACAACAACAAAAAAACAGAGGTTTGCATGTTTGCTAGAGAATAAGCAGTGAAAAGCAAAGGCACAAGCCAAATGGAAGCTCATGGGGGGCGGAGTCTGGCCACCGACTGAAATGGCCGCTTCTGTGTAGAGCTCCGGAGAGGAGAATTCTTCAACTCAGCTGTCAACAGGTGTCCTTGGAGCCAGAATGAAAGCAACATGAATAAGACAACAGCACTGTAACTTGTAGGTTATTTTTCACATGAGAAATTTCAGTTAAAGGAAGCTCTTCAATGAAATCCTGATGCCCGTCTTTCCTTCAGCTGAGATTCATAGATCATTCTGTCAGGAAACCATCAGCTGCTCAAGAGATGAGTGACTTTACTTGCTTATAAACACAGAGGCAACTTCAGGGGAATTTAATTACTCTTGAAATTTGGCTGAACTCTTCACACTGGCAGAGGGGAAGGGCATGTGTTTTCCTGTCAGCAGAGCATGTGGAGGGAAAATTAGAGCACCATTTCTGTAGCTGAGAGAGTCTGTGAAAAAGACGCATTCTGTCAGGAAACAGCTTGATTCTAAAGAGAGAAATTCCCTTTCTTGATGTGGAAAGACTGCTGTGTGTTTTTGAATTGCTGTTGTATTTCTCACAGGACACAGGAGAAGCATAGACTCTGCTAGGTAACATGGGAATTCCTGTCAGCAGAGTGTGTAGACGGAATTTGGCTAAAAAGGGGAAAGCTGTGTGGCATTTCCGATGCTCTGTTTTTCAGCAACCCCTGTTTGAAAACATGCAGCCATAATTTTTAGAATCACAGAAGTCTGTGAAAAAATGACTTATTCTGTCAGGGAACAGCTTGATTCTAAAGAGTTCAGAGAAATTCCCTTTCTTGAAGTGGAAAGACTGCTGCCTGTTTTTGAATTGTTTTTGAATTGCTCAGGACACAGGAGAAGCATATGAGAATTTCAACTATGAGGTATTTATCTCTCTCTATTTGACAGCTTAGTCTCTGCTACACAACAGGGGGTTTCCTATTAGCAGAGAGTGTAGATGGAATATGGCTAGGAAGGGTAAAGCTGTGTGGCTTTTCTGATACCCTGTTTTTTAGCACCCCTTGTTTGAAAAAATGAAGCCATCATTTTTTAGAATCCCAGAAGTCTGTAGATAAAATGACTCATTCTGGCAGGAAACACAGCAGGGGAAAGCTGTGTGACATTTCTGATTGCCCGGTGACTGTTTTTCAGCAACCCCTGTTTTAACCCCTTCCCTGCTCATGACGGAACCACTCCGTCATGAGCCACGGGCGCCGTGTGCTCATGATGGAGTGGTTCCGTCATGCTGCGGCCGTTGGCGGCCGCTCCGCCCACGCGGCGCTAATTCCCCGCCTGTGCGGGCGATTAGCGCAGTGGGCGGAGTCGTGACGGAACCACTCCGCCATGAGCACAGTGCGCGCGTGACTCATGACGGAGTGGTTCCGTCACGAGCATGGGGGCGCCGCGCTGCCACCAAACCCCCCCAGCGCCGCGGCAAAAATCGTGCCGCTGCGAAGGGGTTAAAGACATGCAGTCATAGTTTGTTAGAATCCCAGAAGTCTGTGAAACATTACTCATTCTGTCAGGAAACACAACCTGATTCTGAAGACTTAAGTGAAATTCCCTTTGTTGAAGTGAAAAGGCTGCTGTGTGTTTTTGCATTACTCTTGTACTTCTCAAAGGGTGCAGGGAAAGCAAGCATATGAGAACTTTCAAACCTAAGGTATTTCTCTTCATTTGACAGCTTAGCCTCTGCTACACATTTAAGAAGACAAAGAAAGTCCTACCAGCAAAGGGCACAGAGTGAACTTATATAAACAGGGGAAAGCTGGGTGACATTTCTAATAGACTGTTTTTGAGCACCCCTTATTTGAAAACATGCAGCCATCATTTTTGAGAATCCGAGAAGTCTGTCCATATCCAAATATGTATTTGTGCTTGTAGTGCTACTACCCAACTGCTTTGAGAGGCGACTGGATATCATATTTGGTTACTAGGCAGCACTTATTTCTTGTTTTCTCTAACATTGAAGTATAACAGTATGGCCAGTGGAAAACCTAATAGAAAGCCTTTGTTTACACACGTAGCAGGGAATACTCTACCTTTTGGCACTTCTACTACTGTCCCACAAGATACTGGTTCTATGGACCTTATTTTAAAAGAGATCTCTGCTGTGGGACAACTATTGGGATCTATGGATGTCAAAATCTTAGATCTCGCGACATGAAGTCAATAAGGATGGATCTAAACTCTTTTCATACCAGAGTTGATACTCTAGATAAACGAACCACCATTTTGGAAGAAAGATTAGATAATGCAGAGTGTTGGGGTCCAGATATTTAAAACAAAAAGTGATAGATTTGGAAGACAGGACCCGAAGAAATAATGTTCGCTTTTATGAAATTCCAGAAAAAATGGAAATTAATAATGATGTGAAGAGCTTGCTACTAACCTTGATACCGCGGCTACTGAACATATCTTTTGAGCATCCCCTTGAGTTGCAGAGAGCTCACAGGATTCGGTCAAGAGCTTCAACTTTAGCCCTTGAATCTAGACCTAGATCAATAATTGCGTGTCTCCTACGTCATGAACAGGTCCGTCAAATACTAACAGCTGCTCGTAAACATGGTCCTTATGACTTAGAAGGTCATAAAGTAAATATTGCTGCGGACTTATCCATTTAAATCAATGCCAAATGAAAAGCGTTCCTACAACTTAGACCAAGACTTTGGAAATGGGATATTAAATATGGTTTTTGAGAACCTGCTACAATGTGGATAACAATGGATGGGAAATCAAGAGATTACACAGAGCTGGTATGCTTACTGGACAGTTTAGAGGACCATCATATTGACTTAACACTGCCACCCCTGACCCAAACAACTATGAACAGTCAACTTCAATTACAGAATGATCCTCAAACCCACTGTACTGGTAGATTACACGTCCGTACATTTAAGAAACAGTCTGACAGAGATAAAGTGGTCTACTGTGTAGAAGCACTCACACAGGAAAATACCAGAGACAAATCGAGATCACCTCTGAAGTCATCCACGTCTTTTGATAAAGTATCTGATGCTAAACCTTCCACTGTTGCTTCTTACAGCTAGATGAGTATATATGCAGGCTATCTATTTATATAATTTTATTACTGTTTTACTCCAGTTATTACCGCTGGTGGATATGATTAATTTCCTTTTCTCCTACATTGATGTTCAATACACCATGTATATCTCATACTGTATTTGTATATACAAAACTCCATGGCTTGGTTCTTTTCATAATCTGTTTACCACATGTGGTTTTCACCCCTGCGGAGTCTGCGTCTAGCATTGAGGTTTAGACTCACCGACGAAAGATATACATTGTTTGATCTGTAGTGTTCTTTTCCTTTCTAGCAGGTAGAATGGTGTACTTACACCAATTGAAGTTTAGTATTAACAATATGTTGTGATCATATTTGCACATATTGGTTTCTGGTGAATTATAAAAAAAAAGATTTCTCTCTCCCGCTTCAGTAATTTTCCATTACCATAGTCCCACATCATTTTTCAACCTTTCTTTTCCTTTTTACCCTCTTTGATACATTCTCACACAATACAAACATACTCTAACATTTCCAATCAGCATCATGACAACCAGTCCTATGCACATGGTGTCCATCAATGTCAATGGCTTTACTAATTACATTAAAAGGAAGAAAATTCTTTCCTATTTAGCCTCCAAACATACAGATATTGTTCTCATTCAAGAGACACATCTATCCGGTATAGAATCAGAAAAATTCAAACGAGATTGGATAGGCCAGATTCTTTACAGCTGCAAACCTCCTTCTCACACGTCAGGAGATCCTATATCCCATACTATTACTAGAAAATGTGGTGTAGCCATTCTGATATGGAAATCAATACAATGTCAAATACTACAGTCCTGGTCAGATGGTCAGTTTGTTTTAGCCAAGCTTAAAATCGGACATAACATATTAGGAGTGGGGTCTATTTAAGCTCCTTTTTCCCTTCATCTAAACAGAATTATAAGAGAGATGGGAATTTCCAAAATAGCTCTGGGGGGTTACTGGAATCTTGCCCCGGATGTGATCTTAGACAAAACGGGCCCCCTAGACATGACATATGGCAGAGATAGAGTGATACTGGGAGACATCTGTGACGATCATGGGTTGACTGACATTTGACGTTTACTACATCCTTCAGATATGGGATTTACATATCATTCTGCAGTACATGATTCCTATTCTAAAATAGACTATTTCCTTATTTCACATTCTATCATACCACATGTACTTGATTGTGATATTTTAGAAATTGCACTTTCAGACCATGTTCCTATCAGTCTACAATTTGATTTGGGTCTGAAACGCCCTTGTAGGAAACCATGGCATTTAAACATATCCCGATACAAACTACCGACAGAAAAATCACAATTACAATCACATTTGACTACTTATATGAAAGACAACAAAGGTTCAGTTTCTTCTCCACAAATTTTATGGGCAGCTGCAAAAGCCACCATTAGGGGGCAAATTATGAGCGATTCTACCATAGCCAATAAACATAGAACAGAAAAACAGACTATTTTAGAAAATGATATCAATTCAAAACCCTGACACATGCTCATTTTACCCATCCAACCAAAGCTTCCAGATGTAGATTGGAAAAGGCTAAAATGGAGCTTAATACACTCTATACTTCAGAAGCAGAATATATGTTATATAGACTTAAGGCTAGAAATTACGAACAAGGAGAAGAAGCTGGCCGTTTACTAGTGGCACTATTAAAACAGAGAGAAGCTATGACAACTATTCCAGCTATTTATAATTCTGAAGGTAAGCTAATTACTGCGACTCAGGAAATAGCTAATACATTTGCAGATTATTATGAGAAGTTATATAGCTCATAGGTTGATGATGATCACCACAAAGATCAGGAATTTGTTGATAAAATAACACTACCCCGCCTCAATGAACAGGATCGGCTCATACTGGCAGGCACAAAAGATGCAATTGCCCAAGCAATTTCTAATCTTCCATGCAATAAAGCACCAGGAGAAGATGGTTTTCCTAAGGAATTTTATCGTTGGGCAAAACCAGAAGCAATAGACGCCCTTTATGAGGCCTATAAAGAAGCAGAGGAAACTGGTAGCCTCTCCTCTCTCACAAACAAAGCTATCATAACGGTCCTTCCCAAACCTGAGAAAGATCCATTATACTGCAGTGACTATCGTCCAATTTCCCTTCTGAATACAGATTCAAAGATATTAGCCACCATTCTCGCCAAAAGACTCAAACAAGTTATGGCTAAACTCCTAAATAATTCTCAAGTGGGATTCATGCCAGGCAGAAATTCTCGTAACCATCTATGCACTTTTGCTCACATACTCTGGCTTTCCAAGGATGCTGGAAAAGACAGAGTAGCCTTATCCTTAGATACAGAGAAGGCCTTTGACCGTATTGAATGGAGCTATATGTTCTGTACGCTACATAGGTTGGGGTTAGGCAATGCATATATCTCTAAGGTCAAATGGTTATATGAGACACCATCCGCACAAGTGAATTGTGGGGGTTTCCTTTCAAAATCTTTTTATTGCAAAGAGGAACCCGCCAAGTTTGCCCTTTATTGCCCCTTTTGTTCCTTCTTGCACTTAAACCGCTGGCTGCGGCAATAAGACAGTGTTCACAAATAGCAGGCATTCCTACACCAGCAGGGATCTCAAAAATACTTCTTTATGCAGATGACATATTGCTCACAATTACTGATCTGCCTACTTCACTCCCTAGACTCATGTCTACCATTTCTCACTTCTCAATCATTTCTGGCTACAAAGTCAATTGGAATAAGAGTGAAGCTCTACCATTGTCCAGGGGTACAACAAAAGCAGCTATTTTGGGCTACAAATTTCAATGGAAAGTGGACCGCCTGAAGTATTTAGGTATTTATATCAACACAGGTTTAGAACGTATGATTCAAGATAACTTAGATCCACTTATTGCCAAAACGAAGTCAGAGTATGAAAAATGGTCCCATCTTAACTTGTCTTTTTGGGGTAGAGTACAGGCAGTGAAAATGATTATAGTGCCTTGTTTCACTTATGTTTTAGGTATGTTGCCTTTGACAGTTAAAATATCCATATTGTGAGATATTGACAAAGGTATTAAAACCTATATTTGGGGATCCCTGAGACCTAGACTTAAAATCTCAAAATTGATTGCTCACAGGCGATATGGGGGTCTTAGTTTACCGTGTAATGAGCATTACTATACAGCCCGCCATTTATTTCAATTGGTTTATCTTTGGCCCAGACAGGATGATCCCCCACTATGGGTTCTCATTGAAAGACAAACTCTACAGGCACCTTCAGGTTTGCACATGTTTTACACTCATAAATCACCTGCTTTACAAACTTCCAACCCTATTATTCAATCTATGCTTAAGATTTGGATACATGCCCACAAACTCCTTAAGAGTAACCCAGGACTGCATGGAAAGGCCCCCATACGGCATAACACTGATATTAGAATAGGTAAACAGACTATATGCTGGGATATATGGAGAGAGCAGGTATTCTAACATTGGAACACTTACTCACTTTAGAAGGTGAGCTTAAAACCTTTGAAATGCTTCAGATAGAATTTCAACTCCCTCCCTCCCAAGAGGGGAAATAATTTCTTTCTTTCTTTAAATCTTTATTTCGGCAATATTTCAGCCATAAAAGAGTACACAACATATTATGCACATTAAAATTACACTGGTAAAAGAGCATCTAAAAATGACATAGGCAAATGCAAATCAGGGATGAAAAACAGTGTCAATGTTAATGTTGCTTTTTGGGGCACACATTGGATCTGTAACTGACGTTGCACAAGTAGAGAACATGCCCGGCTACTAGGCAGTATTAGATAATATAAAACTCCTTTTAATCCAGAAAGCATGCAAATATTTGGCTAAGGCAAATACAATGTGACCTGCAGTTTCAGTCTTAAAAACCCTTAGTGCGTCCGAGCATTTCCTAAAACCAAGGTTCCTACAGATAGGTACAATCCAATTCTGCCTTGCTCTGCTATAGAGTGGACAGAAGAAAAGGATGTGGCTTTCATCCTCTTTAATCATGTCACAACCAATACAGTGTGAGGACCTAGTCGGGTACCATTTGCTTGTTAAACACGCTAAGGGGAGTGCACCAAACCTCCATTGTATGTATAGCTTCCTAGCCATAACAGGGAAAATTACATCCATAAAATCTTCAAATGAATAGACTGATTTGATCTCTATAAATGCTTTCACCATGGTACCATTCTTTGAATCATGGAGCCACGCATTAGAGCATCGAGATCGGTATAACTCGGTGAATGTTTTCCCAGGCATCTCTCTGCAAGCTATTGCTGGATTCACCCACATATCTGCAAGACCCAGATTCGTAAATTCATCTTTGATGTATGAGAGCCAGGGGATATGTGCTGCCCTGCCTAATCTCAGTATTTCTTGGAGCTCTGTTTTGTACTGCTCCAGCTCGGGGGTCAGCCAGATCCTCCTCCAAAACCTGAGAGGTTTGATGGCTAGTTCCTCCTGGATGGGGAGTAAACCTAAGTCAAGCCTCAGCGGTAGTAGGGGTGTACTTTGGGGGAGCGCGAGCAGTTGTCTCAGGAAGTTGTTCTCAACCTTAGTTAGTCCTGGTCTAGTAGCGTGCCCCCATAGTTCCCCTCCGTATAGTGCAGCCGCTCTGGCCCTCACCTTATAGATTTCGAGACTAGGGCTGATGGGTTTAAAAGTAGAGGCATTTGTCATCTTT